>NC_048595.1:337837804-338461019 GCF_003668045.3 Cricetulus griseus | reverse complement strand
AGTTTATGTGATACATTTGAAGAAACCCTCCTCTGTGCTGTTACTCTACTCTTTAGAAATATTTGACACATGCAAGGTTACACTGTAATTAGATTACTTTATAGCCTTTAAGATGAAAGCTGTGACTTTTGAGTCAACAACAAAGTCAATTCTTTAATGTGTGTCAGGCATGGCCCTCAACTGTTTGGACCCTTTAAAAATACTACTCCACTTTTAACAATGCTGAGAATAAATTAACCCATTTTGCAGATGGAGAAATTCAGTACATAAAATATAAAGTAATTTAATTTCCCTGAAGTCATAAAGGTAATAAGTGACATAGCCAGTATTTCTAATTATGTAATCTAGCTCCAATATTCTTCTTAGCCTCGAACACTGTTCCTCAAGCATTGCAAAGTTATCTGAGCCATAAAGGAATGGGAGATGTGGCATTGACCTTTTTAGCAAAGATCAGATAATCTGACAATTTAATTTTCTGGAGTTTAGTTTTGTGAAATTTCAAATTCCTACACAAAAATAATCATGTAATTGCTGATATATACCTATGCTTGAGTCAACTAAGTAGCTCTCTTTATTTTTATTTCCACAAGCACATACAGAGTCTGTGCCAAAGCATCTTTCAAGAGACTGGGCTAAGTTTATGCTATGTGGCCTAGAATTTAAAGGATCAATGGGATGCTCTTATAAGACCTATAGATTCCATAGAAGCTGAGTGGATAGAGAAGAGGTTAAGGGCTAGGAAATAGAAGTACCTTTCCCATACTCCATTACACCTCTGTCACCTCCCTCCTCAGGGCAATGACATTACCCTTTCCTAACTCTCCTTACATCCTTTGTTAGCTGCCCATTATAGATTCTGAGCTCTCAAAGGATAGAGACCACACCATTATTTGCCCAGTAACTGTTGTGGGATGTCCTTCACAAGGGAGGTGTTGTAAATATCTACGTAATGAGTGGATGACTATTTTAGAAAGTTCACTGGCAATGGGATGGAAAATAAATTGGGGCAGTGTTAGGACAGGAAGGCAAGAAGCTGAGAGTCATTTGGAAAGAGTTAATTACAGATGAACCATGATTGTGATCCAAGCAGGGGTAAGTGACACCGAGTTTGATGAGATGAGCACAACTGCTAGAATCAGTTTGTTGTTGTTGTTTGTTTGTTTTTTAATGGAGCCAGCAACAATGGCTGAATATGCATCTAGGCATAATTTAAAGTACTTGATCATGTGCCATTTTCTGCCTCTTTAATAGTGTATTCCCTTAGTGTCCCTTCAACATTCCAACAGTTCATTGTTTTGATTCACAGTTCTTTGGTCATTCTTATCTTCGCTTTAATGGATGCATTCCTCAAGTGCTTAAGGCCATTAGCCACAGGGTTCCTCAGTGAGGAGTATGCAGCAGTCTTTGGAATCTGCAGGGTATGGATTGATTTTTCTGCAGAAAAAGAGTGAAACTCAGCAGGAAACTCCTTTGCCCAAAAGAAGAGCACCTGGCCAACTCCAGGCTTGCTTTTCTGGACTCAGTCATTTCTCTAAGATAAAGAAGTATTGAAAAAGTTACCCTCTGAAGCACCTCAGCTGCTTGCAATCCACAACAGTGTTATGGCCTTAATGGTGTTAGGATATTTATAATTATGAAACGATAAAATTCCAAATCCTGTGACTTACCACAGGATTTGACTTACCACAATTTTGATTCTGTTTCATTATGTGGGATCTACATGAAGTTCACCAGCTACATCAAGAATCTCATTCACTACTACCCCATAGTAAGCATAGGTATAATCTTCAGATTTGCTACACTAGCCTAAATCACCCTTGAACTGTTTCATGTATGTGTCTACCTGAGTTGACCACCCTGAAGTGAGCAAGAAGGCACATAGTAAGTTGTTCTATAAAGTTAAATTGTTTTGTTTTATTCAGAAAACTCCCCAATTGCCCAACTTTTCCTACAGTGAGCAGGATAGCCATTCTCCAAAATAGCTCTAGGGATAGTCTAACCTGTTTTGAGATTCAATTCTTATCTTGAATTTTCTGCTGTAGCCAAGCCTACGTTTTCACTTTCTCCAACACTCCCCATACCTCATATGTTCCTCCATAGTTTCTGTCCCTACTTTAAAATGGGGGTTGGGAAGGGTGGAAGGTGGGAGCAGGGGAGAAGGGGAGGTTCAAAGGTTGAGGCTTTACATTGGCCTGCCCCTGTTACCTGGCAGAATCCACTCAGGCAGTACCCTGGTGAACCTAGGTTTCCATGGGAACTAAGTCTGCACGAAGGTGTAAAGGACCCCTTTAAAAGACAGACCCCTGCCCATTTATGTTCTCCCCTCTTCTCTCTCTTCTCTTTACTCTCTTACCTCCTCCCTGCTCTCTGCTCTTTCTCTTCCTCTTCTGTGTCTCTTCTCCCACTCCCTCTCTCGGTCTCCCGCCCTGTAATAAATGGTTAATGTATTCTATAGTTCCTGTTCCATCGTGCCAGCCCCATCTTGAGGCTTATTTTTCTAATTTTTAAACTTTTACAGAAGAACAACAGAGGTGAGGAGGGAGCTGGGGTTGGTATGTAAACTGAAAAATATTTTTTTTAAATCAAAAATAAAATAAAATGGAGCTTCTTCCTAAACTTCATTATCAAGCCATAAGGAGATTGTTTAGGACAGACTGGTTTCCAAATGTAAGATCGAAAATGGAGAACCCCCTTAAAATGTTTTTATTAGTACACATTGATTATATATATTAGTGGGCTTCATTATGACCTTTTCATACATATACACACTGTATTTAAACAATATTAATGCCCCGTTATCCTCCTATCCTTTTCTCACATCAGCTAATCCCTTTTCTCTGCCCACTACTGGCACTAGGATTTTTATTTAATAATCCATGGTTTATTGGATGAGTTTTATTCTTCTAGTCAGTGTACCTCTGGTTCAAACACTCCTAATTTAATTTGATTTCATTTTATTAGCTTATAAGATTTCCCTATGCCTTTTAATATAGTTGTGTTTGACCTCTATCACCACTACCACGCTACACCCACCAATGTCCTCTAAAATATCTGTTGAGGGTGCGCTTTCTAAATAAAAGGAGTTAGGGAAGCAGAAAGGAAAAGTAAGTAAAGACATAATCTAGGTTAGAGATCACTGTTTCCATTGACTGGAGGGTAAAGAGGCTCTACAGTATGAATTCCCTCATAAAGATGGTGTCCCTTGAGAGGGTTTAAAGATTAGCCTTTTGTGCTTGGCTGTCAGTAAGCCATCCGTCAGCCACTGACTTTGTTGGAAATCATGAGATAAAAACTCCTTTAAGAATAGATTCTTCTCACCTGTGGTCATGTCCCAGAGATTTATCTTAGAGAAATTTCCAGAACAACCAGAGTTGTATCACTAATAATGATGAGGCTGCAGAGGCCACAATAAAGCATGAGTTGTGAATAAGTGCAAACATTTGGTCCTTGGAAGCCACTGGACTACATTTTTGGGGAGTTGTCACCCATGCTGAAGTGGTTATACAATTGTCATTGAGTCACCCATGTTCCTGTAAGTATTCTTTCATCTTCTTGTAACTCTAGTAAACTCATTGATTTAAGCTTAACAAATTGTCTTGAAAGGCATGAGAGGGGAAATCTTAGACATACTATTTATGACTCTCAAAAGGTTGTAGTATACAAATGTGTACAGTATTCCTAAGCTGTTGGTATTTTGTGGGAGGAAGAAATAATGAGAGGAAAATGTCTTTCTGAAGTAAAGAAGTGATTAAACAAGCACTATCGTACAAAATGTCACCTATTTCTTATTTATTCTCTGAAGTCATTAACACATTCTTTGACTGCCCCATCAGCTATTCATATATGTGTTCATACTTAACCTCTTGTTCTATTCACTGCATAGCATGATTGCATATAGTAGTAGTTACACAGTAATTTAAGAATTTACACAGTGATACAGGGTCAGTGGCAGCCCCAGTTTCTGAAGAAAATTTCTACCTGAGACATTTAGTTCCTCCTCAATGAGAAGACATTGTTCACTCCCATGCTTTCACCTGGAGGTGAACGCTTTCAGTTCAGAGGTTCAAATGATTTGATGTCAGCGGGTAATCAGCGAACTTAATCTTCTCCTGCCACTTCCTGGTTTGGGAGAGTGGTCTCTGTCTATCTTTTCTTCTGCAACTTTCTTTCCAATATTCCTAACATGTCCTTCTCCTACCTTCTTCCTTTTTCCAGGGTTAATTCATCTGTCAAACCTGAAAATCTGCCTCTACTGATCTGTGTCTGCGGATTAAGCCCCTGCCCCCTCCAACCCTACTTTTTTATACTCTGCTTTGTGAACCTGAGGTTGGGACTTTTCAGCCACATATTCCCTGTGCTAAATGGCTGCTAGACCTGTTCCTCCTATAAGGTACCCTGAAAAGGTGCTGGTGGTAGACTGAGGGATAAGAGACAAACTCTGTCCTGTTTGTCATTCTGAGAATCATCTTAACAGCAGATCTTTACCTGGGTTGGAACCCTTGTTCTGGTTTCTAGTTTTTCCCATTGTCACAAAACTGTGTCACTGGACTCTTCAGAGATGCCAGCACTGGCTATTCAGTGGCACCCTCAGTAGACCCTGGGTTCAAAGTCTGGGAAGCCCTTTGACAGTAGTTCCTATAACCACTTGACCTTGTTATTTCTGCAATGGCTATATCTGTGTCACCTCCATTCTTCTCTTTGACCTTTTCAGTTTCCAGTTACTCATAAGATAACTTGTGGTATTCTGCTTTCCTAAGTAGATGCTAGGCTCTGGATACTGACATACCTTTGAGGATTTTTGTTTGTTTGTTTTTAATTCTTTCTTTTTTCTTTGTAAAAACTTAATGAGTAATAAATACCTTCAAGGAAACTGATGAGAAGGGAATACAGAAAGCAGACTCATAGTTTGAGACCTAGACCACAGTATTGCTCACACCACTAACTGTATAGCATTTCTGACTAATTTCTACTATATAGGAATTGTGAATCACTCCCCACCAATATGTTCTGACCCACACTCGTGATACCTGTGACTATTAAATGATTTAGAAACAGAGTATTTGCACTTCATATTGGGTTAGAGCAGGCTCTGATATAATGGCCAATATCATTAAATGAAAAAGAAATTTTTGAAATACAGAGTTACATAAAGAAGGGGTGACCATGTGACAGCCAAGGCACATTGTGTGACTGTTACACCCAAAAGCCAAAAAACATCAAAGGTGGTTGTTACAACCACCAGAACCTAGGACATGGACAATGGCCAGCCTCCTTTACAATCTCTATGGAGAAACCAACTCCGTCAACTTCTTGATTACAGGCATTTAGTCTTCAAAACTGTAAGAGAACAAATTTGTTATCTTAAGCCACCAAGTTTATGGTAACATAATACAACAGCCCAAGAAAGTTTTATAATCTCCATTTTAAAAATCCATTAAAGTGTATGCATTTCTTCTTTTTGTGTGCATGGCTCCAGCATTATCTCTGGGAATAAGCCTCTTTGTTTAAGAAACAATTTTCATTTCCAGAGAAATGACAGTGAAAGTAATATTAACGCCTACCTATCTCCTAGTTCTGAATGAATGATTCCTAATCATTATAAAGTTTAAACACAGGCCTTTTGGACCAAGCTTTTACAGCTTGGCAGCAGGCTCTTATATAATTTCTTGAGCATTAATACTGAAAATGCATTTATCTATTTCTTTATTCATAGTGCTCAAAGACAATACAATGTATTTTTCACACAGACAGAGAGACATATTTTTTACTTTGCCACTTATATTTCATTTTTAATGAATTACTAGAGAATCACGGTTACTATGTCTGTGACCTTTTGTTAGCTTTGTTATTCTCCCTTACCAAAAAGATCCTTCAGGCAATAATAAGGCAAAATGAATTTTGACTTAAAAAACAAGGAAACAAGTTCCCAAAGTATTTTGTCATGTTAATTGATTGGCAAAACTTTGGTAATGTTCTTCCTTTTCGGTCCAACCAAACTCCAGAAAGCTGAGAGTTAATGACTGAAGTCAGAGCCTCAATTACTGCAGGACAAAAATGGATCCCACTCAGAATATTGAGACTAATGCAAGATTAACTGGACCTCATATTGCATGTCCTCTCAGTGACAAATCCATGAACTGTGCTCTCATATCCTTGCCATGATTTGACTTCCTGGGGCCCTAATGACTGGTGCATTGGCATGATGGTAGAGACTAAACAGCCTTGTTCATAAAGACCATGACAAAAATCTCTTTCTCCTCGGCAGTATTGTAGGCATGGTTTTCTTTAAAAGGCTATTATTACTATTTCCTCTTTATCATTTTATTCAAGGCTATGGCTCAAGCCCAAAAAACATCTAAGTAGAGGACAGGAGTATATCAGCATTTTGTTACCTCAGCCTGTTTCTATCCATCTACTCTAAACCTGGAGGCTTGCCAGGCCTTCTGGAAGGAAAAGAAACTGCCTTCTTTGTAGTTCATTGTGAAACTTCTTTATTTCATTCTTTCCTTCATATGAAATAGGAAGTAATAACTAAGGGCTTTGAAATAAAATGAAATGACTTAGATTCAAATTCTGACCTTGGCCACACACCTATTATGATAAAACAATATATAAAGAACTTAGTCTTCTTAATATAATGTCACATAAAATTGAGAACTGGCTTCTTTTGCTTGATAGTTACCTGTAAACATATTTTATTCAGACTGAAGGGAACTCTGGAAATCTTATATTCCTAAATTCTAACTCTTAGGACAAATGAAAACCCCAATTTTGTTCTATTGATTATAGTATGTCTACATAAGGACACTGGCAGTAGAGGGGAAATGAACAATTGCTTTTCTGCCTCAAACAATGAGTGAGTATAGTAGGTTAAATACTAGCTTTCAAAATGTACTGTATCTATACAAAAGACAAATGAGAGGGGGGAATTAAAAGCAAAATATTCAGTGAGAATTGCAGTCATCCTCGGCTCATCTTAGTTGACTGTGGTTTTGCTTTTGGTTTTAATTTCCCTGTATATTAAAGATGTCAAATTTTGATTTAGAAATTGAACTAAGAGGGGCGTGATTTGTTCTTCCTCCTCTGGAAAATATTACATATCACTGGGTTCCATGAATGGTATGATTAACAATCACAGGTGTTGAGTTTTTCAATCTGTGGATGGGACCATCATCACGAACTTGGTTTTGGAGTCGCTAAGCCCTGCTGTCATTGAACCTCACAGTTGCCAATATCTACGTCCACTCAAAGTCAGATTCTCTCAGGAACCTTGAAACAACCTCAGTTGACAGAGGCTGCATTTGGGAATGTACCTTTCATCCAGCCTTTCTTGTCCTACCACAGCTATAGAAAGAGCAGCAGGCGTTCAGAATTACAGTAGATGTCCTCTAAAAGCATAGGGAACCTCCAAAGACTTCCTGTGATGTGCTGCCTCCATCTACACATAGCTTCCGTTTCCATTTCCCTCTTCCGCCAGGTATTTTGTCCCCTTTGCAATGATCAGAGAGAAATAATGGACTCAAACATGACTCTAGTGGTTTGAACCTAAGTTAATTAAGCCATCTCCTACTGCCCAGCCATAGCTCATGCCTTCTCTAAAAGGCATGCTTACTTCATCATAATGGGCTTTTTCCTCTTGAACTATGGACCAGAGTAAATCCTTCCTGTGTTTAGTTGCTTCTTTAGATATTTTGTCATATTGATGACTAAAGAAGATGACTAAAATAGATAAATCAGAACATCCTAAACTTTTTATACACATGATGTCCTTTTGTCCAAGACATTTTTATGCTATCCGAGGTAAGGAGGTATATAAATCACACTTACTAGTAGTGGTAAGTCATAAAGAAATTTATTTAGAACAATTAAATCTCCTGAGTTTTACATAGTTTCTTTAGTGATCCTTTGGGAATTTCACACCATGCACCCCATTTCTGCTCATTTCCCAGTCCCTCTGTGTCCATCCTTCATGCTTGTAGCATCCTCCCCCACCAAATATTTTTTTTTAAAAAAAATTAAAACCAAACAAACAAAAACCCACTTTGCTCCTCCGTCTTTCTTGCCTCTCCAACACTTCTTCTTTCATCTTAGTAGCATTGGGAGCCTTAGTAGCAAAACAGTATACCGTTTTGCACTATTAGCTTTACTTGCAAATGTTCATTGCAATGAGTCATTGGTCTGGTTTTTGTTACACCATCATCACTGGACCTTCTCCAAATCTCCTCTCAGCTATCCCACAGCTTCCCCAATCATAGAGATACTACAAATATCATTCCACAGGACCAGTTCTTTCACATGTTCCAGTAGGTCATAGATGGGGTAGACATTAGGGTGGGCTAAACCAAGGCCCTGGATGTGGGCTTGTTTGGTAGCTGAGTTGGTCAGATTTGGCCACTGGGGCTGTACACCTTAGGCATAGAATGGAGCCAAGAACAATTACTTCTGTGCATACAAAGTTTCTATTTATTAAAGACAAAAGTAAATTTCCACAATGATGAGCTGGATTGATTTGTTTACTTTTGCATAATGATTTAAATCTTGTCTGAATATTTAATGTTGTAATGTGCAGAGCATTTTCAATGTTTTTCAGAACTTATCAATATTCTGAGAATGCCATTTTCCATAAATATTTAGTACAAAATGGATTGAGTGTGTTTATATACATACATAGTTGAGATGTGAAAACGGAAACTTTACCGTAAAGGACCTATATGAAAAGCAAAATTTCTGACTTCCTATTTATGGTGATAGCACCTCACATGGTCTGAGTTTGTCTGGATGGGTGATTATTTCAAATGGATTGAGAATATTTCAAAAATAGTTGCAAGTTCTGTCCTGGTGTTAGGCCAAATTCTATTTAACATTTTTTGTTAAAATCAAATCAACAACACAAACAGTAACTTTTTGTCGTTGTTGTTTTTCAAAACAGGGTTTCTCTGTATTGCTTTGGAGCCTGTCCTGGAACTCACTCTGTAGACTAGGTTGTCCTTGGACTCACAGAGATCCACCTGTCTCTGCCTCCCAAGTGCTGGGATTAAAGGCGTGTGCCACCAACGCCCAGTGCAAACAGTAACTTTTAAAATCAAACTTCATAGCATAATATAATCCAGATGTATGCTAACCTGTTACATGCTGAGGAATGCTGATAGGAAAATATTAGAAGTCTTTGTTTTCTATAATTAAACATTATTAACCAAAATTAACCATTTCTATGGAAGCCAAAATCTTTGCATGTATAGGAAAGATACTTCAATTCAGTGTTTACATAGCATAAAGAAGTCTTTAATCTGAGGCAAGGGTTTTTAGTCAGCTATCCCTTTCAAGTGTTAGCCAGACCTGACCCCACTTCATTTCTGAAATGACACCCATCCAGACAAACTCAGACCATGTGAGGTGCTGTCACCATAAACAGGAAGTCAGAAATTTTGCTTTTCATATAGGTCCTTTACGGTAAAGTTTCCGTTTTCACATCTCAACTATGTATGTATATAAATTGTTTTAAGTTAGCTGTTTTTAAGGAAATGAGCCTATTTAGTTCAAGTCTACATTACCTCTCATTCTTTTTTTGTTTTGCTTCATTGTAGGGTGTATTTAAAACTCAGATATGAAACAAATAGTTCATAACTTGGAATTCTATACATTTCTTAATAATGTATATACACTATATATTCATATGATATGATTATATATGGATATATACTTAGGGATCGGTTGCATATACAGGAAAATGATGTACCAACAATGAAAATGGAAATACTCCTTTTGCATAGAGTATAAAATTTCTCTTTAAAGTCAATAAAGTTAAAGATCAGGTCAATTTACTGAAGGTTCATGTCAAAAACATTGTTTATAATCATTAACAAGAAATCATATTGTCAAAATATAAAATTTAACTGAGAAAACACTGGATGAACTATAGATTTATTTTATAGTAACAACATGAAAAAGATGCACAAATTCCCAATTGGAGAACAACCAGAAAAAGAAAGCATCCCTTGCTAGGCTGTAGCCCAGAAACTTCTTTCATCCCAGGGGTGAGAGGGGAACTGACAACACACAGCAACCCGAAAAAAGCAGCTGAAATGTAAGTTGCTAAAATAGAATACAAACTGACCCTGTGGGATAATGTTGAAAGTCTAGATTACCAGAGACCATGAACAATGAGCTCCCAATGCCTGCTGTTTCCAGTGAGGGATTTGACCCAGTGGATGGCTGCCTGCAGGAATGTGTAAAGCAAAGAGGAACATCCAGTGGTTGATGGAGTCTGCCCAAGCCATTGTTGGAGAATTCATTATGCATTCTTCTTCCCAGGTTGGAATTGAATAAAATGTCAGTAGCTCAAAATTGCCCACTGTGGGAGCATTTATACTGTGAAAATCGGCAAATGCTCCAAATCCGACATTCTTTTTTGTTTAATCTGTTGTTTAATATGCCAAGACATCATCAGCTATATTCCATGGCACAGAATATGTCTACAGACTAGCTAGGTAACTTGAAGAAGGATAGGAACTTGTGCTTTTAAGGATCTGTGTATGAGTGTTCTGCCTGCACGTATGTATCTATGCAACATGTGTGCCTTGTACCCATAGAGGCCAGAAGAAGGATCCTGAAACTGGAGCCATCTTATGGGTGAATAGAACTGAGTCTGGGTCTTCCACAAGAGCAGCAAGTACTATACACTGCTGAGCCATCTCTGGAGCCTCAGAAAGGATAGTCCTGAAAGCTTAAGGCCTTCTAGAAAGAAGAACCTTAATGTTCCCTCAAATCACAGAAATCAGTTGTCTCCAACCTAAAACTCAACAGAGCTGCAGCTCAACCCTAACCCAAATTAATTCATAATTAGAAAAAAAAGCTCTTAACACCTAACAGAGGAAGTTGTGTATACTTTCTAAATTGAGATACTAATTATTTTAACTCCAGCCTCTTTATTTTTTCCCAACTTTTTTTATTTGAATTAGAAACATGATTGTTTTACATGACAATCCCAGTTCCCTTCTCCCACCCGTCCTCCCTTACCCGCCTCCCCAACTAAAACCTTATCTGTCACATATCTTTTCTGCTCCCCCTGGATGGTGAGGCCTTCCATAGGGTGTCATCAGAGTCTTTCGTTTCCTTTGGGGTAGGGCCTACGCCCACCCCTGTGTGTCTTGGCTCAGGGAGTATTCCTCTATATGGACTGGGCTCCCAAAGTCCACACCTATGCTAGGGATAAATACTGGGCTTCTTCAGGAGGTCCCATAGATTTCTGAGGTTTCCTCACAGAAACCCATGTTCCTGGGGTCTGGATCTGTCCCATGCTGGTATTCCAGCTATCAGACTGGAGAGCAAGAGTTCCCGGATGTTCAGGTCAGCTATTTCTGTGGGTTTCACCATCGTGATCTGGACCTCTGTGCTCTTCACTGGTCCATCTCTGCATCTGGGTTCCAGTTCAGATCAGTGATTAGTTATGAGTGTCTGCTGCTACTTCCACCAGATGCTGGATGAAGGCATGTAAGTCAGTCATCAATCTCATAATTAGGGGAGGGCATTTAAGGTAGCCTCTCCTCCGTTGCTGAGATAGTTAGCTGGTGTCATCTTTGTAGATCTCCAGACATTTCCCTAGTGCCTGATTTCTCTGTAAACCAAAAATGTCTCCCTCTATTATGATATCTCCATTCTTGTTTTCTTGTATTCATCTCCTGACTCAGATTTTCTGCTCCCTCATGTCCTTGGCATCCCTCTTCCTCTCCCCTTCTCATTCTCTTAGCTCCCGTCCCCCTCTTCCCGTTCTCCCAATTTGCTAAGCAGATCTTCAACCTCTCCCCTTCTCCAGGGGACCATGTATGTCTCTCTTAGGGACCTCCATGTTTATTAGCTTCTTTGGCAGTGTGGATTGTAGGCTGGTAATCCTTACTCTATGTCTAAAATCCGCATATGAGTGAGTACATAACTTTTTTTTTTTTGCGATTGGTTTACCTCGCCCAGAATGGTTTCTTCTAGATCCATCAATTTTCCTGCAAATTTCAAGATTCCATTGTTTTTTCCCACTGAGTAGTACTCCATTGTGTAAATGTACCACATTTTCTCTATCCATTCTTCGGTTGAGGGGCATCTAGGCTGCTTCCAGTTTCTGGCTATTACAAATACTGCTGCTATGAACATGGTTGAACAGATGTCCTTGTTGTATGAATGTGCTTCTTTTGGGTATATGCCTAAAGGTGGAATTGCTGGATCTTGTGGTAGACTGATTCCCATTTTTTTGAGGAGTCGCCTTACTGATTTCCAAAGTGGATGTACAAGTTGGCACTCCCACCAGTAGTGGAGAAGTGTTCCCCTTTCTCCACATCCTCTCCAACATGAACTGTCATTGGTGTTTTTGATTTTGGCCATTCTGACTGGAGTAAGATGGTATCTCAGAGTTGCTTTGATTTGCATTTCCCTGATGGCTAAGGATGTTGATCACTTTCTTATGTGTCTTTCAGCCATTTTAGATTCCTATTTAGTTAGAATTGTCTATTTAGTTCTATACCCCACTTTTTAATTTAACTCCAGCCTCTTTATACATAATATTAAATGCCATAGAAATGAGGATATTAACAATATGCTTCTATACATTCTCATAAAAAGAGAAAAATAATGCTCACTGAAGTGAGCTCCTGTAGGGTATGAAAATGTAAAAATAAATATTTAAATAAATAAGATTTGGAAACATAAAGGTAAGCATTTTAAAATATAGTGATAATAAGTGAAAAAATGAAGAGTTAATTTGGTGGGATCCACAAGATACAGGGCAGAGTAGACAAGAAAACCAACCAATGCAAAGATCAATCAATGGAAATTGTGCAAAAGAATCACCCAAACATGTTTGGCTATATTTACACATACCATATCCAGGTATAAATATGTATGTATATTATGTAAAATGTGTGAAAAGAGTATGCTAGTGAAATTTTTAGAGTTGGTAAGATATCTGCTCACAAAGTCAAAAGAAGTACATCTAAGAATGTCAGAATGAAATGGCTAGAAAACTCAAAGTGAAAATAAGTTCCTAAACCAAGCCTGGTTGCAAATGCCTTTAATCCTAGCACATGGAGAGCAGAAGCAGACAGATCTCAGAGTCTGAGGCCAGCCTGGTCTACAGAGAAAGTTCCAGGGACATCCAGGGCTACATAGAGTAACCCTGTCTCAAAAAATGGGGGAAAAAAGGAAGGAAGGAAGGAAGAAGGAAGGAAGGAAGGAAGGAAGGAAGGAGGGAGGGAGGGAGGGAGGGGAGGGAGGGAGGAAGGAAGGAAGGAAGGAAGGAAGGAAGGAAGGAAGGAAGTTTCTTAATTTGAGCTTTGGTAGACAGTTTATAGTAATTGTCTAAATAACTCTAAGATGACTCTTGTATTGAAGTGAAACAATTCTAAAACACCTATTTTTAAACACTAAGAATTGTAACCCCACATTGACTAGAAAATCACTGTGGTCTTTTGAAGATACCCTCCTACTCAGGAATTAGCATCAATTTAAAGTAGAAAGTTAAATATTTGGAGACTTATTAAATATACATATATATGTGTATTTATATATATTCTTATAAATATCACTAAATATTTAAGGAAATTTTCTGTTATTTTGTAACATTTACGGAAGTATAATATGTGACAATAATAGCACAAAGTGCTGGAGGGGAGAGAATAGAGAACTATGATGATTAAGGCTTCTGCTTTGTGAAGAGATAATTTGCTGTAGACTATTACAAACTAAGGATGTATAGTGTGCAGGATGTTTTAGGGAGCAACAAAAGGAATTCAATTAAAAGACTAAGATACAGAATGAAGATGAGACAGATATCCAAAAATGAATGACAAAGCAGCAGATATTGTGCTAATATACTAATAGACTAATACTCACCCTTATTATTGTCTAAGCTTATCTTCATTATTATTTGTTTTCTTCATTCTTTTAATCTGTTAGAAATCTCTTTGTTATTTTCATGAGGTTGGAAGCACTAAACAGAATTACAAATGATATTTTCAAGAAAATAAATAATGTGCTGATAATTTAAACAACTCTGATCTGACCTTGGGCTCTAGCTTAATAGGAACCACTAAACCAGGATTTCTCAACCTGTGAGTATCAACCCCTCTTGGCAGGGGGGTGTCACATATCAGATATCAAACATATCAGATGTTTACATTACAATTCATAACAGTAGCAAAATTACAGTTATAAAGTAGCAATGAAATAATTTTATGATTGGGTCACCACTACGTGAGGAACTGTATTAAAGGGTTGCAGCATTAGGAAGGTTGAGAACCACTGCACCAAACACTTTTTAAGTTTAAAGAGAGAAAATTATCAGTCTATATCAAACAGAAATTGAGAGCTCTCTGGAAAGGCATCATAACAAAATTTCTAGCATTTTTATATTGGTATTTTTAAAAGATTGAGCACTTATTTCACACAACATGTTTATTGACATATACATAAGAAGTTCTATTAGTTCATTTTTCACTATGCCCATTTTGGGACGGGGCTCAAGTTGTGCTCTGAAATACATAAAGGTGTTACTTGTGTAATCTTAGACATGGGAGAGAAAAGGGTGTGTGTATGTGTGTGTATGTCCATCCTGTTTATTTCCATAACAAATGTTTTTAGTTTCACTTAGGAGGTCACTAGCTTCCAAACTCCTTTCTTGTGAGTGCCTATGATAGTGATTTACAGTGTATGGATTGTTGCTCCTCTCAAGAGATATGTTAAGAGGGAAAATTCCTCTAATTCGAACTTTTTGGTAAAGACAACTGTGTTCTTTGGGGGGAGGGTTGTTTGTTTTTTGTTTTTTGAGACAAGATTTCTCTGTGTAGCCCCAGCTGTCCTGGAACTTGCTCTGTAGACCAGGCTGACCTTGAACTCTCAGAGATCCTGCCTCTGCCTCCTGAGTGCTGGAATTAAAGGCATGCGCCACCATTGCCTGGCTGACAACAGTGGTCTTGTTATCTTAAATAACTATAGGATTGATCTTTTATGGAAGTAAAGAAACCTTTAGAAATGAAAAGCTAGGCTTATTTTCTAGGTGGCTTCAATCATGGGGCAGTGAGGTATGCAGCTACATAGAGTGGCAGACAATATGCAGCTGTAGCAGTTGAATTCCCACAACTATTTCTTGGCACTCTGATGAAATCTGTTTTGGATAATCATACGAAACCTACCATTTTTCTCCTCACAGCTCACTAAGATTATAATATTGATGTTCTAAAGAAGAGGTAATGTTCTACTTCTTCCATTCACATAGTTCTGCTTCAATTTCTAAGTCTGTGGTCTCTGTGCTACCACTTAGTAACCAACAGCAGTACCCTAAGCAAAATCCCCTGCCACAACTGGGATAAATTCTTAGCATAAGCTACCAAGTAATAACTCCATGAGTTTTATTGCCTTTGGATAAGCCATAAAAATGATCATAAAGTACCTGTTTTATTATTTCCAGTGTGAAATCTTCTACATTTTAAGACTGAAGACCAAACCCTTTGGAGGTAAGAAGTTTGGGGTAAGAGAACAGTTTTGATGAGAGGTGCTGTAGTATATTCAAATCATTTCCTCCACAAACCCTGAGATCTTGTCATTAGTTATATATAATAATTTGAGTCTGTAGCCCTTTTATTAGGTTTTCCTAAGATGTCCTGGTATCCTTTACACAGAGTGATACATGACAAGCCTTTCCTGCCTTTGACTTCCAGTAGAGGTCATGCAGTCATGCATGCCTAAGTTCCAGAGGGAACACTGGTTAGGCTCAAATATATATATATATATATATATATATATTAATATAATTAGTGTCTATGTGTGTTTAAAGTCTTTTCTGTATGTATTTTGTTGTTACAGTTTGAAAGTAAGGTCTTTCAAAAGTATCATGTGCTTGATTCTTAGTGATAGGTACAAACATTGAGAGATCATGAGATTATGAGGACTCTGACATAATACATGAATTAATCGCTTGATGGATTCATACATAATCTGATGGCTTTATTTGGATATTGGTGGAAATGGGAGGTGAGGCCCAGTTGAAGGAAGCAGGTCACTTGGCATGCATGCCCTAGATGGGTTTGTCTTACCCTTCCTGTGTCATTTCTACTTTTGACCACCTTCAGGTGAGCATCTCTGTTCCACCACAGCCCTTGCTATGACAGGTGTCTCAACACAGTTCCATAAATAATAAACTGACATGGTCGTGTACTAAAACCTCAAACCATAAGCCAACATATGCCTTTCCTAGTTTGAGTTTTCTCAGATATTCTTCACCAAGGAACTGAGATTTTAAATATTACATAGATAAACTTTTGTATTCCATATGTTGAATTAGCTTCATTCTTTTCCCTGAACTGGAGTTTAAATGAAAGAAATAACCTTGAGCTTTCAGTTGGGAGAAAAATCATCGCTCCCAAAGGATAAATCAGAACAGCTCTCATCATGCTGAGAGAAACTTGTAGAATCCCCTCAAGGTCTGTGTGACTGTTCACAGTGACAAATGAAAGGGGTCTCCACACAGCAGTGGACCATCTAACCGTCATAACTGGGGTACCCTTAACACCAAATAATAGGATAATGGTCAACTGGCAAAATTTTAGGGATTTTATTGTGCTGTTTTTACTTTAAACCCACAAATGATAACAAAGAAGCGAACAAGAAGAGCACATAACTTAGCTTACATTTTCTGGATATGAGTGCCAACTCTCCTTGCTATTTCTTTCTCCTAAATTTGTGTTTAATGTTAAAATTAAAGAAAGGTAGACACATTGGCTCAGAGGGAGTTTCAGGTTACAGGGGATAATTGTTTCATGGGCAAAAACTCTGCCAAAATGGCATTTACTGAGTATTCTAAAATGATTGTGACATTTGAGAAAAGCAGCTAAGCATGGCTTCCACGATTTTCAAGAGAAATAAAAGGACATTAATTATATCAAAACCTTTTGGGCTACATTTTCAAACTGTACCCACTGACTGAATTTCAATTTATGAGATAGTTGGACTTGGTGCTATGAAACCTTAGTATTGTGTCCATGTAGACATTATTAGAGATGTTTCTTCTACAGACACTAAAATGGGAGCTGCTGCCATTCTAAGGAAATGAAAAGCTATTTGCCCTGATGAATTGCAAAACAGTAGATGAGTAGAACACCTGACCCCACTTTTCTACCAAGTCACCTTCCTTGACCTTGGCTTGCACCATAGAAAGCTGTCTTAAACATTGAACCCACCTCTGTAACAGACTGTTCTCAGCATTCAAGAAAACACTATAATTAGGGGGCTCATTATGGCAGCTGATACTGAAACAGATTTTGATATCTATTTGACCTCTTCAAAATTACTCTAGGAAATGATTTCTCATCTCATGTCTGTGTGAAGTTCTTAGCACCTTCATTCAGAAACACTGACACTCTTTAGAAATTGGGCATTCATTTGGGAAAGGCATAAAGACAAGCCACTAAGAAGCACAACAGAAAAGTGTTTACATGTGTTTTGAACCTGAGTTTGTCCAGCTGCTTGAGTTTCAGACAGCTATTTTTCACTGAAGCCGTTTGTTCCTTGATTCCTTGAACATTAACTGGTCATAAATAGAATGTGAGCCTTGCCCCTCCACTCCTTCCAAATGCGTTGAGACATTGCCAGACACCATAATCTCATAGAAGACCAATTCTCATCTCAGCTCTATCTGATTCTATTTCCTTGTCTCCCTAAAAAGGAAGCCAGAATCTGACAATGTAAATTTCCTGTCAATGTGGAGAAAAACAAAATTGCCTGAGAGGATGAAAGGACGGGAACTGGCATGAGAGAGGTAATAGAAACAGGCTGAGTCAGCCCCACTGTACATAAGACTTCACATCAACTCTTCAGTTGCAAAAGACAGAAAACCCAGTTCAAATTTCTTAAGCAAATGGCAAGCATGAGTCACATGATCAGCAGTCAAGAGTCCTGAATCCATTTGAACAAGAGTAGGAATAGGACAGTAATCCACCTCTGTTGCCTGCGCTCTCAGCTTGGTTGTTCCTTTCTAGGCTTGCTTGCACACTTCCAGAGCAAAGCCCAGAGAAAAACAAAATTGACCCAATAAATACATTGATGTAGAGCCTATGCTATCAGTAACTTAATTTCAACTTTTCTCTTTAATTCTCTGAGCCTCTTATTAACACACACACACACACACACACACACACACACACACACACACACACACACACACACATTATACAACCCACAGTTACCTCTTCTATTTTTTACAAATAGTATTTACAGAAAAGAAATCTGATATAGCTTATTACAAAATCTTCATCCATACTTTTCTTTTTTTTTTTCATCCATACTTTTCTAAGTCCTCATGTTATGGAGAAGTTTACTTCCTCTTCTTTAATTAAGCCAATCCTTCACTTTTTTTAGATTCTATTTCCTTCTACCTTCTAAGGACCTTTCTCCTCAATCTTTAAATGTGTTCATGTCCCTCCTACCTTAAAACAAAATGAAAATACTTTTGTTTATCAGCAATATATTCCTACAATCTAAAGATATCTAATTGGATAAGTCTGGAACAGATCTGAACATTAAGATTATTCAGAGTTCCTCAGGTGATTTCAATGTATGACCAAGTTTAGGAACCACTGCAAAAGATGGTGCTTGCTGAATGTGTACTTTGTACCAGTTGTGTACTACCACAATGACTGTACCAGTGTCCACACATTCTGGTGGCATGGCTTTCTAAAACAAAGTCCCTGTCAGCTCACAGCTCTGTGTAGCATGTGGCAGAGCACCTGGTAATCACAAGCTTGTGGTGAGAAATGCATCTAAGTAGCAAATCGTTTGGGGAAATGACTCAAAGTCATTGCTACTGACTTGGGAATGTGACTTACTTCTGAAAGACATTACACAGATGCTCAGCTGAGGCAGCAGTGCTGAGTCTCTCCAATCAAGGGTTCAGCCAGCTCTGTTGCTGATGAATCAGGGCCACAGACCCTCTCGTCCTGCAACAAGGTCAAGAATCCAGCTCTCAACCCAAAATAGCGGAGTTTTAATCTTGGCTGTCACTTGCTTGGTTTGTGAACTGGATCAGTCCTTTAAGTTTCTGAAGACTCAGTCCCTAGTTTTAATTCTGGAAGAGAGATAAATGGACAACAAAGGTCTTAACCATTTCTAAGCTTAAGCTAGAATGTCAGATGAAATTATGCAAATAGAGCATTAAGCATTTTGCTTGGCCCTAAGTAAGCATGACTGTACACCAGTTACAATGCACTTCTCAAGTGAAAGCTGGAAATTCCAACAAAAGGATGGGAACACTTCTATCTGTCCTTTAAAGCTAATTTGTAAGTCAGGGGAAATCAAAACTGAAATTGAAGAATATCTTGAATGTAATAACGTCACTAAGAACTGTGCCTCTGTCTTCTAGGTGATTCTAAATCCTGATAAGTTGAAATAAAGATTATTCATCAAACAAAATAACAGTGGTTAGCAAAAAGGTCAGGGCATGGCAGGGTACAAGGCTTTTACCAATGGGTTAAGTGGGAAAATCATAGAATTTTAATTAATAAATCCAGTATCAGATTCTTTAGAAAATAAAAGACTGACTCTTAGGATCTGTTAGAAGCTGTAAAGTGGGAGCATAAAAAGCAAAAGCTTTAGACATGGAGATAGTTTATATTAACGTTAACCTTTTGATTATTTTAGATTTTATGTCATTGGCATAGTTTGAACTGGTAGCTTGAGGCTTGCATTCTGTAAGTAGTCCATCTATATTACTTTTGTTCTCAATAGTCTATTAGTGATTTGGGAGCAAACAATAGTAGCTCTTGGCATCTTCCAGTCTCGAGCAGAAAGTTGATTTAGATGGGTCTAATTTCTGGTGCTTTGTGAACTAGCTGTTAAGGCAACCAGTGAATTATTAATTGCAGTGTTTTTGCAGCAGGTTATAATTTAAAGGAATAAGTTCATCTCTTAGTGTCTGATGCTGAGGAGGGCTGCATGCCACCATCTGTAAGCATAAGCACAAATCTCTAGGGAGGATGGATGTACTAAAACCCACAGGCAGAAATATAATTGAAAGGCATCTCTAGATGGCAAAGCCATGGAAGGCTGAAGTTCAAATTGCAATAGACTTAAAATACTAGCAGTTAGTTAAACCACTGGGACTGGGACCTGGAGAGAAACTGAGAACACACTTATTAGTTGATAGTTACTAGTATTAACACTTTTTTATGTCAGGAAAACTTTCCATGATCTTGAAGAGCAAGGTCTTGTTTTGTGGGATAAACTTATCCCCCAATGGGTCTATAACTAGCCTAGGAAAGAGTGGAATATCTTCCAACTGCTCCTATGCAGATTTGTATTATAAGCATTTATCAACCTAACATAGTCCCAGCAATAGCTGTACTATTTACCAAGAACACTAAGTTAAGGGATCTGGTTTTTTTCTGTGTAATGTTTAGACAAGGGCTGCACATTGGAAATATAGAAGTTTTAAATTTTCATAGAATATATATGTATATCCTTTATAAAATCCTGTTGAACTCTGGTTTTTGTTCCTAGGTTCACTTTTCTGATTTTTTTCTGTACTTTTAAAAGCTTTATTTATTTAAAAGTATTATTTTGTGACAAATTGAAGACCCTTCATCCAATCATACTTCTTCCCAAGGGCTTCATATAATCTATGATATGCACACACAAATATCTGGGACTCAGTGAATTGGCTGCTAACAATCTCTCCAGAGGAGGGGAAAGTCTTGGTGTATGGTGTTTTTTCCTAGTTCAAATGTGTCTAAACTGCTGACCCTGGAGCTGGATGCACCATAGCAGAATTGTGAATGCAACACGAATCAAGTTTGTAAACAGTCTTAAAATACCACAAGATGTATTTGTCAATACAATTTGGCTTTTTAACTCAACTGTGAGATTCTCAAATGCAAGTTTGTCTGTCAATGACAAAGACTTGTCACAAGATCAAAAGGAGGGACATGACAGAATGTGGCTGACATCAAGCTAATAATTATAATCAGAGCTCATCAAGATCATGTTCAGAAAGCCCTTTTCTATGCCAATAAGTTTAAATGTGTCCCTAACATTGTCCTCCATCAGATTAAGCATCTCAAGTATTACTTTGAGATCCTTGATCCATTTGGAATTGAGTTTGTGTGGTGAGAGATAAGGATCAAACATAACACTTTAACCTTTAGCTATCCAGTTTTACCAGCACTATTTGTTGAAGATGCTGTCTCTTCCTCAATGTGTGATGTTGGCCTCTTTTTAAAAAATCAGATGGCTATAGAAGTGTGGGTTTATATGTGGGTCTTCAGTTCTATTCCATTGGTCTGTTTGATGGGAGTACCATGCTGTTTTTATTACAATAGCTGTGTAGTAGAACTTGAAATTTAGGATGGTGTTGCCCCTACAAGTTTTTATTTTATTGTTCAGGATAGCTTTGGCAATCCTCCTTGTTTATAGTTTGATATGAAATTTAAAACTTTTTCCAGTTTATGTGAATAATTGCATTTAAATTTTGATCAGTATTGCATTAAATATGTAGATTGCTTTTGGTAGCATAGCCATTTTCACAGTATTAATCCTACTAATACAAGAGCATGGGAGGTTTGTCTATATTCTGGTATCTTCTCCAATTTTTTTTCAGTGTCTTAAAATTTTCATTATGTAAATCTTCCACTTCCTTCATTAGATTTATTACAAGTTCCTTCTGAGGCTATTCTTAATGGTATTGTTTCCCTGATGTCTTTCTCAGGTGTTCATCATTTGTATATAGGAAATCTACTGGCTTTTTTCTGTTAGTTTTGTATCCCATTGATTGCTGGATGTGTTTAGCAGTGGCAGGAGCTTTCAGGTGGTGTCCTTAGGGTCTTTAATGTATAGAATCCTATCATCCACAAGTGAAGACACTTTAAATTCTCACTTTACCTTTTTTAAAATCACTTTTTATCTCTTTTACTTGTCTCATCAGGTCTGGTAAAGCATATTACTGTCCAACCTATTCTGGAAGCTTGTGAAGGCCCCTGCAAGGTCCTCCACTAGCAAGGAGACTTAGCTGATGTTGGGTCAAAACTTCTGGAGTCTAACTCTAGGCCAGTTTATTTTAGACATATTTAAATGCAGTACAATTTGGGGGAAAGTTTCCTGGTAACAATAATTCTAATCATATGTGCACAATAAAGCTTAAGGCATGACTGTATCAAAACTCTTTTGCAAAGTACAAGTGACCACAAAGATGGGTTCTACAGCTCAAGGGCTCTTAACACAATAGGATCTGGTGTGTTCTCTGACAGAGATAGCATGAAGGTCAGCAGGCTTAAAGGACATGTGACATCTCCCCTAAGGATGGGTTCTATTGACTGAGAAACAAAGCTAAAGCTAACAGTCTAGGGAGGGTGAGTCTGGAATTGTCATTCTCAGGGATTTGGTTGAAGTCTGGCTCTACAGATAGCAAAGGTCATCACATCATTAACAACATCCACTCCTAGCCTTCTGGATGGGAAACAGATATTCAATTTCCTCCATTGAGGAGACAAGCCTACCTAATTAACACCCCTGCTTTCTCCAGTGCTTATTTGTAAGCACTCTGTGCCTCCTCTAGGCTAATGCAGGAGGATCACAATATAAAGGTTTGCCTAGGCTACAGGGAAAGTTCAAGGCCATGTGAGTAACTAAGTGAGACCCTTGCTCAAAATAAGTAAAACAAAACAAACAAAAAAGTATAAAAGAAGTGAGGCAGGACTGGGAAGATGGCTCATTGGGTAATTTGCCTGCTGCTCAAACATGAGGACTGAGTTTTAATTAAGTCTCCAGTGCCCACATAAAAAACTCAGCATGGCAGGAAGCAATGCCTACAATCCCAGTGCTAAGAATGAGGGACAACAGTATGCCAAGGTCTTGCATTTTACAGGTTCATTGGGAGAACCTGTATCAAAAAAGTAAAATAGAAAGCAAGGAGGAAGATACTGCTGTCAACCTTAGGACTTCACATGTGAACATATACAGCAAAGATATTTTGAAGGAGGCTGAGAATGCATGTAAGAACCTGGCTTCAGGTCACCATAGTAACTTAAAAAATAATAGACTAAAAGGTAACTATACAATAAAACAGCTCTTGTGACTTTTCTCTATTTTGATTCCTTACTCAACAACACTTAATGGCCAGCACTATATGAACTGGACACACACACACACACACACACACACACACACACACACACACACACTAGGGCATCAATGCATGTGGCAGCATCACCTTGCTATCATATTGTTGTTTGGTATGGAGTTGGGATGGGGGTCCCTTCAAATGTGAAATCTCCTATTTGAATATATCCATGCCTGCGGTGCCTGTTACAGCAAAATTTGAAACACCAAAGAAGTATAGCAGTGCTGCCTAATAAGCCAGCTTTAATCTGTGAAAACCTAGGCATTACAAGCTTACTCAGAGGTTCTGAAAACATATGGCCCCATGAAGAGCTAAAGTAAAGGGTTATTAAATAGATTATACAATCTTTCATTGGAATTGTTATGTATCACAAAAGTATAATTCACATGGGATATAGAAACAAGGAGAATGAGAAAAGGAGAAGAGGAGGGATGCAGAGGACAGGAGGGAGCAGAAAGGTTGAGTAAGGCGAAGAATAGAAGATAACAAGAATGGAGATACCATAATAGAAACATTTTAGGTTTACAGAGAAATCAGGCATTAGGGAAATGTCTGGAGATCTACAAAGATGACACCAACTAACAATCTAAGCAACAGAGGAGAGGCTACCTTAAATGCCCTCCTCTGATAATGAGATTGATAACTGACTTTTATGCTACCCGAAAGCCCTCATCCAGCAGCTGGTGGAAGTAGAAGCAGACAGCCACAACTAAACACTGAACTGAACTGGAATCCAGATGCAGAGAAGGACGACGGAGAGCAAAGGGGTCCAGACTAGGCTGTCGAAACCCACAGAAACAGCTGACCTGAACATCAAGGAACTCTTGTTCCCTAGACTGATAACTGGGATAACAACATGGGACTGAAACAGACCCCAGGAACATGGGTTTCAGTGAGGAGACCTCGGAAATCTATGGGACCTGCTGTAGTAGTTCAGTACTTATCCCTAGCACAGGTGTGTACTTTGGGAGCACATTCCACATAAAGGAATACTCCCTGAGCCAAGACACATGGGGGTGGGCCTAGGCTCTATCCCAAAGGATACGATAGACTCTGATGACACTCTATGGAAGGTCTCACCATCCAGGGGGAGCATAAAGGATATGTGATAGGTTGGGTTTTAGTTGGGGGTGGGTAGTAGGGGAGGATGGGAGGGAGAAGGGAACTGGGATTGTCATGTAAAACAATCTTGTTTCTAATTCAAATTTTAAAAAATCTGAGGAAAAAAATAAAATCAACTGTGAACATAGATAGGTTGCTAGTATTACCTCAGCAATTTCTAGTGTCTGAAAGGATCAGTAATCAATCTAATCTATAGGTGGTAGGTAGTTCCTAAGCATGACATGAATATAGAGGAGCTCATTTTAGTTACAGCAATGGTGATGCCTGCAATAAAATTGTTTTGGTCTCCTAAGTAGAGTGAGACTTAACAAGCCTCATGTTGGACCAGAAGGCGAAGAGTAAGCAAAGGGTTGTAAGGGCATCTCTCTGGAGTCATATGGCTTTATTTGCACTGTCTTTTGCAGACTTTTTAATCCACAAAATCCAGGAATCAGTATTTACTCCTTGATTTCCACAGTTGCTAGAACGGTTCCACCCTTGCCTCTGTATCTGAAGCTATACCCCAGAGACTTCAGAATTTCCTTATGCGTTAGCAGGTGCTGTTAACTAACAGATAATGAATTCATGGCAAATTAGTTTGCCTGTAATTCAATGTTTGTTCTTTGAGTTCCCATTAGATGTTTTAGTTCTACTGGTATGCCTAAAATTGTTTAAGTCATATATTAAAAAAAAAAACCCTTTAGAATGAGAGAAAACATGTGCTATTCAGAAACTTGAGTGGGATTAATACTGAGAGTACATAATATATTTAAGCTTAACAACAAGTCAAATGTAAACAGATAATTAAATACTTATTTCTTCAAAGGTGTTCTAAAAATTGGCAAAATATATTCTAATATATAACACCACAAATAATTGGAGAAATACAAACCAAAGCTGTGAGTTATTTATCAACTCATTCTCATTAGAAACACTAATATATGTGAGTCTAGGGATGTAGACAACCTACAACCCTTGTGCACAAGCATAAAATAATATAATGACTGTGGAAACAAGTGTGAAAAGTCTCCAAACCATTAAAACTGGAAATGCAATAAGTCCTGAAAAACCATTTCTGCACATATGTGTTTAAAAATTAAAAGCAAGATGCCAAAGAAATATTCCAATAGTGTATTTATAGCATTATAATTCATGGTGGCCACCAAATAGAAGATACATAACATCCATTATGAGGTGAGTGAATAGATAAGACACTGCTCTTTATAGATAGTGAAAAAACATTCAGTCTTCCAGAAAGGGTACACATGGCACCCCTTCCTGTCACATGGTACACACAAATGAACTTTGATAATATATGCTAAGTGAAACAAGTCAATCAGAAAAGAAAGTCTGCAGGGTCCCACTTACTTATAGGAGGTACCATAAGTTGTCGAGTTTAGGAAAATAGTGAGTAAAATGTTAGTTTAAGTGTCTATTAAAAGAGGATCTTTTGATTAATGGGTACAGAACTTCAGATTTGCAATATAAATTTTTTCTGGAAATCTCAATTCCATAGTGTGGATACACTTAACATCCAAAATGTAAACTTAAAATGGGTAATGTGGTAAGTTTTAGGTTACGATTTTCTAACCACAATTAGTCCATCAACAAAATATGCACATGCTAAGAAAACGAGCAGAGATAAGTAGAGTGGTCTCCACACAGGCCATGGACAGCACAAGACCACATGGAGGCAGTTAAGAGCCCTAAAGAGTTAAGAAGGCCTGGGTGTCCCTAAATGATTTGTTTTTGTTATGTGGGGAAGAAACTTCTCCAATTTTCTAGTTTTGCCTCTGGCAAGCCCTAAACCTTGTTTTGCTGCTTTGGAGAGACTCTGATACTCTTTTTTAAGGACTTCATATACTTACATGCCCTCATCCATTCAGCAAACATACCCTGAGGCTTTACTACAGCCAGTCTCTCAGCCCTGGTGATACAGAGACAACAAGACCCAGACCTTACAAAGAGATATTCGGGATTAGAGATTCCCTGAGAAGTTTGTGAAATACATCCCTGGCTAAGACATAAGATTTTAACCTAAACAGCTGAGGGACAAAATAAAAGTACTGCTCCAATATTCAAGTGATGGATACCTTGAAGTTCCCAGCTGCCACGCCATCCCACCAAATCCAAGTGTGAATGAACAGAAGTTGCTATGTCTGTAAGCTTGCCCACATGCATAAGAAGTAATTCCCCACCAGAACAGGAGTCAAGGGCACTGGCTCCAGAATCACACTGCTTCTCTTTGGAGTCCTGAGGAGTTTACAACTGAGGCAACTGGGAGCAGGAAAACTCTTGCTGTGGAAGTGAGTACTGCAGGCACACCAGCATTCACCTCTCAAACCATTTTCTAGCAAACACTCCAGTGTAATCAAACATCTCTGACTATAGATTCTATGAAACATATTTATCAGAAAACAGTTTGAAAAACATTATGAAGTCAACTTTACCATACCTAAGTCATCAGCATATCACTAAAAAATTATGTATCATACTTGCTTCTTTTAGAACTTTCATTCTTTTTTGCTTTTGCTTTTTATTTTTGAGGATTTATATGAATGTACATATTATATGTTTACGCCACTCCTATCCCTTCCTCTCCCCCATCCAACTGCTTCCATGGCCCCTATTCTCTTTCAAGATCCTGACTTCTTTAATTATTGTTAAACACACATAACAAACACACTGATCCCATTTAGTGTAACTCTTATTTGCATTAGTGTAGAGCTGGATAATCTATTGAGGAGATGTGTGTTTCCCTGGAGAAGATTAGTTCTAAGCTTAGGGAACAGTGTATAAGAGGAGACAAAACAATTTTAAGAGCCAGAAGAGAAGGATGCTTAATGGTAGATGGGGACTTCTAGACATGACAGTGATGCTGCACCCAGGAAATCTCAATAATACCATTGCCTACACAAGAACTGCATAACGACACCAGTCAACATGTGAACATGCATGGGGAAAGATTACTAAGCCTCATCCCTAGATCTTCTTTTCTTTTATCTATGCCATTCTTAGATTCTGTGAAAGTTCTTGGGGAAATGATCCAAGGAATCACCTTGACTTAGGGCTTGTCAGAGGCAAAAACTAGAAATCACATGGTAATTTCAAGGATTCTTACTGCTTCAATATTACTGTTTCTCGAAGTGCAGCCCGAATATCCACACCATCTGAGAGTTTACAAAATTCACTCCCAGGAATTGTGATTGCTAGATATGGTAGCCAAAGAACCTGTTTCATCAGGCCTCTTTGGCGACTCTCTGACATCTGAAGTGCACAACTCTAAAGTGTGATGTGGTTGACAAGATGGCTCACTGGGAAAGGGTACTTGTGTGTGAGTCATTGGACCTGCATTCATTCCCCAAACATTCATAAATGCAAAAGAAGAGAGCAGATTCTAAAACACTGTCCTCTGATCTCCACACACATGTCACATCACACATATCCAAAAACATACACCCTGTATAAAAACAAATAATGACACATTTCTTGAAAATTGCATCAGGATAGATGGATTAATTCAAAACATCTGCATGGATTTTAAAACTTGTGGATTTCTATATTTCAAAGACACATCTTATTTCCTATATAAAGTTTTTCACCAGATAGGACTGATCAGCTCTATCCTTTTATTTACCTTCCTGTACTGGCTAGTCTTATGTCAACTTGACACACAAGCTGGAGTTATCTGGAAGGATGGAACCACAATTGAGAAAAATGTCTCTAAAAGATCCAGTTGTAAAGCATTTTCTTAATTGGCAATTAATGAGGGAGGGCCCAGCCTATTGTGGGTAATTGGTACCAACCCTGGGCTGGTGGTCCTGGCTTTCTATAAGAAAGCAGGCTGAGCAAGTCAGGAGAAGAAATCCAGTAGGCAGCACTCCTTCATGTCCTTCTTATCAGCTCCTGCCTCCATGATGAATGGTTCTGTGGAAGTGTAACCCTTTCCTCCCCAACTTGCTTGTGGTGTGGCATTTCATCAAAACAATAGAAACCCTAACTAAACGGCCTTACTATTTCTTGTATGTGCATCTTAACACAATTTATTTTACTTTCATAACTTATTAAATAATACTTCAGTCTCCAATAGAAGGTAAGACCCTGGAGATCAAGTATTAAATACTTTTTCAGTTTTGCAGCTTTAATATCTAGAATAATGCCTATAATTATTTTGTTGAAAATGTACATCTTTATGTGTACATGGATGGATGGATGGATGTACATGAATTATGTAACAGTGTTGTAGAAAATTAGCTTAAATGATGTTACATTCATTTATGCTGTGAAATATGTGTTTAATGATGCAACGATGTGTTGCATTATTTTATGTTGCATTTGTTTAACTCTGTAAAGCTGTGTTACTTTGTCTGCCTAAAATACCTGATTGGTCTAATAAAGACCAATGAATGGCCAATAGCTCCTAGCTATTGGCGGGACTGCCATGCAGAGAGAATAAATAGGAGGAGAAACTTAGGTTTCAGAGAAGAGGGAGGAGCTAGAAAAGGAGAATAAGAGGAGAATGCCAGGAGTGAGGTACCCAGACACACAGCAAGCCAGGAGTAAGAAGGAAAGAAAGTCATATGGGATAAAGAAAGGTAAAAGGTGCAGAGGAAAAACATAAAGAGAAATGGGATAATCTAAGTTAGAAAAGCTGGCCAGAAACAAGCCAAACTAAGGCTGGGCATTTATAAGTAAGAGTAAATCAAATAAGTCTCCATGTATTTATTTGGGAGCCAGGTGGCAGACCCCCAAAAGAGTAAAAATAAATTACAAACACCTATATAATGGTTCAAATATGAAGATCTTTTCTTGAGTATTGGGAAGAGTTCATTCTATCATTCTAGGCAAGAAGAACCCAAGAAAAAAATTAGTCCAGCTGAAAGTTCTGATTCTGAGCAAACAACTGCAATTTGAGCTTGAATCACTCAGTCTTCCTGGGAAGAGCTGGGAAACATCCCAGTTCTTTCATATGAACCAAGCAGATAACACCACTTGTCCTGGGCCTGCCTCTCAAGGACACTGAGTATATTGACTAATAATGACAACAAATTGCTTTTGAGGTTCTGGGATAAGGCTTCTATATAGACATAGGGAATATTAATAAAAAGATCAAACACACTAGTATTTGAAATATGTCTCACCAACTTTGCCAAGGTCAAGAAGAACAGAGAGATAATCTTCTCCTGAAATAGGAACAGAAAATGATTCATATTCTCCACCTGCTTCTTCATGTGTGCGGCTCTTAGGAGTCCTTTATAGAAGTAGAAATGCAGCATTGAGAACCTTGGAGGAATAGAAGAGGAAAAATTAAAAACATAAAACTAAATTGTCAGAATGGAATCTTCCTTTTTCTAGAATATATAATAGAGGGAAAAGTCAATTCAGATTTCTCCAAATATATTGAGTGGCATCTTCAAAGATGATAACATACAATCAATCTATGCTTAACTATGTGTTTACTCCCTGGTCTAAAATCTAAATAAATTTCCCAATTATATCAGGGAAGATTAAGTGGTGTAGAGGATCCCTTCAGTGACAAAGGACTTGTCAAACAATACCCCCCTTTTCTGCTGCATTTGTTGACATTTTGCTGTGGTGGAGAACCCCCTAAGCATCATACCAATGACTCCTTGAACATGTAGACTATGAGCATATTTAAATGATAGGAAGATAAGAAGTCAGATAGATGATAGCTTGGGAGATGTATGCATACATATGCCAGAGTCTACTGAGACTTTTAAAAAATTATAAATATGGCTACTTTACCTAATAATCTTGAAAGTAGATTTTATCATTGCCATTGTATGTAAAAAAGAGAATAAAAAAATTTAGTGACTAGCTACCTCAAAGTCATGTAAGTGGCAAAGCTAGACTCTCCCTCAGGATTCAGACTAAGCCTCTAAGTCAACTGTTTCCCCTACTACTGTAAGGGAGTGAAAATGAAGAGAAGAAATTGCATAAACCTCACAAACAGATGTTCACTTAGAACAATATTTTCATGTTTTAAATGGTGCTACTCTAAATCAAGATTGTTTGAAAAATTATTTAAGTCCCCTATTTTTTACCTATTGTAGAAAAATTTTAAATAATCATATTTTGTTAACTGGGTACCCATATGTAAAACCTTGCAGAAGTTTTCATGGAATCCTTATGTCTTATAATTAGAAATTATTTTTGACAACCAACATGTCTAATTTTTGTAAATGTAGATGATGAAGTTAAACTATACAAGATGATTTGTTGTGGATCTAATGTAAAATTTCTGCCATAGGCTCCTGTGTTTGGACACTTGGTCTCCAGCTGGTAATAGTTTGGGAAGACTGTGGAATCCTCAGGAGGTGAAGCCTTCCTGGAAGTGGGCCACTGGTTTTGGTCCTTGAGGGAATGACACTTCTTATTCACCTGTTGCTTTCTGACTGAAGATGCACTGTGACCAGCTGGCTTCCCACCCCTGCCCCTGCTACAGTCCCTTCCCTACCATGATGAAATGTGTCACCTTGAACTGTAAACCAGAATAAACCTTCCTTAAGTTGCTTTTTGTCTATTTTGTCATAGCAACAAGAAAGGCAAGTAATACACAGTGTTTTCTCAATTTCTATTCTTTTGGGTTTTGACAGAAATAAAAGAAGTAAATAACTCTGGGAAATTGTAAAATAATACCATTAAAGTCTGCTAAAACTAGTGCCGACAAATATCTATGATAAACCCTGCTCCTGTCTCCTGGAGTACAGTTATCAATATTGTTATCTACCTGTGCATGATAAGAATGGGGGAGGGCCACGGAAGAAATGTAATTGTAAGAGGTCCAGGAACATCAGAGTCTATGTCATAGTCACAAAATGTGGTCTCTCCGAGTGAAACAAGAGAAGATTCCTCTTCCTCAATATCTGCTGGAAATTTTTCAAGTAGAAATCTCAAATAGAAAGTTTTCAAATATATAAAGTGTGTGTATACAAGAAAGACATGCCTTAGAATTTATGTAATACACTGTGAATGCAACCACACACAGAGGCCAGAGAAGAGGATTTGTTCTGTTTAAAAAAGTGATCTATGATGCTTTTGAGGTCATCTTTGTTGGAAGCCCCTGCTCCTAATAGTAACACTAAATGCTCTGATCTGAATATGTGTGCCCTCACTGAAGTCCATACTATGGAAATTAACCTCCAAGGTATTAAGAAGTACGGCATCTGGGGGTGTCTATGTTATGAGGCATCCACAGCCAAAAATAGAATAAATTACCATAAAGAGGCACTGAAAGAGCTGGTTAGGCCTTTTGACTCCCTACTTAAGAGGACACATTGAAACCACCATCTATGAGATGGTATAGACTTCAGAGGTGTGAAAAATAAATTACTACTGTTCATAAATTACTCATCTGAATGCATCTTCTTATACAGCATCTCAAGTGCACTAGAAAATAGGAAGACATTATTGTGATTCTGAGATAAACAGCAATTACTTAAATAGTAGGCTGTGATGGTTTGAGTGAAAATGGCCCCATAGGCTCATAGGAAGTGGCACTATTTGGAGGTGCGGTCTTGTTCAAGTGTTGGGCCCAAAAAGGGGGACCAACTTGAGGGAGACACACCCCACAGAGTCACTCACAGGACACAAGTTTGATGCAAAAGGATTTTATTCCAATGCTTTGGGGTCACTCCCTGGGAAAAGAACGATCCCCGAGTTTCCAAATAAGCAGGTTTTATGTCTTTTGGGTCATTAGGCAGAGGTATGACAACATATTGATTGGCTATAACATACATGAGTCATTTACTGATTGGTTGGGAACTGAACTTACAATTTTGCCCACAATGGGTTTGGAATGTTATTTTGGTTTTTATACCTGCAAGGCCATGGGACAGCTAGTGGTTTTTCTGGGAACAGAGTGACTTCAAAACTTGGGTGCTCTGGAGCAGGGCAACCCATAACAATTTTTAGAAACAAGACAGTTGTTGAAGATAATAACATTCCTTGGAAACTAGTAATAATAACAATTTCCACAAACTGGTCATCATGACCGACCATTTCATGTGTTCTTTCTCCCAGAGCTATGTGTGTGGCCAGAGTGATTTTCAAATACATGCTGGTGAGTATCAGGCTGGGTTTGAGTTGGGGTCTTTCATTAGTAGGTGTGACCTTATTCGAGTAAGTGAATCACTGGAGGTGAGCTTTGAGGTTTCAGAAGCTCAAGTCCGGTCAAGTCTCTCTCTCTCTCTCTCTCTCTCTCTCTCTCTCTCTCTCTCTCTCTCTCTCTCTCTCTCTCTCTCTCTCTTTCTCTCCCTCTTGTGCTATGTCTATAGATACAGTTGTAGAACTCTCAGCTACTTCTCCAGCACCATGTCTGCCCAAATGCCACCATGCTTCTCACTATGACAGACTAAACATCTGAACCATAAGCCAGACCCAATTAAATATTTTCCTTTATGAGAGAGAGGTGCTGTGGTCATTAGTGTCTTTTCATGGTAATAGAAACCCTATGCCAAGCATACAATCCATAGGAGGGAGCAAAGATTGGTAAGTCAAATTTCAAGATATTATGCCAGGTACTGTTGAGAATAAAAAAATGAGACCCCAAATTATAGAAACTAATTGTAAGTTATGCATAAACAGGTGTCATATATACACTATATGAAAATTTCTCAAAGTACAATAATAAAAAAAAAATATCCTGATTTTAAAGAGGATCTGAACAGGCATGTCACCAAAGAGAATACCCAAAAGTCAAGTAGTACATGGAAAGATATTTATGTCTTTTGGTTGTTTGGAAAGGTAAATTTAAAGCAGCACGTTGCTATGTATCCAAAAATATCTAAAATACAAAAGGACTGATTATTTGATGATGACATGAAGTTGGAATCCCATGTGTGCCAGTGGCACTATAGCAACATGGCCCTATTGTAAAAACATTTGAAAGATTAAGAAAAAGTTTAGTATGAAAATTCCATGACCCAGATATTTTACTACCACACTCATACGGTGATCATGAAATGAAATAATACACATATGCAAAGACTTGTTTATAAAAGTTTATAGTAGCTTTAATTGTAATAGTCAGAAAATTGAAATTGTCCATCAATAGTTAAATGGGCAAGCGAATCAAGCCATATTCATTCATGATGCAACATGGATGAATCTAAATCACTATACTAATTAAAGGAGCCAAATATAAAGGAGTATAAACTACTTGGTTCCCTTATAGGAACTTGAGAAAACAAAACAAACAAAAAAATCCCAAAAAACAAATTCATACTGGCACAGATGGTTAGAGGCATTTATCTTAATTTTGATGGTGGTTAACAAGTGTATGTCAAAACTTACCACATCATGCATTTTAAATATATGAGGCTTATTACATGCAAATTATACCTTCAAAGTCATTAAAACTAAATGCAGACTGTATACAGTGTGCAGCTGCACTATAGGCAGCTGTGGAAGGGCTGTGTTAAGACAGAGCAATAATGGGCTCTAGTCTCTCTAAGGTACTGTGCTGGTAGTGTTACGTCAACTTGACACACAAACTAACGTTATCTGGAAGGAATGAACCACAATTCAGAAATACCTCCATAAGATCCAGCTGTAGGACATTTTCTTAATTAGTGATTGATGAGGCAGGACCCAACCCATTGCAGGAAGTGCTATCTCTGGGCTGGTGTTCCTGGGTTCCAAAAAAAAAAAAAAAAAAAAAAAGCTGAGCAAGCCATGAGTAGCAAGCTTGTAAGCATAGTAAGCAGTACTCTTCCATGGTCTCTACATCAGCTCCTGTCTCCAAGTTCTTGCCCTAACTTCCTTTGATGATGAGCAGTGTAAGCCAAATAAACCCTTTCCTTCCCAACTTGCTTTTTGGCTGTGGCATGTCACCACAGCAATAGAAACCCTAACTAAGACAGGTACTGGACATCTCTCTCCAAATGGCCCAATTCTCCATGCTTCCTCTGTGTGGGCAGTACTGGTGACTGGTAATTTATTCTGGAATTCCTATTGTTGTGATGGTTGAAGAGGAAAAGGCAACCCAAAAATTCCTGGTCATGTGAGAGGATCAAAGTCTGAAAATGAAGGCCTTCTTTGGGAACTAGATCACAGAATGAAAGTGGTGTCTTAGTCACTGTTCTATTGTTGTCAAAAGATACCATGACCAAGGCAACTCATTTTTAAAAAGCATTTAATCAGGGGTTTGCTTACAGTATCAGAAGTATAATCCATTATCATCATGGCAGGAATCATGCAGCAGGCAGGAATGGTGCTGAAGAAGTAGCCAAGAGCCTCATCCTGATCCACATGAAGCAGGCAGAAAGAAAGAGACTGGGGCTATCATGGGCTTTTTGAAACCTCAAAGCCCCAGTTATGTGCTTCCTCAAACAAGGCCAAACCTCCTCATCCTTCTAATCCTTTCAAAGAGTTCCATTCCGGGTAACTAAATATTCAAATATATGAGCCTACAGAGGACAGTCTTACTCTAAGCACTTCAGTAGAAAGGCCAGAACCCAAAGTGTCTTCTTTCTCTGTTCTGGTTCTTTCTCTCCCCAGACTCAATATCACTAGCCTAGACAGTGCTGGAGACACAGTCATTATAGAACCTTCATACTCTCTTGTGAAATACAAATTTCAATCTTAGATATAGCCAAAAGCAGGATGACTAGATCATTTCATAGTTCTAGTTTTAGGTTTTCGAGGCATCTCCTTACTGATTTCCAAAGTAGCTACATTAATTTATATCCCTTATGCCCAACAGAAGATAAGGTTCCTTTTCCTCACACCCTCATCAGCATTGTAGCTGTTTATTCTGGGTTGCTGTGGCATCTCTCTTTCTTGTGACTTCCTTCTCACTTTCAGTTGTGTGAAGACAAAGTGCAATCTGGGAGAAAGCAATGAATATTTCTACAGCATACCCAACCTACCCAGTATTTCTTTTATTTTCTTTAATTTTTTTTTTCATTTTACATACTAGCCCCAGTCACCCTCCTTACCCATCTCCACCCTTCCCACCTCCCCCATCTCACCCCCCATACACTCCTAAGAGGGAATAAGGCCTTCCTTTGGGAAGCAACAAAGTCTGGTATACAAGTTGAGGTAGGACCTAGCACCTCTGCACTGCATCCAGGTTGAGCAAGGCATCCAACCATAGGGAATGGGCTCCAAAAAGTCAGTTCATGAACCCAGGATAAGTCCTGGTCCCACTGCCAGGGGATCCCCCAAGAGATCAAGCCACATAACTGTCACCCACATTTAGAGGGCTTAGGTTCAGTCCCAAGCAGGATCTCCAGCTGCCTGTCCAGTGTCCATGAGCTCCCACTAGCTCATGTCAGCTGTCTCTGTGGTTTTCCCAATCATGATCTTGACCCCCACACCTTGCCCATTAAATCATAATAAATGGTTCCTATTCAGCTGTGTTAAACAGAGACTGTTCCTTAGTTTAGCTTTGTGACTAGCCCCCAGGACACTTGTAGGTGACACTTCTAGGAACTGTCCTGTTAATGTGCCTTTAGTGAAAATATTGATCTTCATAGGAATAATACTTGCATCTTGATGCATACAAAACTGATGGCTTTTTTTCCTTTTTTAAAATTTGAATTAGAAACAAGATTGTTTTACATGTCAATTCCAGTTCCCATTCCCTCCTCTCCTCCCCTACCACTCCCCCCAACTAAAACCCTACCTATCACATATCCTTTCAGCTCCCCAAGGGTGAGGCCTTCCATAGGGGGTCATAAGAGTCTATCATATCATTTGGGATAGGGCCTAGGCCCACCCCCGTGTGTCTTGGCTCAGTATCCCTGTATGTGGATTAGGCTCCCAAAGTCCACACCTATGCTAGGGATAAGTACTGAACCCCTACAGATTTCTGAAGTCTCCTCACTGAAACCCACGTTCCTGGGGTCTGGATCAGTCCCATGCTGGTATCCCAGCTATCAGTCTAGGGACCAAGAGCTCCCTGTTGTTCAGGTCAGCTGTTTCTGTGGGTTTCACCAGCCTGGTCTGGACCCCTTTGCCCATCACTCGTACTTCTCTGCAACTGGATTCCGGTTCAGTTCAGTGATTAGTTGTGGGTGTCTGCTTCTACTTCCACTAGCTACTGGATGAAGGCTATAGGATGGCATATAAGTCAGTCATCAATCTCATTATCAGGGGAGGGCATTTAAGGTAGCTTCTCCTCTCTTGCTTAGATTTTAGTTGGTGTTATCTTTGTAGATCTCCAGACTTGCCCTAGTGCCTGATTTCTCTGTAAACCTACAATGTTTCCCTCTATTATGGTATCTCCTTTCTTGATTTCTTCTATTCTTCCCCGACTCAACCATTCTGCTCCTTCATGTCCTCCTCACCCCTCCTCTTCTCCCCTTCTCATTTTTCTAGCTCCCTCTCCCCTCCCCCCATACTCCCAATTTGTTCATGAGATCTTTCCCCTTTCCCTTCCAGGAGACCATGTATGTCTCTCTTAGGGTTCCTCTTGTTTACTAGCTTCTCTGGCAGTGTGGATTATAGGCTGGTAATCTTTACTCTATATTTAACATCCACATATGAGTGAGTGCATACCATGTTTGTCTTTTTGTGACTGGGTTACCTTGCTCAGAATGGTTTCTTCCAGTTTCATCCATTTTCCTGCAAATTTCAAGATTCTATTTTTTTTTTCTGCTGAGTAGTATTCCATTGTGTAGATGTACATTTTCTCTATCCATTCTTTAGTTGAGGGGCATATAGGTTGCTTCCAGATTCTGGCAATTACAAATACTGCTGCTTTGAACATCATTGAACAGATGTCCTTGTTGTATGAATGTGCTTCTTTGGGTATATGCCTAAGAATGGAATTGATGGATCTTGTGATAGACTGATTCCCATTTTCTTGAGGAGTCTCCATACTTTGATTTCCAAAGTGGCTGTACAAGTTGGCACTCCCACCAGCAGTGGAGGAGTGTTCCCCTATCTCCACTTCCTATCCAGCAAAAACTATTGATTTTTTTTTTATTTTAGCCATTCTAACAAGAGTAAGATGGTATCTCAGAGTTGTTTTGATTTGTATTTCTCTAATGGCTAAGGATGTTGAACACTTTCTTATGTGCCTTTCAGCCATTTTAGATTCCTTTATTGAGAATTGTCTATTTAGTTCTGTACCACTTTTTAATTGGATTGTTTGGTGTTTTGGAGACTCGATTCTTGATTTCTTTGTATATTTTGGAAATCAGCCTTCTGTCAGATGTGGGGTTGGTGAATATCTTTTCCCAGTCTGTTGGCTGCCGTTTTGCCTTACTGACTGTGTCCTTAGCCTTACAGAAGCTTCTCAGTTTCAGGAGGTCCCATTTATCAATTGTTGATCTCAGTGTCTGTGCTGCTGGTGTAATGTTCAGGAATCGGTCTCCTGTACCAATTAATTCAAGGGTATTTCCCACTTTGTCTTCTAATAGGTTCAGTGTGGCTGGATTTCTCTACATTTTGATTTCAAGCCAATCAACTGTTAGTACACAAACAGAGCTAATAGATTCCAGGCCAACCCAGAAAACAGTTTTATTTTGTTCCTTTGTAAAATTTTCTAGGTAAATAGTGTTTTTCATTTTCTACCCCATAAACATCTATCTAGATCTCAAAAAAATGATAGGACGGAAAGCCAACCAAGCACTTCTCACACCTCTTTTACATTGAGTAGATTTTTAGATACTTGAAAATTCTTAGGTGAGCATACATGGAGGAGGTCTCTAGTCTACTGAGAATTCCAGATAAGCATGAAACTCCCTGGACAGCCATATTTACAAAAGACCACATCCATTTTCGTTTCAGTCGATACAGGAATGAAAGAAGATAGTACCATTTTTAAAAAGTCAATTCAGACAGTCTAAACTCAAGAGGCATGTGAAAACCTAGACTTTATTATAAATGCATAATAAAATGACACAATTGATTTATGTAAACATTACCTCTCTGGCAGTAACAAATATTCAGATATTAAAAACATTAACCTGAGAAGTGGCAATAAATTACCTTCAGAGGGACATGTTGTGTTCTCTCTATAGCATCAGTAAAACCATGCCATCCGCTATCTAATCTAATAACATGCACACGGACTCTGACCCACATACATTTAAACTAATTTTTGAGGGTATGAGAAGCTTTTCTTCCAAACAACCAGTCGATAAGTTTCCACTCTGAGAATCATCAGCATCCAGAAAGAGCTGCTCACTTTTTTTTTGATTCAAGTCCTAGATATTTATAGAGCAAAGCAAGGGCTCATTGCTTAACTAGAGAGCTGTTCTTGAATCCCATTTTTCCTTTGTCTTTTAACTCTTTCAAGTGAAAATCAACCACCCATTCAGGACATGTTCACCCATATGCATTACGTGCTTAAATTTATGTTTATTTATTAAATACAAAAATGAAAAGTCAAGATTTTATGATGCCATTGCTCTATTTAATAAGCCAAGATAAAAAAGAGAATGCAGAGCTCTGAAGAATGATGCAAAAAGAGTGGCTTGTGGGTGCCTATGTGTTAAAAAGGAAGGTTATGTGGCAAAGGGGACCACTACAAATCATTATCTGGAACAAGTCTATGGTTGCATGGTATGGGATAGCAGAGATAGCATGGGGTTTTAGGAGAAAACAAGAAAGAAAAGAAACTGGAAAACTAAAATAAATCATCTAAGCATAGCAAGGACAACAACTGTGTTGAGCACAGTGGTCACAATGCAGAAAAAACAAGAGTAAATGGTAAAGATTTACACTGAAATGCTTCTGACAAAAGAATTTATTCAAAGAGCCGAGTAAATGAAATCTATTATTTTTTTCAAGTCAATCAAAATATGAAGCTTTTTGATTGTCTTGTCAGAGATCAATGTGACTCTAAAAGACTCTATCCTCTGTTCAGTCTATCATAGCCAAATTGATCCAATAGAATATTATCAATAGAACCCTGGGCTAGTTACTTTCCTCACAGTGAGAAAAGCAACTTAAAGAAGGGTTAGTTTTAACTCACACTTTGAGAGGACACAGTTTATCATGGTGAAGAAGGCAGAGCTCTGGGAGTATGAGGAAACAAGTCACACTGTCTGCATGCAGCAAGTAGAGACATCAACACTGGTACTCGGCTGGCTTCTTTTTTACCCCATTTTATTCAGCCTGGGGCTCTGTGGCCGCAATCAGAGTGGGCCTTCCCTTCTCCCTTCTCCCTCTCCAGAAATGCACTAATGGATGTGAATTCTGGTGTTCAGCTGAATTATTTCATTAGCCTCAGCCTTTTTACTCCATCTGGGACTCTAATACATACTATGATGCTGACAGCATTTCCATAGGATCTTCCTTTGTCAGTCAAGCCGCTCTGCAAAAACCCTCACAGATGTGGCCAAAGGTGAATATCTTCCTAGTTAATTTGAGGTCCAGTCAAGATGAGGGTGAAGATTAACCCAACTCAACAATAAACCCAACTCAACACTGCACTGCTGGTGAAAACAGGACTAGAGACTCAGGTTGAAAAACAAGAGGCAACCTGTTTGTAAGAATTCATGCTCTGCTTATTAAACATGCTTGGAAAATAAAATCTAAATATGACTGAGAATTTCAAAATCAACTGCTTCAAAAGAAACATCTAACAAAGAAGGGAAACATTTTCTCAGTGAGAAGGATTTTTGTGGACTAAAAATGTAGATCTCAGGGAGATGAGCTGATGCTCTCTGATTTGCCAAAGCAATCAGGATTCTTCAGCAAGAAGTGGATGATGGAAAGTTATTCCCATCTTAGTCTAAAAGTTTAGATGCTTTAATAGTACCTAATTTCAGCATGTCTTCAAAAGAGCTCTATCATAGGGACAGTACTTCTGATACAGGCATGGCTCTGACATGCAATGACATCTGGTGGCCACATACCTAAACTGAAGACTGTACATTTTGGAGAACTGATTATACTGTTTCACAGATTCAAATAATGCTTAAAACTAAGACAAAAAATTTAAATAGCAGTAAATATATGAAAATCCTAAAGATAAATTTCCCATACATAGTCTCTCAAATAAGTTTCCTTAAAGTCCCATTTTGAGTGGCCCGGTTCAGAAGTAATTTTAAAATCTTACTTGGTGTTCAGTAGGGTTCCATATTAGTCAATCCAACCTTCAGAAAAATGGCGTTGGCTGAAGTTGTGAGAACCAGAACAGAAAATATGCACTTGGAATATGTCTTTTTCACAATGAGTCACTGGCCTTTTCAGGGAGAAAGGTATGTTTTAGCCAATATGCCTTTAATCCTTTGGTCTTTCCATAAATTCTGTCATGTTGAGAACAGCCTTGGTTTTACTGTTGGACAAATGGTAGCAGCAGTCCCTAGATCTGACTTCGTGAGTAAATGCCTATGTTCTGATCCTAGTGATAATGTCATTACCTTCTACCATGATAAACCAAAGCAGAGTTCCTGAAAGGTGTTGTTTAGTGTCTCCCGGGTGGAAAAAGTTCTCTTTTGTGAGACAGGAACCCTTGCTTTGTCCTTCATGTCTCCCTGTCAGACAGACTTGTTCTCAATCCTCCTGTCACTGTGTTTTGGGACACTATTCAACTAGACAAGTCACTGGTATTTCTCTTTTCATATAAAATAAGGCATTTGAAGTTCTACTCATTGGGATAATTTCCCTTCTTGAAAATCTTAAGATATTCCCTGTAGTCCACCATTTTTAGTTTCTATCCACATAATAAGTCACTCATCTACAATCCAGGCCTGTACTTTGTGCCTTTCTTTATTAGCTTCTTTTTAATGGATACCACTTGTGGCCATAGATGTGAACTAACAATAGGCATTGTAAAATGGACAGCAGAAAGCCCATGAGTGTAACATGAATGTTTCTGGCCCGGCCAGTCCTGCCACCCTTCTCTGCCCCCAAAGAAGCACACAGACGCTATATTAATTATGAAACTGTTGGCCAGTTGGCTTGGGATCCCACTCCTGACACCAGATATAGTGGGAAATTACCAATACGTAGCCAAGTGGAAATATAAGGGTATTTAATAGGGAAAAGCCTTACTTACAGAGCAACCTAGCCAGCCGGCGTGGCAGCAGTCTGTCCAGCAAGAACCAAAGTGAAACCAAAAGAGAAAACGAAGTATCGCTCTACGTCACCCTGACCACGCCCTCGCAAGCGTGGTTAGGCACACCTGTAGCCAGCCTCTAAGTAGGCGTGGCTACAGCTTCCCCTACATTGGGCTTCTTATTTGCTAGCTCTGTCTTAATTATTAACCAATAACTATTATTGTAAGTGTTTCTACATGGTCTTATCTTAACAAGGAAAGTGTCCATGTATCTCTTACTCCTCTGGTGTCCTACATCTCAACTGTTCAGCATCTCAGCATAAAAGAGAAGAAAAGAAGAAAGCAATTTCTGTTTGTTCCTGCTCATATTCTGATTCTGCCCAGATATGTCACTTCCTGTCTGGCCAATCAGCCAATAAGTGTTTTATTCATTAACCAATAAGAGAAACATATACACAGAAGGACTTCCCCCATCATATGAGGCCTCAACCCTGCACAAAGAGCTACAGCAAATAAATGCTGAAAGTAGAACTAGTCTTCCCCAGAGAAGATTATACCAACTGGTTTTTCAATGCCAAATGGTCAGCCCCGAAAACACACATTCAAGTAACATTATACAGACTGGGCAGGATGTACTTATATATTTAGGAACATGACATTTTATTTTGGCAGCTCCCATCCATTTCTTAATCATCTGTCCTTGGTTGATTGGAATTGAATGAAAAAATAGGTAGTTAAATACCTTTTTTAAGTGATGCCATTCTTCATAAACAAGTTCCAGGACTCACTCCTCCAACATTGCCATTCATTACAATCACTTTATCTACCTTGAATCTGATATCTAAGGATTTATTCCAAGCCTCATGTCTTAGAACCTTAACAATGTTACTAGAATCATCAAATCCAGTTTTTCATCACCATCTATTACTGTTACATGACAGAAAAGAGAAACTGTGCTTCACAGTGATGCCAATATCCACCTCAACAACATATTTTGCATTGTTTTAGTAAATGGAGAATTCAACAGACCTTGTTAGTTAACTATGTTATTAGTTGCCAGTCTAGTCACCGTTCTTCAGAGAAACAGAATCAGCAGAACAAACACACAGGAGGGGGTCATACCCTTAGCTTTATTCAAGGAAGCAAGCAAGCCCCAAACTTGCAAGGTATATCACAAGCAAACAGCTTAGATTTGCAGCTCAAGTTCACAGTTTGCTGGTAAAATTACCCCTGCCTCAAGAGATACTGATCACTTCTGTCTAAAGACCTATAATTGATTGGATGGGTACACTCTAATCCATTTTGGTTATAAATATACTCAAGGGTTAATTTCATTGAAAACTGCCATAGCAGCTATATCTAGATTTGGTACAATTAACCATTAAAAGTTAGTCTAAATGTTTGAGTAGGTTGTGGAACCTTCAGGAGGCAGAACTTTTCTGGAGGAAGTGATTCATGAGGGTGGGCTTTCTGGTTTCATAGCCCAGCTTTACTTCCACTTCACTTTGTTCTTCCTGACTGTGGATGCAATGTGACCAACTGTCTTCCCAGGTCTGCTTTAATGCACTGCCTGTATTCATGGATATATCCCCTTAACCTATAAGACATAATAAATCCCTTGTCTTAAAAAAAGTTAGTCTACAGTAACATGCCCATTTCTGAGTTCATGGTTCTCAGATCCCATCATCCACCATAGCAATTTCAACTATCCATATGATATAATCTATACTTTTCTAAGTTTTGTCATACTTACAAGTATGACATAATATACTTACAAGTATATTAAATCTCAAATAGCAACCCACTCTTCATTTTTTGTGTGTCCTGTCACCTTTTATATAACACCCCTGTATATATCCTTCTGCTTTCTTTGAATACATTCTAACTAGGCACTGCAGTTCTTTCTGGGTTTATTTCCTTTCTTCCTCTAACCAAACTCTAGCATGAGACTAAGGTCATATTGTATTGTAATCCTTGCAGTTTATTCTACAACCACAAGGAGTTTAGACGGTATTTCTGCAAGTTCAAAATTTTCAGAAGAACCTGGAAGTATATGTCTACAATTGATGATTTTGGAGTTTATCAACCCTGGTGTCCATATCCCATGTTCCATTACTTGTCAATAAGATCTCTGATTTTAGCTGAGCAAATGTCCAATATTGTGAATGTGACTTCTTTTCTTTTTGAGCTAGCCTGCTCTTATGCTTTAATATTTAATATTTAATAATAGAAATATCCATTTCTATTTTGGAGGTTCTGTTTTATTTGTTTCTTAGTTATTTTTGTTTTATGCTCAGTAGAAGAAATGGAAGTCCTTTTATTTGCTACCAAGGAGACCTTCTGGTTTTCACACTTAAGCTTTGATGCTAATTAATCATTTCTTCTTTTCTCATTTTCCCAAAACATCAGCTTTGCCAGCAATAGCCTCCCAACTCTACAGTGTTTATAATTAGTTCCTCAACAATTTGATTCACTGTATTCTGCAAAGTCTTTGCTTTTACCTGCTTACTCTCTTGGCTGAGCATTGATGTAAGTCTCAATACCTACCATCTTACCCCCAAGAGCAACCAGGACTTACTAACTCTAGGGAGTTCTCATTGCTAGGTGGTTGCAGTATCCAGTTCCAAAGGGAAAAAAAAACCTATTAGATTGTGTATTTCCCTAGAATACTAATACCACTGTTATGGTTTGGACATCTCAATGATGGAATCTGAACTAACATATAGGGAGGAATCTTGAGATCAGCTCCAATAATAGAAATGAATCAAATATTGGCAGAGAAAGAAACAAACATAATACTGACCAATAAAAGGCCTCAGCCATCTCTACACAGCTGTTGTGAATTTTTGGAATGGTCCTAAGATTGGGAAAGGTGGCTGGGGCACTTTTCCCCTGAATTAAGTAAGAATAGAAAGAAGATTTAAACTTACAAGTGATGGTTGCAGCCAACAAATTGGTTTTCAACTGAAAATACCTCCAACAAATAGAGGAATGAACTCTTACTCTTATTTTATTGTTTTATTGTGGTGATGAGACATCATGATCATGGCAACTCTTATAAGGCAAACAATTAATTGAGTCTGGCTTACAGTTTCAGAGGTTTAGTCCATTATTGTCATAGCAAGAAGCATGGGAGCATGTAGGCAGACATGGCGCTGGAGGAGGAGCTGAGAGTTCTACATCTTGATCTCCAGGAAGCAGAAGGAAATAGGGTGCCATGCTAGGCCTTGCTTGAGCATATATGACCTCAAAGTTCACCTGCACAGTGACACACTGCCTTCAACAAGGCCACACCTCCTAATAGTGCCACTCCCTATAGGCCAAGCATTCAAACACTTGAGTCTATGGAGCCATTCCTATTCAACACCCCCCCCCCAATGAGAAGCAGGATAACATATCATGGGATCAAACCCAAATAATTGCGTTTATCAATAGTCTTTAAGATTTATCTGTCTACACGAGGGAGGGCCTAGGCCCTACTTCAAATGATATGACAGACTTTGAAGACCTCATGGAAGACCTCATCCTCTCTGGAGAGCAGAAAGGGGATGGGATAGTGGGTTGGTGGGGGTCAGTGGAGGAGGGGAGGGAGAGGGAACTGGGATTGAGATGTAAAACAAGCTTGTTTCTAAAAAGAAAAATCTTTTTTCTAAGGAAAAAAGATTTACATGTCTTGACCATATTCTCCCTCCATTCTGGTGTTCTTTAATTCAACCCAACTGAATATTAAAAAGCCTGTGATATATAAAGTGCCATGCTAGTTGCCAGTCTAGTGTTAGACAGCTTGTTATCTACAAGCATAACATGAATCAGACAATTAAAGACAACTAGAGAATTAAGTAAAGCCTCATTTAAAAAGAGGATATCATTTGATTGGGTTAAAAATTTATGACCTGTGATGTTAGAATAAAATATTCATAAATGCAGCATCAAAGAGCTAGGAGAATGACAGTAAATGTTAACAGTTGTGATCTGAAGATACAACTAAGTTGGGAAAATGCTTGCCTAACATATATGAAGGCCTAGGCTTGATCTCCAGCACTGGTACATACCTGTAATCACAGCACTTGGGAAATGGAGATGAGAGGATCAGAAGCTCAAGGTCACCCTCTCCTTAGTGGTCAAGACATTCCAGGAATGAGTTGTGTGTTGAGATTTCTGGAGTGCTTGTGAGAAAACTCCAAGAAACCAAGACAAGAGTCTTATGACATCACTTTCTTCAAAAACACAGAATTATCCTTAGATTATGCTTTTGTGGCACTCCCAAGTGTAGCAGATAGAAATAAGTTTACTTCAGATTATTCATTATGACTGACTATTGTTATTTGTTTATATGTGTCTATGAAAAAAATGTTTTGCCATGTGCAGCTTGTCTGAAATGTGTGGCTTGCCCTGGTGATTGTGGTGACACTTGGCTACAAAGTTAAGGTCACCCTGGGCAACATGCAACCCTGTCTCAAACATACACATACACATACACACACACACACACACACACACACACGAGAGAGAGAGAGAGAGAGAGAGAGAGAGAGAGAGAGAAATGGGAGGGGGAAAACAAGTGATCAGTCCTAGATTTGTTAAGTTAACCTGTATAGAGCCCATTCTAAAGCAAAACCAGAAAATGTGTACTATAATATCTTAAAGGCAAAGAATATCATTTTATTTTAATTCAAGCAACTGACTCAAAGAAGCACTTAGTAAATGTTAATGAATGAAGAGGACAAGACTCAAGGTGATTGGATAAGATAGCCATAGTTTTGTACTTAGTAAACAGCTATCAGGATTTCAGTCTGTGTCTATATGCCTCCAAAACCTTTATGAGCTCCTTTGTACCATGTTTGAGTGAAAGTAGGTGGCTGTTCTTTGTTTGGATGCCCTGTATGTCTTTGTGGAACTGTACTCCTTGGAATCCATAAAGATGCCTATGTCCTCCTTGACTCTCAAAAAAGACAAAGAAAGACTCCAGGGGCAAATCAGACTGGATTTCCCCCCATTCCCTCAGGTTTCTGAACAACAAAAAAAATTACCTAGTCATTGTCTAGAGCAGTGGTTCTCAACTAAAAGACCCTTTCACAGGGTTTGTCTAAGACCATCTACATATCAAATATTTACATTACTATTCATAATGGTAGCAAAATTACAGTTATGAAGCAGTAATGAAAATAATTTTATGGTTGGGGGTCACCACAACATGATAGGCCAGAGCTTTAGGAAGCTTGTGACCCACTGTTCTGGAGCTATAAGTCAAATGACTATATAAGGCTTTCTGATGGGACCTTATATAATCATGATTTCGTTTCTCATTGAATAATGACAATATCACACTTTCATATTTGGTTCTATGTGAGCCCATACCTGAGGTATGAATTCTAGAGTAAAATTTCTACATATAGGTTATAATCCTTGGGTCTGATGCTAAGGAAGGTTGTTAATTATAGTCAGTATATTTCTTCGACATTGTAATCTATACTCAGCTTCCAATCATCTACTAAATTTTTTTGTAATTTTTTCCACTTTATTTGTCAATACTCAGCATGCTTTGACTATTTCATTTAGTATTTAAAAGGACACATAAATTATCAATTTTTTATGACAAGATATCATTATGTAGCCTTGGTTTTCATGAAATTTTCATTGTAGGTCAGCCTGGCTTCAAATCTACAGAGATATGCCTTCCTCTGTCTCCTAAGTGCTGATATTAAATTGGCACACTATCACACCTAGTCTAAGGCATGTTTTATTAATTAAAATTATTTTATATGTATGGGTGTTTTGTCTGCATGTATGTATATATTATGAATGTTTATTATGTGTATGTGTGTATAGTGAGATCTCCTGGAACTGGAGTTACAGATAGTTATGAGCCATCACATGGATGCTGGGAATCCCAGGTCCTCTGGAAGAGCAACAAGTGCTCTCAGCTATTTACCCATTCTCCAGCCTGAATACATGTTCACTTAAATAAGTATTTTTTTAATCTCTTCCTTATACCTTTTAGTTCAGAATAATAATGCTCAGTACACATAGGCTATCTACTGCTGGTAATGAGAAAATGAATCTGTATTGATTCCAACCAGCACCACTGGGATTCCAGTACCTGGACCAGATGGAATCCTGGAAGTTACCTGAGAAGAGGAACAAAGCCCAAAACCTGGAAGACAGATTTCTGTCTGGATTAGGCTGGGTGCTGAACACAAGGTTCTAAGGAAGAGGAATTACAAAAGGAAGGTAAAGAGTTGTTGCTAACAAATTGTGGGCTTTATGTTCATAGACCCAGGCCATGGCCTTGGAAAGTCTGATAACTATTAACAGAGGACTGGCAAAGGCTGCACAGCATAGAACAGCTCCACACTGCTCCCTTATCTATAAAAAAGACATCCTGCTTTTCTACTAAAGAGCATTTCTTGCTGCCATTTCTCTACTTGATCAGCAACAAACTCACTCCATAACTCTAAATTGATTTTGAGCCACTTACCATGTCTATGAGCCAAAGGAAGTTTTCTCTTGCCAAGCAAATGGAAGACTATGAAAGCGGCTAGATTCATCTGAATCCTGAAGCAATGGGTTCTCAGTTGTTTCCAGTTCTAAACCGGAACGTGGCTGAACTTGGCTTTACTTCTAAGAAAGAAATTATAACAATTCTAAGTAAGCATCATATAAGAAAACACTCACAAGGAGATGCCCAGTGATCAGTGGGAATCTCTACAAGTTTGCTGGTTTCTTCTTTTTTTATTAGAAACAAGCTTCTTTTACATGTAAATACCAGTTCCCTCTCCCTCCCCTCCTCTCCTGCCCCCCCATTCCCAACCCCTTTGTGCTCCCCAGGGGGGGTGAGGCCTTCCACGGGGATCTTAAAAGTCTGTTTTATCTTTTGGAGCAGGACTTAGACTCTCCCCTATATGTCTAGGCTGAGAGAGTATCCCTTTATGTGGAGGGGACTCCCAAAGTCTATTCCTGTACTAGGGATAAGTACTGATCCACTACAGAGGCCCCATAGATTGCCTAGACCGCCAAACTAACATCCTCACTCAGGGGGGTCTGGAAGAATCCTATGCTGGTTTACCAGTTATCAGTCTGGGGTCCATGAGCTCCCCCTTGTTCAGGTGGGCTGTCTCTGTGGGTTTCTCCAGTCTAGTCTTGACCCCTTTGCTCATGACTCTTCTCTGCCTGCAACTGGATTCCAGAGTTCAGCTCAGTGTTTAGCTGTAGGTGTCCGCCTCTGCTTCCATCAGCTACTGGATGGAGGCTCTAGGATGGCACATTAGGTAATCATCAATCTCGTTATAAGAGAAGGGCACTTAAGTTTTTTAACATGTCTCCAAGATCCTAGGGAACACATACCTGTTCCTCATCATCTGCAAATAAAATTTCTTGAATTCCATGAGCATTGAAACATCATCAGTCTAGGCTGTTGCTGCTGGAGCCATCTAAAATGACACAAGAGGGATGCTCACCCCAGGCACACCATTTGAAGCTTTTTCTAAACACTCAGCAGAAAAAAAATCACATTGTATGGGATATCTTTGAACAATGCCCCAATCCATGATGAAGAAAATAAAAAAAAAGCATGTAAGAAAATAACCGCTCTAATGCCACCTGAGATTCACCTCTCCTACCCTCCGTCCCAGCTGCAATACTAATAAAGGCTGGAAGAGCTCCTCTTGTGGATTTTAATCCTGTCCTAGTTGAATAGGGTGGGTGTTTGCAGAATAAAGCCACAGACAGAAAAGTCAACAGCCATTGACAAGAAAGCTTGGAAAGGATATTAACTGCCCCAGGACTTCTCCAGTTCCACAGAATTTTTACTAAAGGGTTCTTCAGAGTGGGTTGCCTTCTCTCATGATCCAATCTCCAGAGCCATGGTGACATCCACTAGTCTTTGGGTTGTGTAAGCACAACCTGGTGAGTGGTTTTTGCACTGATATGCTTTCATTTCAAATGAGATATCTCTTCTTCAGCTTTTATAAGGTTCATATATTCTGTATTGTTAGGTCTGTATGACAGTGGAACCCTTGAAACCCCATCTTTGCCCAGGTCCTAACATGGGTTGTCTTTATCTTTGCAGTTCTAATAAACTGAAAACATGTCTGAGTCAGTAGGAAACAGAGGGATGATTTTCTTTCATTGCATTTGAAAAACAGCAAAGATCATGGTTTTTCTCCTTTTACAAAAAATAAGCCAATGACTTCTTTATAATAGATATCCTGTTTTCCCTTAGGTGTGGCCCTAGAGTCACCCAGGCTGAATTAGTGTTCTTTGTAAAGCTCTCATTAGTGCAAATGGCACAAGAAGTAAAAATGGAACTCCACATGCAGGCCTGTTTTAAACACATAACCATCTGTGCTCATGAGTCATGCATTAAGCTTTTAGGTAATCCTGTCAGCAACAATGCTGGATTTAGGAAGGTGTCTGACCTCAGGCATTAACTAGAAAAATGCCTTGTTCTTTCAGTTCTGTCCCAGCTGAGTACTACCTTTTAAAAAATGAAAAAGGAAAGGAAAAAAAACAAAGAAGAGAAACACACAAAGCATTGGGTACTGTTACAGAAGCACTCTTTCCAAAACACTCAGAGCACATGTGGAAATGGCCCTGTGATCTTCCAGTGTCACTAGAAATTATGCAACTTGAGCATCACTACCACCAGTGATTTCGGCAAAGCTCTAAATCCTCAAATCCAAAGAGATTTTTCAAGTTGCCATTCTTTTGGAATCTAAATGTTTTATCATAAACCTAATCTGAGATAAACCATCATTTGGTGTTTTTTTCTGGCACCATTTTATGGAAGGTTTTATTCTAAGTCAATCACTGTCATATTTATGAGGATTTTGAGCATATTATTCACAGAAAGATATAGTACAAAAGCTACTGATTCCTTAACTTTTATGAGAGTGACACAATATTTATCCACTTCTCTCATATTTTAGTCCTTCTGGTTCTGAATATTGGATCAATTAGAAACAAGCAGTGGCATCTACTTTATCCCATTCCATTTTCTCCAGTGGCAAGGATCATCACCATGCCTACGGTCTTGCCTCAGAGGAAGGCTGGTTCTGTAGAGTGTATACTTGTCAGGTACTGGTTTGTGAGGAAAACAAACTGCAATTGTTTCTGAAAGGGTGATTTCAAACCTATCTGAATTGAACACTGAACTTGTGGAGAAGTATTTGATCAAAGCAGATTTCCAACATCCTCTCAGACTGGTGTGTCAAAGTTGAGTTTGAAAATAGACCTTGATACAACCAATATAGCTTGGAACTCATTTTATATCATTAAACAATAAATTTCAAGTTGTCTTTTGTTTTTTCTCCATTTTTTAATTTAAATTAGAAACAAGATTGTTTTACATGTCAATCACAGTTCCCTCTCCCTCCCCTCCTCCCCTGGCCCCACTAACACCCTACCTATCCCATACCATTTCTGCTCCCCAGGGAGAGTGAGGCCTCCCATGGGGGGGTCTTCAGAGTCTGTCATAACCTTTGCAATAGGGCCTAGGCCCTCCCCTGTGTGTCTAGGCTGAGGGAGTATCCCTCTATGTAAAATGGGCTCCCAAAGTCCATTCCTATGCTAGGGATAAGCACTAATCTACTACAAGAGAGGCCCCATAGATTTCTGAGGTCTCCTCACTGACACCCACATTCATGGGGTCTGGATCAGTTCCATTCTGGTTTCCAAATGATCTGTCTGGGGGCCAAGAGCTCCCCCTTGTTCAGGTCAGCTGTTTCTGTGGGTTTCACCAGCCTGGTCTTGACCCTTTGCTCATCACTCCTCCTTCTCTGCAACTGAATTCCAGTTCAGTTCAGTGTTTAGCTGTGGGTGTCTGCTTCTCCTTCCATCAGATGCTGGATGAAGGCTCTAGGATATCATATAAGTTAGTCATCAATCTCATTATCAGGGGAGGGCATTTAAGGCAGTCATTCCACTATTGCTTAGATGGATATTTGGTGTAATCCTTGTAGATCTCTGGAGATTTCCCTAGTGCCAGATTTCTATTTAAACCTATACTGGCTCCCTCTCTGATGGTATCTCTTGTTTTGCTCTCCTCTATTCTTCCCCCTACACAACCTTCCTGCTCCCTAATGTCCTCCTCACCCCTCCTCTTCTCCCCTTCTCATTCTCCTAGCTCCCTCCCTCTTCCCTCATGTTCCCAATTTGCTCAGGAGATCTTTCTCCTATTCTCCTATTCTCCAGGGAACCATGTTTGTCTCTCTTGGACTCCTCCTTGTTGCCTAGCTTCTCTGGTGGTGTGGATTGTAGGCTAGTAATCCTTTGCTCTATGTGTAAACCATATATGAGTGAGTGCCTACCATGTTTGTCTTTTTATAACTGGGTTACCTAGCTCAGAATGGTTTCTTCTAGTTCTATCGATTTGCCTGCAAATTTCATGATTCCATTGGTTTTTTTCTTTCTGTTGAGTAGTACTCCATTGTGTAAATGCACCACATTTTCTGTATTCATTCTTCAGTTGAGGGGCATCTAGGTTGCTTCCAGGTTCTGGCTATTGCAAATAATGCTGCTATGAACATAGGTGAACAGATGTCCTTGTTGTATGAATGTGCTTCTTTGGGTATATGCCTAAGAGTGGAATTGCTGCATCTTGTGGTAGACTGATTCCCATTTTCCTGAGGAATCACCATACTGATTTCCAAAGTGGCTGTACAAGTTTGCACTCCCACAAGCAGTGGAGGAGTGTTCCCCTTTCTCCACATCCTCTACAGCATAAGTTATCATTGGTGTTTTTTATTTTAACCATTCTGACTGGAGTAAGATGGTTTCTCAGAGTTGTTTTGATTTGCATTTCCCTGATGGCTAAGGATGTTGATCACTTTCTTATGTGTCTTTCAGCCATTTTAGATTCCTATTTAGTTAGAATTGTCTATTTAGTTCTATACCCCACTTTTTAATTGGATTCTTTGGTACTTTGGGAACTAGCTTTTGTAGTTCTTTGTAAATTTTGGAGGTCAGCCTTCTGTCAGATATGGGGTTGGTAAATATCTTTTCCCATTCATTTTATTGATTCTTGGCCTTTTGAACAAAGAACCATTATTTGCTGTTTGTTTGTTTCTTTAACATAAGTAACAATGGAAACAGCAGGTTGCTGTCCTGAGGAAAACCAGTCACTTTCTCATTGTCCAAGGGAAAACAATGAGCTTATTGGAAGTGTTATTAACAATACTGCCAATAAAGATAGAAAGTCACTTGAGGAAGCAAAGGGAAGGTGAGCTGAGGAAAACCAAACAGACACTAAAATATACCTTGTCTTAAACAAAGTGGTGTTGTACACCTGCCATCCCAGCACGTGAGAGGTAGAAGCAAGTTCAAGATCTTCCTTAGATACCCAGCCAGTTTAAGGATGAGCATAACAATTAAACATCTTAAATCATTCTAATGTGTAGCCAGAGTTGAGAACTTGTGGTTTTTAAGTATACAAGTGATACATCATGAGAGTATCTCCAAATCTATACAAATAACATATGAAGTATAGTAAGTAAAACATGACACTGAAGTTGGCCAAAAGCAGTAACTACTAGGGCCTTCAAATACAGACTAAATATATTATTTCTGACAAAAATTTCTATAATAAACTAAAAGCCATTAATTGCAATTTCACTATAGGAAATGATACTAAACTCTGATACACACTTCTCAAGAGAACACATTGCTGAGACCATGAGTATATGCTATGCTACCACAAGGACTGTGCCGGAGGAAGCTTGGTTGCCTAATGCTGAAGATCAAAGACCTGATTTTAATCTGGTGTTTTGGTTGGGTTGGCTGATTGGATGGTTTCACTGTGGTTTCTCCTTTCTTCCTCTAGGTGTATAAGCCTTTCAGAAACCTGCCTAAGTTTCTATTGTTTCTGTGCCATTCTCCTCCTTTCTTCATCATCCTCCATCTTTATTTCTTCTCCCAGTTAAACTGAACAAGAGGACAGAAAACAGACACCTTAGAACCTAAGTGAGAGGATGTGGTGGGGATGAGAATGGCAGAACTTAAGGCATTCATGTAGCTTTGTCCACTGACTCAGACTCTTGGCTCTGTTAGGCAAGTTCTTTTATTTTTATAACACTCTCATCAGGAAGACTAAGTGCAGAAACTAAGCGCACACTGTGCTCCTGATAGAAGACCTGCCATAATGGTTGTCTGGAATCTCCAGCTCAGTGAATACGCTTATCACTGATCTACAGCTACTTATTCTGGGTTTAGCAGAGGAAATTCTTGTACCTGGCTGCAGTTAGCCTGGCAGGGACTGATGTCTTAGTTAATATGAGACTGTCTGTCCTCGCAGGCATCTGCTCCCTCTGCGACCCAACTCAGATCAAGTAGTCCCAGGGGCCAGGTTCTCACTCTGTTCTCACATTCAGCCCTAGGATTCCTACCAATATCAAAGGGTATTCCCACAGGGCAATATGAAAAAGGTCAGACTGGCCCCTCTAATTGAGCAAGCAGGACCACAGGAGTGTGGAAGTTCTGATCCCTTTGAAATGTGCTTGTAACATGTGTGAGCTGGGAGGCAAGAGTCCAGAAAACATCCAGTCATCTGCCCCTTGCCTTTGACAGTTTCATTGTATAATGTCTGTTCAAAAGGAGAGATTCATTTCACCGGATTTAAAATCAAAAAGGGCACACAGTTTACTTACAGTGGAGTATAAAACATATCAGTCGGCATTTTCTGACTTTCTTTGTCCATTGATGAAAGCAGTTTAATGTATTACATATGACTGTCCTCCTCTCCATTACATAGAACCTGATATGAATCAGATCAAAGATGTTGCCAGAAGAAACATTTAGTTTATCTCGTTCTAAAGCTTCATTGCTTGTGAATCCCAAACAGCTTGGAAAATTCAGGCACTTACATGAGGAACAAGAAGATACATGGCTCTGTTATATCTTTAAGATATAACCTCTTAAAGTGCCTATATTATTTCCTTCACATACCAGGGTCAATGTTGATTTGTTGTTATATCTAAGCATCATGGGATTTCTCACATAGACAAGAAATGCAATAGCCCTAAGTAGAATGCTTAAAAGATTCAGAGACCTCATCCCTGTTCTTCTACCCATTTCGATACATGTAACTTAGGAGGTCACTCTCCTCCTACCTTTTCTGTAAAGTAAAAATGATCAAACTGGCTGGATGGTGGCTGCACATGCCTTTGATCTCAGCACTCAGGAGGCAGAGGCAGGTGGATCTCTGTGAGTTTCATACCAGCCTACTCTATAAGAGCTAGTTCCAGGACAGCTTCCTAAGCCACTGAGAAACCCTATCTCGAAAAACAAATAAACAAATAAATTTATAAATAAATAAATGATCAAACTAAATTTATACTACCTTCTACACGAAGTTGTCTTGAAGTTCATAAGAGGTCCTGAACATAAAAGTGTGCATGTCGTCTCTGCTGTCATTGCTATTCTACATGTTAAACCATACTCTCATGTCAGTGGTGGATAGGAAACCTTTGTGGGATGGCAAGATGGCTCAGTGGATAAGGGAGTAGGCTATCAGGTCTTACAATGCAAGTTTGATTCCAAGAATTCACATAGTAAAGGAGACAGCAAACTCCCAAGAATTGTCCTCTGACCTGCACTTGCATATTATGGCATGCACACACACACACACACACACAAGCACGCACACCACAGGGGAGAAACATACATGTACCCATGTACGCTTAAAATAATAATAGTAGTGATGATAAAAAGTAGAAGAGAAATGTGAAAAGTAAACCATCTGGGAAAATTTGAGTTAGTACAGTCCTTTAAGTCCATGTGAACGTCATATAGTCATTGGCTTAAAGAAAGGAAAAAGCAGCCCCTCACATTATCAAGATGAACAAGAAGACTGGAACTCAAGAAATCACTTCCTCCAAATATACTTAAAATAGGAAAATAACAGAATATAGATGATATGAAAAGAGAAACAGAAAAATTGTAGGAGAGAAAAAAGTCAATACAGAAGGAGAAGCAAGAAAGAAGGACAAATAATGTCAGTATTGTTTGATAAAACCTTAGGAAACCACACTGCATACAAATGCATGGAGAGAGAGAGAGAGAGAGAGAGAGAGAGAGAGAGAGAGAGAGAGAGAGAGAGAGAGAGAGAGAGATATTAAACAAAATTATGCCACTTAGGCTGACAATAGACTCCACAAGAACCATAGACTAGCAAATCAATAATACCATGTTGTAGGAACTCATTCAGCCTCATTCAGTCAATAACCTTTGGGGTACTGGTTCATTAAGGCATGGTCTCAGGTGTTACTTGTGAACAGATGGGGGACAGAATGTGCTCATGGGTTCTCTCTCTCTCTCTCTCTCTCTCTCTCTCTCTCTCTCTCTCTCTCTCTCTTGAGTGGTGGCAGTGGTGGGAAACCTCCTTTTGAGTGGTTGGTCAAAATAGTCCAGACGATTGCTGTTGCCCTTGGTGCTGCAGACACTTCACACTTAGGGCACAGGGCTTGTATTATTCAAGCTAGACCTAAACTGAAAGCTTCCTTCCTAAGGTCTAACTTCCATATACTGGAATGTGCTATACAAGCTGCCAAGGAAGAAAAGTAATTAGTAATCCTAACCAGCTGTGACATCTCTGAACCAGAACTATGACTGACATGGCAAAGTACCTATAAAGATCCAATAGTAGTATTAACATGTTGGTGATAAACAACAGCTGTCTAAGTAGACTTAAGGCTCACTCAACAGGAAGGAAGTCATGGCTGGTACCAGAAACCTACACACCTGCTATGGCTAGTGAAGTCATGGAACTTAGAAAATAATCTACTATAGACACTTTGCTAGACTAACATAATTCCTTACCTACATACTGAATCTTAAACTCACTGCCACCCCTCATCTGTAGAGAGAAACTTCTCTCTACAGAAGATGGAGACTATTAAAGAAAGCTGCAACTGAACACAATGCGAAGATGATTGTGGGATGCCCAGCCACAATGGAAGCATCTACAAAGCAGGTCCTACGTCTATGGCTCAGAGAACATGGTAGAAGAGGGGGTAGAAAGATTGCAAGAACCAGATTTCCAGGAAGTTTGCTGTGTGACTGCCTGTTTTAGAAGGAGATGCATAAACATGATCAGAATATTGGCAATATCAATAGATGTGCTAATGTAGAGAAGGGAAAATCTCATGGTGTCCTGCCCGGAGACCCAGAACTACAGAATATTAATGACTGCTGAGAGTGGTGAGATTAACCTCTGCCAGGGATGAGCCCCCTCATTGGTTGTTCAATACCGAGAAAACAGCCCTGAAACCACAAGCACACAAAAAACAGAAATGGGCTTACCGTGTTGTACTTATATATTCATCTGCCCTTCCATCTGTCCATTCATCCATCTGTGTGTGTGTGTGTGTGTGTGTGAGAGAGAGAGAGAGAGAGAGAGAGAGAGAGAGAGAGAGAGAGAGAGAGAGAATAATCAAAAAGGGAAAGCTATGCATTTGAGACAGAAGGAGGACGTGGGAGAGATAACTTGGAGGGGACTGGAAGGTCGGGTATCTTAGTTAAGGTTTTTAGTGTATTGCTGTAACAAAACACCATGAGCAAAAGCAATCTGAGTAGAAAAAGTTTGTTTGATCTAGCACTTCACATCACAGTTCATCACTGAAGGAAGTCAGGTCAAGAACTCAAGTAGTGCATGAAAGAATGCTGCTTAACTGCCTTGCTTCCTAATACTACCCAGGACAGCCTACCAAGGGGTGACACTGCACATAATGGGATGTGCCCTCCTACTTCACTAATTGATCAAGAAAACACACCATAGACTTGCCTACAAGCCAATCCTATGAAAGCATTTTTCTCAAGTATGTTTCTGTCTTCCCATCTATGTCTATGTTTGTGTCAAAGTTGACAAAAAGCAACTAGTACAAAAGGGGGAGAGAAGAATATAACTATATTTTAAGTATATTATATTCTAAGTAAAAGTAAATAATATTTAATAAATAAAATAATTAGTAAATACATAATAAAAAAGTGAACAAATAGACTTCTAAAATAAAATGGAAACAGGCCTTCATCAGTGAAGTCAGATTTAGAGGGAAGTATGAAATAAAGAGAATTTTCCAAGAGGACACCTGGCCCTCAGAATAGCTGAATTGGTGTCAGGAAGATATACAGAAAATTGAGGACTGTGACAGGAAGTCATGGACTAAGACATCTCTGAGGGAGAATATTTCACTTCCAACAGCAAGTCTTTGCCACAGCACTCCTGAGGACATCTGAGAGTGTTACTGACAGTCATCACTGGCTGTCACGTTTACTGAAACTATAGATACATACTGCCCAGACTCTAAAAAAAAGTCATCTATGACTGGGATCTTAACAGCTTTCCATAACTCCCTCAAATTGTGATAGATGAGACACTACATATGTTCCAGTCAGTGCTTCACAGCCTCTATTGTGGGATTCAAGGCAGACAGGAAGCTCCAAACAGTGTATGAAAAGACAGCATGGGCCCCTGATTCGAGGGAAATCCGGGAACCCAAGGCTAGGACTCCTGAGAATTTTGGACTTGAACTAAGAAAATTTTTACTTTGAGGATCTTTAGACCATGGTGCTAATCCCATGTATCTAAAGAGAATGCTTAATTTGCCAAGATTCATTGGTTATCTACTTACAACTTTACGAGTAATAATTTTTATATCTTTTTACTTTGATATTTAAAAAACAAAACCGTTATTCTGCTTCTCTTTGGGCATTTCAAAGCATGTGTCTCCTAGAGTTCCCCAAAAGGCAGACAGATATGAGGACAAAGAAACAGAAAATAGTCCAAGTATCTTCTACAAAGAAGCCAGGTAATGAATGCCATCTGAATGCTGCTTCCCCTGTCAAACCCAACATAGAGAGATGGAGAGCCTGCCTTTTCAGGACAATAAGATTTTCTACCCTTAGCTGTCTTCCTTTGGCTATTTAAAAGATGTCCCTCTATTCTACTGAAAACATTTGCTAACTGAACTGTTTCAATCTGTTGTTGGTCAGACTGTCTGCAGTTTACACAGACCAGAGAACTCATCTTCCCAGGGGTAACTTCTCAGGTGCAAACATTTTATACACACAAGATAGAACTCATTTTTATGATGTGAATTTCCATCCCCCTCCCTGACCCCAGAAACATTAAAATATAGCTACAATGTAGTCTTATTACTTTTATTTGAGAAGTATCTCTTGAATCATTCAGCATGCCGATGAAATCAAGATTGCATTATCTACCTTCTGTAGCCATCATCCCGTAACACACCTCATTTATTTGACAACATTATAAAATGTTTCAAATAAGCGAGAAACTGTGATTTGTCTACTAGACTGAGTTGCACAATGTGTTTTGTTTAAGTGGTTTCATTTGAAAGATTTTCAAAATACACTGAAGAATTCTCTGCCTCTTAGAGGTTGCTGGCCACATTTTTCTCTACTTACATTGCTTGACATTCATGGTCAATACTTTGGACATCTTATTTATTACCTTGCAGAGTTATTTATACAGGAATACTTTCTAACTGAAGAGGGCCAGTTGCCCATGCACAAAAGGAACACAGGCTACTTGCTGCAATGTGTGTTTGCTGCTCGTGAATCCACACTGTGTATCATAAGATGACCATCAGTTGTGATTTCCCACTGAGCATGATGGGTTTGCACTTTTTTTTCTAATACACTATTGTTACCAGGGAACATAGGATCCCTTTGATGGTTTCTTAGCCTTGTAGATAAAAGAATTTAAAAGCAGAAAGTGAATGGGGAAATGATGTAATTATCATCTCAAAAATAGGAATAATTTAAAACAATATAAAAATTTAATAAGAATGGAGTGAGAGATGGCATTTAAATTAATCTATTTAAAGAAAAATGATCAGAAAGGAACCGTCAAGATGGAGGTATAAGTATCTGCCAAAAGGATAGCTAAACAAAAAAGAGAACATTATGCTTTTTTATTTATAGCAACATAGGTAGGAAGTCTGTGAGAAACTACATTGTGTATATAAAAGGAGGGGTGGAGGGACAGAATGAGACAGAGAACAGAGACAGACAGAGAGATGGAGCCTAAAGTCCTAAGGCATGCTTTGCTCAGGATTTTGACCAACATTTTAAAAAGGAAAATACAGGAAAGACAGTTAACTTTCTGAACAAGAACCCAGAAAGCAGGCAGCCTTGGCAGTGAGGGACTTAAAGCAATTGCATCCATGGAAGAGCTTTTGAGGTTCAGGGGTACAGATCTCAGTAAGGAATAATTACACTGTGTTCTTACTGTGACTTCTGGTATAACTGAAGCTTCGACAACAGATAGCTTTGTGAGGGGAGCTTTTCTTTCCAGGTGTTTGACAGGGCCCATTTACATTAACTCTTAATAGTAAGGGACAATATTTCTTCAGGATTTTATATTCTTTGGGGGAAGTTTACATGACTTATCTCTACCAATGGCCAGAAATATAACTTAGGTCCCATTGCTGTAACCAAAAACTTTTCAACAGAGTAAATTTTAAAAATTAAAGAAGAAATTAAAATCTATTACCACTAGGAACATGCCTTCGATTGATGGGCCTACACTATGTCCACTTTCCTCCCTTTCATATGGCATTTTAAGTCCACAGAAAGGACATTTATGTTAGGTTCTCACTCATTTCAGAGATTATTTCAAATTCTAAGGAGGACAAGGATATTTCCCCTTTTTTAAAATTAGTATGATGTCAGGGTAACAAGAAGTAGTATCCAAAGCTGATCAGGATGGGCCCTTGAAACTTATTATAATTAGAGAGGCCATGATCCAAAGTTTCTAAAAAAAAAATGTGCTTAGCAAGAATATCCAAAGTGAACATCAGAAGATGATCCAGTAAAGCTCATGACCGACAAGTCCATTCTGTTGCCTCTAGACTGTAAAGAGTATTTTCTCCTCACTCTTTCCAGCTGAATTTCAGACACAGGAGACCAGGAAAACATTCCAATGGTGAGGTATGTGGAGTGGCCTGGAATCATCCTTGTGCAAGACATAGTTCTTGTAACACCAGAGAGGTTTTGAGATTAAGGCAGATCTGGTAAAGGGTTTCTGTATTAGTAAGGGCCCCTTGACATTATTAGTTCATCAGTTTTAGGGTTCTTATTTTTGAGCACTCAATCATTGCTTGATTAATTTGGCCACTTTTAATTTGGATACCTAAAGACCTCCATTAAGAAAGCCTTATTACTATACCATGGTCCTAACAGACGCCATAAACATTTCAAAGGAGAGAGCCACTTTAGCCTTGTTAGATCTCTGGTCTTCATGGTCTGGGTGGGATGCCATAATCTCTGGGAGCAGATAGCAGTGCCAGAGCCCTCAGTGTCTGAGCAGAACTGTCACACTGTCATTAGAAAGACAGAAACTCGCCTAGAAATAGATCAGAAGAAGAGCGTTTCAAAGCCATCACAATGGAGTCTTCTAACTTCCTGCTAAGTGGCTGTCTCTAAAAACGGAACTCACATTTTCTGCCAAACATCTGACACCACAGGAAACTGGAAATCAGGACAGCTGAGTATACAGGACTCTGGAGAACCTGACACAAGGGGAAGAAGCTTCTTGGTTTAGTTTCCTCACTTCTTAAGTAGCTAAGGTATCCATCCATCCATCCATCCATCCATCCATCCATCCATACATACATACATACGTGTGTGTGTGGGGGGGGGTATTTTAACTTTCAATACTGGAAATGCCTCTACTCAATTTGAAATGTAGTTCATTCTCTTCATAATTTTAAGCAAAGCCTTAAAATAACAATAAGGTCTTTGAAGGAGTATCTAAACCACACTCAAGCTCTCAGTTAGCCATTACATCCTTTCCACCACCTGATTTTGTCAATGGAACCTGAGCATCTTATGTCTTCCATTTCTACAAATAAGAAATAGGTTGAGGTTCTAAAGAGGAATGTAACAGGGTACATCCAATTTACTTATTTACTTTATAATCTTGCCCCAGGAGAGCAAGAACTATCCCTTTGATTCTATCTGTGTCTGTCCCTAGCTCAGACATATAAATAAATAAATAAATAAATAAATAAATAAATAAATAAATTTAAAAGAAAGAAAATAAAGAAAACATGTATTAGGTATTTTTTCTGTTTGTATGATAAAATACCTTGACCAAAGGTATTAAGAGGGAATGTTTCAAAAGGAATACCTAGACAGTATGAAGGAAAACAAAGTGCATGGAGACCCACCCCCAGAGAAGAACAGAAGGAGCCCCAGGGACCGGACACCATCCTAGACTCCCCCACTCCTGTCTTTTCATGCCACCATAGCTTCTTTAGCTTTCTTCCTTCTTGGCTTCTTTCCTTCGTTTTCTCTTTTCCGCTTCTCTCTGGCTGGCCCACCTATGTGCCATCCATCCCCTCACTGCTGCGTCTCTGGTCTCTACCTGTTGATGTGCCCTTTTGCTCCCTGTACAGCACCATCACAGCATTCCCCAGGGGACTCTTCTGGAAAGGGTGCCAAAGGCTGTGAGAGGCACACAGAGACAGACCATCTGGCAATCAGTCAGCCCCAGAAGAGAGACACAGTCAAGCAAAGTTTTCTGCTTGCTCTTCCTTACAGATCAGAGAAAACTGTCATCCTTCCCCAACAATGATGACAGGAAAGGTGAAAATGGGAAATTTTCCTTCCTAGCACCCCAAGAATCTGAGATTTGCACATTAATTTTTTCTTAATTAAAATGTACTTTTATCTTATAAAATCAACAGATAAAAAACAATGTACAGTCTGGGGTCCATGAGCTCCTGCTTGTTCAGGTCATCTGTTTCTGTGGGTTTCACCAGCCTGGTCTTGACCCCTTTGCTCATCACTCTTCCCTCTCTGCAACTGGATTTCAGTTCAGTTCAGTGTTTAGCTGTTGGTGTCTGTTTCTTCCATCAGCTGCTGGATGAAGGCTCCAGGATGGCATATATGGTAGTCATCAATCTTGTTATTGGGGAAGGGCGTTTAAGGTAGCCTCTGCCCTGTTGCTTAGATTGTTAGTTGGTGTCATCCTTGTAGATCTCTGTAGATTTCCCTAGTGCCAGATTTCTATTTAAACCTATAATGGCTCCCTCTATTATAGTATCTCTTCTCTTACTCTCCTCTATTCTTTCCTCAACTCAACCTTTCTGCTTCCTCATGTCCTCCTCCCCCCTCCTCTTCTCCCCTTCTCTTTTCTCCTAGTTCCCTCTCCTCTCTTCCATGCTCCCAATTTGCTCTGGAGATCTTGCCCCTTTCCCCTTCTCTGGGGGACCACGTATGTCTTTCTTAGGGTCCTCCTTGTTTGTTTCCTAGCTTCTCTGGTGGTGTAGGCTGGTAATCCTTTGCTCTATGCCTAAAATTCATATATGGGTGAATACCTACCATGTTTGTCTTTTTGTGACTGGGTTACCTAGCTCAGGACCCCAGACTGATACCTGGGAAACCAGCATAGGACCGATCCAGACCCCCTGAACGTGGGTGTCAGTGAGGCAGCCTTGGCAATCTATGGTGTCTCTGGCAGTAGATCAGTATTTATCCCTAGCATACAAATGTACTTTGGGAGCCCATTCTACACAGAGGGATACTCTCTCAGCCTAGACACATGGAGGAGGGCCTAGGCCCTGCTCCAAAGGATATGACAGACTCTGAAGATCCCACATGGAAGGCCTCACCCTCCCTGGGGAGCAGAAAGGGGATAGGATAGGGTGTTAGTGGGGGGTAGGGATGGAGGGGAGGGAGATAGAACTGGGATTGACATGTAAAACAAGCTTGTTTCTAATTTAAATAAAAATAGAAAACAAATTTTAAAAATAGAGGGAAAAAAAGAATGATGTACATAGCAATACTGGCACTGTGAGCCTGCCATCTCCAGTTTGGCCATAGGCAGACTAGCCATAGGGCATGGCAGGCACACATAGAAATGAATTTGTGCTGTCTTCTGGCCTTCAGCTTCTTAGAGGGGCCAAGGATATTAGCCAGAAGGAGGGAGCAGTAGTTGCAGGTGACAGAGTGGCTTTGGACAATAAGCCCCTGCCCTTGCTGCATTTCTTTGCTTCCACTACCACTAGCTTGTTTGGAATCTTGAGGTGGAGGTGTCTTTGGGGATCTTAGCTGCTATTCAGGATTTGAGTTTAGGGAGTGGGAGCAGCCTTGTCAGATGGGGCACCCATGTCCTACGGGGTGGGGGGGGGTTGATAAGACCCATCATCTGTAATGCCCTTGGCACAATAAAATCAAATGTCAATTTCCCTGAAAGAAAAAGATGGAGAGGGGTGTTGTTTTGTTTTGACTGAGAGATTCAGTTTCCCATCATGGTGGGGAAGTATTTATTGTTAGGAAACAGGGAGTGAGGAATGCTTATGCTCTGTTAGCTTTCTCCTTTTTAGGCAATCCTGGATCCAATCCACATAATGATGTCACCCATATTACAGTGGGTCTTCCCACCAAAGTTAACCTAATCAATGTAATCCTTGACACACAATCCTAGCATCCTGTTTCCTTAGTGATTCCAGATTGGTCAAGATGACAATCAAGACCAACCATTTCAGTGTTTGCCAGATATCACTTCCCCAGCAAGGAGAAACACTCTTTGTGGAATTCATGCATCTACTCAATTAATCAATCGTGAAAACATTACTGCCTACCTACTGAGAGCATGGAAGAATTTCTGGCCATGATGGAGACCAAATCAAACTTACATTGAGTAATTTCTGTTCTTGTATTACAGGGGACTGATAAGAATAACAAAAAATGCAAATTAACAATTCAAATGTCATTGCAAAAATTCCCGTGACAGGGAACATTAAGGAATTCTGCAATTAGGACCTCAAACCAACCTGGAGGTCAGCAAATGTTTTCCTCTGGATGACACATTTACACTGAATCCTGAAGCTGAAAAGGGAAGTTTGAATTGATTTCCAGTTGCCATTGATGTCATTCCTCATGCATAGGTAATGATTCCTTCACAAAATCACTGCAAGGTTCAGAAAGTTTCTGTACTGCCAAACACCCAGAAGTGCTAGAAAGTACTTTACCACCTAGAAAGGGTGTGGGAGTGGTGTTGAAATCAGAAATCAAGTAAGAATAGACCTCTGGTGACTAAAATCAGGATTCAGAGAACTTGAATTAGGCTGGTGTGTTAAAATCAGAAAAAAATGGTGGTTTAAAGAACAAAGGAAGGAAACCAATTATGTCAGGGTCGGAGTCTAAAAGAGGAGAGGCCAAAGGTCTTCATCTATAATGATCCTTTGAGTACCTGAGACACCTACCACTATCTTCTGCTGTCTCCACCTCCCTTAACTCAGGTGACATTCATGACAAAGACATTTATTCTTCATGTAGAAGTGGAGTACAGGCTGATCACAAAGTCAAATCCAGTTTGAGGAATATTGAAAGGATTTATACAGTCACAACTACCTTTCAGGAATGACCTAGATGCTGAGAATAAAAGAGTGAACAAGAGAGACTTTTGTGGTTCCTTCCTTTTATCATATTACATTCAGGGTGGGAAGAGGAAGTGGAAGACATCCTGGGAAGAAGAATAGAAAAAGAAACAACTCTATCTGAAAAATTATATCAAGATGTGATAAATTATACCAACAAATCAAACTAGACCAGACTGAGAATATAGATTCTGATATTTTAGACAGAAAAACATGAGATAGCCTACCTCCCTTGGATGATGATATTTGAGCAGAAGCCTGAATAAAGGGAAAATTAGGATATAAAAGATATGACCGACTCTGAAGACCCCCCCCATGGAAGGCCTCACACTCCCTGGGGAGCAGAAAGGGTATGAGATAGATAGGGTGTTAGTTGGGAGGAAGCAGGAGATGAGGGGAGGGATAGGGAACTAGGATTGACATGTAAAACAATCTTGTTTCTAATTTAAATTTAAAAATGGAGGGGAGAAAAAGAAACCATATTTATTTTTAAGTATTTGCCTATAAAGGACAACTGCAGATAGTTTCAGAAATGCCAGCCTTGTTCATACACCAAGCTCTCTTCCAAGTTGATAATTATCTGTAATAAATAACTAGGGACCAGACCCCTAAGAAATTGACAAACCCTCCTGGGAAGCAGCCTCAAGCTCTTTCTTTCTCTGAATGGCTGTGAAACCCAGGCAGGATAAAGGGGCTGTCTGGGCTATCAATCAGTCCAGTCTAGACAGTGCCGAGTTATGCAATGCAGGCATGCTGCAGGCTCCATCTCTCTCCTGCTCTCATAAACCCCTTTCCTCCTTTGCTCTAACTCATTATTATACAGTTTTCTCCTGGTGAGCCTAACTACAGCACTGTGACAGTCACTCTATCAGCCAGTGCCTCTTTATCACACCCTTGGGTTTCCAAAAGAACCTAACCAGACTGAAGAAAGGCACGACCCTGTTTCTATTAGGGAGTCAGTCTTTTACATCTATCGATTCCATTGCAAATGTTTCTCCACCCAGAGAACCAGACCTAAAAGTTAATTTGGAAACTTCCTCAGGGAAATGAATTTCTTGATGTTAGATTTGAGCACACCTGGAGCTCCCTCAGAGCTTAGGCTACTAAGTTAGTTGTTTCTTCCCATCATGCCCTGGTGAGATTCTATTACAAGAAAATTTATTCCTATTTTGTGGACTCTGAAGCCCAGGAAGGGAGTTTGATTTTCTAAATTATACACTTTTATGTTGGCTTTTTGAAAGCTATTCTTTTCCTAAATTACAGCTAATTTTGTACAAGTATCCTTCTTTATTCAGTTTATTATAACATTAGCCTCAAATTGATGCCCTTCTTAGGCATAGCTGTCTGCCTAAGTACAGTAGAATTTCTGGAGGTAGATTTTTTTTTGTGTGTATTTTTCTTGCCTCTTGAACACCATTTCTCAGCAAAGTGAAACACATTTATTCCACATTTCCTATTTAGGCTGGTGGATATTTGTCATGATATGACATGCTGTACATTTCCTTATGGCATATCAAAAGCATCTGAAAATATATTATTTTAATTAAGTATGTCAAATCCTCTGGCATAAGAAACCTCAAAGTGCCGTCCGGAACCTGCTGGATCATAGCTTATTCAGAAGGTAGCTGGAAAGTTGGCAGAGGTTTGGCTCTTCATGGAGGAAGGAGTAGCCATAATGAGACATAAAAACAATAACCTCACTTGCAAAAACAGGAGAACTGCTGAAGGCCATGGGAGGGAAAATGCAACAGATGCCCTTCTTAAATTAGTTTAGTTTACAGTGGATTGCAATTCCCAGGTTGTCTTAATGTGAATGAGTCTTGACATGATCCCCGGAACTTGGAAACTCAATCAGTTATTGAGCAGTTGCTCTGTTTCAGCATCTGCAGATTTTGGACACAGACACTGTGCAGCTCCTACAAGCTCTTTGTTAAAAGTTGACAAAAAAAAAGTTGTCACTGTGTATAAGCTGCAGCCCTTTCTGGATGTTTGGGGTGGCAGTAGATTGGGCTATGATGGGAATGTGACATCATGTCAGTAATTGTTCTGGATTATCTCTTCTCTTAGCATGATATCAAAAAGTAGGAGAGTGAACACAAAATGCTTATTATCGAAAATCAGCAGTGAAATATGAGCAATATTAACATAGTTCATGAAGAGAAGGGAGGTCTTGGTATTCTTAAAGCAGGAACTCTATGAATCATACTTCATCATCATTAAATCTGACTTTCTAAGAACAGTCTGTGTGGGGTAAATCTGACCCTAGCTTGTGGTTCATTCCCCATTCATCCTGCCAGCTGTTTAGCTCAACGGCAGGTTTGCTGAACCTTGACAATGTTGACATCTTTTACCTGATATTTCCTGTAAGAGGAAGCTGTTCTGTACATTGCAAAGTGTTTAGAAGCATGCTTGTTTTCTAGCTACCTGATACCAGCCATACTTCTCTTATCATGACATTAAAAATGTTTCAAAACATTTTCAGGTGTCTTCTGGAATGGGAGGACTAAATGGCACCTGGTGAAGAACCACTCAAGGATTTTGGAAAAGTTCACAGTTTCACATGGCAAGTTATATGATGAGTCCCAAACCTTCGTATCCCATTGCTATCATCCAGATTATGGCTGTCTTAATCACTAAGAAACAGTATCTGGGTTTTCTTTCTGTTGTTAGTGGAGCTGCCATTGAAGCACAGTTCTTGTCTATGAACAATGTGTGACTATAATGTCATGAAAACCTTGCTTATTAGCAACATGACAGAGATAAGTATGCTATGTGCATGGGCTGAATTATACAATCCAAAGTGATAAGGCATATTACAGTCCTTCTAACTAAGACTGAGCACATCATGAACTCATGAGCTTCATTTCCCATTATCTAGTTAATCAGAGCAAAAGCAAACATTGCTTGGGCAAAGGACAAGCGATAATAGTTCAAGCTTCAGTTACAAGGCCTTCCTGGGGAGTATGGAAACAATGAAGTCCATGAAAAAAAAACAAAAGATAGAAATGCTATAACTCAAGAGAACAAGAAGTTCAGATGACCAAGGGATGTTGTAAATTGACACATGAAAAAAATACTTTATGGCCAAATAAAAATATAGTTAGCTGAATATATCTGGATTGGATTTTGGAAATCTTTCTTTCTTCCCCGAGTGTGTGTGTGTGTGTGTGTGTGTGTGTGTGTGTGTGTGTGTGTGTGTACATGTGTGTACATGTGTGTGTACAAACATATGTATGCCTAACAGTTACTCAGTGACATATTTTAAGCAGAATTTGGATTTGGATTTGGATTCCATTTTTCCCTTTGAAGACTATGGCCCTAGGCCCTCATCAATAGCATCCATCTTCTAGAAGCTAATATTTTTTTCATTGAGTATAAAACTGATTTAAAATTTTTTTGGTATCTGGAGATCCTTTCTAAAATTCTGTTGTAGACTAAAGAAGTATAAAACCAATTTCTCTAGTGAAGAGGAATTTCTTGCTTACATCATACTGTGACCTGGATGTGGTTTGCCACCAATGATCTTGTCAGAGATGTGATACTCAGCTTTGTAGTGTGGGCATGGAAAGACCTTTAAGAGGGAGAGCTTGGTGGGAGACCCTTTGGTAACTGTACCTTTGGGATTTTCTGAAGTTGATTTCTTTTGTGAGCATTGGTATAAAATTTTAAGTTTGACCACAAAATCTTTCTCTCCTGCTGCCTATCTAGAAATGTATTTGCTTCTCCAACATACTGTCGCTATAAGAATCCACCATGAGGAAATGCAGATAAAGGGCTGCTGTTTGGATGTTTAGCATCCAAATTTTTATAGTTATCCTCCTTTGAACATCATAGCAATAAAATGCTAACTAACATGGAGAGGCCTATTAGATTCCCCAGTATATAACACAGTCAGATAATAACATGAAGTGCCTGCATTTTTATAGGACTGCTCTATGTAGGGCTTTCCAATGTATCATCATATCAAACGATTCTTACAGGTACAAATGAACTCTTGTAACAACTAGAAACTAAAGTTGAATTTGTTTTCAGGACCATCCTGGAAGAAGATTAAACACTTCTCTGATTTCCAACAGAAAACATTTCAACCACAGGCAGATTTGGGGGAATATAAAAGACACATTGTTTGCTAAAACTTTCTGTGCTGTCAGGTAGGATGTTTGGTCTGCTTGATGGAAACTGAGAATTTTAATGAATAAATGGAACAAACTACATGACATTGGGCACTGATAGTATTTCTTGAAAACTTAAAATGTTTGGTGAAGGATACGGTTTAAGAATAATGGCACCACGGAGAGGCTACATAACAATGGGGCTAAAAGCGGGAGTGGGGGACACAAAGGTCTCCACAGGAAAGGGAAATAGAATATTTTGCAGTGGACTGGAAGTAGGTGGGGTTGGGAATAGGAGGGACCAACTGCAGCAGGGGCAGGATACTGGGAGAAAAGACTGAAATTGTGGGGGGGCATTTGGGGGGTTGAGGTGAAAACCTAGTGCAATGTAAACTCTATAGAGCCTATGAGAGTGAAACTAGCAAAGACTCCTAGTAATGGGGGACATGAAGACTGAACTGACCATCTTCTGTAACCAGGCAAGGCCTGAGGTGTAGGGATTGGGACACCAACAGTCACAAAAACCTTCCACCTACAGTGTTCTGGGACCAGAGTCTAGCAGAATTGTCATCAAAGAGGAAGACTGGAGAAACAGGAGGGGTCAGGGACACCATGAGAACATGGCCCACCCAACCAACTGACAGGGTCTCATGATGGCTCACAGAGGGTCTGAGGTAGGTCCTCTGTATATATGTTATAGCAGAGTATCTTGGTGTTCTTATGGGATTCCTAACAGAGGGGAGGGGGTGTCTCTGACTTTTTGCCTCCTTGTAGGAACTCTTTCCTCATACTGGGTTGTCTGGTCCAGCCTTGATGTGGTGGTATGTGCCTGATCTTGGTGTAGCTTGCTATGATATGTTTGAATGATGTCCCCGGAAGGCCTGCTCTTTTCTGAGTGGAGGAGAAAGGAATGGATTGAGGGAGAATGGAGGTGGAGGGGGAGAGACTGGGGAAGGGAGGAAAAGGGGAATCTAATATATCAGAGAAGAATAAAAAAAGAATAGTAGCAACAGTGGTCACATACAACTACAAAGATATACAAGTGCAAGGCATATGTTTTTCCACCTGTTTCTCCCATACATTGACTGTAGCAAAATCAGCTTAACATAAACTCCTAATTAAAGGAATTAAAGGGAAATCATAGGAAGGTGAGAGAGGAAATACCATTTGACTAGAGAAGAAAGTGGTTTTCATAGTTAACCTTAGTGATGATAGGATAGTTACAGGCACAACAGACTGTGAACATCTAGGTATTATCCGGCAGCAACTCATGGAGACACTCCTTACTAACAAACTTCATAAATGATTTCCTTTTAGCAGCAAGCCCTGGCCAGTACAGATGCTTATTATCCCAGCTTCTCCCAACTGCTGAAATCAGGGCAGATGCTTTCCCTTTAGGATGGAAGCCACGGGACACGTTTTCTAGCTATGCTTAGGCAAGAGTTGGCAACCTGAGTTTCATGGGCACACATCATGTTCACAGCAGCCTGAGACATTTATTTAGTGCTCAGTGATATAGGAAATTGAGACAGTGTAAGCAATCTTCCCTCAGGTAATGCAGATAGGTCGCAACAAAACAATTTTAACTCATCCTATGTTCAGCATATAGTCAAAAAGAAGACCTGGGTGACAAACACTTTAAACCTAAAACCAAATAGATTTAGGAATTAAAGCATGCAGAATCTATCAACTATCCTCCTGCACTAATAAGTGGTCTGACCAAATAGAATTGTACAAACTTGTCATGCTTTTATAGCCACTGTGTGTCAATTACCTTTGCATATTTTCTCTTATCTCTGATTATAATAACAAGAATACAGGTTTTTCTATAGTCTCAAGTTAACTCCTAAAGCTCAAGGGGGAATATGAACTGTTTTATGTCTTTGGGGTATCATTAAACATACAGAAACAATAATACACTAAGTAGCTCTCCTAGGAGAAAATTAATCTACCTCTTTAAGTGTCTGGCACAAAACCATGAGTTCAGAATAGACAACAAAAGGGCCTAATAATGATGATGCTCCATAAAATGGTGACAAAAAAGCTATCCCGATCTTTGCAGTGAGTTACAGTGAAAAAATAACCTTGATGACCGTGAGTTGCAGCTAAGATTTCATTTCTGTCATAAAGTTTTGCAGCACCTAACCAGGCTGGAGTACAGACTTGGTTTGGTATCTGCTTCTCTATTTCTGTTAAAAAAAAATAATGAAAGACCTGAACTTCATGAAACACTATGTTTTTAATCTGTTGACTACTGAAACGCTCTTTAAAGACTGGTGCTTTAAAGACTGGTGCTTTTAAGAAATTAACCAAAAGAGGTACAGGCCTTGGAATTGAGACACTGCTTAGAGAGTGCACGAGAAGTCCTCACTAATGACCTGGAGAACAGTTTCTTAGCAGAATGTTAAATAAAAGCAAATGTGGGAAAGTACCTGCCTTCCATGGCACCACTTGTCATTTCCATTCAGTCCAGATTATTTCTCAGAGCCATGGGGATCCCCAGGTCTACCAAAACCCAGATTATATGATGGAACTCACTGTATCCAAATGTTTTCATTGTGCCCAACCTCTTAAACATAGGTGACAGCATTTCATTCTGCCTAGAAAATCTCTTTGAAGACTATTGGTTGATTGTTCTGATATTTAAAAACCTGACCCTTTGGGCTATGAATAATCACCACCCTGTATGAATGAATATCAAGAAGCCAGACCTACTAGTATCTAGAATAAGGATGTCTTTTAATTTTCCCCAGACTAGATACTTATATATCAGGTAAACAATTGAGAGATTTTTCAATTTAGTTGTTGACCATACTATTAAAACAGAGAATTGCCACTCTTGTTTTGTTCTATCCCAGACCTCTGGGCTATAAAATGATTCCTAGTGTTACTCTGCTACACTCATAGACCAGAACCTAGCATAATTGTCATCAGAGAGGCTTCATCAAGCAACTGGTGAGAACAGATGCAGAGATCCACAGCCAAACATTAAGCAGAATTCAAAGAAATCTGTGGAAGAGGATGAGGAAGGATTGTAGGAGCCAGAGGGATCAAAGACACTACAAGAAAACCCACAGAATCAAATAACCAGGGATCAGAGGGGCTTGCAGAAACTGATAATCAGTGAGCCTGCATGGGGCTGACCTATGTCCTCTGAATATATGTTATGGTTGGGTTCTAGGATTCCTAACAGTTCTAGGATTCATAATGAAATGTTATGTGTGCTCTAGGATTCCTAACAGTGGGTGTGGGGACTGTCTGACTCTTTTTTTTCTGTTTTGGGAACCCTATTCCTCCTACTGGGCTGCTTTATCCAGTCTTAATATGAGGTTCTGTGCCTAGTCTTATTATAACTTGCTATATCATGTTTAGTTGATATCTCTGGGAACTCTGCCCTTTTCTGCAGGAAAAGGAGTGGATGGGGGAAAGGGAAGATTGGGGGCGGGCTGGGAGGAAAGCAGGGATGGGAAACTGCAGTTAGGATGTACTTTATGAGGAAAGAATAAAAAGAAAGCAAAACAGAGAAATTGTATTTGTGGCTTTTTAAAAAACATAAACAAGAGAACATAAAGAATTTCTTCAACAAAAAGTAGTATCCTCCTTACCTAGGTTTGTAATTATTATTGCAGCAAACCAAATTTACAATTCTTTCGAGACTACCTATTTCAATATGAAACTCTTACCAATCACATGCCCACAGGACAAACTCTAAGGCAACTTTAATTTTTGTACTATCTTTTTTTTTCCAACTTTTTTATTTGAATTATAAACAGGATTGTTTTACATGACAATCCCAGTTCCCTTCTCCCACGCGTCCTCCTCTACCCTACCCCAACTAAAACCTTACCTGTCACATACCTTTTCTACTCCCCCTGGATGGTGAGGCCTTCCATAGGGTGTCATCAGTTATCTATTGTATCCTTTGGGATAGGGCCTAGGACCACCCCCGTGTGTCTTGACTCAGGGAGTATTCCTCTATATGGAATGGGCTCCCAAAGTCCACACTTATGCTAAGGATAAATACTGGGCTTCTACAGAAAGTCCCATAGATTTCTGAGGTTTCCTCACAGAAACCCATGTTCCTGGGGTCTGGATCTGTCCCATGCTGGTATTCCAGCTATCAGACTGGGGGGCAAGAGTTCCCGGATGTTCTGGTCAGCTGTTTCTGTGGGTTTCACCAGCCTGATCTGGATCTCTGTGCTCTTCACTGATCCTTCTCTATATCTGGGTTCCAGTTCAGTTGGGTGATTAGTTATGGGTATCTGCTTCTACTTCCACCAGCTGCTGGATGAAGGCTATAGGATGGCATATAAGTCAGTCATCAATCTCATAATCAGGGGAGGGCATTTAAGGTAGCCTCTCCTCCGTTGCTGAGATAGTTAGTTGGTGCCATCTTTTGTAGATCTCCAGACATTTCCTTAGTGCCTGATTTCTCTGTAAACCAAAAATGTCTCCCTCTATTATGATATCTCCATTCTTGTTATCATGTATTCTTCCCCTGACTCAAACGTTCTGCTCCCTCATGTCCTCTGCAACCTTCTTCTTCTCCCCTTCTCATTCTCCTAGCTCCTTCCCCCATCTTCCCGTGCTCCCAATTTGCTCAGCAGATCTTGACCCTCTCGCAGATCTTGACCTTCTCCCCTTCTCCAGGGGACCATGAATGTCCCTCTTAGGGACCTCCTTGTTTATTAGCTTCTTTGGCAGTGTGGATTGTAGGCTGGTAATCCTTTGCTCTATGTCTAAAATCTGCATATGAGTGAGTACATACCATGTTTGTCTTTTTGCGATTGGGTTACCTCACTCAGAATGGTTTCTTCTAGATCCATCAATTTTCCTGCAAATTTCAAAATTCCATTGTTTTTTCTGCTGAGTAGTACTCCATTGTGTAAATGTACCACATTTTCTCTATCCATTCTTCGGTTGAGGGGCATCAAGGCCGCTTCCAGTTTCTGGCTATTACAAATACTGCTGCTATGAACATGGTTGAACAGATGTCCTTGTTGTATGAATGTGCTTCTTTTGGGTATATACCTAAAAGTGGAATTGCTGGATCTTGTGGTAGACTGATTCCCATTTTTTTGAGGAGTCGCCTTACTGATTTCCAAAGTGGATGTACAAGTTGGCACTCCCACCAGCAGTGGAGAAGTATTCCCCTTTCTCCACATCCTTTCCAACATGAACCATCATTGGTGTTTTTGATTTTGGCCATTCTGACAGGAGTAATATGGTATCTCAGAATTGTTTTGATTTGCATTTCCCTGATGGTTAAGGATGTTGAACACTTTCTTATGTGTCTTTCAGCCATTTTAGATTCCTTTATTGAGAATTGTCTATTTAGTTCTGTACCCCACTTTTTAATTGGGTTGTTTGGTGTTTTGGAGACTAGCTTCTTGAGTTCTTTGTATATTTTGGAAATCAGCCCTCTGTCAGATGTGGGGTTGGTGAATATCTTTTCCCAGTCTGTCGGCTGCCGTTTTGTCTTGCTGACTGTCTCCTTTGCTTTACAGTTTTAAATGGTTTGTTTATATAAATGACAAGCCAAGAAAATAAAATCTATTTCAAATGTGCATTGCATTGTGATTCCTCTCTAAAAAATAAAGGAACACTTAACTAATGCCTGGAGCTTCATTATCATACAGCTTTGTTCCAGTCCTCTACAGTTTTAACCTCTGTACTCCTGACACACATGAAAAACAGGAACCAGGAGAGAAGAGAACACAGAACAAATGCTCTAAAAACTGAGCCTGTCGTCAAGGCTCTTGGATTCCATCTCTTTTATCTTACTTCATTACAGCAACTGAAATGGTGCTCTGGGGAGCTCTACACACCTGAAGCTGCTTCTTAACAGTTTGGTGGTCACAAGGTTATTTGAAGAATCTTTGACAGATTTTTATGGAGAAGAAAAGATTCTAGGATATCTCTCATACGACTTCGAATTTAGACATCCATGTAACAGGTACAATTTTTATTCCAAGGTTTGCTTATGTGGAAACCTCAAGGAATGGTGCCTTCGAAGCATTTCTTGCATCCTTGCTGCCACGCATGCCTCCTGCCTGTATCCTCCATACCCTCCTGCACCCAAGCCATCAGGCAGTAACACCCTCCCAATGCTCTTGTGCTGCCCTTCTTCCTGTCTTCATAGGTTATCTATGAAAATTCCCAAAGCCTTTTACAAGCATGGTGGAATGGCTGGAATTCATAACCTCCCTTAAAATGTCAAATCCTCTCCTGAGCTTGCCCAAGGTTTCCTATGTATGGTTTGGTGAGAGCCAAAACCACAAGAACATGCAAATAAAAACATTAAGAAAACCCTATTTCTAACAGTGAAAATAAATTTTATGTATGTACATAACAAATAGGCTTAGAGATAAAAGTGAAAAACACATCCGTTTTACTGTACCTACAGACCCCATGCTCAGCTGACATGAAGAACTTATAAGGCTTCAATATCCTTGTCTGGAACCAGGACTATCCAGAACCTAAGGTTTCTTCTCATTTACTCCCTTTGCCCAAGTAGGGTGCGGGGAGGGATATAGCTAAATATCATGAAGCTTCTAGTGTATGTCCCTGTTGACACTGAAGATGGAAACACATATGTAGTAAGAAAATAATGTAGGCAGTAGATGTACACGAAATGGGGACAGTGGAGAAGGAAGGAAGGAAGGAAGGAACTACTTTATCAAATCTTTCCCCTCAACCTTGATGCATTCAAAACTCTTGTATGATAAACCAATCTTCTGCTAGTCTGAAATATTTTCCATATTATTTTCTTTGTTATAGAAATTAATAAATTCTAGAGATCTTCATGAATTAGTGCAGTTTTCATAAAAGTTGTACATGGTTGAAAAAGTTTTTTAATGTTAAACAATGTATCCTTAAGTGTATATATCTAGGTATGATATTCTTTCGTACATTGCTAACCAGGTGGAAAGTCCACAACTGTAAATAACAAGATTCAAGAATAAAATTGAATTATGCTTTAAAATACAAATTTCAGCTTACTTAAATGAATTTATTTATATGTTTTCCATTAGTTATCATTTTATTATTTTTTAAGATAAATTAGAAAGTATAGGCATGATTATATAAATCTATCATATAAAAATAATAGTTTTCTGTGGGTTTCACCAGCCTAGTACCGACCCCTTTGATCTTCATTCCTCACTCTCTGCAACTAGGTTCCAGAGTTCAGTGTATATCTGTGGATGTCTGTCTCTGCTTCCATCCGCCACTGGATGAGGGCTCTAGGATGGCATAAAAAGTAGTCATCAGCTGGGCGTTGGTGGCTCACGCCTTTAATCCCAGCACTCGGGAGGCAGAGGCAGGCAGATCTCTGTGAGATCGAGGCCAGCCTGGTCTCCAGAGTGAGTGCCAGGATAGGCTCCAAAGCTACACAGAGAAACCGTCTCGAAAAACAAAAACAAACAAACAAACAAACAAATAAACAAAAAAGTAGTCATCAGTCTCATTATAGGGGAAGGGAATTTAGGTTATCCTCTCCACTATTGCCTAGATTGTCAGTTCATGTCATCCTTGTAGATCTCTGGAAATCTCCCTAGTGCCAGATCTCTCCTCAGACCTATAATGGCTCCCTCTGATATAGTATCTCTCATCCTGCTCTCCTCTATTCTTCCCCCAACTCAATATTTCTGGTCCTCCCTTTCCTCCTCTCCCCTTCTCTGAAACCCACAGAATCAGCTGGCCTGAACAAGGGGAGCACATAGGCCCCAGACTGCTGTCTGGGAGGCCACCACAGGACTGAATCAGACCCCTGATCATGGATGTCGATGAGGAGGCCTCTGCACTCTATGGGGCCCCTGGTAAAGGATTAGTATTTTTCCCAGGTTTAAGAAGGGACTTTGAGAGCCCATTCCACATGAAGGGATGCACTCTTGGCCTATACACATCGGGGAGGGCCTAGGCCGAGCCCAGGATGATGCCAGGGACATTGGGGAGCCCTGTCGAGTGCCCTACCCTGTGTGGGGAGTGGAGGGCGGATAGGGTGGGGGACAGGTGAGGAGTTGGGGGAGGGTTGGGGGGAGGGGAGGGAGAAGGGATTGACGTGTGAAGCAAGCTTGTTCCGAATTTGAACTAATAAAAAAAGCCGGGTGGTGGTGGCGCAGGCCTTTAATCCCACCACTCAGGAGGCAGAGGCAAGCGGATCTCTGTGAGTTCGAGACCAGCCTGGCCTACAAGAGCTAGTTCCAGGACAGCCTCCAAAACCATAGAGAAACCCTGTCTCAAAAAACCAATAATAATAATAATAATAACATCTTAATAAAAGTTGAAAAACTTAAAAAAATTATAATAGTTTTCTATAATTTTTTAATTCATTTTTTAGGGTGTAAAAATCAAAGGCAGGGAAGAAAAAAGTTTACAAACTGACATTGTTTATGTCAGGAGCAATCCTCTTCCCTGTCTTTAGTCAAGAACTCCCAATATGTGTTCAACTCTCCAGGCCAGATGAGAAGTCTTACCAACTCTGCTCTCTTATTCTTTCCTTGGATTCAAAGACAGGACATGAATCAAGATTCTCTTGTTCTTGTCCAAGCTCTCCTAGACAATCAAAGGCATGAAAAGTGAGAGCTATGACTGTCACCAGTATGTTTATAAAACACTATTAAAATCCATAACAGAATATATGGGCAAACAACAAAGAATTCTTTCTTGCTCCTCTGTCAAGTCTTTTGATCCGGTTGAAAACTATGAAAGGTTACTGACATAGTAGTGTGTAATACATATTTCATAAGCTATGAAACACTTACTGTTTAATACTTCATTTACTCCAATGGAAAAAAATGAAGAAAAAAAGGAAAAATAAAGTTTATTCACATGAACAATAAAAAAACTGTTGAAAGTTTCTGGAACATGACTTTTTAAAAATCATCAATTATTTGAGCATTGTATAAAATGTATTTTGATTACACTCAGCCCAACTCCTCCACTTTACTCCCCTCAGATCTATTCCCACGTCTATCCTGCACTCAAATTCATGTCTTTTGTTTTTAATTTAGCAATCTATCTGCTCCATTTTTGTATTGTCAATAAACTTCTGAGTATGGGCCATCCACTGAAACATGGCCAACCTACTAAGAGCCACACCATTAAATGAAAGTGACTTTTCCTTCATTGGAAGCAAACAACTACCACTTTTGAATCCCTTCCCATTGCATGCTAGAATGTTGACTGGCTTTATCTTGAGATTTTAATATTCGTGTCTTTATATCTTTGCTTTCTGGACTAAATCTACAAAGCTAAGGAGATCTTTGAACATTGTTTGAAATAAATAGTTTTTTATCACTGTTTTAAGATTCTCTGGTCCTAGCTAATGGAGAAGATGACTCATAAATCATATTTTAAGTCTGAAAATATCTTAATATGTGCAATATATATGTAAGCTACTATGTAGTTAACATTGTCCACTTAATATAATCTAGAGTCCGAGAGAAGGGCCTCTGAGAATGTCTGTGGAATGATTATCTTAATTACATTAATTGATTTGAGAAGACCCACCCACTATGTTATCACCATTTCCTAAGCTTAGAATTCTGTACTAAATAAAAAGGAGAAAGCAAGTTGAACTTACATATATTAGCTCATTGCTCTCTGCTCTTAACTGTGGATGTGGCTTCTTCAATTTCCTGCCACCTTGATTTTCCCATAATGTGGGACTGTAACTTGAAATTGTGAGCCAAATAAACCACTTTGTTAGGATATTTTACCACAGCATCAGGAAAAGAAACTGAGACAGCTGCTATTAATAATAATTTGTCATGATTAAAGAAAACTGAGATAGTCCTTTGGCTGTCAGGTTGTTATCCTAATGAAAAGCTGTCAAGATAGTTTTATTTTACTCTGAAGTGTCTCCATCAATTAACTTTAGCTGATTACGAGAACATTAACCTTGGTTGTCTTTCAAATCTTCTATTTCCAGAATGGTGTGTAAATACAAATATGGTATCAAATATCTTACTGTTTAAAGTTGATCTAGTGGGTTTTTTCTCCTTTATGCCATTACATATTTACATTATGTAAATAAAAGTGAATGTCTTAATCATGAAAAATGCATTAAATATTTTCTGTGATCAAATATGTATACCAGAAGATGGCCAAATAATTAAATCTTAGGAAATATATAGATTTTATTTGAGTTTTTAACATCCATGGATTTACTATATGATCATGTGAAACTGTAAAGTAATTGATCCAAGAAAATTACAACCTTTTTTGATTGTTCTTGTTTATTACTTCATTATGATGAAACCCACAACCCTGTGAATGTATTCTACCATTGAACTACATTCCTACCCACACCTATTGTTATTTAGTGCTAGGAATAGCAGAGATAATATCCACAATATCTCCTTGACAATGTTGTCCACCACAGCCTCAGGAAGGTGAACTAGACCAACATAATTCCTTATTATATTATAAATATTATTTTTATACCCACAGATAAATGTAGCTACTACTCCTCATCCAAGAAGCCTCTCTTTATAGCAAATGGAGATCAATACAGAGATCAACAGAATGTGGGTGTTCCAACACCAATGGATATATCTACATTCCAACTCCTATGCCTGTAACTCAGGGAACAACGTGGAAGAGGGAGCAGAAAAAAATATTTTAAGACCCAGACTATCAGGAAGTCTGCTGTGAAACGATCCCTCCTAGAAATTATGGCATAAACAATAATGGAGTGAGGTAATGTCAATTCATATGTTAACTTAAAAGAAAGAAAATCTCAGGGGATCCCATCCCTAAACAAAGAACTACAGGCAATCAATAACTGCTGGGAGGAGAATTAGCATCTCCTATGGATGAGCCCCCTTATTGGTTGTTCAGTGCAGAGTCATCAGCTCTGAAACTATATACACACAAAGAAAAAATTGGACTCAACGAATTGTTGAGTATATATGTATATGCATATATATGTATATATAGTGCACACACAAGTATATGCACACATGTAACAATAATGAAAGAAAGAGGCTATCTACTTTTGAATGGAAGGAGAATGGGAGGAGTCCAAGGGAGTGTGGCTGGGAGTGGATGCATAGAGGGTAAGAAGGGAAAGTGTTACTGTTCTATTTCAATTAAAAGAATATTAATTTTTTTACAGAAGAGTATCTGTGTATAGAAATATAGAGGCAGTGGGAACTCTAAAAGAATGTGATGAGTCCTTTTAGAGGCTTGGCAGAAAAATGTCAGGTCTTTGGTCAAGTTCCCATAGTAATATCAATCGTTGTGTAAATGTGGCAGGGGAAATTTTCATGGCGTTCCACCATTAGACAAAAAACTAACAACTGCTGGGAGCAGAAGTAGCATCTCTTAGGGATAAACAATTGTTGTCTTTGTATTGCTGGGCTTAGAAGGATGCATCTATGGGGTGATGATGAGACTTATTTATCCTTTCATTGTTTTTGGTGTGGCTGTTAACTAACTAACCTCCTTCATCTCTCTTCTCCATCCTCCAATCCTTGCAATTAAATATAAAACCTTTCAGAATTTTGGTCTTTTTAATGATTAATCACAGGGGGGCGATAGGTCAGAAAGTAACTTAATCTCTAGGGAAGAAGGGACTGATGGTGAAAGACACCAGAACTCATCATTTAATGAACTAATAATTGTGATATTATTGCTTGTATTTTGGGGTGTTTGCTTTACAACATTTTTTAAAGTCACTTCTTGATGGTGCATACCTTTAACTGTAGCACTTGGGAAGCTAAGGCAAAAAGAACTGCAGAAAATGTAAGGCCAGCCTGTGCTACATAGCCTTGCTATCTCAAGAATAAAATAAAGCTTAATAAAATCACTATATACTCTTTATATACTGCTTTGTAAATTTCGTGATGAAAACAATAGAAGGAATAAAAGAAGAAAAAAATTAATGTAGGTTGTAGTTGCCCTTGTCACTGAGCTCTTAACTTAGGCTTCATGGCACTATTGCTTACATTTTTAGAAAGTTATTTAAACTACTATTCCTACTATCTCTCTTTAAATTTCTCAGAGACCCATGTTTCTTGAAAGAAAGTAAGAACTGACACTTAAATACAATAGTCATTCCTGGAAACTCATCCAAGTACCTTTTAAGCAATCACCTGCTTCTTTGAAAAACTTATCTTCAAAGTCCCCTCTGAAGCTGTGGATTTTGTTTCTCTTCTGTTGCAAATCGGGTGATCTGCATAGCAACCATATTTTACCTGAAATATCTTCCCGTGCAGTTGCTAGAAGATGCTTGCCCATTATGTGTGCATGGTGTGAGTGCAGCTGAGGATTAGCTAATTGAGGTGTTAGCTTTAATTATTAAGTCTGCAATTAATGTCTATTCTTTTCTTTAGTTTATAAACAGGCTGTGGGATTAACATGAATGTGGCCAAATTCTGTTTGTTGCTTTTATCAGTTATACAACCTTAAGCAAGTCTATTCACTTCTCCAAACTATGCTTCACCTTGTGAATTTGATGGAAAAATATAAAACAAGACTAGCATCTTTGCTTCTTTGCCTGTGGCTGTGAAAAATTCTCTAAAAATGTCACTTAAGGGAAAGAAGGTTTATTTTGGCTCATAGGACCAGGAACAGTCTATTATGGCAGGAGTTGGAGGATGAAAAGGGACTAGGGAAATGATGCAATTATGTATTTTTAAACAATTTTTTATTTTATATACCAATCCCAGTTACCCCTCTCTTCCCTCTTTCTGCACCCCCCACTTTCCCTCACTCCATGCCCCATCCACTCCCCAGAGAGAGTGAGGTCTCCCATAGGGAGTCAACAAAGTCTGTCACATCATCTTGAAGCAGGACCAAGGCCCTCCCCATGTTTCTAGGTTGAGCAAGGTATGTCTCCACAGGGAATGGACTCCAAAAAGCAAGTTCATACTGGTCCCACTGCCAGTGGCCCCATAAACTGATGCAATTATATTTTAAATTAAAAAGGAAGCAAAGGTGTTTTATCACTGTATAGAGGTTCTTTTATGTAAGAAAATTAAGTTTACATACATGGTCCCCTAGAGAAGGGGAAAGGGACAAGATCTCCTAGCAAATTGGGAACATGTTGGTAAGGGAGAGGGAGCTAGGAGAAAGAGAAGGGGAGAAGAGGAGAGGAGAGGAGGACATGAAGGATCAGGAAGATTGAGTTGGGAGAAGAACAGAGGAGAACAAGAAAAGAGATACCATAATAGAGGGAACCATTATAGGTTTAAAGAGAAATCTGGCACTAGGGAAATGTCCACAGATCTATAAGGATGACACCAACAACAATCTAAGCAATAGTGGAGAGGCTACCTTAAATGCCGTTCCCCTATAATGAGATTGATGACTACCTTATATGCATGCCATCCTAGAGCCTTAATCCAGTAGTTGATGGAAGCAGAAGCAGACACCCACAGCTAACACTGAGCTGAACTCCTGGAATCCAGTTGCAAAATGGGAGGAGTGATGACCAGGCTGGTGAAACCCACATAAACAGCTGACCTGAATAAGGGGGAGCTCATGGACCCCTGACTGATAGCTGGGAAACCAGTAGAGGACCGATATAGGCCCCCTGAACGTGGGTGTCAGGAGGCCTGGGAAATCTATGGGGCCTCTGGCAGCGGATGAATATTTATCCCTAGTGTATGAATGGACTTTGGGAGACCATTCCACATAGAGGGATACTCTCTCAGCCTAGACAGGGCCTAAAGGCTACTCCAAATGATATGACAGACTTTGAAGATCCTGCATGGAAGGTCTCACCCTCCCTGGAGAGTAGAAAGGGGATGGGATGGGGGTTGGTGGGGAGCAGGGGAAGAGGAGAGGGAGAGGGAACTGAAATTGTAAAACAAGCTTGTTTTTAATTTAAATTTAAAAAAGAAAATTAAATTTACTTATGTATTTACAGTTGTTAAAATGACGAGAAAACAGAAGTATAGACGCACCCTGTCTATTGAATGGATAAGTAGAGCACCAGTTTTGCTGGCATAGAAGGGAGCATTAGAAGACAAATTTGACAAATCAAAGAGATCTCTGGTTTTGGGTAAACTGAATGCCAGATATGAATAGATGACAGATATAAACTCATATGTTTCAGAGTATTATGGGGACAATAAGATAGGTTCTAGGGAAAAGCAGACTATCATGGACCTAAAGCTTGGCTCTGCCCACAGCAAGCTGGATGATTTCATACGGGTAGCTAAATCTGTCCAAGTCTTTTCTTCATTCATACAAAGAGGTTGGTCCTACTTATTGCATATGCTTTAGTAGATTCAATTAAACAATTCATGCCGTGTTTAGTGTGTGGCCTTTATGGTATTAAGCAATAGTTCCATTAACCATTATGGTTGCAGAGCTACTGTGACAGTAAAAGAAACAATGTTTGCCAAGGCTAAGCAGAGAGAAGTAGGGATAAATCTATAGAACACAGATGTTTTAGGGAAGAGAAGCTATTCTATGTGGCCCTACAACTGTGGATTATATGATATTAGTAAAATTAAAAAAAAAATAGAGTCCATGAAAAATTAAAATGTTTGGGCTGGAGAAATGGTTCATCAGTGAAGAACACTTGTTCTTCCAGACAACCCAGATTTTATTCCCAGCACCCACATGGAATTTCACAACCATTCATAACTCCAGTCCCAGAGGATCTGAAACCCTCTTCTGACTTCTTATGTACACACATGGTACACATATATGCACATTAACAAAGCATTCATTAATTAAAACAACTATAGATAAGAAAACTAAATATAGATTTTTCCTTAGTTACCATTACTGGTGCTCATAGTTGACTGAGGGAGTAGTTAGCATCTGACTGTCATTTAATGTCATCAGCAGAAATGATCACACATACTCAAAGTGTTTTCCAGAGAGACAATGCATTTAACTTTCATTTCCAGGAACGACTTCATAATTGTACACCAAACAATTGTTTGATTTTCAGTTGTACTGTCATTATTAAAATGGTTCTCCTGACTTAAAATGGTATAAATTGGCACAATTAATTTCCTTTTTGATCACTGCCCCCATTAGATTTGGTAGAAAAGAAGCCCCGGTAAAAATTTCAAGAAGGATTTCCTCCCCACATCCTATCCATTGTCTATAACAAGCTAGTATGATTTCAATACTAGTGAAAAGTTATATGATGTGTTTCTTTCAGTCTCATGGGGACCTTATCTTAACTTTTTTTGTTATATTAGTCATCTCCCTGAAAGTGCTCTAGATCAGACTTCTACATGAGCATAGATTAGTTTAAAATTTTATCATTCTGAATGGAAGAAGAGTGTTACTCATTAATTAAAAGGGAACATATTACACATTTTACGATAAATCTTTCTGCCAAAAGCCGCCTGAGCCCCACCGCCATGTGCGAGCTTGACGCCAGCTGCCCGCCCGAGTTAGGCCCAAATGAATACACAGAGAGACTTGTATTAGTTACAATGCTGCTTGGCCAATGACTAGGATTCTCATCTGTTAGCTCAGTCTCAATTATCATACATCTATATATTTTATAAGACTTATCTTATCGGACGCCTTATTGGCGTCCCTCCTAGCTGGTGGATCACATCGTGCCCCTGGAGCAGGAGCCGAGGGGAAAAGAGAGCAGCGACACTTCCTTTTTCCTCTTCTTAAATATGAGTCTCCTTGCTATGTCACTTCCTGTCTGGATCAGCACTTCTCTACTACATTTCCCAGAATCCTCTTTGACTCCTAGTCCAGCCTAACCTGCTGTCTCATTGGCCAAGCAAGTACTTTATTTATAAACATACACAGAAGTATTTCCCCCATCATACACATATTTGTGAAATATTAAGAAACTTTCAACTGTTACTGCAATAAGGAATAAACACCTGTGAGGACTCAGCAGCGGGAAGTGAAAAGACCTACCTCACTGCAGAGTCATCTTTCTTCTGTGTCATAAGTGACAGGTGGGATTTAAATGACCAGGAATGCATTCCAGATAAAAATGAAAGAAGCTCTTACATGGGAAAGGCAATGTTCCCGATGGTGAGAAGTTAAGTTCCCTGCTCTCTCAGTATCTCTGCACCAAGCAGGAACATAGTGCATTCTTCTGGAAGACTTATTTAATGTATAAGTCAATACACTTGGAAATTGCTTTGGTGAGAATAACAATTGCCTTTTCTTCTGCAAGGAGCTAAAAGAATGGTTTTTGCTTTGGTTTTTATTGTTGTTTTCTTTTGTGTTTTTGTTATATTTCAACCCATTTGATCTATTACCTTTGATTCTTTATCTTTCTGGATGAAATATTGAAACACAGCCCCAGTTTTCTGAGCCAGGTATTTCTTATTATCTGAGCATCTCAGTGATTGAGAATGCCAGCTCCATCTAAGCGTGGCATTGTGTCCACTGTGTTTAGGAGCCAGGAATGAATACAGAAGGAAGTGGTACTGCTGTTTGTGGCAGGGAGGTCTCGATGGTTGTTAACAAGATTAACAGCTTGCAGTGGTTCTCAACTTTCCTGATGCTACCACCTCTTAAAACAGTTCCTCATGCTGTGGTGACCCCCAACCATAAAAGTATTTCACTGTTACTTCATAACTATTATTTTGCTACTGTTATGAATCATAATATAAATATCTGGTATGCAGGCTATCTGGTATGTGACCCTGTGGGGATTAAGACCCACAGGTTGAGAACTGCTGGCTTAGAGGCCACTGAAGGTGGACCCTCTCTCGTTATCTGCTTTGGACTCTACATCACAAGTGCCTTTCTCTGGATTTAAATACATACATATTAAAAGATGGAAGTTATCAGGGACTTGTTGAGTCCTTTGTACTGGTCAAAAGGACGGAATCTAAGTTCTGGTTCTTGTGCTGGGTGGAGACATGACATTCTGTTAGACCCTAGAGATAAGATGTTGCTCTTATCTCCTTCTTTAAGAATTAATCCAGCTGGGCCTGCCAGGAAAGTGGATTCACCTGATTGCATGCTAAGGAGTTAGGAGAATAATCATCCCACTAATTAAATAACACAGTGCAGCTGTTTACAGTGCTTTCACCATGCGACACTCCTAAGCCTGCCTGCTTTCTGAGTTCTAAGTAAAAATGTAACTTTTCCTTCTCCTTCTTTCTGTCTTGTTTTTGGATACTGGCCAAAAGCCTAAATAGGCTTTCCCTGACACTCTGGAATACGTCGTTCTTTTCCTGAAACTCCCCTCCCTTCTACCATGCAGCTGCTTGCCACCCTCCACAGATGAACATGCTGGATTTCTTGGACCCTAACTCAAAAACATCACTCTTTCCCCTCCCTCCCTCTTCTCCATCTCCCTCTGCCTGACAGCTGCCAAGATCACAGCTTTCAGATTTTCTTTCAAACTCTAGTAAAATGGTCGTCAAGCTTCCTTCTGAGTTTTAAATTCTTTTATTAAGAAAACTAAAAAGACTAAATGCAGTGCTAGGGAGATGGCTTGGGGCTTAAGAGATCACCCTATTCTCTCAGAGGACTGGAGTTTGGTTCCCAGACCTACGTTAGGTAACTCAAAACCTGTAACTCTAGTTCCAGGGGATTCAACATCCTGTTCTGGCCTTTGCAGGCACACACACACACACACACACACACACACACACACACACACACACACACACAAAAAAAAAAAATATTAAATAAATCTTAAAGATAAAATAAGCCTAAAGAAACCTAAAATTTGCCTGATAACACCATACATGCATACTTTCTATAATGGTCCACCTCACCAGCTCCATAACACCAAGGATCAAGTTTTGTATGTTCCTTAGTTAATTTAAGTCTGATTTTTAGCACAGTGCCTACTAGATTTCCTAAATATCCATATGTTTACCAGGCTGTCTCTTTAGTTTTTGATCTCTTTACATGGCATACAGAAATCTGAAGACATGAGTAGATGTGACCTCTATTAATATTCTTTTAATAGCATACTACTGTTTCAAAGAGAAGGAGCTCATGTGCATTGCTCCACATACACAGTGATCTGGCTTTTTAAAATTAAATATTCCAAATCTGGAAATTCACACATAAAATTCATTTGAAAAATAAGAAGACATGGCAACATTGTACTGTACAGTCTGTCTGATACTTTAGCTGGCTTAGTTAAATGGGTTCTCTCTCTCTCTCTCTCTCTCTCTCTCTCTCTCTCTCTCTCTCTCTCTCTCTCTCTCTCTCTCTCTCTCCAGAATGCTGCATCCCCTATTATGCCCTTTTACTTTAGCACATTTCCTCAAGTTTCTTAAACTCTCTGAGTCTTAAAGACATTTGAATTTTTGGTTTTATGTATCTTCCATAAAACATAATATGCTCCAATTTAATAAGCACAGCAATTTTTAAAAACTGTGTCTATAGTCAAATGCCTTAAACTTTCTAAGCACCATCACCAAAATAACTTAGAGAGGAAAGAGTTTATTTAAGTTTACAGCTATGTCTCAGGTCACTCTCCATCGCTGGGGGGGGAAGTCATGGCAGTAATTAATGTTGGTCAGACACCTGGGGGTGGGAAGTAAAGCAGAGGCCATAGGGGGGGAGCTACTTACTGGTTTGCCTCTCGTGGCTTGCTCAGCCAACTTTCTCATATCATCTAGGACCACCTGCTCAGGGATGACATTTCCCCAGTGAGCTGAACTCACCAGTCAATCATCAATCAGGAAAATACTGTGTAGGTTTTCATGCCTTGAGGTAAATCTTGTGGAAGCATTTTCCCCAGTTGAGAGTCCCTCTTCCCTAATGACTCTAGCTTGAGTCAAGTTGATATAGAAATAGCCCTCACATCAAGTTTCTATTAAGTATCAGAACTTGAAAATGGCAGTTAAATATAATGACAGCCATAATATGCAAGCCACCAAAGCATAGATATGTCTCATAGCCTTCTCAATGATGAGAAGTGTGCTTATGTCACTGAACACTCATGTTGAAATAGCACAATGATCAACAAGTTTGAGAAATTACAAATATTTTAAAGTAAATAAAGGTGAAGGTACCCTTATCAACAGTTGTGTGGCATAATGAAAGCAGTGCTTAGTTTTGAATAGATATACTGGAAAATAAGAGGGACCTAAAATCAGTTATCAAAACTTCCCCTTTAATAAATTACTAAAACAACCACAAATTAAGTCCAAAATAAACTGAGAAGAAATAAGAATTACAACAGAAATTAAATAAACAAGAAATCAGCTTGGAAAAAGGAACAAAATCAAAAGCTGGTTCTTTGTGACAGTAATAAAATTGATGTGTTTTGGGGTAGTGGTTCTCACCCTGTGGGTCACAACGACCCCTTTGGGGGTTACATATCAGATACCCTGTATACCAGATATTTACATTATGATTCATAACAGTAGCAAAATTACAGTTATGAAGTAGCAATGAAAATAATTTTATGGCTGGGAGTCCCCAAAACATGAGGATACATATTAAAGTGTCATAGCATTAGGATGGTTGAGAACAATTGCTTCAGGGTAAAAAAAAATACTATATGACACAAATTACTAATATAAAAATGAGGGAAGGGACCTAGCCACAGACCCATAAAATATATTACCCCTTGGATTATAGGGAAAACCTATGAATTTTATCTTCCTTCTCATGTTTGGGAAACACTGTGTCCTTGAATTTGTGTTTTATTACAGCATTTTAATGCAGTCATTATATCATACTTCTTTTTAAAATATTTTTTCTGAAGTTGCCTTGGAGTTTAAATTCTTATGAAAGAAAAATCTTAATACCCCCTTCCATTCATACATAAGCATGCATAAATTTTGATACATAGGTAAGAATATTGTCTTAATTGCTCTGAAGAGATACCATGACTACTTAACTCATAAAATAACATTTAATTGGGGGCTTGCTTAGAGTTTTAGAGGTTTAGTCCACTATAGTCTTGGTGGGGAGCATGGGGGCACACAGGGCACACAGGCAGAGTAGCTCAGAGTTCTACATACGGATCTTCAGGCAGAAGGAGGAAAGAGACTCTGGGCTTGGAATAGGCTTTTTGAAACCTCAAAACCCAACTCTAGTGATACACTTCTACCAATATGGGTCATACCTTCTAATCCTGCCACCCCTGGTGGCCAAGGATTCAAATATGAGCCTCTGGGGACTTTTCTCATACAAATCACCACATTCCACTCCCTGGCCCCTATAGGCTTGCTTACAGTTCCAGAGGTTTAGTCCATCATTATCATGGTGGGGAATAGGAGAGCACACAGGCAGAGGAGCTGAGAGTTCTACTTATGGATCTACAGGCAGCAGAACAAGACAGACTCTGAGCTTGGAATGGGCTTTCTGAAACCTCAAAGCCCACCCCCAGTGACACACTTCCTACAAGATGGCCATACCTTCTATCCCTTCAAATAGTACCACTCCTGGTGACCAAGAATACAAACCTATGGAAGCCATTTTCATTTAAACTACTACACATACACAACTTCATACATTGTTGCCAATATAACTTTGAATGAACTGTTATCCATCAGACCAATAAAGAATGTAAATATTTTTATTCATTTTCCTATATTCTTCCATCCTTTTTTTCTTTTCATTTTCTGGACCAAGTTGATGGTTTATATTATGCCCTCTCTTTCGAATGAAATTATCTTCAGGCAGGCTTGATGGTGCAGACCAGTATTCTCAGCTATTTGTGAGCCTGGGGCAAGAAGATCAGAAGTTCAAGACCTGCTTGGGCTACAAAGTGAGTTCAGGCTCAGCCTGGGTGACCTTTTGAGACCCTGTCATAAAATAAATATTAAAGAGAGCTGGAGCCATAGCTCAGTGTCAGAGTGCTTCCTAGTGGTATGCACTAAGCCCTAGATTTGATCTCTAGTAACACACACACACACACACACACACACACACACACACACACACACACACACACACACGAAGAAAGAGGCTAAAAATGAGAACTCATTTTATTATTTCTGGCAAGTCAGACCTATTTGCAACAAGTGTATTCAATTTTTGTTTGTCTGAGGAAGTATTCCTTAAGATTTAGTGGTAGTGTTTTTTTTTTTTTTTTTTTTTTCTATTGGAGACAGGATCCTTCAGCCACCCCAGGCTCTTCTAGGACCACTTAGGGAATCTCAAACTCCCCCTAACTTTGACCCATAGTTCTCAGAAAATAGGCACCTACCATCAGAGCAAGCAACATCTACTTTAAAAACTGTTGCACAGGGTAGTTAGTCTGTTTGTTTCATTTTGTTCTCTAATGGAATATGCATTTTTCAAGGCAAAGTTGTGTGTGGTTCATAGCTCTGCTTCCATAGGTGTCATTGATTTTTTCCCTCTGTTTCCTTTCAGGATTTTTTCCTTTGTCTTTGATTTTCTATATGTTGAAAGTGGTATGTCTAGATGTAGTAGGGAGGGTACTATTTCTTTATTTGTTTTGATATTGGCTTTGCTTTTGACTTCCTTTGCCTTCCCTTTTCTTTCCTTCCTTCCCTCTCCCATTCCCTTCCCCCCTTTTGTCTCCCTCCCTCCCCTTGCCCTCTCTCCTCTCTCTCTTTCTTAGAGTTTATCCTAGTTGCTGCTCTTTGAACTTGCTGGCTTTGTGACCTTCAGAAAAATTCTCATTAGTTATGATTTCAGATATTTCTCCCCCACCCTGCTTCTCCCATCTTGGTTATTTGTATTGTATATGTTACAATTTTATAATTTTGGCACAGTTCTTGAATTTCTGTCCTGTTTTCTTTAGTTTTTGATTTTTGATTTTTAGCTTCAGAGACTTCTATAGATACATTCTTGAACTCAGAGGGTTGTTTCTCTCCCCCTTGCCCCAACTATGGCCATGCTTCTAGGAGAGCAACCCAAGGTATTATTCTTATCCACTCTGTGCTTCTAGCATTTCTTTTCAGTTCATAATTCGAATTTCCATTTGTCAGTTTTTTTCTTGATATATAGACATAATAATCTAGGTAAAAGAAACTGCTGCAAATAAACCCTTAGAGCTCTGGCACGGTACGAGGGAAGGAGCCCTGTTCAGCGGATCTGTTATTGGTCTCAGGTCTCTTTGAGCATAAGGCTGTGGGGTCCACAGTCAGAGGCACTCCTTCTGAGGAACTAAGGATCCTCCCTGACTGTGTCCATTAATGAGGACAGACACCCTGTGCTGGATCTGAGTATGACACTTCCCCGAGGTCAGCTAGAAGTGGGCCATACCCTCAGCAGCTTTGAGATGGTGAAGTGGTTCTTTCTGAAAGAGGCCCTAGGAAGGACAGTCTCAAAAACACTGCTGGCTCCCTGGTCCCTCACTAGAAACAATAGGGAAATTTTTTATGGAATCTGCTTATGAAGAAACTTAGTTAAACCTGTGAAGATAAAACACAAAATCACAGCAACGCCCCTAAGTGTTTTTGAACTTTGACCTATCTACATTGACTGGTTTCTGCTAGTTTTTTTTTTTTTTTTTTTTTTTAGTCAGCTTTTATTGTCTCATAACAATAGTATTTTTGTCATTTTTTGTTTACTTTCTTAAGAGTTTTGGCATCAGAAATTTTATAAACTGGCAATGCCTCAAAGGGGATTCTGTTGAATGCTAACCCCAAGAGTAACTTCACTGTGCTACTTTTCTGTGTCAGATATTTAAGCTGAACTGTAAGCTTCATGATCCTCTCCTTTGGTAAGACCAGGGAGGAGAGCATGTCCAGCTTTTCTAGTGGCTGCCTCTGTCTGGTCATCTGTTTTTATCTGTACCACCATCACAAGGGGCAGCAATCCCCTTGCTTGCTTTTCAAAAGTGTACATCTTCCCATTTTACCTTTAAAAGAGCTACAGTCTGCTGTATAAAGGTAGATGGATCTGAATAGGAACATAATTACTCATGGCCCAAAGCAGTTTTAAAAATAGCATTTCATTAAAAGGCCAGAAAAAGCTTTTCCTGAGTATTGTTGCATTTTGAAATTCACAGGTGGTCTTGATGATAAATGAAGACCAATAGGAAACCATCATGAGGATTTACACACACATACACACAGAGAGACACAAACACACACTGGTATTTTATTCCAATGTTTTTCCTTAACTATGAATTTTACTGTACCTAAACACTCACAATAACATGGGGAAATTCCAAAAATATAGGTAAGACAATGGTGGAAATTCAGAAGTCCTAAAAATACCACAAAAGGGAAATACACACACACACACACACACACACACACACACACACACACACACACTCACACACACACACACCAAACAAAACCCTCATTTCCACTGTAAAAGACATCTTTAAGTGGCTACTGCGTGTCATGGATATAAAATATATTTTGAGTTCTTACAGCATCCCTCTGAGTAAGGAATCATTTACATATCCAAAAGCCTATTCAAGGGTTGAAGAAATCTATTAGGAAATAGGAAATACCCAGCTAGTGGGTAGAATCCTTGAACAACTATTTCTTTTTTTAATTTTTTAAAAGACTTTTATTGATTCTTTGTGGATTTCACATCATGCATCTCGATTCTACTTTTCTCTCAACCCATTCACATCCACCCTCTTCCATTGTGACATTCCCACCAAGATAAAACAAAATAAAATTTAAAAAAAGAGAAAAACCTCATCATGGAAGCTGTAGCGTTAAACAGTGAGTCACACAGCATATCCTTTGGTCCATACAGCTTTACTTGCAAGTGTTCATTGCAAAGAGTCTTTAGTCTGGTTCGAGGCCTGTGGTTTCTGCTACACCATTGACGATGGGACCTCACTGGAACTCCTCTTGGATATCCTGCTGTTGCCCTATGTCATAGAGATCTTGCAACTTTGGGACTGCAGGACTGGTCCCTTCATGAGCTCCACCAGTTCAGAGATGGAGCAGATGTTGGCATGGGCCACCTTATAGCCCTGGTTCTGGGCCTGAGTGGTTGCTGGGTTACTCAGCTTGTTGATTCTCCCTCATCCCCAATACCCAAACAACTATTTATCATTATAAGAAAATTGGAAATATTTCCCTTTTATTTGCAAAGTTAAATAAAATAAAGAAAGGAAAGCCACCAAGGTTTTGAATAAACTCAAAAGGCAAGTTTTAGGCTGTGGCTGTGGGTCTGTATTAGAGTGTTGGACCAGCATCCTAAAGGGTATAGCTCCATTCTAGGTACTGGAAAAGTAAAGGAGGCCAGTCACTGCACACTAAGCTGCTTTTGAACTTAACATATGTTAGTAGCTTTGTTTTGAACATGCTCTGTTCACCTGTAGTTGTAAGATATAACAGCAGAGATCCCTTGGGTATCTCTGTTTTCCCCCAAGGTTATCATTTTGAGAAGCTGTATTTCAATCTTGTGGTATGCTAAGGGCAGCTCACCACTTTCATTCCTGCTTCCCAGTTCTACCATCATGGTGTGTGTGTGTGTGTGAGTGTGTGTGTGTGTGTGTGTGTGTGTGTGTGTGTGTGTGTGTGTGTAGCGGCGTGTACTTCTGTCATGCACAGGTTCACATAACTACCATCTAAGACAACAGAGCAGTTCCATCACAAGGCCCTCTTGAATTACAATGTCATAATCACACCCACCTCTTCCCTCTCTTGCTCAGATCCCTGGACCCTGAAAATAATTTATTTGTTCTCTGCTACTAAAATGTTATCTTTCTAACAATGTTATAAATGCAATAGCATGTACACAGTCTTTAGTATTGGCTTTTTTAACTCTGTAATTTCCTGAGGATTCATCCTGGCTGTTGCATATATTAGCAGTATGTTAATTTTTTACTATGGAGTAATATTCCATATATGGATTTACTAATTTGGTTAAACATTCACACACTGAAGGACATATAGAATTCTTCTGGATTGGGGCTAATGCTGACATTTGCTTATAAGGTTTTACATGAATATGAGTTTTCATTTTGGAAATGAAATGTTGCATTTGCAGGGCCATATACTAAGTTACATGTTAAGTTTTGTAAGGGTTGCTATACACTTTTCATTTTCTACTGCAATGCATGGGTGGGTTAATGTCTTCATTCCTTCATCAGCATTTGATGGTGTCACTGTTTAATTTTAGTCATTCCATTGACTGTATCATGATGTCTTATTGGGTTTCATATTATTTATTTTTCAGTACTCTTGTTGCTCTTGCTAAGAACCTGAACTGGGTTTTCAGCACCCATGTGGTGGCTTACAACCTTCTAAGCTCCTCTTCCAGAGGATCTGACTCCCTTTTCTGCCTTCTGTGGTCACTTCATGCAGGTGGTGCAGATCTAACACTCATACACATTAAATAAAAGTAAATAAATCTTAAAAATAAAAGTCTTTGCAAAATACGATGCATTTAACAACTTCTTGGAACACTTTAGTAGATATGTTCTGACATAATTATTCTTCATTTGAAATGGCAAAGGAGTTTTTATACATATAGGTAATTTGATCATTTGCGATATGGTCTTGATATAATAGAAAATTATTTTCTTATTATTTTATGGCCATATGAAATATACATTTACCTGCTCCCTATATAAGAGGGTTAGCTATTTTGCTACCTGCTTTTTCTTTTCTACCAACAGGAATTTCTTTTCAGTTTATGACTTAGTTCACTTCTGTAAATATGTTCAGCTCTAGCACTGACTCAGATGTCCTTGGAACATTACAGATGACAATCAGGTCATTTCACAATTGCTTCATTTCTGCAAAGCACAACTGGTTCTGTTTGGCTAGTGGCATTCTCATTGCTGCATTTCCTGAGTCATGAGAATATTTCAATTGACCCCTTCAGAACAGATTGCATCTATGAGATCTCCTTCAACAATAAAACATCCATAAACAAATGACTACAATAGCCACTGAATAGTGTGCTCCCCTATTCCAGACCAGGATCATTTTATTCCATATGCTTTCATAGCCCTATTGTTTCTCTGAAAGTCTGAAGTTTAAATTCTCTAAACATCAAGTGTATGGATGGTTGATTTTTGTTCTCCAAACGTTTCTTCCTCGTGGGTTGCCATTGTGGCAGAGTTCCTTTTGTGACTTGGAATAAATCATAAGTCACAAATTACTTGATCCCCTTGTTGCTTGTAGAGTTTTTGTCTATTGAGTCACTTTTTTTTTTTGCTTTTTAAATATGCTTACAATTTTGTTGAAGAAATCTATGATACATTTAAAGATGTGATGACATGCATATAAAATGCAATTTCAAGTCCACTAAAATCTCTTCCCTGTGTTCATACTGTCCCTTCATAAAATAGGAAAATTCGATTTTCACATGTCATTGCTTGACTGAGTTATTTCTCTCCACTAGAAGTTTAATCTCTTAACAGTGAAACCATATATGCTTTCTTAGTACAGTATCCCTAGCATATTACACAATGTTGACTAATAAGGTACTTGTGTTATTAGCAATTTGCTACTTTTTAGATCTAAATCCACCCTTCCTTGCCTCATCAAAGAAAATTCAGTTGGGCACAGCAAAGAGTATTTTGTTTTGTTTTAACTTTGTGATGTTTTGTCCATCCTTGCCAGTATGAGGCGCTAGAGGACGCTGTGCAATCTGGTATGATTCACATGCCAGCATCCTGGCAGCTCAATTTCTCTGCCATGCAGCTTCGGCATCATGTCAGTTCCCAGCAAACACAGCATGATGGGCTTTTCCAGGTCCTGGCTCCTGCACTGTGTGGTGGATAAAGAGGTCCAGCACCCAGCAGACTCCACTATGAGCTTCAGCATCTATACAGTAGGGCACCCTGTTGAGACACGTCCTTTGAATAGCTCTTTAGTTCCTCTTTTGGTGGCTTCCTGGTGATGACTGATGTTTGACTGTCCCTCCCTCACATACCTCACAGACAAATTTCCAGAAGGTTTTGTTACCATTGTATCCCAATGACTTCTCTATTCTCCAGTGGTTCTTAGCCATGTGCATCCCTCAAGCTCTGAATCTTGGTGGTTCTCTCATTGGAAGGACTAATTTTTAATCCCATGTGGCTGTTTGCTTGTCTGTATTCTATGTTGTCAAGAGTTCTCTTTACTTCATTTCTATTATGTTAGTTAATAATTCTTTATATTCAACTTTCCCTGTTCAATCTGCTATGCAATTTGTCTCCAAGGTACCTTTGACTGATGAGGTAAATATCTGTTAAAAGAATTTTAAAACGTAAGGGGGAAAGGAGAGGAAGGTAGGAAGAGAGGGGAAGACTGAAGGAATACAGGGTGGCAAAGGGGAGTGAAGCATAAATCTAATTAATTTTATCAATAAAAACCAGGAGTCAGATATCAGGGTAAAACTTGAAAGATCAGAGAAGCAAGGGAGCAGCCACCAGTGACCTCCTTCCTCTTCCTTTCCTCCAGTCCAAAAATAAAAGCTGAGACCTGTTTCCATCCCGCCTTATCACTTCCTGTCTCTGCCCCTCATTGTCACTTTCTGTCTCCTCTCTGTACAGACCTCCAGACCTCTAATGTTAACTAGTGGCTAGCTCTGCCCTCTGATTTCCAGGCAAGCTTTATTTGTTAGAACATAAACGAAATATCACACAATAGGAGAAGGAAAGAAGAAAGAGAAAAAGGGTGTCAAGAGAGAAAGAAGAGATTATTACTGATATAGTCCCTAATCGGGTATATATTTATGGTTATTAACTAAAATTATAACTTTTAAGAAACAAATTTAGCTTTTTTCTGAACATGATCCTGTGCCATCGAAGTTTTCATTATTAGTTTATCACCAACTTCCCCCATTTAGCTCACATATTTGCTAGAATTTATTGAGCATCTATTGTTCACAAAGCATATGCTACTAGGTTTTGTGGGATAATGAGAGCATTGGTAATTCTACAAAGAAAAGCCCATGCCTCTGGAAGTCTTAGGCTGTATAAGGAAATTTCTGCTAATGTGCTGTTAGGTAGACATAATGTCAATCTGCCTTCCAAATATCTGTTAATGCCCTGAGCAAAGTTACTCTCAGCTCTAATTAAAGAAGCTTTTATTTTCAATGAATGACTGTGAATGCAAAGATTTCTGGCTCCCCAAGATACTGAGAATAACGAGCCATTTAAACTACATGCTCCAAGACTAGGAACATTGCAGTAGAGGGAGCAGAAAGAATGTTAAAAGTTGGAAAGTAGGGAGAAGGGCTACAAAATTCTATCTTCAGGGCATGGCTCTGCCATTACAGTCACGATCTGACAGTAGTTAAGGTTTCCTAAACTGTGCCTGCACAGGACTGGACCTGTCATCAGTCAAGTATGGATTAGGTTCAGAAACTCACAGGACCATACCCTACCCTGCTGAACTGTGAAAAAGAAAAGAGATTATCAGGGAACAAGGGCATGGACAGGAGAGGGAGGAAGATGAGAGAGGGTGTTGGGGATAGCAATCAGAATGCATTATGTACATGGATGATATCCATCAAAGATCCAACTAACTTAAGAAAAATGATAGAAATTTCTGTTCGTTAAAATCTACTTGTCAGGAAATTTATTTCATTTCTCAAATTTCTCACCCTCTTCAATATTGGGCATACTTCATGAGTTTATTCCTACAATTCCTTAAGTTCTTTTTATTTTTCGAAGAAATTGACTTTACTTTTAGAATTTATTTTTGTAAATCCAATATTCCCCCTTCTTCCTCTAACCCCTTCCTTACTTCCTCCCGTGCTCCCACGCAGCCTTTTAAAAATGTTTGTGTGTGTGGGGGGGGGTGGGGTGGTGTGTGTGTGTGTGTGTGTGTGTGTGTGTGTGTGTGTGTGTGTGTACGTGTGTGTGAGAGAAAGACAGGGGGGGAGAAAGAGTATAGCTGCAACTGCTGACAAGCTTCCCTGTCATTGTAGACAGGGAACTGCAACATTTAGTATTAGTTTTATGTGAATGTTTTTATGGTTGTCCCCTTGGTACTAGATAGCCTATTATGGGGGAATCACCCCGAGGAAGAATAACTGTTCCCTCTCTTAGCTGTTGTTAATCCCCTCTAGCTCTTCAGATAGGGTGGGCCCCGATGAGTTTCCCCATTCTTGTTGGCATGCCAACATATATATCATTGTTCAGATATTGTTTAGGCAGCCATGCTGTTGCGATTTTATGACTGTATCTTTGCTGTGCAACACCATTCCTGCGTAGGTGTGAACAAACATCTGCTCACCCCAGAGAGGGAGCTGATAGTACTCCCAACAGGTTGGGAGGTGTCTTTTTCAGGTTGCTCGGTTGGATTGAGCCTCTTCCAGGTGCTTGACTCGTCTTTGTTTCCTAGGCTATTTGACTTGTCCCTGCTCTTCCCAGACTGCCACTGTATCTGAGCCTCTTCTAGGTAACTCAGCTGGTCTGAAAGTTTCTCTCAGCAGTCCTTACTGCTTATAAATACTTGGGAAGGAAGGGACCTAGCAATTGTGGTCAGTTTCACTGAATTCCTGAAGCTATTTTGAATTGAGTAATTTCTGAGCTTAAGAAAGTTCCCTTCAGGATGGAGAGTTTCATCTCCCTTTAGAACAAAATCCTGTTGTTTCACCTCTCTGTAAACATTCATTCTTAAAATATCCTTTTGTTTCAACTCCACTTAAATGTACCGTGCTTTAACAAGCTTCCCTTCAAGATAGAAAGGTTTTCTCTTTTTTTACATTTTAAATTAAAAATTTAAATTAGAAACACTTCTATTTTATATATCAATCCCAGTTCCCTCTTCCTCCCATCCTCCCATCCTCCCATGGCCCCAACGACCCCCATCCCGTCCCTCTTCCACCCCATAGAAAGGGTGAGGCCTTCCATGGGAGATCATTAAAATAGAAAGGTTTTAATCCTGGGGAAACTTCTACACAAGCTTCCCTGTCATTGTAGAAGACATGATCTCACAGGACTTTCTGGTCCAGGTCTTAGAATTTTTCCACTTTCTCCTTCATGATGTTCTGAGTCTTTGGTGTTTGCATTGTGTTACAAATGTGTCAGCTTGGGCCTGAGCAATCCATAATTTATTGTTCCCTGAATTTTGTTAAGTGTGCCTTTCTGTGATGGTCTCCATCCACTGATAAAAATGAGAGTGACACTTATCTATGAGTACAGGGACAAGTATTTGGAATGCAGTTAGGAATTATACTGGTTTAGGAAAAGTTGCAGTAATGGGTTCTCCTCTAAAATCCATGACATCATCAGCCATGAGCATTTGGCTAGGTTTACTCACTCAACTTCTCTTCTGTAAGTTAACTATTTTACTGCATTCTCACCTTCCCTCTTGTTTCTTTTTGATTCTTTGTCTCTTGAGGTTCCTCCATAGTGAGCCCACTTATCTGACAGGGAATATCATTTAGTATTTAGCAATCATGTAGGGCCTTTGACACTATTGATTCCATGAGACTCTTTTTTTTTAAAAAAAAATGGTTCAACTTTGTTGCTGTTATTATTATTGTATATGCATTTTATCTCTGTGTGTGTGTGTGTGTGTGTGTGTGTGTGTGTGTGTGTGTGTGTGTGTGTACTCATGCCATGGTGTGTCTACAAAAACCTGAGGAAGTAGAATTTCAGAATGGTTTCAGCTCATCATTACCTCCAGCTGCTGTTGTGTGAGCTTTCTTACCTTGCCTAACCCAATCCTTTCAAGTGAACATATCTGGTTGATTAGGCATCATCCACAGAAACATTTTCCTGATGGGGACATTATGAGTTTTGTCTTAAGAACTATCCATTTTACCATAAACTAGGTTATGCACAAGAGTAGTGTGAAGAGAGGGAAGAAAATCAGAATATTTGTCCCATTAGGTTTGAAGGGTGTGGACTTTATTTTATGGCTTAACCAGAGAGCAACACATCTAGCTCTATTCAGGGAATTTAATTTGCATCTCATTAACTACCTTAGCAAAATTCAACATTAGCCTAGAAAGGCTCATTTGATTAAAGAACTAGTGGACATTGTTCTCGCAGGCTAATCAAGTTAATTTTAATGGCAGTAATACTGTCTCCCTGGCAAGTTACTGTGAAAATCAAATAAGTTACCTCATATTCTGGGTGGTTCGTAAATTATACAGTGTGTATACAAGTATAGGTATTTCAGGACTGTTTATTCATTTGTGACAGCCCCTGGGTTCCATTTTTCCCTATACATATTCCTAAGAGATACTTCATCATTATTTAACCAAGTGGAACCTCAGCCTGAATTACTATTAACCATGTTATCAAATGGTACACTAATTCACTAAATAAATTTAGAAAACTATCACAGGCCAGTAATGGCCAGTCATGGAGTTGTTAAACAGCTATATACAATATTAAGAACATGATTTAGGAGACAGTTGTGAAGCTTGGGCTATCTGAGGGGCCCCTGGCAGTAGAATCAGGATCTATCCCTGGTGAATGAGATAGCTTTTGGAGCCCATTTCCTATAGTGGGATGCCATACCCAGTCTTAATGCAAGGGGGAGGAGCTTGGTCCTGCCCCAACTTAATGTGCCAGACTTTGTCGACTTCCCATGGGAGCCCTTATCCATTGGGAGGAGTGGATGGGGGGTTGGGCTGGGGATGAGGGGGGACAGGAAGAGGACTTGGTGGGGAGAACTGTGGTTGGAATGTAAAATGAAACTTTAAAAACTTAATTATCTAGTTTAAAAGAACACAGTGTTTGTGAGTGCACATGTACACACACACTCTGATTTTGGCAGATCTGCCTGAGAACCAGCACAACTCTTTACTCTTACACATTCTGTGTGCAAAGGTTGGGAGCTGGAGACAATATCTGGAGAGGGTATAAAGGCATTCCAATTCCAGGGAAACAAAGTGGGAGATGCTACTTCCTCTCTCCCTAAATCAAAAGCAAAGATCCAAGGTAAACAGGGTTCATATGTGAATTTCTGGAGTCACTTTCCTCCTGAACTGAATAGAGGGTAACAAATGGAATGAAACGCTGCTAACAGTGAGCCAGACACAAAATGGGCTATGTTGACACCAGGATCCCATGGTTTGTTAACTGGGATACTCCAAGTTATGCTACAGAAGGGCCAGGGTAGAGTAGTCTGAGGTCCCTTCCAAGAGGGTTGTCTTAGTTAGGGTTTCTGTTGCTGTGAAAAGACACCATGACCATGGCAACTCTTATAAAGGAGAACATTTTTTTAATTTTAATTAGAAAGAAAATTATTTTACACGTCAATCCCAGGTCCCTTTCCCTCCTCTCCTCCCCTGCCCCCCCAACTAACACCCTACCTATCCCATACCCTTTCTGCTCTCTAGGAAGGGTGAGGCCTGGGGGTCTTCAAAGTCTGTCTTATTCTTTGAGATAGGGCCTAGGCCAACCCCCTTGTGTCTAGGCTCAGGGAGTATCCCTCCATGTGGGATGGGCTCCCAAAGTCCATTCCTATGCTAGGGATAAGTAAAGGAGAACATTTAATTAAAGTGGCTCACTTAGAGTTCTGATGTTCAGTCCATTATCACTGAGGTGGTGGTAGGGAGCATGGTGATATGTAGACAGACATGGTGCCAGTGAAGTAGCTGAGAGTCCTACATCTTCCAGGCAGCAGGGAATGGTCTGTGACACTGGGTGGTATCTTGAGCATAGGAAACTCAAAGCCCACCCCCACAGTGGCACACTTCCTCCAATAAAGCCAACACCTACTCCAACAAAGCCACACCTCCTAATAATGCCATTCCCTATGAGCTTATGGGGTCTAATTACATCCAAACTACCACAGGGGTACTCGATTGAAGATCACAGTGAGCAAGATCAAGCCTATTTAGCCTCCAAAATAAATCATGATTGCAAAAAGGACTTATCTGTCCAATTAACTATCTAGAGCTCTCAAAGATACTGGGTGATTCATAAAATATCTCTGGAAGATCCCATAGATAGATATGTCTAATCTTTTAGATGGAAGAGACTAAGCATATCACACAGATATACCTGCAGATATTACCTTTATTGGTATTTATATTTATCCTCATATTTGATTTTAATATGGCCTCCAATAGGCATGCAGGGTAGAAACTGAAAAGTAAGAATAGGACCAATCAAGTCCATACTAAGCTAATATGACATAGTGTTTTTGAAAGATCTGTAAGACTTTTTGAGATCAAATATATTAATTTCATCTTGTGGAACCATCATGGAAAAATAGTGTAATCTCATTTTATGGACAGATGATCCAGAAGCTTAAGAAATGCCAGATCAAGCCGGGCGATGGGGGTGCACGCCTTTAATCCCAGCACTTGGGAGGCAGAGGCAGGTGGATCTCTGTGAGTTCAAGGCCAGCCTGGTCTACAAGAGCTAGTTCCAGGACAGGCTCCGAAGTCACAGAGAAACCCTGTCTTGGAAAAAAAAAAATGTCAGATCAAAGGGGTCCAGACCAGGCTGGTGAAACCCACAGAAACAGCTGACCTGAACATCGGGGAGCTCTTGGTCCCCAGACTGATAGCTGGGATAACAGCATGGGATTGATCCAGATCCCGGATCCCAAAGTGTGGACTTTGGGAGCCCATTCCACATAGAGGGATACTGAGTGTGCCTAGGCCCTATCCCAAAGGATACGATAGACTCTGATAACACCGTATGGAAGGCCTCACCCTCCAGGGGGAGCAGAAAGGATATGTAATAGGTAGGGTTTTAGTTGGGGGCTTGGATGGTAGGGGAGGAGGAGAGGGAGAGGGAACTGGGATTGACATGTAAAACAATCTTGTTTCTAATTTAAATTTAAAAAAATCTGCAAAAAATGATGTTAGTGCCAAAGAAGCCTATCCACTGATTAAACCCCTGTTTAATTTCCATTGGTATATAGCATGCCTTTAGAGTGTACAACTGCAAAAGGAAAGTCTTTCAACTTAAACCTACTACCCATTGGTAGCACCCACACCTGTGCTTATTTGTGTTCTCTGGATGCAGCAGACAGGCTGTTTTTCTCATATTATGCAAACCTGTAAGAGGCCAGGTCCCACACAGAAGTCAAGAACCGCAAAAGCTGAATTAATATATATTGTGGTGGCAGGTGACAAGCAAAATGGAAGATTTGGAAGAAATAGAGGTAAGCTGGTGGGAAATTGGCTTAGGGAAAACCAGAAGTTGGGGTTAGAATACATCTGGAATGTTCCTCCATAGTTCCTTGGAGGTCAGCTTCTTCCTTTGCAATTACAAAGCAGCAGAGTGTGTGTGCATATGTATGTGTGCATATGTATGTGTTTATCGGAGGACTGGGTGCTAATGCCAGATCCCATTCTTCCAGTTTCTTGAAAGGAGAGGAAGAAAACTCTTTTTCTCACTGTTTGAACATAGGAGAAATAATCTGATTGTTATGTCCTATATCATGTGGCAATCCCTGGATATAGAGTGGACAGAGGAGTAACTATCAAGAATGACATATCTTAGAAACCTGTCCCCTAGCTGGGAGATGATGGCTCATGCCTTTAATCCCAGCACTCTGGAGGCAGAGACAAGTAGACATCTGTGAGTTCAAGGCCAGCTTGGTCTACAGAGCTAGTTCCAGGAAGCCAGGATTACACAGAGAAATCCTGTCTCGAGAGAAAAAAAGGAATTAAAAATAAACCTGTCCCCAATTTCAAGATTTTGTCCAGGGAGAAAAGACTATTAGTAAAGAGGCAATGTATACTGGACAGACTACAAGAAGACATTTAAATCTACAATGAAACACAAAATGCTACTTGGTTAATAGCAATGCACCATAAAGGAAAATGTCAGACAAAGCAAGACAATTAACATACGAAGGCTTGATAATCAATTTCCACATACATTGCCTGTGATAGGAAGCAAGGTACAGCAGAATCCATTTAGGTAATGTTTCTTTTTCTCTTCCTAGAATATAAATTTATTTAGTTGGTATAGTAAAAAAGAAAAGTTAATGCCAGACATTATGGTACACACCTTTAATCCCAGCACTCAGGAAACAGAGGCTGGCAGATCTCTGTCATTTCAAGTCCAACCTGTCTACACAGAGAGAACTTGTTTCAACACCCTCCACCCCCTACACAAAAAAAGTAAAGAAAGAAATAGTAATGGCTTGATTAAAAGTAAAAGCATGCTGACCTAATTTTTGGCCATTCTAACAACGTGTGTGTGTGTGTGTGTGTGTGTGTGTGTGTGTGTGTGTGTGTGTGTGTGTGTGTTTTCCCACGTGGAACCACACCATTCCCAAGTGAGAAAAGAGAACAAACACATTGATATCTGTCAAATTTGTAATTTTTATTGTATTCCTTAACAGATTTTTAAAAAATATGGCACTCTTTGAGCATCTATTCAGTCATCTATTCAAGCATTGACAATGTTTGAAACATTCTTAGAATCCTCTTGTCTTAAAGTAACAGACTGGAATGATAAGCAAGTGCATCTGAAGACATGTCAATATCAACAATAATATTACTTTCAAAAGTTTACTCTCACATAGACATATTTACTCTCATGGGCCTTGTGCCATCTAAGAAGGGTTCTTCCTATCAGTGCTGGCAGTGGATGCTTTCAACCACGGAGCCAGCCAGAAAGGCAGTGCTACATAGAGAGTACTGTGTGGGGAAAGCCTGCCTCTCCTTACATACTGTACAGGTTAGCTGTGGGTATATTTAAGGAGAGGTGACTTCAATGACAACCATCACCTAAAACATGCATACATTCCTATAATTAGTAGCAGAATGGCACATTTTACTGTGCAGACACCAGCTGTCCAGCCTGGCTTTAGGGTGCCTAGACTTTCACACATCTGATACAGAGGGAACTTCTGAATTGACGCTTCCTGGCAACTGTCTGGTATTGAGGCTACTTCTGAGGAAACATCCCTTATGATTCCAAGTCACCGTGTTCATTCCCCAACACAAAGAATTTTCAGGCTAAAGTAATAGCACTTTGTTAAGAGAACTAATATAAGCAGTTCTGTAGAAAAAAATCATTCACCGTTTAGGATCTTTGCTGAGAAGAATGGAAAGACTAAAAAGGAATATCTTGGAAGATCATTTTTGTAAACACTACTGCCATTGTGATTTAGGACTCATGATAAATTGCCCACAGTTCTTTTTGACTTAGGGGATGATGTATAAGTAAAAACTGGAGTCTTCTGAATACAAAGGCATAGCACAATATCTTAAAGTAGGAGAACTAGGTAAGTATGTCACTAGGTCTCCAGTCTTCTTCCTATAGTTAGCCTCAGCTGTTAGTGTACATAGGTAGGTGCTTGGTTGTCCATGAAGAGAGCGTCTGGTGGGACACCAGCACTGGTAGATCCTATGCCTTGTTCTTCCTTCTGCTTACTTCTCCCAGAGACATTCCTGTTTGCCTTCTTGGGTATCTATTTGGCTATAAGAAGTGTGGAGGGAAGGAGGATGTTCTAAAGAGGCAGCATCATCACCAAATCAGAGCTTTCTCTCAAAAAAGAGGAAAGTAAAAGATATATAGCCATCAAAAAAGTATTCTGCCTAATCACAAATTCATATGAAAAATTTTCTGGTTTAGTATACACAGAATAAAAGATGAACATACATCCAACATGAGCACCAATGGCAAAGACAACCTTCTTAGCATTTATGAAACAAGACCACAATGAAATGTTTTCCTTTTGTCTTTCATAGAAACGTGAGAACACACTCTATGGCTACACAAATCCAGAAATACTAGAAGAGAACTAGTCGAAACTTCTTGTTAAATACATAGTTTTGATTACTGACACCCTTTCAATTAAATCCTATGTGTTCAAAATGCAATCTTAGCATCCTGAGACAAAGGTCTACTCCATACTTCAAGTTGAAATCTGCTGCATTGGCATAAGTTTTGGTGAAACCTGGTGAGTGAAGGAGAAAAAAAAAGAAGTCAAAGTTTACTCTACCACACGATGTTAACATACAACTTCATTTTGTAATTTTAATTTTTGATTTAAAAATAAAGACTGAAGAAATGTTAAATTTCGAAAGTAATTAATAGATACAGATAAAAAAATCCAATTTTTTAGAACTTAAGTGTTCATCAGTAATTAACCAATTTAATTTAATATGCACTGAAAATGACATTTCAGAGATAAGAGACTTTAAGTGGTATGAAGTCATTTCCCCCTCCCCACTTTGGCCCCTCAAACATACAATGTCTAATACAAGTATAGACAGAATTAAAAATATCAGTCCAAGCGGTCATCAGTCACATTCCCACATGGTTGGCAGAGGGAAACTGCACACCTGGCTGATAAACTACCGGGCAATTGATGGCTGTTAGGGGAAGGGAATTCATTTTTCTTTGGGGGTGTGGCCATAGGTAAGTAGCTCAGGTTCTGGTGGATGGGCCCCACTCACACATGTGCATACAGGACAGCACAAATTTGAATCAGTAGATTATACAAAAAAAATGAAAAAGAAAAGGAAAAAAAGAATATGACTATGGGTGGGAAAATTATTAAGGAAGTTTGGGACAAAGGTGGATATGCTCAATATACATTGGTTATATTTGAATAAAATTGTCAAAGAAAAAATAAAAAGTATTATTTAAAAAAGATCTGGGATTTTCATCAGCTTGTCACAGCTTTAGAATGAGGAAATATATAGTATTTTGATTCTTTGAAAATAAATTATTATTTGATGAGTATTTGGGAAGAGTCTTTTTTCAAAATGTGAGCACAAGGGTAGAAAACTAATCAAGACTCTTTAGTTATGAAAATATTGGGTCACAGTGTCACAAACATAAGCCACAAAGGATTGACTATCCAACTTACAAACTACCCAACTTACAAACTTATGTATGTTAAAGAAAACAACCAACTAAGTCTTGTATCCAAAAAGGGGATTAATGCCCAGCATATATAAGGATAGCCTGTAAGTCAGCAAAGAACAATGACTTGATTAAACAGTATTAATTTTCCTGCTCTACTCCTGAACATCCCATTAGAAGTTCAAAGATCCTCTGTGATTACTCTACAAAGCTGCCCATTTATCCAACATTTCCACTGTTGAATGGCTTACTTCTGCATAAGGATACTAAGCACTAAACCTTGTGTAGAGCCATTATCTAACAACCAAGTGTTCAAAGCTGTTTGGAAGACTCTTGAGCATCTTAAAACCCAGGGGGATCAAGTGGGGAGGAGGAGGGGACATGAGGAGGGACAACTTCTGTTACTGTAAAGAGACTCCATGACCATGGAAACTCATAAATTTTTTCTTTTACTTTTGAGACTATAATATAATTATATCATAATTATATCATTTCTTCCTTACCAAGACCTCCTATATATCCTTATATATGCCTCTGCTTTTTTTTAATTGGTAACCAGGTAAGAGAAGGATAAATGTCTCTCTTCTTCAGAGAGAAATACACCATTGCTTAGCCAATAATACCAAGCAGTCAGCCCTGAAAGCATACATGCAAGTAACAACTAGAAGAAACCATTCTGAGCAAGGTAATCCAGTCACAAAAAGACAAACATAGTATGTACTCACTTATATATGGATTTTAGACATAGAGAAAAGGATTACCAGCCTACAATCCACACTGCTAGAGAAGCTAGGAAACAAGGAGGACCCTAGTAGAGACATACATGGTCCCCCCAGAGAAGGAGAAAGGGACAAGATCTCCAGAGCAAATTGAGAGCATGGGGGAGGGGAGAGGGAGCTAGGAGAAAGAGAATGGGAGAGGAGGACATGAGGGAGCAGGAAGATTGAGTCCAGGGAAGAATAGAGGAGAGCAAGATAAGAGATACCATAGTAGAGGGAGCCATTATAGGTTTAAAGAGAAATCTAGCACTAGGGAAATGTCCACAGATCTACAAGAATAACACCAATTAACAATCTAAGCAACAGTGGAGAGGCTACTTTAAATGACCTCTCTTGATAATGAGATTGATGACTACGAGTGTTTTGCCTGCATATATGTACATGCACCATGCGTGTTCGTAATGCCTGTGGAGGCCAGAATGGGTAATGGATCCCCTGGAACTGGAGTTACAGAGGGTTATAAGCCACCATGTATGTGAGTGCTAAGACTGGTTAGGTCCCGCTCAAGAGCAGCAAGTCAAGGCCATTTTGAGCTACAGGTGCAAAGTAGGAAGCACTGCCATACTTGAATTTAAAATAAACTCAAATCTATGGCAAGTGAAATAGCATAGTGTTTTTATATACTGCAAATCTATGGCAACTGAAACAGATGTAGACCCATGGAAAAGGACAAAGGCTCTAGAACTAAGGGTAGTGATCTAAAGTCACCTGCTTTTGACAAATCACTAACAATACTAGAAAACTGAAAATACCACGGAAAGCCAATCTTCTCATACATGGTGCTGTGAGACCCGGATATCCATGTGCAAAACCAAATTAGACACCCCTCCCCCATCTGTCAATCACCAATTACAAAATGCAACACTCTTAAACTATAAAACTACTGGAAGAAAACAAGACAAAAGCTTTAGGAGTTTGAAACTGGCAATGATTATATTTTTTTTTGAAGAAGACACCAATGCATAAGAGAGAGAGAAAAAGGCAAAAACAAATTGGATTGTAGCAACTTAAATGCTCTGCAGAGCAGAGGGAACAAGCAAAGAGTGAACAATGTACAGAGGGACAAGACTCCGTGTAGCATGTTCTTATAAAGGATTAACAAACATGTATGACAAAAAGTTAATATCCTGAATTCATATATGGAATTCAAAAAACTCAACAGCAAAAACATTTCCCAAATTATTCAATTAGCTGTGGGGGCACGATGTCTTTAATCCTAACACTCAGGAGGCAGAGGCAGGTGATTCACTGAATTTGAGGCCATCCTGGTCTGTAGAGTGAGTTTCAGGACGGGCAGGGCTACATGGAGAAACCCTGTTTCAAAACAAACACACATATAAACAAACAAAAAAAAAGTGTACAACATATCTAAATAGACATGAAAGGGAAACATCCAAAAAAGCCAACAGGTTATATGAAAATTCTCAAAATCACTAATCATTTAATAAATAAAAATCAAAGCTATGATGAGATGTCAGCTCAACCAGTTAGATTAGCTATTATCAGAGGGACAAAGACACTGTTCGTGGTCTTTCTGGTAAGACCAAGTGCAAAATCACAAAGGAACAAGTGCTGGCAAGGATATAGAAGGGGCATCTGGTAGGGACAGAATGGTAAAGCCATTGTGAACATCTGTACAAGATTTCCTCAAAAATTAAAAATAGCATCACTGTATGATTTAGCAATCTCACTACAAAGGAGATAAGGCCATCACACCAATGATACAACTACATTTCCTATTCATAACAACCAAGAAATAGAAACAGTGTGAATACCTACTACCTAATGAATGGATATAGAAAATGGTATTCACCTACAACAGGATACTATCTATTAATAAAACAACAAATTACTGGATTTTGTAGCAACATACATGAAACTGGAAGTCAATGTTTTACATGAACTAAGCAAGCCAGCCCATTAAAATGAGTATTGCATGATCTCACTTCCATGTAGAATAGAAAAAAGTATGAAGTCATAGAAGGAGCCAGTAGAATGGTGGTTCCCAGAGGTTGGGAGGAGAATGGAGAGATGGAGGAGCAAGATCAACCACTGAGTACCGAGTAATTGTTAGGAGTGAGAATGTGTGATGTGCTGCTGTGAGGTGGCGTGACTGCCTATATTTATAACAATGCTGTGCTATGTATGTTGGAAAGTTAGTAGAAAGGATTTTAAATGTTTCCATCACCAAGAAATGCTTGAGGGCAGGAATGTTTATCCTGACTAGTACACAATGCATACACACATCAAAACATCAAAATATACCTCACAAATAAACCAATTTTCACATCAGGGTAGTAATAGTAAAAGGAAGGGATGATACTGGAATATAAGAAGGACCATGGAGACATTTTGAAATCTAGGAAGATAGGACAACTAGCCTACATACCCCTCCTCCCCCATGTGTGTATAACAGAAATAGCAATATTTTTTCTGAATTGCCCACACGCATAACAGACAGTTAGATAATGAGGGTCTTGTACTGGATATTCTTTTGCAGCAGAAACTGAAATTTCTGCGTATCTCTGAAGGTGTTACCTGACAGAGGGCTCCTATTCCACACAAAAGGAAAAGAAAAAAAAAAAAAAAGAAAGAACAGCTGATTAAGAACTGTTTGCTTCTTTCGCTGGAGTACGAAATCCTAAATAGTAGAGTATAAATAAATCTCCTTTCTTCCTTATGAGGTTATGAGAAAACTAATTAAAAATTTGCTTTTCAAGCAAGGTATTGCTGGGAGACTGCTGTTTTTCCAAAGGGAAATCCGGAAAAGGTTAGTAAACAAAGGACCACAGTACAGCATCAGGAGTGGTTACTATGTGCATAATGAATTATACAGCAAAGCCCTTTCAAAGAAGCTTGCTATGCACTTGTAGGTACAAGCAAAGGCTGTGTACATGGGAAGTTAAGAATGAAATCTGTGGAGAGCATAGCAAATTATTTTTGTTAAGTGAGTTTTTCTAACTTCATCTCATTATATTTCATTGTGATTAGTAAATAGGTTCTGTCACTTACTGTTCTTTCAGACATATATAATCCTTTTACCTTCGGTTAACATTAAGTTAATTGCATCTCTCTGTCAACCTTAACAGGAAGTTGACTGATGATTTATAAAAAGCACTTTAATACATACACAATAAATAAATACAATTTTAAAGGATGAATAAATAAGTATAACTACAAAACTTTTATTAGAACCCTCCCCAGTTGGGTTTCCAACGCTTGTGTTTTCTGTGAACTATTATTTTCCTGCAAGTAGGATACAACTACCTTGCACTTGTTACATTCTTGTATCTCTAATGGATGGAATAAAAGACACAGATCAAGGAGAATACCATTGTTGATGGATGTAAGAATAAGGAAGTATTACTTTCCCACAAGTGGCTGACATCAAGATTAGCCACACTTGTCAAAGAATGGATGACTTCCAGGGCTTCACACAAGGCACATGAGCAGGAGCTTGTCCTTTGTCCCCTGCAGCTCCTGGTGTGTCCTCCTGCTCCTGTCTCACACCTGCCTGAGTCACACACCAACTATTCTACCAGCTCTCACAGGAGGTGCCCTTCCCTACTTCTGCTCATATCAGTCCCTTAAATGCTCAGAAACGAACGCTTGTATCCTATAACCATTAATTCACCCAGCCTGTGGTCCAGCGAAAGAGGCTGGCTCTGCTCACATAAACACTTACTGCAAAGTCACAGCCGGTGCTCTTCTTTATGTCATCAACAGTCAGGCCTTCCCAGAGCTCAATCAGTGTCAGCCCATTTTTCTTGTCCACGTCAAACACACCCTATGGGGAGTCAAGAAAATGACAATGACCATTTCCATTATGAAAATTGTCACACAAAAAAATAGATGAGACTTTCAAGTTCCTAGGATAGAAATAAGATCCAGGACCAAAGACTAAAAACCAGCAATGAGAAAAATGTTCACTATAACTATTATAAATAATACCAGCTCCTTAACCAGCCATTGGTTGGTGACTATAGTTGGCATCTTCTAGTGCTGTTATCAGTTTTTTGTTTTTATTTTTTTGTTTTTGTTTTTTGGGTATTTTGCTGTCTTCCATTTGTTAATTCTAACACATTAGGTAAAAGGCCAGAGAAGTAACCGATGATCTGAAGAGGGGAAGGAATAAACACAGTGAGGATGAGGCAGGGTAGAGTTGGAAAGAGATAGGATAGGGATGCTGGGGAAATGCTGCTAGGTAAATGACTGTAGGAAATAAAAGGAGACACTATAGTGCCCCAAGTGTAATTATGAAATAAAAGCTGGCCTGGCCTCGAAAGCCCAGCCAGCTCAACTAAGTAGCTGTTCAAGTTCTTGATGGTAAAACTCCTCAACTTCTAAATTCCCAAGAAAATACATAGATCCCAAGAGGAAGGCATAAGCATCGCAGCCTTTTGGTGTGAAAATCAAATGGTTGTGCTGGTGTCTAAGGCAGACAGGAATGCTGACCCCCACCTGCACAATCTATCCCAACATCATGGTCACAGTACCAACCTGTAATGGTACTATCACTTGACTTCAGTGGAAGGAGTCTACAAAGCATTCAATGTAGCTTTCTTTCTACTTGAGAATTCTTCACAGGTCTTCTGAGATGGTTTCTGGGCCCTGCTCAGTTCTGGGGTACTTACTTCTCAGGGAAGATTGTCTGCTGCTATAACAGCTTTAATTGTGAGACCCACCTGCTTCTCTGGAGCTTCAAACCCTACCCTGTGGGTCCCTGTGCAGTGACATGGCTCCCTCTGTCAGTTCCCATGGGGAGTTTCCTTTCTCAGGCTTAGAGATTATGTTTCCCAGGTTTTGTTCCATGGATTTAACTTAAATTTACCTGTTGCTTGTATTCTTTATTTTTTACTTTCAACTACTTTTGAAGTCAAAACCTAAACTGTCATGTTTAAATACATTGAGAGCAGAAAGGCAACACACAGGGGAAGGAGCACTGGTTTTTGAGGTGGCCTATCACATAGCTCTGCTGCATAACAGCTAGTGGCCTGGGGAGCCTGCCTCTGCAACTGTGGTCAGAGAGCACGAAAATGCCTCCATGACGCTGTGGTACCTAAATACCACATATCATTCTCTGGATCCCATCCTGACTACAGTGTCAGTGTGTCATTATTCCTTAGCAGAGTGCCTAGGCCAGGTAAAAGGCCTAAGATAATGACTTTTTCCAGTTGGTTTATATTTTTCTTCAGAAGGAACACTATGGGAAAAGGGATGTTTACTTTCCTTGTTTGTTTGATAACATGACTGATTCTACTGAAACAATGATTGCAATTTAAGAGGAATTAGGTTTCATTTGATACTCTAAGGGGCAAGCCAAAATTTGATAAAAAATAGAGAGTAAAACCTAAATGTTAATGTTAACTGCTAGTAAAAAATGATACTGAAACTACCTTGTCTTGCCGCTAATCAAAAATGATAGTGAAACTGCCTTGTCTTCCGGGTAAGTGAGTTAATTACTTTATTACTACCATAAAGGCTACATTATGGATCCCACAGTTAATTACAGCCAGGTGCTGATGGGGAAGCTATCTTTTATAACCCAATCCATACAATAGGAAACAATTACAAATACTTTCAAAGAGCAACCTAATGGAATTCTCCCCAGTGCTGATATAGAAATTATGGTTCCTTAACTGCCATTGCCTTTAGTGGCACTGTATCCTCATCCACTCATCCAGCAGCATCTATGGATCACTGCATCCTCATCCACTCATCCAGTATCTCCTATGGAGCACTGCATCATAATCCACTCTCCAAGCAACACCTATGGAGAACTGTACCCTCATCCACTCATCCATCAGTATCTATGGAACACCTGTGTTCTCATCCACTAATCCATCAGCATCTATGGAGCACTGCATTCCCACCCACTCATCCAACAGCATTTATGGAGCACTGCATCCGCATCTACTCATGCTTCCTTTCCTGAGATGCTGAAGATTCAGATTATCTGCCTTGACTTTTTTTTTTTTCACACAGTGTCACTTACAGTTCATGCTCTGACTGTGGTCACAAGCTAAGACTCCCACTAACTTATTCCAGTACTGCCTTTTGAACTCTAGATCCAAATTTAGAGTTCTTTTTTAAAATATCAGGCATATAAAATTGAAGGTGTCAAACTAAACCTCTTTTTTTCCTGCCTCCCACTGCTATTTCTCTAGCTTTGCCAGGACCCAGCAGCTCAGACATTCCCTCTTGCTAGAAAAGGTAGATCTCACCTGTCTTACCAGCTGTGCCCTACTCATCAAATTAGGCTGAGTCCTGTCTCCTAAATCTCTTTAGAGTATCTCTCTGGTTTGTGATTTTGGATCTTTTGTCTTTCTTACCTAGACAGTTGTTGGGCCCTTTCAATAAGATTTGTCTCTTCTTCTCTTTTGTCTATTAGAAAAAGCAAAAGTCGTAGTGCATTGACTAATGAAAATGGCGCCCTAACTATTAAACACATTGCTGAAGGGCTCCCTATCCCTCTCTTGAGAAGAAACCACTTCCCTTCCTTGACTTGATCCCTCAGTGTATTTTCTGCTTTAGTTCAGAATACAGCTGCACTCTTGCTCTAAGTTGCTATAGAATAATCCTTCTGTACTCTGTGAATATGTATTGCTTTCATTGGTTAACAAAGATGCTGATAGACCAGTAGCCAGACAGGAAGGATAGGCGGGGAAGACAGAAACAGAGGACTTTGGGAGATGCCAGTCAGCCACTAAGCAAGCGGAATGTATAGAAAATGAGGTAATGAGCCATGTGGCCAGCATAAATAGAAATATGGGTTAATTTAAATGTAAGAGTTAGCTAGTAACAAGCATGAACTATCGGCCAAGCATTTCTAATTCATATTCAATCTCTGAGTCAGTTATTTGGGACCAGGTAGTTGGGACAGGGAATGTCTGTTTACACTAAGCTGTACCATTTGCAAATTCTTGAACAGACTGGGCTTTATTTGCCCCTCTGAGATTTTGCATGAGTTTCTACTTTGCCTGTGATGTCTTTTTTGACTTTCGTTTCAATCATAACACTCCCATTTGTCTTTCAAGACTCAGTTCAATCTATCAGCTTTCTCATCATGATAAGTATGACACCTCTATTTAATGAGATGATTGAGTCTGAGTTAGTTGCTACACTAAAGTGTTGCAGGAGCAGCAACAAGGGAAACAGGCAGAGGTTAGAGTTCATTTCAATACAGGTGTCAGTGCTAAGTTAGGCTAAGTACAAGGATTCAGGGAAGCACTCACAGGACATTCAGGGAGGAAGAAGAGATACTTGACAGAGAACCAGGAAGATACATGACTGAGATAAAAGGCAAACAGGAAGTGACTGATGGATGGATGGATGGATGGATGGATGGATGGATGGATGGATGGGTGGACGAATGGATGGGAAGGTGGGCGGGTGGATGGATGGGTGAATGGGTGGGTAGACAAATGGACAGAACATTTCAGGGAGGGGTGGAGAATGCACAGTCCCAGAAGCACATGGTCCGGGGTGGGGGAATTCAACAGAGTTCCTGGCATTTTAATACTGCTCAGGCAGGAGAGTTTTTGTTTTTTTTTTTTTTTTTTTTTTAAGATTTTATTTTTTATGTCTTCTGCCTGCATGCCAGCAGAGGGCACCAGATCTCATTCAAGGTGGTTGTCAGCCACCATGTGGTTGCTGGGAATTGAACTCAGGACCTCTTGAAAGAACAGTCAGTACTCTAAACTGCTGAGCCATCTCTCCAGCCCACCCTGGTTGGAGAGTCTTAACTCAGAAAGACTTGAGTATAAAAAGTTTGACTTCGGAAATGCTATATATGATGCCACCCAATAGCAGCTCTTGGTACTGCTGCTGGTCTACCTTATGAGCTCCTAACATAGCATCTGGTGTGTGTGTCACACTGTGACTTCTATGGAATCTGTTTCTGGCTGCTGGAGATGCTGGGTGTCTCCTGTCTAATCCTATGGAATGTGTCTTTTGAAGAGTGACTGTAACCTCCTCCCCTTCTTTGTAAGTCATTGTCAGATACCATCTGGTTCAGAGAAGGTCCTCCAAAGAAAAGTTAACTGAATGAATGAAACAACATGCAAGAACAGAAAAAGTAAGTACAAAGGGGGCTGGAAATGTCTTTAAGCTTTATCACCCATAAAAGTTACATCATAAAAAAATGCAGGTATCAAATGGAACATGCTGAAGTGAATGGGCCACTATGAGGATGCACACTAAGAGGATGAGGAGTCCCTTTGTGATGCAAGTGAAAACTAGCTAGGCTTCAAGGATGGGTGCAATACAAGAGAGAAGGATGAGGAGTATGACACTCTGTAGGCAGAAGATTTGGAAGGTGAAGAGCAGAACAGCAGGAAAGGGGCTTACTGGGGGAGGTGGCGGGGATCGGGTTGGGGAATAACAATGCTAGAAGACTCCTGGTTAGGGTTATCACTGTATTAAAGAAGTCATGATTGAGAAGGACTCTGTCTCAACTGCAAAGCAATAGCTCTTCTCAACTGACCCTGTCCAGAGTTTAGAGGAGACTAAAGAAATAACAATGACTTTGATATGCTTGTTCTCCATATAGCACACTTACAGAATTCCACACACTCTCATGAATGCCCAACAAGATGGAACCTCCCTTGAGAATGCAGCTTCTGGGAAGTGTTGTATATGTAACCTACTTTAGGGCATGAGTTAAGGTATTTCTTCCCATCCTGTAAAGAAGGCTAGTGAGCCAGACCCTGTGAGACACAACTGTTGTACAGCCCTGGTCGAAAGAAGAGAGGCATCACTGAGAAGAGGGAGAAACCCAAGCAAGCAATTCTGTCCTGTGGCTTCATCAAGAAAAACACCCTCCTGGATGATTGATAGCAATCATGCCATTCGCAGTTCTTAAGTTTAAATCTGAAATAGGAATCTGGCTGTGGATAGCTGTCCCAAATACTTCTCTGATACAAGCAGCTTTTAACCATATAATTGGCCAAAGTTTTCCATTTATGAAACAAAATACAGAGGCATGGAAGTGGTGGGTGTGTTCTAAAGTCCACTTCATGAAAATGTCAGACACCATGTTAAGTAGAATGTATGTCTTGATCCATGGTGGTTCTATACTGCAACTCATACCCAAGTGACTCACACCCAATGGTGGGTGAATTCCCTAAAATAAAAACCCAATAGTTCATTCCTGTGATTTTGGCAGACAAGAAAGAAAGAGGGGAGAGGTAAGTATACTCTGAACCTTATATATATCATCTATCTTCAGAGTCCAAATTCAAGGATCAATAAAGATCTTCTCTGATGAAAGCAAACTGAAAAGTACCAGGATAAGGATAAGAGTTCCATTTTGTGTGTGAATTCCTGAGAGGTGTACATGTGCAAGTCTACATTGAGAAACATTAATTTTCCTATTCCCTCCTTTGACAGACTAAATTAATCTTATAGCCATTTATGTAATATGATTTTAGATGGTAATTTTTAAAAAGCCTCAAATGTGTCTCTAAATGAAATAATAAAGGTGGTAGTTGATGCAAGCAGAATAAAAAAGAAGGTACTTTACCTTTTCTGTAATAATGCGATTGACACACTGCTTTCCCGTCAGTGGTAATGTACATTTCTCCATGATTTTGTGTGCATTTCCCTGTTTGAAAGAACAACAAGAAAACATCAACAATAGTATTTAGCAAGTAATTCCTACTTAGAATTGGTGTGACTATACCAAAACCAGGAACTAGCAGTGACATCCACTTTTAAGCATGTGCTGTTTCAAAACCTCAGTCAAACTCTCCTCCCTCTCAGGGCAGCTCCTATGCTTGGGATAACGTAGGGAAGACCCCTACAAGTAACTAAATGCTTAAGAGATTTATTGGGGAGCCCTGTTCCACATAGGAGTACTCTCAGGCCTCATTTCCTGTACTACCTAATGTGCAGCTCCAAGTCTTGAATCCTCCATTTTCTCTTCCAAAGAACGGCCCCCTTAAGAAAGAACATCTGCACTTATTTGTCATGAGAAAGACATATACATGGAAAATGAACCTGCAACCCAGCCTCCCTCTTCTAAAACAGATTTTATCTTGTTTATTAAAAAGTAACAGATGCACAGAAAACAGCAGTGCCTTGCTTCCATTTTCAGCAGGAAAAACCTCCATTTCCTTCTATATGCTCATGCATTTTCTCCTACATTTAAAGCATTATATTTAGCATGCTATTTATTCCTTGCTGTCAATTTAGAGATTATCTACTAGTTTATTTTGTGGTACATGAAAACTTAATTCTCTTACAAGTTCCATTTGCAACCCCAAAGTCCCCACAATCATACTTTGTCCTCCCAGTCACAATTTGTTGTTACTTTCAACCATCAGAATTGATTTTATTCTCAATCCAATGTCCAGGCAAAGCAGACCAGTGCTGGGCCAGGTGACAGTATACTGTATTCACTTTCTCTTGTGACTGTTTTCCCCCTTGAGATTGAGCTCTACTTTGCTCTTTAATAAAACACACGACCTGGCTTCAATGAGCTTTTTTTCTTTTTGAGATTTCTTTTAGCCACATCTCCCTTTCTTTAAACATAAAACAGAAGAGGGACTATAAGAAAAAAACAGGTTTTACCCATTAACTCCCTTCCCCAGGCCCATCCTGACCCCAAATGTGAAAGTGGCCTCCCAGGTGCTTCTATGGAGCCCAGCTGTAGTAGCAGCTCTGACCTCTTCCAGTTATGATTCAACTCTCTTTTAACTACACAGCACTAGGAGCATAAATGAACATTTCCTTTGAGGTTGAAGGCTGCAGGTCTCATCTTAAAAAACACTAAAATGCTTCTACTTTCTTTTGGATCTAAAGACACCAAATACAATGATGTCACCACCATCATCAGCCACCTGTCTGTTTTGCCTTGTAAACATCCACCTATGAATTAGTTTAGATATCTCCCCTGTCTGGTGTCAAACCAAATGCATGTTCAGAGGCAATGCATTTGCAGATAACAGGGTGTAATTATGATTTTCCTCTTTGTAATTATTTGTCAACTTTGCAATGCTGTTATAGTTAAGATGGTTTCAGCGTGTGTAACTCAGTGCAAGGCATAAAGGTATTCTAACATATGAATGAATGAATGAATGAATGAATGAATCAATTGATCAATCAATCAATCAATGGAAATTGATGACTTTTATAAATCTTGGATGGGTTGTTTTTTAAAAGACAGATTCTGTAACCTTGACTTAGTCAAAACTGTTGACTACATATTAAGTAGGTAGGTATTATGCCTTCGAAACTTGAGTTGTTTCTAGATCTTGCTATATAAGAAAATTTACAGATTAGAATGAGAACCTCGCCTTCTCTTCTGCTATCGCCTCCCTTGTGAGATTTCACATTCTGCATGTCACGGAAGCTAAATTTAACAGCTGAAATTAATGATGAACATTGAACTTCTATAGTTGTCAGGTTTTCTTACATTTAATATAGCTCAAATAAGACATGTCACAATGAATTCCAAGCCTGACTTTAAACGAAGTGAATAGTTTGGAGGCCTCTGAGGACCACTTCCTGCCAGGAGATCTCACAGTGTTCTCATTATTTGAGAACACAGTGTAAAGTAGCTTCATGGAGCACGACCCTGCTTTAGGAGAAATGATGAATTTCAACTAACAACATTCATGGTGCCCTACCAACAGAGACCTTTTATAAACTATTTTCTGTGTAAATAATACAGCATAGATAGGAAAGGTGTGGACTTCTTACCAGAAACTTTTGTACAAAACCTGGCCCTTCTCACATTATCTGTGTCAGAACAGTATGTCCATATTTTCTTGCCCACCTTACTTTACAGTATCCTTAGATTTAAACTAAATACAACTTTCCAACACTTAGTAAGAATAAATGTTGACTACAATTGCTTATATAACTATAATTAAAATTCATATAACCTACAAATAAATTCTTTATGAGCTTGTAATCCCCTACATGTAGTGTGACACAGAAATAAGCAAAAAAAAAAACAGCCTCTATTAATTTCCTGAGACCCACAGAACTAATGAAAAACAGTACATATTTGAAGATAAACTGTAAAGCTTGCCTAGGAAACCAACACCTGGTATATCTGTGCAGTTAGAACAACATAGCTAGATGAATCCATTCACATTTAGCCCCAAGACATAACAGAGATCAAGGAGAGAGCAAAAATAACACACAGAGAGATGAAAATGTGTCACAATTGCAATGTAACAATAGGTTAGTTCTCAAGTCAAACAGACTGATTCCCACTTTAGCACTCTTCCCTAGCACGATGGGCTGGGCATCCGTGTAGCATGACAGCTGCATACATTAGTGATTCTCAAAACAGGAACAATGCAGATTTTGAATGTTTAAAAATAAATTCTAATAAAGACTGTCAGTATAGTATGGCAGCATCCAAAACACTAGAGAAGTTTGAAGACCAGGACTCTCATTTAATAGGGACCTGGAGGACTTTGTTTGGGCCTTTAAGTTCTTTGGGTTGTTAATCTACTATTGCCTTGATCTGCTTTCTCTGGTAATAATAAAAATTCAGTGAAATGTTGAAGGTGCACTGAATTAGGAGGGGCTGAATTGATGCTTAAAAGAAAAACAGGGTTTCGGTTCTTCCTCATCATTCTGCTGTTTTTTCACGTTCTCCAAAAGGGAGCTCAGAAAAGGCAGAAGCATGGATACAAATACGGAGTTACAATGTTTTGAGTGGTCCATTCCAGCAGACCCAAAGCCTTAGGAAGCTGGAGCAAGAGAATCACTGGAGCAAGGAATTCAGTGCTGACCTGAGCAATTTTACCATACTTCATCATAGCCTTTATTAACTCCTAAACCATATTGCTTCCAATTATTTCCCCTGACATCTTTCTTCCCTTCAGTACCTTAGGTACTTCACAATTTTGTGTTTCAATGACATGGGCCTCAGAATATGCCAATATTTGCTTCCTTGAGATCTCTTTAATTCTTTAGCTCTCTATATGAAATCCTAGAACTACATTTTGCAGTAATGTATAACTCTGGTTAAATGATAATAACTCTTGCTCTCATAACAGTACATTTCAGGGCATCAAAATGCACCCAATCTCACATAACCAGACCTTTTTTTATACAACAGAGTGTTCTAGGAATTGGTCATTCCCATGCCACCAGCTACTGGGAAAATGCACCAAATTATATCCCATTACCTCAGATTCAAATAACCATAGCCTTTCTAGTTTTCAGAACAACCTTTCCAATATCTCTTACATAGTGTCCACTCCAGTGTCCCAAGGGAATCCCCAGTATGATGGCCCTCTTGGATGTTCTGTGCTTCTTTTCCCCCACTACCCATGGCATGCTGTTCATCTTCTATTGAATCCTAGTAACTTCTGAGCATGCTCAAGGCTGACATCATTCATCTCTGCATCCACAGGAATGAAAAGAGCACTAAGTAAACCAGTGACCAAAATATGCTGTCTGGATATTACGATCTGATTCATTGAACTCTGACAGAATTGGAGGTATAAAATACCATGTGACTAAGTACCTGTGGACTGCCTGGGGCGTCTTTCCGGCTCTCAGAAATACACTTGCACAGTTCCAGTATCTCTGAGCTCAACAGAAGTACTTGAAAGTAGATCACAAGATTTGGCAAGAGGAAGGCAAAGGAGTGGAGCAAAGACTTATCAGGCCTATAGTGTAAAACATAGAACTTCAAAGGGAGAAATGAAACTAGTTTCTGCATCTTCCACTCGCTCCTTCCTAGCCGCCCAAGCTCCGCATAATCTACCACAGATGCTGAACTCTATATTCAATATTTAATAGCAGAAATTAAATATTCTGCAACATGTAATCTTTAGTAATCTTTAGTACAAAGGAGCCAATATCATATCTCTCTTCAGCCTCAACACAGTATCACAGAAGCCTCTTTGTCAGCAGGCAGTGCCTTCTCCCTGGCTAACACTCACTATAATGATGGAAGCAAGTCAACTATCTTCTACACACATGCACCATATTGGGGAACACTGTGTTTGTTACCAGTAATATGACTGTCAGGTCACTATGATGATTGATGTAGGAGATAATAAAAATAGATTGCTAAGCAAAGAAAATCAGGTACACAGAGTACCAGGCCAGAATGAACATGCTCTCACTGAGTTTATCCTCATGGGACATGTTGGCCTTTCCCTGTACTGACTTGGTGGATCTTAACGGTTTTCAGGGAGCTGCTGGAGACTCTCAGCTGGCACAGTGAGCTTGTTAGGATCCATTCTTATCTGTACATGCAGTAACAGTTTATGGCCATGAGCATACTCTCAAAGGAGAGAGTAGCCAACTGAGACAATGGATATAGCAAGCCATGTCCCTATGAAGAAGGGTCAGGGTTGAGGTCTTAGGATAGAAGACCCTTTCCTTCAACAGGATCATCACTGTAGCCAGGCTTTCACTATCTCTGTAAAGGCTGACTCCTTAACACCTAGATACCAGAGTCCAGGAATAAGTAGGGAAAATTATCCCCACTCACAAATAGGAGTGGTAACTTAGTTTTTCCTTAGTATTACTTTTTTTTTCCTTTAAAAAAATACAGGGGTTCATTGACAAACTCAAACTTATATAGTTTAAAATTATTAGCTTAATTCAATTCCCTAAGACATATTTTGGAGCTTTACTGGATGTTGGATTGTGTTGTGTCTGTTTTTTCCACACTGAAAGTTTATTGTTTGCTTTTTCAAGGATTTCTAGCACAAGGGAGAAATAAAAGGGCAAAACCATGTAAGCATGTCTATGTGCTTAGTTGTATTTTTTGATGGTATCAGGACCTTGTGGGTGCTAAATGTGCATTTTCTACAGTGCTATACCTCAGGCCCCTTAGAATTTTCATCTTTTTAAAGGTGAACTGGTTTTCTTATAAACTATATGGATAGTATAGAAAAAATGATAGCTTTTCATGATGGTAAAAACACAAGCAGAAACTATCATTAATTATGAATTAATCCAAACAAAGGTTTACTTTATTTAATTGGGAGTTCTTTTCAGTGTTGCCAAAAATCACCTCAGAAATCTTTTATGTTTGTTGCTTTTAGTAACACATTTGGTCTAAAATAAATGAGATTAATAAACTTCAGGGGAAAAAACAGTAAGGAGAAAATAAAACAGGCATCAAAATCTCTACATGAGACCTTGCTACCAGAGAGATTAGACTAAATCAGAAAAAACATTTTCAAAGATTTAGTCTCGACTTCATAACAATATATTATGATTCTCCCTCTTCCTTCAGAACCCATATCTCTCACTGTAATAAAAACAAAACCCTCCTTAGAAATAGCTCTCTTTTGTGTTCTCAAAAAAAAAAAATAGATGCTCTGCCTTTGCTTGTTTACAGTAAATGTTAAGTGCAACTGAAGTACTTAGCTACAGAGTTACACCCCTGGGAATAGACTTTAGCCTTCAGAAGTGAGAATGAAGCACTTGGTGCATGCTGTTGGCAGTGATGGCATTACCAGAAACGTTTCACAAGGGCAGTGGAGGTTTAAAAGAAGCTACACAGACTCTGGGCTTGGTCTCACTCTCTAATCCCCTTTGACTTTTACTGGAGTAGGGAATTTCCATGGAATGTGGTTTGTCCATCTGTGGAAGGGAAATAATTTGAGCTGCAGTGATGGATTGGAAACATCAGCAACAGGGAAGGGTTAAGAGAGTTCGGTGTGCTCCAAGTATCTGAAGAATCAACTCAACAAGAATTTGTCAAACTTGACTAATACATTCTATATTCTAACAGAATGGCACCATTGTGGCCCAGGCTCAGAGCACACAGAGACACTGCTTTTATGGAGTCTCTCCCCTTGTAATGCAGAGGTGTGGAAAGGTCTGTAGAAAGGCTGTGAGAGAAAGCCTCTCTGGTACCTTGAGCCTGAATGAAGTGTGGGAGTGAGCTAGGAGGGTTATCTAGGGGGAAGCATTCAAAGCATAGAGAATATCAAGGGCAAAGGCCTTGAGGCAGGGTTCTGCTTGCAATGTTCCAAACTTTCAGGAAGGGAGTACAGTTGAAGTTAAGTGAGAGAGAGAGAATGGTGGCAGTGTGAAAGTGTGGGGTGGGGTGAGACAAACCATATACCCTGTACGCTGTAAGAGACAACAGTAAGAAACTTAAGTCTTGAATCTAAGTGAGATTGGAAGTTACTGGAGGGTGTCTGGACTGAGAAAGAGGTGACAGGCTGAGCGTGTGTGTGTGTGTGTGTGTGTGTGTGTGTGTGTGTGTGTGTATTTAAGTCACTGTATGCCTGCTACCACCTAATCCCTCCACCCTTGCTCTCTGACAAGGACATACTTGGCAAACTCTATCCCAGTCTCATACTGTCCTAATGTCCATGCCCTTATCTATTATAACACTGAGGTCCCTGTCAAACTCTGTCCCAACTGTCAGCTGTTACTAAAAATGCTCCATACATCCCATGGGAAGCTTGTTGTTGCCCCTCAAAATGAACTGTCCACTCGGCTGTGTAACCCATCTTCTAGCTAGCCTTCTATATAAATACATATGCAGACTAGGCTTTCTGAAGGAAGAACCACATCTCTTCATTTTTATTTCCTCAATCCCTATCATAAGTGCCCACCACATAGTAGTCCCTGATAAACATTTGGTACCTACATAAACAGGTGGCCCAACACATCCACATGAGGTTTTCCTACCAAATTTCAAGGCAAAACATCAAAGAACATTCCTATGGCCATTCATAGGAAATGGTAGACACTCTACCTGTAAACCCATCAAACCTTATCTCGTTGGTCTAGAACTCTGCACAGGTGGTCATAAGCCAAAAGTAAGACCAAAAGGGTGAGGTGGCAGAGTAGGATCAGATCACTCAAGGATAGGACCCACACCATGGAGCAGAACTGAAATCCTGGAAAAAAGGATGAGGCAGGGGGCTTGGGGGTAGGGGAGCTGATTACAAAAGGCAGGTGGGCTAAGGTAATACCAGCAGTGTCGATTTTAAAGAAGAACTCTTTGGTCCACATAACTGATTACAAGGAGGATCCCAAGCAGTTGGAGGACTTTTTGGACACTGCAACACGGACCTAAATATGGGCGAGGAGAGGAGAATACAGAGCAAGGAGAAGACTTTAGAGCACTACAGATTCATGTTTAAGGAGATGGGATGCAAGCTGAAAGGCGCCATGGTGATGGTTCAGGTAGGGGTGAAGACAATGGTGACAGTTCAGGTAAGGGTAAGGGGTGGAGAAATGAGCATTTCTCTAGCTGGGCCAGAAAGAGGCTGGGACTATTTAAAGGAAAGGGAGATAATTTCATTTGGGAGCATGTTGTTGTTGAGGTGGCTCTGGGACATCCAGGTAGAGTCCTCTACCAGGAATTAGAAATACAATTCTAGAGCTCACCAGAGAATTCCAGTTGGAGATGAAGGCTTTGGGGACCCACTGAATGAAACACAATGGTTGGCACACACGCGCACACGCACACGCACACACACACACACACACACACACACACACACACACACACACACACACACGTTTTAAATAGAACCCAAGAATGGCATAGAAGATGTAAGGCCCAGAGGACCAGAGATGGAGCTCCATGTCCTGTTGGGAACTCACAAAGCATGGGACTAGACACTTGTGAATTTAAGGTAGCAGAGTAGCAATGTAACCAAACCCAAATTTTAAGGTCTTTAGCAAATAGACAGAATGAAGACAAGGGCAGCACACTAAAACTGGATTTATCTTTAAAATTATAACTCAATCATTCCAGAAATCACAAATGTTCAAGTAGCACTGATCCCAGCCTCGTGGCACACAGGAGAGGTTATAAAATGTCATCTGTCACTGGGCTACTAAGTATCTGGAGGAAAAGATTATAACACAAAATCTGAGGAAACAAAAATGGAGAGATCGCTTTCTCGGGTTGTTTTCTTCCAAAGTCCTAGCAAAGGGAGCTGTGGCCCAGGAAAAGGATGCAAAGGAGTTTCTCTGAAACCTGAAAGGACCGGGTCTGGGTAGAGGCAGGTCTGTATGTAGGCCACCTGTGAGAGTAAGATGGACATAGGCCGGCACAGATGGAATCAAACTCCTAGCCCTGCCACTTTCCTGCAGTTGCTTAAGCCTCCACTCTGGACTTATCCAGATGGTCTCTGAGAACATAAGACTTAAGTCCGTGCAATGCTAGGCAAACCTCCAGCTACTAAGGACCCAACCTTTTCCAGCTCCCCTTTCCAGTTTTAAGAGTCAGAAGACGAACTAAATCAAAAGATGAAAAGAAGAAAGGTGTACATGTAAGGAATTCTCCAGGAGCTAATCTTTTAAAAATATTATACTTTCAAAATTGTATAAAGATGGCAGGACAGCAAGAAAGCACTGTCTATACCATGAGATTCTATCATGTCTCAACATAAACCAAAACACATCTCAATCTCGTGCTGTAGCTCCAGAGCTGGCCAGCGGGCAAGGAGTTATCAGGAGCAGCACCAGCAGGCAGGCAGTCCTGCAAAGTTTCCTTTGTTCTCATTAAAACAATAAAAGCATCCTTTAAAGGTCAGCCGATGCACCTGTAACCTACAGGTGAGTGAGCAAGTGAAAAGAAAGCCATACCGGAAGACCTGGTGGGCGGGTCCAGACACTTGTGGAAACAAAAGCACCACTAAAGAACACAAGCTTACGTTTCTCTCTTGTGTTGGGATCCCTTCGACAGCTCTGCACCCTGAATCAATAAACTCTCAGGAGTTAGTTCACTATATAAGACAGCAGCAAGTGCCAGGCAGGCCTGAAAGGACAGGTAGCTAACTGCAGAGGCTATCGGGGATGGGACACTGACCCTCCCCACCACACCTCTTCCTTTGCAGCCTTTACCCAAATAAAGGATTCAAGGAGGAAGTGGTGAGGTTCACATAATGCCATTCACAGTGAGTCCAGAGTATTGGTCTGAAGTAGAACCCTACACCCTAGGAGCAGAGGTGACATGTGAGGACAGATGCTCTCCTGGTTAGTATTTGGAGGTTATCTGACTGTTATGTGTGAAAAGTCCTTTATTATTATTTTAATCACACCTGGTTATGGTGGCTCACGACTGTAGTCCCAGTACTCTGAGGCAGGAGGATCTCCGTGAGTGTGAGGCCAGCTTCGGCTACAGGGTGAGTTCCAGGCCAGCCTGGACTACAGGATAAAACTTTCTAACAAATCAACCCCTCCCTCCAATTTTTGAAGAAAACAAAAACAAAACAAACAAAAAAAAAGTAGATTTTTCCATCGCTTTGTTCAAATATCTGTGGGAAACACTCCAATTTGGATGTAAAACATCCCGATTTCTCAGTAAGAAAAGAAAAAAGAGAGGAGGAAGGGAAAACACGTGATCTTGCATCTGCAGCAAGCTTTTACAGGGATTCAGTCAGCTACAGGTTTGAAGTACCATTTACTTTCCTCTATCAGAAATTCCAGCTGAGGAGAAGAAAAGACTTTGGTGAGGAAAAAAAGAGAGAGCGAATTTGCTAAACACAGGCCTAATGTTTAGAAAATGAATGCATAAAAATAATCTAAAATAAGCCAGACTCCATTGCCTGTAACAACATTAAAGTAACAACCAAAGGGAAGCTGGATGGAGTTCCCTCCGAATACACATTATGTTCCAGAGAGGACTTAGGTTTGATTTGTAGCTTGGCCTTCTTCCGCCTCGGGAATGAGCATTTTGGATGCTGTGCAAGGCATCTTGCAGAAGTCACCTGTGTTGGTTCCATTTCTATTATCCCTCGTTCATGCCCCACTGCTCACTTCCCTCTACGTACCAAAACAACCTATGCAAATTCATACTCAGGGTAGTTTTCACAAGGACAGCACTCACAGCAGCACACAGCCCCAAAAGAACTCCCCCAGCCAGCCAGTGAAGTGCAAATCTAGTTCCGTGCTCTTGCATGGTGGCACATCACTAAATGAAGCCAGGCATGCACATCACCATTCTGCTTGTATTAGCGAGCCTCACGGGATTAGTAAAGCTAAAACTAAGGCCATACCAAGTGAGGAACTGACCACCTGATACTGACTTCACAAGTCATCAGAGATCAATGGGTTCTGGACAGCAAAGACATTAAGAAGTTGTAATAAAGGCTCCATTTGTTAGACTCGGCTCTGCAGTGAAGGACCTCAAACTAGTGACTTTACCACTCTACAGTTCTGCTTCCAGAACCAAAACACAAACAGGAGGACAGGAGGGAGGGAGGAAGGGAGGGAGGGAGGGAAGGAGGAGGGGAGAGTGAGGGAGGGAGGGAGGGAGGGAGGGAGGGAGGGAGGGAGGGAGGGACAATTATTAGAAGTCAGTGAGATGGCTCAGTGGTTAAGGATGCTTGCACTCAAGGTGCTAGCTTTCAAGTCTCACAGCCTGAAGTTCATCACCAGAACCTGAACCAACTCCTGCAAGTTGTCCTCTGACTTCCATCCATATGTTGTGGCAAGTGGATGCAGGTGTGCATGCATGATACACAAATACATAATGAATAAGGAAATAAATAAATGTAAATAAAAAAAGAGACCCAGTATCGACTTCATGGGCATGCACACATATGAGCACACTGAAAGGATTGGCATGCAGGAAAAGCTCAGTAAGTGTTAGCTGCTTTTATTATAGGAAGAAAGAGAGAAGACTGAATATGAACTCCCTTAGATGGGTGGTTTTTGCTTACATGGGGGTCATTGCCAAATCCAAGCTGTGATCACTTAGCACCTAGGAGGCACTCCATAACTATCTGATAATTTGTCAGAAATATGCTTTTCAGAATGAGGACGTTCGCTATCACCATAGTCATCCTCCTCCCATATGTCCTGTCATGGACACCACCACCTTGGGAAGAGGCCATACTGTCCACTTGAAGAAAAGAACTGCTGCTAAAAACCGATATTCTATCGGGCTTTGCATTGAACACAGTGAGCAACAACTATAATCACCTTAAAGCAGGAACCAATACATCTGCCTCAACATCTTTTCAGTGACTTCAGAGACAGTTAAAGCCTTTACTTCAGATGTGCATATGAGACAAATGTTCAAAGAACACCCTGACACCTGGGTCTCCTCAAAGTTGAACAAGCATCTGGCCAGGTAATACATTACTACCTTTCTGTGTTCTTCTACTAAAACATAAGTACCATCACCATCAGTAAGCCAGAGAAAACTATAAACCAGCCAAACGACATAGCACAGTGAGGCTCGATGGCCTGTGAGTCTTCAGAACAGCGTGTTACCTTGGCAGAATGCTCCATGGTGACCACCACTTTGGTTTTGGAACTGGATACTAAATCCATAGCTCCTCCCATTCCTTTCACCATTTTCCCCTGTAAAACAGAAACAGAAAATGAGTAGACAGATAACAGTCTACTTCCATCATAAGAGGAAGTAACAGTTAACTTGCCAGAACAAGCCACCACAGGAAAAACTTACTGGCCATCACTACTCACTACTTGAAGCTTTGGAACCTAAAATTTTATTTTTCCGTTAGCCTGTGGTTGAAGGATAAAGTTCAGAATAATTTTTAAAAATATATTTATTGTTGTTGTTGATATTATTACTGTGTACATGTATGAATGACATGGAGTGCACATGCAAGTCAAAGAACAACTCTGTTGAGCTGGTCCTCACTCTTCTACCTTGTCACAGATTCTCAGGATCAAACTTCACCCATCAGGCTTGTGCTGCAGACACTTAACCTGCTAAGCCATCTCGACATCCCCCAGGCTGAATATTACCACCTCACTTAACTACTAAGTGTTACTAATACAATTTTGTTGACAATTTGTCAATAATAAGACAATCAATGAATAAGAAACTAATATAGGAACCTTGGTAGAATTCTTGCAAAAATATTTGATTGAAACCTGACACCTAGGACCTCCAGTTCTTTCTTTTAAACAAGTAGCTGTTATTACTGATTTTTCCATTACAGACACTTTCTAGAGCACATTTGGGTTCCCACAGATTCACATTAGTAGTTTGAAGCACTAAAGGCATTCTCAAGTAGTGACTAAAAACGAAGGTGGTGCTGTCTGCCTGTCTTTCTAGCTCTGGGCTTTCATCTTGTGTGTGGAAAAAAGGGAGAGAGAACAAAAGGAAAACCACATTCCACTCAAGCAAACACAGAGACTAGAAGCCGCATTCAGAACCATCTTGCCATCACTGATCTATCTCTACCCACCCCTCCATCTTCATTCATTATTCATTCATCAACCGCCTTCCAGGTGCCATGCACACGCAAAGATTCCCACTGTCTGCTCTGTCTCCTGGATACAGAGTTTTGGAAAACACAGGTGTTTCCAAAGATGATGAAATAAATCCTCCCACAGCTCAGTGAAGACACGACTTCTAATGTTGAAAGGCTTTATTTATTTATTTTAAGGCTCAGTCCTCTTGCTCATTTGTCAGTAAATACTCTCCAGTCATCTCAGAGCTCTAAGGAGATTACGAAGGACACCTGGACTTAAAATAGGGTCTCAAATCCATGACTCCAGAGACATGTCAGAGGTAAACACAGCATGATGCCAGCATGAATTAGATGAGCAGCATGTAGGAAGGGAGGAAGTGGCTGGGTGCTCTGTGGCTTAGAGCCTGCCACCAGGGAGATGGGGAGCAGCTGGCAACAGTAGAGGGGAGAGGTGTATGGAAGATGCATGATTAGCTGTGTTCAGATAGGGAAGTTGGAAACAATGCAAAATATCCATGTGGAAATGTGCAATGCTAACTTCTCCGATCAATGCTGTGACCCTTAGTCAGATGAGACTTTAAAAGATCATCAGACCATCAGGTTTCTGTAGAAAATACCAATATCTTTATGGTTCAATGAATATGGGAAAGTCATAGACAGAAACAGAAAACCAGAAATGAAGTTAATGTGCTAGGAATTCCTTGAATGAAAAAAAAAAATCCTGGGTTAGAATACACAACAGGCAAATTTTGAGACACAATGATTACAAAGATTTAAAAACTTATGACAGCCTCTAACAGGAAGCTTGCCCAATTTAACTAAATCTGATGTACATATTTGAAATCACTTCAATTAGTAAAATACTTACAGAGAACTTCCTGGGTACAAAACACTGAGCTGGCAGGAACATAGCATTTTAAGGAATTGTAAAAAAGCCAACTGTTTGCTTCTATTAAAAAGAGCCCTCTCTCTACTCACTCACTATATATGAAGTCATTCATCACCCAGCTAAGTGATGTGATGTTCTCCAGCCCCCAAAGCACAGGCTAGAAATTTCACAGCCCCATTCTTAATATTTAAATGCCTACTTCCAAAAGTGAAAAATGCACAAGATTGAAATAGAACACCTGCATCTACTCTGTTAACCTCCGAGTGACACTGACAAAATATCAAAGCTCACAGAATTTGAGTTAAGTATTTATAAGCCTAAAATAAGACTGTATATCTCTGCCATAGAGCTGTGGGAAAACCCTGCATAAGTCAATGTATGGAAGTGTATGGTAAATAAAATTTACAAAGATATTCATGTAGACCTTCAGTCAACTCAACTTATTGAGTACCTAGAGTAACCTTTATACTACACTAGGAATCTCCCAAAACAGGATCCTTTTCTGATGGGGGATTTCCTTTTGTATATATGTTTCTCTTGTTGGTTGATGAATAAAATGCTGTTGGCCAATAAGGCAGGAAGATGGGGGGTGGGAAGAGACAAGGATAATCAAGGAAATGTAGGCAGAGAAGCCTGCCAGAAAGAGACAACATGTAGCTGCCAAAAGGAGCAGCATGTCCAGGCATTCTCCAGTAAACCAAGGCCATGTACAAATACATAGATTAGCAGTTATGGGTGAATAATTAAGACACAGCTAGCCAATAAGAAGCCCTAGTCATCAGTCAACAGTGTTATAACTAATATAGCTTCCATGTGCTTATTTGGGGCAATGTGGCAGTAGGACCTGGTGTGAAAGAAAACTACCAGCAACACTTTTCTTTGAAATGTTCCTTGTCTAGTTGAAGGGGAGTAACCATGAGTCTTTAGACCAATCAGCTTTCTTTCCCTGAAAGTGGCTTTCCCCACTTTTCTTTTATCCCCAAGATGCATCTAAGTGACCTTTCCCTGTGTCCTTTCAGTATGTAATTCTATTATTAAAGGGTTTTTCAGCTTTGTCCTTCCCTCCCTACTGGCTCCTTTCCCCCCACACTATAAATAACTGGATGATGGAATTAAACTAGCATAGGCATGTCCAAGTTGCCAAAACACTGAGAATGCAACTGGTAAGTGTGCTTGGAGAAAAGATGGAAGGAAGGGGTGACAACAATCTTACCAAGAAGAGATTTCAGTAAACTCATTCACTAGTTGAGGAAAATAATACTGAAAAATAATAGAGCAGTGCTCTCAAATCTACGTGTTTCCAGTTGTAACAGTAAAATCTTCAGGTATCTGGTTTCTTCTCTTTCAGGACACTCAACACATTGGAAAAAGAAAACAGAATGTTTCCTACCATCTGAACTCCAAAAGATTTCTGAAACAGAATCAATTGCTGAAGGAAGACAAGTGATTCTATCTAGACTGGCATGAAAAAGAGAAAAGCAGTTATCTAGGGCATACACATCACTATACTCAGCTTATCTGCATTTGTTTGGGACCCAACCATTTGTGTTTCCCAGCTCTACTGCAGTTAAGAGTAGCATGACCCTGAGATCCAGACAATGGAAAAAAGGAGAAAGGTAATATTCCTGACTTCTAGGTGGTGTCCCATAACAATTCTTGTACGCATTTTTCATGTTCCTTCACCTTCTACTGTATGGACATGGGAAGGCAAAGTGACAGAATATGATGAGCACTCTTCATCCTGGGTCCTTGCACGACTGTGTATAACAAAGTCCACTTATTCAGAACCACATTCCACTATTCAGCATCAATGGAAAGGGAATGTTGTGGGTGCCAAATCACTTAAACTGAAAGACTTACTTGATACAGCAGCTAATGTAACTAATTCGAGGATGTGGTGACCAAGTATGTTAAAGAGATAGCAAGGAACTCAATGTAGAACTAGAGTTAATTATATAATGGGGCAAATGGAAGGGGATTAGCAAGGCTCTTCAGAGGCAAGAGGAAGATGACTCTTCCAGACACTGTGCTGGGTACCATAATTCACTGTCCTATCCGAACAGCCAGCATATCACTTGACATTTAAGAAGGTTCAATTTTCTTTCTCTGTGAATGAAGGAGGGAGAGAGGGAGAGGGAGAAAGGGTAGGAAGGAGAGAGCAGAATGGATTTGTTTGTTAAGAGAACAGCTGAAAAAGAATATGGATTCTACTTCCACACCCATCTTCCTCCACCAACTCAATATCCTATTCAACATGCAAAATAAAAAGCTGTAAAAACAAGGGAATTAAGGAACTAAAAATATACTTTTAAATAAATCACGAGAGAAAGTTGACACTTGCAGAAAAATAGGCCTGTAATGCAGAAGAGGTTTGGGGCATGAGTTGTGCTTTCTGTAGGGTAACACTAAGTACAGCCTCTTTAAAACTCTCATCAGCAAACACGTATTTCTTGAATGGTACAACTTTAGATCTGGAATGTATCCTACCTAGTATAATGGGGGAGATGATTGCAGGACGTTCAGCTTATAGCCATCTTACTGTTTTTTTCATTTAAAGGCTGCCCTGATATCAAGCATGAAAAGAATGTAATAAAATGAGCCAGAAATTCTGTATTTTTCATTAAAACAGAGTCACACAACACTTCTAAAATGACAATGCTCCAACTGTGATCCTTAATCTGTAACTGTTCATCCAAGGTCTGTCATACAAGTACCATGGCAGAAATCAGAAATAAAAGACGATTAGCATTTTCAATATAAATCTAGAATATAGACTTTAACTATAAATCAATGTTTTCAATATATTTCATCTGCTTTGTTTCTATTTATTAATACTAGAGGTATATTTTTTTGTTTTTTTCAAGACAGGGTTTCTTTGCAGCTTTGGAGGCTGTCCTGGAACTTGATCAGTAGACCATGCTGGCCTCCAACTCAGAGATCCACCTGTCTGCCTCCCGAGTGCTGGGATTAAAGGTGTGCGCCACCACCAACCAGCTTAATGCTAGATTTTTTTTTTAAGTAAAACTATTAAGGTGTTAACACTAAAAATGTTAATGCATCTAACTACAAATACTCAGTTATATGCAACAAGAAATAGTAAATCAAGCTCTGAACATGATCGTGTAATTTCTGATGACTTTACAAAGAGTTTGAATATTTCAGAGGGTACTGCAAAATATGCTTTAAATAAAATACAAAACATGTTGAAAATTATTCACGACACCATCTTTTTCATTAGGCCATAAATAGCAACGGATCAGTTCTAGATTTGTTACTTTTCATTATTCTGGTGTGAAGTGAGAAACCACTTCATTGTATATAGAAACAATTTACAGCATTTTAAAGTGGTGGCATGTGCCACAGTAGGAAATGTGAACTCACTGGAAGTGCAAGGGAATGATGGCTGTGTGGCGATTTAGTAATAAAACTGGCACTTGCTGCTCAATATTAAACACCAGAACACGAAGTATCCACCTCAATCCAAATATAAGCCTCTTCATTTCTGTCTTCCCCATTATTAAACAATGCTCAAGGGAAAAAAAAGTTCTCCTTAGCATGCTCCCAGCTAAAGAGTAGGAGAGAGGCAAACCAATATGCTTAAATAATAACATTTGTTGAAACCCAAAGAAACAGGCTGTAACTGTTTTTTCTTTAGGGACAATGAGGATTTTCAGTTTGCCTTAGTTTACAACAAAGCTATAGCAAAGTGCTTTCCTTCTGTTTTCAAAACCCTGTACAGACTGCAACTTTCCTTTCATAGACTTAATTCTATTTCCCAGGACAGGTGAATTGATCATGTAAATGAACTAGTTTGGGACTGGAAATATAATCATATTCTCTATTGCTAGGTAGGTAAAATTGCTTATGCATCATCAGTATCAGTTATCCATCATAAATGGCCTTTCCAAAAGCAAAATGTAATAAACCTGACATTTCATTTTAATAAGCACCTTTATTCTTGCTCTGTCAAGGACCCGTTTCATCAGCTACAACCTGCCCTGGGGCTCCTTTGCATGTAATCCTCAGAGTTTAAACTTGGTCCCTTCCTGGCCTTTGCCTTCACAGTGAGAACTAGACTCAATGAGCTCTCCGGTGGTTGTCTGGTTTGGGAGGCAGCCTTGAAGTTTACATCCCCCAGGCATGTTTCAGTGTGTTCCGCCAACTGCCTCAAACTATCCACTCAGAAGTTCCCATGGCACAGGCCCGGCCTGGTTCTTCAGGCCCTTTGGGGGTTCTTATGTTCCTCAGCATCCTTTTCCCAAACCATTATAGTATGATGGTCAGATTAAGAATTCTTTCCTTGGCCTATAGCTCTTGTGTCTACTTTTTCTACAAGAGTGACTTCATCTGCTCTCCCGAACATAAACTGCCTTTGCCTCTGCTTGTATTTCTAGTTCAGGTTTTCTCTCTGAGCTTCAAACATCAATGTCTGAAAAGCTGCAGAGGTCTCCATGGCAGCCTGATGGCTGATTCCCCAGTTCCCCCCTAAAACCTTGGCTGACAGGATAGATTTTCCCAGCCTTCATTGAAGTCACATAAGTAAGTTCTGGCCAATGAAAATGATTTCAATATTTCAGGGCTAGACAACAAGACTTCACAAGAATAATCCATGTTCCTGAACCTCCTACAGAGTCAAATTGGAAATGACCAAACCTGAATGGAGGGAATCTTAACCCTTGAATCACTGTGTATAAGCCAATGGTTGCCAGTCACAGATACTCATCTTAATTCTGCATGCATGAAAATAGAACATGATTTTTTTATAGTGTGTTAATTAATATATGTTTCAGCTCAGTGCATTCCTAATGAAAATGGATGTTTTCGTCAAGGCAAATTTTGTTTACCTGTTAACTTCCTTCCTAGGTCATCTATCCCAGGATCCAAATCAGAAATGTTCTTATCTCCTGCATCTCCTTTATATCTCCAACCAAATCAGTCATTCAATCACCAAGAACTCCAGTTTTCCCAACACTTCTTGAACTTGATCTTTTCTTCTCCAAATCAATGTTCTCACAATTTCTCCCTGTCATCTGTATCCAGCCTTGTGCCTCCCAAACCTCTCTAGCCAACAAAAATGGTAATTACTCTAAATAAGTAGCTGATTACACTCTTTCTCTATATTAATTCTCTAGGTGGTTGCTCAGTATATCCAGGTAAAGTATAAGCAACTCAGTCTGCAATGCAAGCCAATGAAATCCTGACCCATGCCCTCCTGGTTTCCTGATTTCCACATTCCTATCACCATGGCAGGAACAGTAAAGTGAGCAGACATTACATATGGTTGTCCAGTATGCGTTCACAGTCAATCCCCAGTCAAGTGAACCCCAGGACATCGTATATAATCAATCATGATTATTCTTCCAGAAAGTCTTCTCCAGTTCCCATCTTACCTTATTAACAAGAAGAGATGAGAGACTGACCACTCATGAGTGCTCTCACAGAATCCATGAATACTGACATTTGGAATTCATCCAATTACTTTTATTAATATGGAGCTGGTGGCCCCTGGTGGGTAATGACAAGGCCATGTTGACACTTACAATTTGAGTCTTTCTTATGAGAGGGGCAATGTCTGGTCAGTAGCCACACTCTTACAATCCAACGACCTAAATGGGGAGCCTCCAAGTACCCATTCAGCTAATTCATCAGGGCTGGGGTCCTATCACCTCTGATAGAGAGAAGACCATCAGCCACAGATGGAAAGCCTTACCTTGTTAACTAGAACATAAGCCCCTCCCCTTCCTTTTCAGCTCCAGCTCAACACAGTAACTGATATATAATGGATATTCATAGTAGGTATTTAAGTAAACTTGAACTTATATTTTAAAGTAAGCTCTGTTTGTAAAATACAGAATTTGAGAAGGAAAGCCAAAGAAAAACAAATTAAAATTTGGGGTTTTACCTACAGAGAAATGAACAGCAAGGAGGAGGAAAAACAAAATCCAAAGCCAGACATGATAGCTTATGCCTGTAATCCTAGCACTTGGGAGGCTGGGGCAGGAGGATCACTGTAGCTCAAGGCCAGCCTCAAATATATAGTGAGTTCTCGACCAGCATGGACTACAGCAAGGGACCCTTATTGAAAGAACCAAACCAGCTAACAAAAAGCCAAAGTATTAAAGATATGATAGGAGGAGCTAGGAGGAGGAGGACAGGTACGGGAAGGGCAGAGTGCTCCCAGGTAGCTCAGTGCTAAGCTGTTAGACTCTCCCTACTTCCTACTTAGAACAACTGCAAGTTTCTACAGCAAAGAGGAAAGGGAAATACATGCCCAAGGATAGGTGAAAACAAGAAAACCTCAGGATGTATGCTCCTTAATGCATCACAGAAGTGATTCAAATCACACACACACACACACACACACACACACACACACACACACACACACACACACACACACACACACACACCCCCATCAGACAACCTGAATTCCCACCACTGTCATCTTACAAGTTTTAGTTTCCCCATACACAACCACAGCAGCTGGAGCTGAAGACATCCAGGGTGTTTCTCATTGCTCCCTAGAGCATGGAGAGGAATGGGTAAGTACACCGATTAAGGGAATGAACTGGACCCTCAAGAGGTGACTAAAGCAAGATGTGAAACTGATATCTCACTTCAGGCACAACAAAGTTCATATTCAACAATTCCTTCAGTGAAGATGGTGGCAGAGACCAAGGCATAGTAGAGAATATGGTACTCTGAAACTGATCCCAATAATGGATCATAACTCTTTTATATAATAAATCTTTTTTATCTTCCTCAGAGCAGACTGCTAAGTAAATGTTATTTCATAAAAATACAAAATATACTTGTTGCTTGTTTTTCAGAGGAGGAAAATGTCATTTACAAGTTAACCATAGAAAAGAACATAAGAAACTTGACAACCCAAGCCATGGCTATGAATTAAGCTTCTACTTCCCTTTTGGGGGGTACTCTTATCTATCTCTGGGTATACAAAATTCGTTGCTTTGAACACCTTAGAGTTCCTAAATGTCCTCCTTTTTCTTGGGATGGACCAAGACCAACAATGCAAATTCTAAAGCCTTAATACTCACTATTTTCTTTCAAATATTCACAAAGAGTAAAATTTATTCCCTCTAGAAGTACAAGGAACAATTCTACTACAATTGGTGGAATTATAAACAAGTACCATGTACCAACTTTAAAATAGCCTTGATAGTTACACAGAAAGTTTTACAACCATGTATATTTTCTAGTTCTAGGCCAGATTTCTGAAAATTTATTCTACGTAGAAACTGTTTATATCACTTTATAACAGAAACTATAGAGGCAAAACTACATGTTTCTTTAAGATACTGATTGTTTCAAGTGAGCCTGAATACACAATTCCTACTGCAAATGAAAGATGCCTTTTAAAACCATGATCAGAATCTTGATTGATTTATTATGGGGTAATCCATAACAATTGGCTATGGCTCGAACATGTCAAAAATGTAATAGGCTTGATTCCTAAAGAAATCAATTAAATTCATATATGAAAAGTGAGTTTTGCTTCTATTAATTAACCACAATGAATCTCTCATATCATGAAAGAGTAAATACCATTCAAGAGTGGTTCTACAGCGTTCTTATGAAACATCATTCCCAGTGAATAAAATCCCAAGACATCTAACATTGACTATCATCAATTATATCAAAGCCATTAAACACAGCTGACTATACGGAGTTAATTAGCTGCTCTTAAGTGAACTATGAAACAATGTATCTTCTTTTCCTAAGGCACAATGGATGTGAGACCATATTTCTTTTGTTGATGCCATTACAAAGGAAATGCAGTACAGAGGTTAACTTCCTTGTCAGGAAGTCACAGATGAGCTGTCTGATCTATTTTCTGGACTAATAATATGGGCAGTCCGAGAAAAACCTGTTATTTCTAGCTCTTCCTAAAGTTGCGGCTTCAGTTTTCATCGAGTCTAATCATAACATGGCAGAGATGGAAATAAATATCACTTGAGCTGCCTTATGTTCACCTTTTTTGCTTGGCCGCCTTCAAAGGCATTGGTGGGAGGAACTTGAGCAAGGGTCTCAGAATAGATATATGGGGTGGTTCTGTTTAGAATGATTAAGTGCTGTGATAAAATAAGTAAGTTCCAGAGCCATTCATTAAGCAGAAACAAAAATAGGTATCGGCACCATATTTAATATTAATTTTTCTTTCCATTGGATCACCAAGAGGGAATGTGCTTGAATCATATGAAATCACCCACACATACCAAGTATGATGTACAAACAGAGAAAGTCTGTGTGCTGGGTTCAAATATACATTCTAGTGGGTTGAGGGTGTAGGGGTTAATAAAAGGCCTCATTCACCAACACACAGCTACTTCAAAGCCTTATGTCACTTTTAGGTAGTCCCTGGATAATCACAACAACAACAGCCAAAACAAAAATAATCATTTTTATAGGTATGCATATACAAGGAAACATCCGTCTCTTTAACACCCCATTGGCATGGAATACAAATAATGGCTGTCTTTTGAGATCTGAAATAGCCCAGTCTCAGAAATTTTCTCCAAAGAGGATGTGAGAAGCTGAACCATGGCAGAGGCACTGTTGCCTCACCATCACCTCCCACCATCTGCAAAGCTCTGAAGAGCACATCACAGAATTATTGTAATTACACTGCCATTTCTGACAGCTGGATGGGACTTCTACAGTGAGAGGCATGGTGACTGAAAGAATATTACTGAGGAATACAGTGAAGTGAGCAACGGTGTTTTTATCCACAGCAGAAAGGATAAAAAAAAATAGGGTAGAAGATAATTTAAAAGGTTTTTTTTAAGCCCACTAAGAGAAATTATGAAAGAGCAAGTTGCAGACACCAAATGTAGGTTCTCTATTAAGCAAGTAAAGGTTTGGATGAAAGAGTACAAAATCATTTGGAGTCTACATTAATTATAAGTACTCTGTTTAAACCTCAGCTGCTATCCAGTCTGATGACTGTGAAGAACCGGCTGGGAGTGGTTGGTCACAAACAAAAATGGCAAACTGGTCCCATAACAGCTTAGTTAGAAAGCCTTGCTTTTTATTTCAGGTGTGACTCTTAATCTGTGAAGAGTGCTTCCTATCTGAGAGACAGTCTAAAACTTTGACGACTGAGAAAGTCCCATCTCTGGGACTTGGGGAACCACAGTCCTTCTAAGTACCACTGCCTGCAGACTCACAGTGTGAAGCATGAGCTCCTGGAGTCCCATGGAAGGACCACAACCATGACTCTTCTGTAATACTAGGAAGATGGAAGACCTGAGTTGATGCAGGAAGGGCCAGGGGTCCTGACAACACAGGCAAAAGCCACTTTTGGAAATCAAGTCTCATCTGTAGACTTTGGGACCAAGAGTGCTGCTATAAACTAAAACTGGCTCTTCTTCAAACTAGACAGAATGAGATGGCAATAAGGTTCTTTTCAAATACCAAGATTGGTTCAAAGGATTGCTTTGAAATTAGAGACATGGACATGAGGGAGTGATATTTTGTTTTGTTTTTCTCGTTTTTTCCTCTGTGACTAGGTTAAAAATGGAAAGTTGTTTTCATTCTTCAAAACTCTTTATGTGACATGGTGGGGATCCATACTGTGAACTGAAAGGCTAGGGACAGTGACAACCTCACAGCAGCAAGTACAGCTAGCACCCATATCTTGGTTTCTAAATACCACCTTTTCAGTAAGAGAAAGCAAACCACTTGAAAAAAGAATTAATTTGCAGTGAAATGAGCATCTTTTATGGGAAGCACTCAGTGAAAAATGATAAAAATGGGAGTGTCCTAAAGAGATCTAAGTGTGAGCCAAACTGAAAGATCAAAGATAGCCTAGCTATCATTGAGGATAGCTACAACACTTAAAGCAAGAAAATAAGTAGCACCATATTGTATCAAATGAATCAAATGATGAATAGATAGGAAAGAAGAAATATTTTTTCTCTAGAACAAAAAAAATACAGAACTTCCTGTTTAAACTCAATAGTTCTGACAATAAACGTGTAAAAATTTTCTTCATAGAAAAAACCCTCCAATTCTCCTAATACCTGCTGTGTGCTCACCAATTCAATACAATTCTCACTTCAAACATCTGGGGTTAGTGTAGACCCACAGGGAAAGGACTTAGTCCTACAAAAATGACCTTCTCATACCTCAAAAGACAACTACAAATATTAACTCTCAACATTTCTGATCACCCACCTACCAAGTCAGCAGCTCCTATAACCCCCTTTCAGGTTTAGTCATTGGCTAAAACAGGTCACAGGATCCTGGAAGGCATCTGACTTCTGGCTGTTTGTTACAAAGGACACATCCAAAGACCAACTGAGTGAAAGAGATACCTAGAGCAAGGCATGACACATGGAGTTCAGGGCCTCTGTGTTGGGTATACTTCCCTCATGACTATATTCTATATCCATAAGTCTCAGAGTCCATCATCTTTCCTACAAGTCTATGTAGGCACTGCTGATTAAATCATTGGCATTGGTAATTGAAAACTGGATCACCAGCTCAAGTCTTCCCTCCAGAGGAACTATAATGACAGTACCCTAAACTGGTGTCCATCTAACCATGGCTCTGGAGACCCTGAGCCACCTAACCAGCCTAAGTTCAGGCATAGATAGAAGGGACTTGCCATCAACAAGTGATGCTCCCATCAGGAAATTCCAAGCAATTTAGAGAGTCAGTGTATGTCTTTCTCACTATTACACCTTCCCTTCAAAAGGCAGCACTTCATCATGACCTTGGAAGAGGTTGAACTGCTTTCAGAGAATAAAGCAGTATTCTAGAGAAAAGGAAAAGTGGTATTTAATCGTGAACAAACCTGGAAACCCAAGTGACAAAGAATAGAGTGTGCCTTGTGATTCCATTTGCTTCTAAATCCTAGAAGGACATTTTTACTTATCCAGTATTGTTTCTTTTACCAGTTAAACCTATTTTTAACTGGATAAAAAGATCAAAGTAATCTGGGTATGGTGGCACATGACTATAATCTCAGCACTTGGAAGACAGGCAGAGGATGACTGCAAGTCTGAGGTCAGCCTCATCTACACACCGAGTTGCAGACAAGTGAGGACTATGTAGCAAGACTCTGCTACCAAACAAAACTAAACACAATAAAGTTATACATAACAAAGGAAGAACATGATGTTTAAAAACATGTACATATCATATAATGTTTAAGTGAGTTTCAGCATATCTGTCTTCTCAAATATTTATCTTTTTAGAACAAAAGCCTTAAATATCCTTTTTGTGTATATAGTGTAATATTGCTATATAGAGTCATGGTTCCATGAATAGCACAAGAACTTCTTACTCCAATCAACTGTAATTTAGCATTCATTAATCAAAGTTTCCCAAGCCCACCCCCTAAGAGAAAATCAGCAGACAAAGCCTTACTGGAGGACATTCTACAGGCACCTGGTCAATACTTCTCCAGACAGGCAAAGTCATGAAAAATGAGGAATGGCAGAAACTTTCATGGACCAAATAGGACTAGAGAATAATCAATGAACATTCTGGGGCATTTATCACTCCTAATCAGTCTAATAAAATTGTATAAGAAAAAATACAATATCCCTGAACTGTATCTTGAAGAGACAGAGGACATTAATGGGAGGGGGAAAACATAGAATCCACACAGATTATATTTATGTAACAGAAGTATGTCAATTTGTGTTTCTCAGTGCTGACAGATACAGCAAAAGCCATGGTGGGACAGGATTGTAATAATGGGAGAAAGGCTATTCAATCTCTGATACTTTCCTATAAATTTAGAATTATCCTATTTTTTTAATTTCTTGAAAAATAAAATTCCATTCATTATTTGCTCCTCTGGCTATTTGTTTTTCTATCAAACTGAAAATAAAACAAGGGATTTGGTGCTCAAATTTCCCTCTCTAGTTGGCTGGGGTTTTTTTTCCCATCAAACTGAAAATAAAACAGATTTGGTGCTCAACATCCTCTCCCCAATCCAATGACTCCTCTCGTGGCTTTAGATGCTAAGAATAAGTAAATCCATGACAATTAATCTATGCTTTCTATTAAGACAAATTCTGTTCTCTGGCAATAATTAGACTTTATTTCTTTGCAGAACCTAACATGTAACAATAGAGTTGCTACCATTATTTTAAAATAAAGATAATCATGAGAATTGCATATATGGGCTCTAAGTTTGTTTTTTTCTTTTCCTTTTGTAATAATAAATTTTGCCATCCAAACATTGTCCTTTTGATTGGCCTATCCTAGTGATAGGCATCTTAAATTTCTAAGAAAGCCTTTACTAAACCAAACATAGTAATCAAGACCTTCTAACATAAACCACATTATGATCAGTATTTAAAAAATTATGAGTGCAACTGGACCTCTATTGTACAATGAACTGTTTCTCTCCTTTGATTTCTTTTTACTGTTATGGAATTTGTTCATATTGTACATCGTTCAATAAACCTCATTTTATGAAGGTAATTCCTTATTAGGGAAGGAGAAAATGTTGTAATTATGTTATAATCATAAATATAAATAAATAAATAGAACTTGGGGTACTTGTATTCCTTTATTAAAATTGAAAACATGGAAAAGTTAACTAAATTACCTAAAGTTATGAAACAAGTCAGAGAAAAAAAAGACTGGGAGGAAACCTCTTTTCCACTTCCAGAGAGAAGTAATTGAATCCCCACAGAAGATGTTTCCTCTCTTAAAACACCCATTATGTTGAACTTATTGCATTATTTTTCTTTCCTATTGTTTCTAATCTGTTGGATGGTGTTAATTAATTTGGTTAAGAGGCAGACAGTAAGCCTGGAAATGTCCTACATCACCTCAGCTTCGACAATTTCTAAAAATAAAGGTAGATTCTTCAGGATGCAAATTATAAAACTTTCCACTGTCCTTATAAACAAACCATGCTCCTTTCACCAGCATGAAAGGAGCTGGTGACCTAGGGAAATTAGATTTCCTCTGAAACAATACCCATCTATGAGCAGCAGTTATGTTCGGGGGCAGTAACGCGTTAGCTTACAAAGTCTGTCAGCACCAGGGTCCACTTCCAGTAAAGTTTGGGCAAAGACAAAAAAACAAAAAACAAAAAAACAAAAAAAACCAAAGGTACAAATGCTGTCTTTTCAAGGTAGCTACTTCTGTTTTATCTATAGATTAAATATTCAGTTTCTGGTTACTTGGAAATGTTCTACATTGCAATAAGCCAAACAGACACCGGAGAGCTAAGACATGTCAAAAATTGGTATAAGGAGGCAAAGTTTATGCTCTATGTATGTACAATCACAAGAAAAACAGGAATCAGGTATTTCACCCAAAACTGTCTTTGGAAATTGATGCTTGCTTAGCTTAATTTGGATAATCTAAAAATATATATAATGTTATTCATTAGTAGTTCTCGATAGTTGAAGCGTTAAATATCGTGAAGACTTGTTTGAGTTCCAAGTGTTAATATGAACAATACTGACTTTATTGGTTACCACACTATTTTAAAAAATGTTATGGAAGTAAGCAGCCACTTTCAGATTGGATTTAAGGCTTACACCATGAGATATCTGACACTGCTAAGGTGGCCAGGAGCCTGAAGCTAGATAGGTCAGGGGCCCTAAGGGAAAACCTACTACTATTGTTCCGCTAAAGGAACAAAGCTCCTAATACATACTGCTATGCCTAAAAATCAGAGCAGCACTCATCGAAACCATCATCACAAAAGCTTATTCTTATGTTAGATAGTAATTAACACAGAGGCCCAGAACTAGACACTATACGGAGTGAGACACTTTGGAGCGCTCAGTCCTAAATAGAATGTCTTTACCAAGACCCTCTCCTCAAGGCTCAGGAATCTATGCAGAAGAGGATGTGGAAAAATTCTAAGTGCCAGACATTGTCGATGACATCAAAGAAAACACAGCATCTTCCAGACACGGGAGAACTGAGACATATATGAACTCAGAGAGACTATGATAGCATCTGAAGATCTGCACAGGTTCAAACCACACAAAATTCCAGCCCAGAGCAGGAAGTCCTACTTCTAACCTAGAAGCAATTTCCAACAGATAACCTGCTGGTAAAGGGAAAATCGGTTTTCTCTAATGTAGTAACACTGGGTATATCAACCACACTCAGGAGAGGCCCCATACACAGGAGGAGTTTTTCCAACACAAAACAGACTCCATTTTTTTGTGCACTTTTGGTTTTTAGTATTTTTTTGTCTTACTGGGATTTTTGTTTCTTTTGTTTTTGTTCTGTTTTGGTTGAGAGAGAAAGAATGAAATTAGATGGGTAAGGAGACAGGAGAAGAGTTGGGGAAGGGGGAAGAATATGATCAAAATATATTGTAAAAAAAATCTTTTAAATTAATTTTTAAAAATATTAAAAAGAAAAAGTCAAATGAAATACTAAAAGTTCAAATTCTTAATTGTTTCATTAAAATAAAATCTTTAATCATTATTAATCACTCACAGCATCTTAGAAATTATATTAAGGACAAAAAGAAAACTGGCATGAGAAAATCCTATGGACGAAAACTATGTAGACTAATACAAAAATAATGTAATGAAATGAAATGTAAGTATAATGAAAATAAGATGAAATATGAATAGATTGAAGAGACCTAGGTAATCTCTTGTATGTGATGGATGGTGCTGTACTTCTGGTTAAGGAGACTATCACAAAACTTCCTAGTGATCACATGTAATACTTGCTGCTCTGGGGGCACAAAATCTTCCTAGTGATCACATGTAATAGTGGTGCTGGGGGGTGGGTATAAAGACAGCAATACTTCCTCTTTCTTATCCTCATCCTAGAAACAACACTCTGTAAGATAGAGGACCACGTTGGTGCTGCTCACAACTCTCTCATCACTACTAATAAAATGCATAATACAAAAAGGGAAGTCTTCCAGGACTGAAAAGATGGCTCGAGGTTAAAAGCATCAGCTGCTCCTCAGTGGATCCAGGTTTGATTTCCATCACCCACGTGGCTACTAGCAACTCCCTGTAACTACAGTGCCAGAGGATCTGGTGCTCTCTTCCACCTCTGCCATCACACATACATGGTGCACAGACAACATCCAGGCCAACACTCATGAATTAAAAATAAGATAAATTCTTTTAGGATGCTCCAGTGAAATCTACTAAATAAATGTTATTCTCTCCATCACATGTTAAAACTAAAGAGTTTCCGTCTAGAAAGGTTAAGTGACTTCAGAGATAGAGAGATACTTCTCAAATGTATTTAAAAGAAGACGGAGGGCTCTGTGCATAGGGAGAACACCTTGAATTCTCCCTCCCATAATGTTAAGTGCATCAGCATCAGACTCAGTCTGGAGAAGGAGCGCAAGTACTCTAATAGCTAAGAACTAGTTTTCAAACCTGGGTTCAGTCACTTCATGTCTCTACATCCAGGTTTTTCTGTCATTCTGTAACAGCACATTAGAGAGTGCATTTCTTAATTCCTTACTGGCAGGCTGGATGACAGGATTGTCATCTATAAAACAATACTCACATGAAAAAAAAATCCAAAAGGATTATTTCAGAGACAATGTGGAAATTTTATAGCTATGTGATTCCACGTATAAATACCACTTTATCTAAATTTAAAGTGTTGATCAAGATGGTCTCTAAGCCAAAAGAATAAAGAAGGAAGTGACAATTTCACCAAGTGGAAACATCCAATTCGGTGATTTAATAAAATTTAGGGTTCAATGATCATTAGCCTTTAGCTGCAGGGTCGCATTGCCCTCAGCCCTGCAGTTTTGTTCTCTGCTAAGTCATCTCAGCAGTACCATTAGTTGTCATATTACTAATAATGGGTGTCTAGGAAGTCTCATCTATCACTGCTAATGTTTCTTCTTTTAAGTGGGCTGATTAATGAGAAGGGGCTGCTTTAGCCACGGGAATGCATCATTAGCCAAACATATTATTGCAAACATCACATCCGCTGCTTGGTTTTTCTATACAAAAAGAAGAGGGAGAGGGAGAAGAGTGAACTTGAGAGAGAGAGGTGGAGGGAGGGGGAGGGGAGAGGAGCAAACATCCCTCTAGAATGCAAGGAGTTTGCCTTTTCCCACCAAGAGAGATACAAAGTATTTGGTCAAATTCTTAAAAGTACTTCTAGAGGGTCATTAACCCACTATTGAATGTGAGAAAGAGACATTTGTTTTTCAACATAATATTTTCCAGACACAGATAAAATTATTTTTGTATAAACAAACTCAGTATCCAAGTAAAGAACTATAATAAATAATTTAAAGGTTTGGCATGATGACTCGATGGATAAAGCACTAATCATACAAATTTCAGTATCAGCATCCACTTAGGGCCATGTGAGTGTGGTGGCCTGTCTGTAATCCCAGCCCTGGTGAGACGGAGATGGGATACCCAAGGCATGCTGGCTAGCTAGACCAGTGGGAATGGCAAGCTCTGGTTTTACCAAGAGACCCTGCCTCAGAAAGCAGAGCATGATCAAGTAAGAAACCCACCTTGGGCCACTACAATCAAACTGTACTGTGTGTGCTCTCAAAATTACTCAAACACTGAGTTTCTAATTGGCACAGAAAGTGCATATATACGTTCAATATTGTATACAGGTCTATGCTTCTCAAATGCACAAAGACTGAAAAATAGGAAGAAAAGCGAGTATCAAAATACCCTTTTATTTCAGCTACCTTAAGAATGTTCCTGTCTCCACATGCACCTCCAGGGCCTCTGTGTCTAGTACCACTCATGTAGGGCAGCACTGCTCTGTGGGTAGCTATTTTATGCTTTCACCAACCAGCTCTCCTAGATGATGATCCACATCTGTGTCCCTTCAGAAGTCAATAATCTATGCCAGCTGTTTTCCAAAAATAACCATTAGGAAGGCACCAGAGCAGACCCAAATGTAGATCCCGTCAGCTGCGCATCTTTCCACGTTTTCTTAGCTCTTCTGGGGTTTCACCATCATCATGCTGATCAGGGACTAGGAGGGAGTGAACTACTGTTGTCAAATTTTCCCTTTTTGGATACTCAGAGCAGAACTGTTAACAATCTGTGTACATGAAAACAACGCTGCATACTAAGAAGATACTAAAGGATGAGACAAACAGCATCCATACCATTTTCTTGTCTTAAGGTCTCAGCGTTTATTATATTCTGACACAGCAATGATTGATGTGGATGCCTTTATACAGAGAGCTGAAGACTTATACAGCCAATGAAAGATTATTATACTTAGTGGAAAGATAAAGTCAATGAAAAATGATGTAATAAAGCTCAACTTTCCAGCTTCTTGACTGTCAGATTTTGTAATAAAAATGTATCTAAACTTTATAAATCAACATAAATCTATGAGACAAACAGAAATAGATTGCTTACTAAAATTACACAAAGGGCAGAATACTTCTTATCTAAAACCAACAAAAGCAAGAAATGCATCCAAAAGCATTTAAAGTTGGGCCCTTGGATATAAACCTAGGCTAAACAGGTTCTTCTGGTTCCTGTGGCAAAGTCTTGGTTGAGTCAGTTCAGTTTTAGGCAGATAATCTCTTTAATATTATGTGCACAGCATTAATGAAGATGGAAATAATAGCCTCCTTCAAGGAGGGCATCAGTGTTTCCTAAATTTTCCATCACTCATTCCTAATGAAAACATATGTTCCAGACCGTATCACTTGTAAGGGGTAGGTCTGAATCTCACACTGATCACAAAACTAAAAGTTTCAGTCTTTACTACCATGAGACACAGAGGATGACACATACTGTGGGACACATGCAAAGAGGTCAAGAAGTGACTGTCAGTTTCCAAAACGAAAAAAGAAATGTCAATCACGAATGATGCTGCCGATTTACGTTACCAAAAAACGTGGGACCAGACCAACGAATACTTCCTTTCAGCCACGGTGTGGATGAGCACACAAACAGAAAGGCTCACTGCTCCTCCTCACAGGAACCAATGCTGATCCCTTTCCTATCAGGATTCCAACTTCTCTACTGCCACATGTGTGCATGTGCCTGTGGAGGCCAGATTAGGGTGTTGGATCCATGGAAGCAGGAATTACAGGTGCTAGGAACCTGACCTAGGTGCTGGGAACCAAACTCAGGTCCTCTGGAAAAGCAGCAAGTGCTCTTAACCATACTCTAGTGTCAAACTCCCATTTTTTTGGATCAAAGTGAAAACGTTTTAATGAAAAAAATTAAGTGGTAGGCTCAGGATCACACCTTGACTACTGATATTGACAGTACAAAACCCATGGCTTGCTTTTCTAAGTGCCTTCTCCTATACCACATTGTCTTTTTATATACAAATTGAAGGTAGATATATATTCTGATATCCTACAGAAATACACACACTGTTACTTGTCAGTGTACCTCACTGGATGATAATTGCCCCCCATGACTACTTCAGAGCCTCCAAAAGCTGCCATCACCATTCCTACACCTGACTTAGAACTCAGGTTGCTTTGAACTATCCCATTCCCAGACTACGTCAAGTTTAATTAAATTAAAAAGATTGGATGGAGGCAAAATAGACCTCAATTTTTTAAGATTATTTTTATTTATGTGCATGTCTGTGTGCATGTATGCCACATGTGTGCATGTGCCTGTGGAGGCCAGATGAGGGTGTTGGATCCATGGAAGCAGGAATTACAGGTGCTGGGAATCTGACCTAGGTGCTGGGAACCAAACTCAAGTCCTCTGGAAAAGCAGCAAGTGCTCTTAACCGTCTCTCCAGCCCAAGCCTCAATATTTCTTAACCTTTGGGATGAATCCAATACGCATTAAATTTGAGAACCAGAGCTTTAATTATTATTAAACTTTAAATGTTCCAGGTAGTAGCAAATTAACAAGATTTAACATAGCCACCATGTTCAATTTTTTTCTGTGAAATTAAACTAAGATCAAAATCAACTATCATAGAACACCAATATTAGTTACTAAACAATTAGTTAAACAATTAACTAATTAATTAGTTACTTAGCTCCTTTTAGCTGGTGCTACAGAGAAACACACAGGAATCCTTACACACACACACACACACACACACACACACACGAGCCAGCAGCCACAGTGCACTCACACTCACATGTCCACTGCTGCTCCCCTTAACATAATCTCACAGTAAGAGCCTTATCATGGCCAAAACCAAAAGAAAGAAATCCTATAAGTCTTTTACCAAAGCTAATGCTGAGACTTTGTCTTTGATTTGCACAATTAAATGAAAACCATTTTACAAGCACATTTAACTACCACAGGTTTTGAATTCCCTAACAGAAGACACTGTGATTAAGGAGTCATAAAACCAATCAAGAAAGGATTTTTATTCACTGTACATAAGAAAAATAGGATTAACCTACAATCAATGAAATTGTTCCTTGTTCTTTCTAGTTATAAATCTTGCTTATAATAAATGTCTGTCAGTTCTTATATTCAAGAGACTATAACCAACCCAGTTCCTCAATCTTCTAACTCTGTTTCTCCAAGGAAAAGCTTTCTGTGACATTTCTAGTCACTAGTCCCAAAGACATAGTAAAAACTGAGCACTTCTTGGGACTGCTAAATTAAATTTAGGCTAAATAATGGTAGCTCATATCCACAGTCCAAGCACTTAGGAGGTTAGAGCCATGGTATGGATTCAGGGTCAGTCTGGGCTAAGAGTAAGATCTTGTCTCAAAAAAAATCAATTCTACAAAGAAGATAATATATTTATTCATTTCTGATAATTATGTTATACTTTCATAACAAGGGTTTATCTTAACATTTCAAAAGCATTCAAATCCAACATAATTCAGAAGAAGGAAAAATGTCTACTTACAGGTATCATCCAGTTGGCCAGGTCACCATATTTAGAAACTTGCATTGCTCCTAACATTGTTAGATTGACATGTCCCCTGGGAAATAAAAAAAAGAAGTATGAAGCAAACTTCACAAGCTTTATATCCCCTTTGCTTGAAAGCATCAGCAATTAAAAAAATCTTATGGCCCCCAAATGCATCTATTTTCCTACTCCCTGCAATTGATTTCTAAATAGATCAGCTCCAAGCTGGTGCAAAGAAGTAATCATTAAGAGTTCTTTAAAAAAATTATAGCTTATATTGTCTCCAAAAACAAACTAAACACAGGTGTGCACAGTGAAGTTTGTTTCCTTCAGTGGGGGAGAATGTGACTTGTTTAGAAGAAAATGTTGGGAATACCTTATAATGTTATTTCAATCAAGCTGGAACAAAGATGCAAACTCCATGCAGGGGGTCTTTTCAAAGGAGTAGGGTGGATATTTCCATGCCCAGCCCTCAGGGGGAATAATTTCACAGCTTTCTGCAGCTGAACAAACCGTGACCGTTTAATGGGACTGTGGGAAATGGGACTGTGCCTCGGAGTCTTGCTCATAGGCCGAGAGATGACTCAGCCCACTCTACACCATGTGAATATGAGGGGCTGCGTTATTACATACCCTCTAATCATTGCGAATGATTCATCGCTGGAGAAGAAAGAGGCTCCTGGAAGAACAGTAACTGTTTCCTTTCCTAAAGGCACACACAAAAGAAAGAAGGAAGGGGAGAGAGACTTTTTAGATCTCTGAGATCACCATGATGGATAGAAAGGACTGTACCAACTCTGCTTCTGGAAGATTCTACAATCCAACCAAAATGCAATTGCACATGGGGTAGCAACTGTCCACCCCAAGAAGAGGTGTATTTTGTCAGTGACATTGTTTAGTTTTGTCCCTGCAAAGAGATAACAACCAGCATTTATGGGATTACTGCTTGGGAATTCTCTACAGGCAAAGCATTCTCTACTGTCTATACAATGCCCTTCAGCTTTGCAGGTTTAGACACTGACAATGTGCAGCTAAAGACTAAAGCTTGCCAAGGATCTAACACGCAACACAATGGCTACAGGCAACACCACCACACTGCACATTTGAAATAAGTTTTGAAAGGAAACCTCAGATGGCTGCTGTGAGGTGACAAATGGTCATTAACTTGATTATGTCATACATATAAGCATACATGTCAAATCAACACACCAATTTTTAAACATTGAATATACACTACTTTCTTATGCAAACTATGCTGGCTAGTTAGTTCTTTGTCAACTTGACACAAGCTAGAATCACCAGAAAGAAGGAAACCTCAGTTGAGAAAAGGCCTCTATAAGATCTGGCTGTAAGCAAGCATGTGGGGCATTTTCTTAATTAGTAATTGATGCGGAGGGTCCAGCCCATGGTGGGTGGTTAGTGGTCCTGGGTACTATAAGAAAAGAGGCTGACCAAGACAAGGGGAGCAAGCCAGTGAGCAGTACTGCTCCATGGCCTCTGCATCAGCTCCTGCCTCTGGCTTCTGCCCCACTTGAGTTCCTGTCCTGACTTCTTTCATTGGGATGAACAGTGACAAAGTATAAGCCAAATAAACCCTTCCCTCCCCAAGTTGCTTTGGTCATGGTGTTTAATCACAGCAATAGTAACCCTAAGACACCAACTATACCTTAATAATTGTGGGGAGAAAACCTAAAGTAAAAATAAATGAACAATATAAAACGCACATACCTAATTCCTTATTATCATTAAGCCTGACCCTCCTCCTCACATGCAAGTGCATACACACATCCATCTTTATTCTTAGCCTGGATAAGCTGTGAGCTTCTGTCAGATCACATACTTTCTGAAACCAGAGAATGCTTCTGAACACATTTAATACTAATTTCTAAGAGATGCTCTTGTTAAGGCTTCTAAAAGTGGCACATTGTTATAAAAGTTCAGAGCTGAAAACAAAAAACAAAACAAAACAAAAAAAAAAAAAAAACTTCACACTTAGCCAGGTGTAGCAGCACAAATCTGTAATCCCAGTACTTGGGAGCCTGAGGCAGAAGGATTACCGAAGTCTACATAGGAAATTCCACCCAGCCAGGATTACAGATGAGGGAGACCTTTTCACCTTCATGTTTATCCAGTTAACACACTAGCTAACTACCAGTGCCTTGGTCAGATCCAAGCTGCCTGTCTTGTGGGATCTACTTCTTGTTTGTTCCAGAGTTTCAGAACATCATATGGTCTCCCATGGAACAAGCGCTTAAAGGCTACCTGACTGAAACACTTCAATGGTCCAGAGCACTTCCTCCTCTACTGGGATGCAGTGAGGTAGCTAAGAATAGGAAACAAAGCTTTGGTGGAGAGAACAGAAGACAGGAAAAGCTCTCGGATGTCTCAGCACTGGAAGAGGTCTGGCCATGTCCAGTTGCAGCACCACAGCCTCACCGGCCGCCGGCTTCTCAAGGACTGCAGAAAGCTAACACTTTCATCAATATCCCCCACTTCAGCTCAAGTATGGGAGAAAAGCAAACCTATTTATATCATACTGAAATATTTATTGCCCAAGGGAGTTTGATTCTAAATAATGGAAACATTTTCTCATCTTCCAGAGTACCACAAACCTGAAACGCTTTGGGAAACACTTTCTGGTGTGGTTAGAAGTGGCTTTTAGACAGCACACAAGACAGAGAATTAAGTAAGATACTTCATGTGAAGTCCCCAGTCAGAGCTGGGCACAGGGCAGAACTCCACCACCGCAGCTATCATTATAATCATTGCCTTCCCCCAGAGATAACTGCATAACTGCATGGGACCACAAAGTGGCTCATATAGTAGGGTTCCCAGCCATTCTGCATGAGCCCTAAGCTTTAGGACATGCACACTACAGCTGGACCTCATCCACACATATCTCCGTCTGGCACAATCAGAGCCCAGACACTTCTGTGAGGTGGACAGGCATGGAGGAAAACTGTAGAGGACATGAAAGAGACATAAACATATCAAGTCTTTGGTTTCCTGTTAAATCACAATGGCTTCCAAAAGATATTCTCCACTGACGATATATGTGAGGTAGTTTTTTTTTAATTAATAATAATAATAAAATGAAAAGATAATAATAAAATATAATAATATTTATTATTATTAACATTTTCTAGGCAATTGCAAGGTCAATGGGGCAGTGTGTTCTGCTGCACAAAGCATAACTGTATTTAAAGACCCAAGAACAACCACATGGAAAAGTATCCAGGCTTCTTCCTGGACAGTCTTATAAATTATATTCTTCTGAAGCAGAGTCAACTGCCCACATTTTTATTTATTTATACTATTTATCTCGAGTATATGTATGTGTCTTCTAAGGCATTGTTATATTCTTTGAAGCATTCACCTGCCCACATTTTTATTATTTATGTTATTTCTTTTGAGTGTATATATGGGTATGTATGGGAGGTCAGAGAATAATTCTCAGGACTCATTTTTCTCAGGTCAGGCCTGTACCTAAGCTCCTTTCTACCCACGAGCCACTTCCTAGCCTGACTTTTTTTTTAGAAACAATATTATTTTACATGTCAATCTCAGTCCCCCCACACACATCCCATGTCCCACCCACCATCCACTCCCCATCCACTCCCCAGGGAGGGTAAGGCTTTCCATGGGGGAATCATCAAAGTCTGTCATATCATTTTGGGGAGAGCCTAGGCCCTCCCCCGTGTATCTAGGCTAGCCTGACTTTTACTCACTCATAATTACTTTAAGCACTCCAACTGGCTATCCAATCCAGAGGTCAGCCCTAAAAACATACATACGAGTAGCATTATTGAGACTCTGTATTTATATGCTTAGGAATACGCGCACATGCGCGCATACACACACACACACACACACACACACACACACACACACACACACACACACCAATTAAAAGGTTTGAAGGAAGGAAAGAGAAGTGGTAAGTCATGTAATCATATTATAGCCTCAAAAAATAAAACAATTAAATCATTCATGTCTGTGGGTTTATACATACTGTGAATTTTCAAATCAGGAGAAACACTTCTGCCTCCCCTCTAAAGCTAACCCTTCCCTTTTATGAAAACATGAACCCCCTTTTAGCTTTTTGAGACACACAGAAGATCATTGATAACCATGATTATACTTCTGTGCAATAGTATGTCAGAACTAGTACCCGCTGGTTAGCCTTCCTCAACTTTGCCTTCTGCCTGCTCTGAGAACCACCGTTCTATTCTCAACTTCTATGAGACTGTTTTTATGTTGTTGTTGTTTTGTTTTGTTTTGGTTTTTTTTTTTTTTTGGTTCCACATATGATTAACAATATGCATGACTTGTCTTTATGTGACTGACCCATTTTGCTTAGTATAGTCCACACTGTCTCAAATGACAAATTACCATCTTTTTTTAACCCTTTAATAGTATTCTACTATGTGTTTTATTTACCCACTGATTAGCTGATTAAAACCTCAGCGTGTCTTCATTTTATTGGCCGTGGTAAACATTATTGGAATAAACACAATAAGATAGATGTGTTTCTGTGATTTGATGATTTTATTTCTTTTGGGAATATACCCCAAAATAGAATTACTGGATTATATGATAGTTCTACTTTTGGATGCCATCATTTTTAAACATCCAATATCTAAATGAATCCAATACCTAAATATACTATGTTGAACCCACAATTTTCTAATGCAATATCCAGGATTTGTTCAGTAACTATAACAATAAATCAATATAAAGATTAATAGCTTTGCCACCAATCCAAAACTCCATCCAGGCATCCAGTCCACATTACACCTAGGATCAGGTAAGAAACTTCCTGCTTCAGCTCTGTTCTGCTGATTCTGGGACCTTCTCTAAGCACCCATCCCACATAATAGACAGAACCCAACAAATGCTACTCTAAGCCTCTCTCTAGTGGATGGCAGTAAATACAGAGTCTCATAGCTTCACACAATGCTGAGAACAAGTAACAGCTGAATACTGAGCCCTAAACAAGCCATTTATAACATCCCTTCTAAGGTTCCAGGATGCTGCAGGAGAGGGGGCAGAAAGAAAAACCTGAAAGAAAATAAAATCTGTGATAAAATATCCTATACATAAGACACAGTCATCGTTATCACAAACTCATAGTAACTACAGGTTCCTATACTAAGTCTCAACAAGAATGGCCCTGCTAACCGTCAGGTATGGATGGAGGAGGGACACCCCAAGGCCAACCCTCATTAGTGAATTCTTTGCTACTAATAGATTCAGGGAGAAAGAGAGCCCCTGTCTTCAGTTGTATGCCTACTGCTGACCCCACAGGCTCCAATGAGTTGTCCCAACCCAGTGGTCACACAGATGGCCATGATTAAACTAAATGGATCATGAAACAAAAGTCAGGAATCTGGGGTTGGGGAGCAGGCAATGAGGAGAGCAAGCAAAGAGATAAAAAAGAGTGTGATAATAAAGTAATCAGAATGCATTAATACATATGTGGTAATATCAAATAACTCTTCTCTGTACATTTAAATGTTTTCATACTGCTTTATCAAGAGAGTGCATTAATTTTATCCTTACCTAGTTTATTGGTTCATAATTCAATAGTAGGTAAGTAACTATTATTAGCACTGAACAAAGCTAGAAACAAACTTGAACTACCCTATACTATTGGTTCTCAAACATGAATTCCCAACAGACTCACATGGGTGGCTTCTGCATATGCGACTGCTACTGCCTCCAACTCTCCTAGTTTCTAATTCAGTACAAGAGTAGTAGCAACTGAGATCTAAGAGTCACTGGTCATGCTGACACTATGGATACTAAGACTTAAAGAACCAATACCCTAACCTAAGGGGAAAACTACAGTTTATATTTCACAGCAAAAAATAGAAATAGTTACAAGACAAAATGACAGGTGTTTCAGAGAAAGACACTCAATGTGTTGTAGGTTCTGGGGAGGGGGCATTCTTGTCCTGTGGAAGGACTAGAAGTGACCAAATGGGACAAAATGTGAAAGATGGTTATAATGCAATCTGATGGTAATTATGAGCTTAGAGATGGGGATAAAAATGAAGGAGAGAATCTGGTAAGCACACAGTGAGTGCAAAGGCTACCAGAACGAAGGGATGGTCCTAAACAGAGAGAACTCCATGTCATTCAGTGTGGAGCTGCCTGTACTTCCCTGTGACGGGCCTGTGATTCTCCAGAAGTGGGAGAACCCTCAAAAAGCAGGGTGACCTTCTGGGAGGCTGTTGTAGTCACAGGATGTTTGGCAATGTCTCTGGCCTCTACCTACTAGACACCAGTAGTACTCGCTCCCAGAAGTAATAGTAAAAAATGTCTTCAGACACTGTCAAATGTCCCCAAGACTGTTGAAAACAGCCAGTGTCAAAGTTAGGAGGGGCTTTTCATAGGCCACAAGACACACAAGATGATTCTTTCTAAAGAAATTTAACACCATTACTTTTTATATTAAAGTAAGAAAACAGCACTGATAGGGAAGCATGCATAGTTCATATTTAGTGAAAAAGCAAAAGCAAGGGAATTATTAGAAATTTCACAGTTACTCTAGGTTTGCACCCAGATTTTCATCGCACCTATCTGCTGCCATCTGCACCTTCCCAAAGCTGGCTTTTCAGCAGGTATATTCAGTGTATGGACAGAAAATCATGCATGCAGCAGGAACAAGAGACAGTGGGAGCTCAGACTCTAATGACTTTATGTTGGGTACTTTAAGATTACAGTGGGATTTCAGAACTTGAAAATTGGTAGTTTCATTGGGACTGAGCTACTTTGAAGCTTCATGGAGTAGGAAACCCCTCCCATCCAACAATGGGACTAAAAAGATTAGCTGTTCTTCCAAGGAAAATGGGTTTTATAAACTCAAAGCCCAAGACTTGGGAAATAGAATTACTCATTTCGCAAATAACCAACTACCATAGTAAATTAATTAAAGCAAGCAGCAAATATTTTCACAGACCAGTGAGCTAATTGCTAAAGGATACAGTATGATTCAAGTACAGCACTGGTTAAATGTCACTGTGTGGCCACACTGGGACTTTCAGAGTTGAGTTGTGTTAGCTAATTCAAATATTCAACCTGAATGTGTATAGGTTCCAAAAATTCCAAGTATCAGACATCATTCTACTTGACAGCTGGACTTTATGTTCAGCTCGTATTACATCTGAGAGTTACACACTCTATTTTTGAATACAAAGTAAGAACAATACTTCTGTGGGGGCAGAATGAATAAAGAAAGGCATTGAAAATCCTCCTAGGACATAAATTAACTTAAGAACAGCTCTACCCCAAGGATGAGCCAAAAGCCAACAGAAGAGCAATGGTGACAGTCACCAAAAGACCTGACCCATTCTCTAGGTTGCTAATATATTACATGTTCCTGGCAATTAACAGGCTGATAATAAAAAGCAAAGCATGTGACTACAGGAGCTGACGAGAAAACAATGTGATCCCCAACTCAAAGAAACTTCCTGTGTGTTCAGTTCACATCTTTGGCATGAAATCAGTGGCCTGGTACAGACTTAAGCAATCCTGCCTTTAGAGGCTGCCCTCTCATGATAAAAAGACCTACAATACATAATGGTAAGCATTACCTACAATCAAAACCCCAGTGCAGCAGCCAGGTACTATGCATCCACCCCCACTTTCTCTATCCACTTGGGATTGGCATATTTCCATATTTCCATATAACCTGGCATATTTCCACTTGGGGTTGGCCAATAGAGGCCCAGGCAGGAGACCCCAGCAGATGTCTTAGTCCACCAAGGTCACTGTAATTTGGTAATGGTTTTTTACCTAAATGCCACAGTTTCTGTTGAGTGGCTCTCTACTGCCACCCCCTTTAAGGATAAAATAGAATAACTCTCTGTAGGACTTCCCCATCGTTTGTGAGTTTCTTTCATGCTGTCCAAACCCTTGTAAATTGCCCTGTCTTTGAACTCTTCTCAATAACACCATGCAAGGGTGTGTTCTCTATTTGAAGACAGGACCCTGCCTAACTAGTTAAGGTTCTGTCATTAAAACGTGCCTCCGCCTGCATTTCTTCCGTTATCTCAGCTGAGACTGAGATCTCAAAGACTAGAAGGGCCATTTTTCTCCTTAGTCATAAATACAGTGAATTCCCTCCAGAAAAAGACAAAGAAATAGGTTCAAACTGGTTTCCGATAGTCGACACAGAACTAAACTAGCAGCAAAAGAAAATGCTGAAAAAGAAAGAAGTGAATTTACCTGCATTGATGAGGTCAGCATCAGCTTCGTGTTTTAGAGGGTATGGACCCTGTCAAATACAACACAAATTCAGAGAGTAACAGAATCACATTTCCCCTCTGTAACTGTGTAAATACCTTCCCTGAAGATGTAGAAAGTTAACATCCAAAGACTGAGGTAAACTTTTTCAAAAGTAATTCCTGGGTTTTCACTACTCTTTTTCTCATATTGATTATGACTGGGCAAGTGAAATAGTTCCTGAAATTACCAGTCTGCTTTAACTGCTTTAAGAGAAGTAATTCTTTAGTGCCTGCTATATAGATACCCTAACAATGTTATCTAGAAACTTCATGCAAGAATCACATACACACACACACACACACACCTCATTTGTGTGTGTGTGTGTGTGTGTGTGTGTGTGTGTGTGTGTGTGTGTATTTGGGCGCGTATTTCTAGTACTTTGTGTTCATTTCATTTTATCATTATTATTATTATTATTATTATTATTATTATTATTATTTGTTTTTGTTTTGCTTTGTTTTTTTGCCTGGTGTTTTCTAGAGAGGAAGAAAGGTGGTATAAGGGTGGGGAGCATCTGGAAGAAGGGGGACAGAGATCAAAATATATTGCATGAAAGCCCCATCCCTAACTCAGAGCTATCTTCAGCTGACAACTGCTCACAAAGGAAAAATTAGTTTTTCTCCAAACAAGTCTAACCAGGTATACAGACAACACTGAAGCAAAGACCCATGCCCAGCCACATATGGCCAACAGAAAATGTACCCAACGGTATTTTTGGAGAGTTTTCATCTCAGAATGCTTTGTCTGTTTTGTTTTTTAAGCCCTAGAGATCTTTTGTTTATATATTATTTTTTTCTGATTTTGTGTTTTCATGGGATCACTGTGTGTGAGAGAGTATGTGTATGTTTACATCTGTATGTGTTTCTTGTGCTTTTTCTTTAACTCTTTTTTTCTGTTTGCTTGGTCCTATTCTGATCTGGGGCTTTTTGTTTGTTTGCTTGTTTTCTTTTTTTTTAGTTGCCTATTTGCCTGTTTGTCTTCTAATGAGAAAAAGAGAGGGGTAGATTTGTGTGGGTGGGGAGGTAGCGAGGATCTAGGATGACTTGGGGTAAAGGAAATCATGATCTAAATATATTGAATAAAAATCAATTTTTAATAAAAATTAAAATTATTTTAAAAGTATATGTTGTGTGAAAATTATATTTTAATAATAAAAAAGAAAAACAATAACAAAATAATCTCTTGTTTCAAGTTTGTAATCTTTTTTGGGTCTTATTATCACACATTTTGGTCTACACAGAGCCTATCAGCCCCAGTTAAACCTACTTACAACCTCTTCTGGTAGGACAGCGAGTGCCACCTACACTTGTGTTATTTGGTTACAAAGACTTGGAACAGCAGTTCTTTTGTTTTGGTATACAACACTTTGGAGGTCTGAATTTGGGATTCTAATTTTACTTCTCCCTGTATCTACACATGGGCAGCCTTATGTTCCCTTTGCTGAGTTCTTCTCAGTAGAATATTTAAAAAATGTAATTGTACATGTTTGTATATGTGTATGTATGAATGCATACACATAGAAACGTGTATATATGTGTATATTTTGGTGGAAATCAAAACAAGGACTTCACATGCTATGTATGTTTTCTACTGCATTTGAGCTACAACCTTGAGCTAATTTTGTATTCCTTTTTATAACTCCAGTGAAATGAATGGAGTCAAGCATTTTTATGTAATGACATATACTAACAGGAAGGGAGAAAGAGAGAAAAGAAAAGATGTAACAGTTAAGAATGAGTGAATACTGGCTATGAATTTTTAATATACTCCCAAAAGAAGGACTAGAAATGATCCTATAAATAAACTGAATTAACACCTAATGTTTTAGGATTCTGCCCATTTCCCTTTCAATGTCCCACATGGATAATTCATATAAACTTTTGTCTTCAAAATGAAAAAGCTGACCACTCTAGACAACCTCAAAGAGTCCTCTAAAGTGCAAATCTTTGACTTCAATAGGAATCTGCTTCTATCCAGATACACAGCATTTCTGTGTCTCTGAAAATAGCCAGGAGATGGCTTAGCCAATCAGTATCTACTACATATCTGTGGCCATCATCTATACAGGAGGTATATTATAATTTTATCACAATAACAGTAGAGGTCTACTGATAAGTAATAAAACACTGGAAAATTATACTGAGTTTTCTACAAATATCATTTGCTATAGTTCATAGTTAAAGAGAAGTTACTGTCATCTTACCAAACCCAAGACTCCATTTTCACTTTGAAGATGAACAGTCATATTTGGACTGATGAAGTTGCTGGCCAAAAGAGGTATCCCTATACCCAAATTAGCTGGGAGGAAGAAGTTAAGGCAAAACACAGTAAAAGCAGAGATGGTGCTATAAGTCTTTGGACATATAAGTTAGAACGAGAGTCTTCTTTGGAGGAAAATGGCTATGGATATAATAACTGAATACATTCTCTGTGCACTCATTGATAATCCTCCTAAAAGAAAATCTCTGATTAGTCCCTGTCTTTTTTGTTTGTTTTTCTATTTTTTTATTTAGTCCCTGTCTTAATAACATTAATATGCTTTATCAAAAGATCAAAGGAGTGGCTTCAGGAAATAACCAAGGTCATTTTAACAATAGTGTAAGTCATACTTTATTTTTACTAATGTGTTCAGCAAGCTTGGGTTAATACATTTGTGACTGTCATCATTGAGCATGGATTGACCTTTGTTTAAAAACTATTTTCACTATACAAAACCCTCATTAAGAAGAAAGACAATCTAAAATTCCAAAATGGCAGTATCATTTCTGAATTTAAAGAAAAGAGTTCTGATCAGACCAAACTGTCATTTCAGGTCCATCAATTGTTCTGATGGCATATCATTGGTAAACATATCTGAGGCATAATCAGGAAAGAGGGGAGGATGCATCTCAGCAAACACTCTGAGGGCATAGGAAAAGTGGCCACGTACCATAGCATTCCAAAGGACAACCTGAGGATATGGGACCTTGTCCCTTACACGATCTCAGCAGGTCAATGCTGATTTGTTCTTCATGGTGTGAGACTAATCCTGCTCTCAACAGGGCAGGGCAGAAGAAGCAGACCAGAAATCTTTTCTCCATTGTTCTACAAAAGAAGACCTCACCAAAACTAACTTAAAAGAAAAAAATGGTATTCTGAATCATAGCCAGAGAGAGAGGTAGAGAGAGAGAGAGAGAGAGAGAGAGAGAGAGAGAGAGAGAGAGAGAGAGAGAGAAACATTTACATAGTTTAAATATAACATCAAATTACCAACTACCAAGGCCAAAAGTATATAACAGTGGTGGCCCAGGTCACTTTTTGTGGATATAGAAAGTATGTGAAACTACACTGACAGCTACTTGGTTCACAGTCTAACCAACCACAGTCAAATATCAGTGTAATTTGTATCCCATTTCTCAGTCATGACAGAACATGATGTATACTAATTCTGTTATGGACAACTATTTTCAGGTAAGCGCAACCCTAGTTGCAAACCTTGAACCTAAGCTCTTCTTCATGCTTGATTATTGAATCACTTTTTAAATACTTTAGTAAGAAGCAGGGCATTGTGATGCACTCCTTTAATCCCAGCACTCAGGAGACAAAGGCAGATGGATCTCTGTGAGTTTGAGGCTAGAGTGGCCTACACAGTGTCTTCCAGTACAGCCAAGGCTATTTAGAGAGACCCTGTCTCAATAAAAAGTAAATAAATAAAAACAAAGTATTTTAGGAGGACATATACCAGGAAACAAATGGCCATGCACACTTAGTGCTGACTAAGGTAGGTAATAGAGATATGGTGAGATGAGTTACAGACATTTGTCATTGGCAATGCAGCAATAGTGAATAAAGAACAACACCTAGGAGCCATTATCATATGGAATGGGTGATGTGGTCTGTGTATATATATCAAGGGTGATTCAGCTGAGAAAAGCCCAGTGCCTAATACCCACTCAGTCTGGGATGACTCCCTCCTTTGCCTATGCAGAAGACAGATGACAACCAACACCATACTCTCTTACTCCAGATGAATTCTCACCATAGCATAAGTGCAAATTGAAAAAAAAATCAAGAAATAAAGAGGGTAGAGGTGAAAATAAAGGAGGAGGAACAGAAAAGTCTCTCAGTCAAGAGACAGTGGGAAAAACTGCAACTCATAGGAAAGGGGAACTCATGGAATGCATAGTTCCTAATTCTGTCTGCTCCAGGTCTATAAATACAACTTTACTGGAGTAAAAAATCCATAAATGTTCATCTTATTATACATTATATGTGCATTATAGTTCAATATCTAGTGTACTGAAAATTATCAAAATGGTGAACATATACTGAAAAATAAGCAAAACAGTAAATAGTGTCATTGTTATTTAAATAGTGCATTCAAATTTCAGGTACTAACTGTACTAAATCATGTCCACTCTGGTATTTTTTACCAAAGATGAAAGGTGGGAGGTTCAAAATTTGAATTATTCGGTTGAGTACCTTAACAAAATATCTGGCAAAAGAGTCCATTGATAGGGTCTTTTTCAAAGAAAGTAGTGGCTTGCTAGGAAGTGGGATTTTATGGTTCACTGAGTAATCAAATGTCAGAATACCAAGAAAACAAACAGCACCGGTTACAACAGTGATTCTACGATTTAAAGCCTCATCTTGAATAATAAATAGCTCCTCCTCAAACTTCTAGCTAAATGCCAAACTGTACAAAAAAATATAAAGTACACTCAACAATTACTAAGTGTATTTTAGTTGCCATCAAGAAGGCAAATAGATCATAAACATCGACTTCCTCTATCTTGCCAACCCTGAATTACATATCCCATTTTGTAAAGTATGACTACCTTTAAACTTAACGTGAACTAGGCGAGAATCATTACGCATAGGCCTGATAGTCTGCTGACCATGGCAAAGCAAGGACTGCACATTTGGTGGAGCTGAGACTGACAAAGGATACCATACATGCCATCCTCAAACTCCAGAGCCGCCCTCTTGATGATCCGCTCCCTGACATCTTCTCCAGGCTTACCAGGTTTGGCTTTTCCATCTCCTTCCTTTCGGAGTGATAAACGCTTCAAAGTAAGTAGAAACAAATTATTCACATTTAAGATCAGCTTTCAAACTTCTCATTGCTTCAATATAAAAATTTGCAGAAAAACATAGCCCTCGTTCCCAGGAGGAGGCAAGTCTACAATACAATGGAGCATTAAAAAAAAAAAAAAGATAATGCACAAGTGGTGTTTCATGACAGAGATCATTCTTTAGGAAGTAAATAAAGCAGGTCAGATTTGTTTGAAGGGAAAGACAGACCTGCTTGCATTGCGGAGCAAGCAATCCACTTGTCATTGCCATTCTGACTACTGCACTCTTCTACCTACAGCTTGACAGCTGAATTCTCCTCAGGTGTTCAGAAACTGGGCCTGAATAAAAGAAAAGACATAGGCCCTGGACATCTGTTTCCTGGGGCTGTCAGAATGGGTTTACCAGGTGGCGCTGAGGCTGATTGCCTATTTCCACCTGCAGAGTCTAGATGGGCTTTGCTATGTGTGGATCACAGGAATCATGGAAACAGAGAATAGTTCCCATTACTAAGTCTCCTTAAAACAGACTGCTTTGTTTGTAAATATCCCATCCTAGCTCTCAAGGCACATGATAGCAGTCTAGGACAGCATATCGCCGTTTGCTCTGACTCCTAATATCCCCTGCTGTCTATATATTGACAACCAATACCCCCTGTTTACATATCCATTGACTCCCAATACCCCTTCCTCTATATCTATTGACACCCAATACCCCCTGATATATATCTATTGTGGTGTTATCCCTAGAAACTTTTGAATCTTGACATCAACTGAGACCTGGTAGTTCAGTCATTGTAGAAAAACCTTAGTACCCAACCCCTGGACACCTTCATACTCATCATCTGCCCATAGCTCAAAGCTAGTTAAAAATTAATTCTTTCTTTATTCTATAGAAGTAGAGAACTATTTCAAAACAGATACTTCTGAGCAAGCATTAAGACTTCATAGGGGTAAAGCCATCCAAGTCCTAATTATTCACCTCTACCCTCTAAGAAAGCTATCCAAAATCAGGGTTCATAAATTGCAACCATTGCAGAATCCTGGCAGATATGATAGCCTACAAAAATCACAAGACATGGAGACACTGTTACACTGGGCAGAAGCACAGTTGTTTCCTTTCCAATGGACACACCAGAAGCTCCTACTTAAGACCCAGAGTAAAAGTTCTCTGCTCCAACCTTCTAGCACCTGGAATAGCCTAAGAGGCATGTGTCTCTGGTAACCAGATCCAAACATAATGGCAAAAAAAAAAACCTCTGTAAATTACCTCAATTCTTTTCTCATATTTTTCTCCCTTTATAAGGCGATGTACATAAATCTTTGGAATGTGGATATCTTCTGGGGCAAATGATCCAATGTCTACAATTTCTTCAACCTAAAGAAAAAGGGATAAAATGTTAAGTAAGATAGTCATACCTTAAAATGAGTATGTTTTTGCTTTCAAAAGTAAAAGATACAAATTCATGTCCCACTTGTGAATACAGTATAAATAATATGGATATGTATCTATATAAGGCCATGCAATATATACCATACCTTTTAAACCCACAACTGAGAAGAAACCAAAATCTGTATGTCTGACTCCAAATGTAGGACATAAAGCAACAGATCTCAGTCTTTTCCTAAAGAACTTTGGTTACAAATTCATCAAATTCATCAGGGCAGCTGCTTGGACTCTCATTAACTGCAGCTCAGCAATGCAAAGCTCAAAAGCACACTCCTTAATATTAGTGGGAAATTTATCATATCAAAGACAAAAATCTGTAACAACATCTGTGTGGTCAATTGAAGTGGTTGTTAAATATAGATGCAAATGCCATTCATGGCCATTTTGAATTATTCCTGTTGTTCACTTCAGAATCGTGACAGAACTGTAATCATTGAGATAATTTTACTCAAAAATGGATAATTGATTTTAATATGGAAATTTCAAGAACGGATTATTAAGTAATAACTAGAAATAGTCAAATTGATTCAAATCAAAGTCATTCGCAGGCATTCTGCAATAATATAAAATGTCCCCAAGTTAATCTGCTATTTTAGGATTCTTTTTTTTTTCCACTGTGACATAAATGAACTAAGAATGACAAGGAGTCAAGAAAAACTAATCTCAACATCAAATTCTGATTAAAGCTAATTTTGATTAGAGAATTAGCTTTCTCATGGCAAATGCATAATCAGCTTAATGGATGTCATACTTGCTGTGGCTTGACCCTTGGATGTTTGCCATGGTATCTGTGAAAAGACCTGGGGCATCCTCAGGTCACTATGGGGAGGCTAAATTTATGGAACTATATTCCCATCACCTGTGCATTATGCTCTCTGACCACAGTGAGGAAAGCGGGATGTTCCAACACATATGCCCCCATGACTACTATCTAGTACCCACCAGAGGCCCAAAGGCAGTGAGCCTGTCTGGTCATGAAAGAGCAATTCAAAGCCATAAGCACAAAATGATCCTTTTCTCTTCATGAGGTAATTACCAAATCTTTTATTATAGTGACAGAAATCTAATACAATGCCTAAAGCAAATAATTATTTTCTGAAATGAGCTGACTTATTTAAACAAGGAGAGTCATTTTGAACTTGCCATCTAAAATATTAAAGAAACCACCCAGAAGTCTGTGGAGTTCACTCCTCACTATGCTATTCTGCTCTCCCATCTCTCATCAGGTTCCTGCCACAGAGAAGTAACACAGATTACAGAAGATGTTCAGTTATTACACAATGCCCCCAGGCAGCTGAAGAACACCAGGACACTAGGTGAGAGCTATCTTTCTGATAATAAAGATCTGGGCAAAATTAAAATGCCAGGGAGGTATCATGTGACATCCAAGTTGAGTTAGTGTGTGGAGATGGACCTGGGAACAAGCAAGAAGAATAGAGGATTATGGGGGCCCTGTGTCATTCCCTAGGGAATGACAGGACTTCTTGCCCTATACTTTGTCTTCTCTGCTGAAGACAGGTGTTCCAGGGTATATTCATATTTGTTATCATTCATAATCTCTCTCACTCCTTCTACCCTCTCTCTCCCCTTTCCTCCTCCTCCTTCTCTCCTCCTCCCGTCTCTCTTTCTCTCTATGTATGTGTTATATGTACTATGTTTGTGAGGGTGTATGCATGTATGTGTATAGGTGTCCATACATATATGTACCTGTCTATGTGGAGGCCAGAAATTGACAATGGTGTCTTTCTCAATGCCCCCTTTTTATTAGGCAAGATTAGTGACTGAACCTATAACTGGTTAACTCATCACTTTGACTAGGCCAACTAGCCTGTGATCTCCAGGGACCCAAGGGGTACAGATGTATGCTGCCACACTTGACTCTTTTATATGGTTAGCAGGCATCCAAACTCAGGCCCTCATGTTAGACAGAGAGCATTTGACTGACTTAGCCATTTCCCCAGTCCCTGTCCTGACATTTTTTCTACAAAGCAGGAACCATGCTAAAAGGACCTGGAAGTCATTCAGAGTGGCAAAGCATTGTTGCTATGTCAGAACCAAGTTGCAACTATAAGCCTCTACAGCTCATTCATAACTTTACATTGTTTTCTATTTAAGTCTTCAATGAAGTTCTATTATACTGAAGATATATATATAAAGGCTTATTATGCAAAAATATTGACCACAGAACTCATTATAAAGTCAGGAACAACATCAATGTTCAAAAGTAGGGAATTGATAGAAATAAATGCCATGCATCCTAACACAACAAAACAATATTATGATTTTGTAATATTGGATAGCATCTCACAATGTAATGTTTCATGAAAATACAAGATTTGTTTACAAGCAACTATATATACTTTAACACAACTGCATCATTTTCCTTTTTCCTTTTCGATAAACATATTAATTGCAAAAATGGTAGATATTTGGACACTTGCATATTGTACTAATCAATCCAGGGTAATTATCCTTTTCTTTCAGCACAACTATATTTAGTCCTATGAAAAGCATAAGTACAATGACATGCTAATAATTCCTCTCTCTGGGTAGCTGTATAAATTATTTCTGTGGGAGGGGGCTGCTTGCAGAGGCCAGAGGACAACCTTGGGTGCCATCCCTTAGGCACTTCCCACCTTATTTTTTGAAACAGTCTCTCACTGACCTGGAACTGACCAGGTAGCTAGGCTAGTTGGCCAACATCTCTAGGAATCTGCTTGTCTTTGCCTCCCAGGGTTGGGATTACAAACATTCATCTTCCCCAGGGGTTTTAATTCTGGGCTGTGGGAACTGAGACCAGGCCCTCACACTTTCACATATCTCTAGCTCTGTGAAAGATATTTTTGTATCCCTTTTAAGAAGAGAAACCTAAAAATGTTTGGGGACTTGGGTAGAGTGCCCAGGGCCTCACAAATGCTAAACACACACTCTGCCACTGAATTCTGTCACCAGGTCCTCATAAATGCAATGTTTTCAAAAGGCACAAGAGATACTAAATAGATGATTTCCCAAACCAGGAAGCATAACAAATGAAGCATGTGAGAGAGTTTACAGACATAGACCTAAAGAATGGGCCATGGTAATATGAACATAGAAAAGCTATAAAAATCAATGCCAACACTAGGAAATAAATACAGAAACCTTTTTCCCTATTATTATCTTGGTGACAATAATGCAAACTCTTTCCCATACCTAACGTTACTCCAGTCAGCCTGGCCTTCAGATCTCTTGCTGGAATTACAAAACCAGCTTCCTAACGTGTCTGCCAAACTTACTCTTCAGCAGTATCAAGGAAAATAATGAAGAGTGAGGGAAAAGAGAGAGTGATCCTTACTTAAACTGGAAATCTCAAGAGTATACAGTAACTATTGGGTTTTTCTGGTTCCACCAATTAGTTTCTTCAAAACTTGTGGAATCAAGACAAATTTCATGACTAAGAAAAATTATGACTTTCCACAACAAACATGCCCTAGTTGACAATTTTATAAAGCAGCAATTCAGTTAAACATAATCAGTTCCATGCTTTGTAGTGCTGATTTCTGTGTTGTACAAAATGAATGTGTAGTATTTGTCAAAACAATACCAACACATGACTGCTGAACACTTCTGTACAAACAAGACTTTTCTGGTGTTGGCTAACAGGGTTGGTAGCAAATGTTTGAGGTACAAAGCAAAAGGAGAAAATCTGTTTTCAGACAATCTATGAGGGGTTCAAAGACAACAAAGCAGCATAGGCAGAAATATCTGTATGGTGTCTGTGCAAAGGGCTGAAGATGGTCCCAGTTTTGTGTGATCTTGAGACACATCCAGAAAGAGCCAACAGGGTGATTTGGAAGTCCAATATGATCAAGTTATAATACAGGTAAGAAAGGAAATCTGACGAATGAAATAAGCTCCTCATAGAGTCCTCAGTGAAGATGGCAGAAGGCACCCCCTGACAGTACCAGAGGAAAATCAAAGGACAGGGAGTTGGGGTGGGGGGATGACAGTCAAATGTAAGCATCCTCAGACAAGCTCAAGATAGAAGAACAGTAGCTAAGAACAACCCGCCCTTCTCCCTGGCTCTATGAATAGTTCTCACACAGTGCCATCTGCTACAGCTCAGAATCCAGACACTTGAGGTTTCTCTAATTAGTACCTGTCTTCGTCCAGTCATTAGCTGGAAAATAGAGGCTAGGAAATGCTAATCGTTATTGATTTGAACTCTGTTTTTAAAGGTTTACTCTCTCTGACTTGTGCCGTCCCTACTTTGTAAGTCTGAAGTTTTATTTTGAAGCCCCAAGGAAGATAAGTATTCACCAATGCTTTTTCTTAAGTGATAGCCTCAGTTTCTTAATATCCACAAACATGGGCCTGATCCTAAGAGTTGTTAATGAAAATGGCTGCACAGCTACAGTCTGCAGTGGTGCAAAGGGAGGGTCCTACAGGAAGCAAGGAAAAGGCTCCCTCCCATCCACACTTCAGCTGTCACAGAGGTTAGCAGGAACACTCTTCTTTTGCCAGGAAAATGGTCCAAGTCTGAAGGAGAGGTGCTTTGGATGATAGTTCCACCTGGAGAAGGAGAGGAGGATGGGGAAGTATGGAGAAATATTGATCACTTGTAAAAATACAAAGGAGCAAAAGAAATTCAACAGAGGATGACTACCTGCTTAAGCCTTGTGCTAAGATAGAAGATGGCCGGTTAAAACATATAGGAAAATAACATGGAGTTTAAAGGACCAAGAACAATAATGCATATAAACATCTTCATAGAAATGCACAATGACAGAAGAGCTAGGGCAACACCATCATGGTATTAATTATACTCATTTCTTCAGAGACGATTCATCACCATTAGAAACAGTAGGTAATATGATTTCAAAGTTGTGAAACCTAGCAGTTCAGATCTCATGCCAAAGAACACTCCACAGTGTCTGATGAAAACAGGCAGATAAAAACAAAACAAAACATGCTGTCCAGAAAATGTGCACATGCTTGGACAGTCAGATATATGTATGAAATATAGCAAAAATATCTAATGTGGGTTTGAAAAGAGAAAGGCTATCACACTGATAGCCATAAAATTAGACTTTTCACCCAAGAACAGACAAGGATGGTAAGTTTTAATGGAAGTGACAAAATTGCCTCAGAAATGAGATAGTGGCATCAGCAGAGACACAAATTATTGGAAGATCGTCCGCTGATGGATTCTGTATGGCTTTCTGACAAGCTCTGTCTTTCACAGTGAAACTGTGGCAGGAACTGTGATTCTAGTTGCTGAACCAATAAAGATACACTGCTCGGCCAAGTAGGGATGATGGGAATCTTGAGATGAAAATGGCAGGATTAAATTGGAATTTGAAATGAATGAGGGAGTGAGTCCAGAAATGAGTCCTGGTCTTTGAGAAGTCCATCTCCAGACTTGAGAAAGTTTGGAGTAAAGAGAAATCAAATCCAGTGTCATAAGCTGAAAATGACAAACCGGCACCTGAAGGACACTCAGAGGACCTACTCTGACATTCACCTTGATGATGAAAAGAATTTTCTGTAAAGAGATGAGTTGTGTAAATATAGCATAGGCAGCCATACAGGATCACATTTTTAAATGATCTGCACAACACAGACATGCATGATCTAGGACCCATGCAAGCTTTCTCGCATGTTAATAAGAATGTCAAAGGAGTAAAGTGGGAATGGCATGAGGCTTGTCCAAAGCGGCAAGGGCAATGAAGGAATGTGCTCTGCCATTGCAGCTGCTGAAGAACTAGGAATGATAATCATCACAGCATGGGCAGAAGACGGAAGAAACGCAATTCCTTTCTGCCTGTCTTTGTCAGAGGAAGAAAGCACAGAACTAGCATGGGTGAGGGACAGCCAGATTCTAAGAAGAAATACTGATTTTCTGCACCAACTCTAAACAGCAAAGTATTATCTCCCAATATTCTTTAAAAGCCTGAATATACCATCACCAAGTTGCCACCAAGAGAAAAAACGGTAGAGATGTCAGCAGATAGAGAGGCAACAACACTTCTTTTCAGGAGGAAGGCCAGTCCATAGTAGCATGTGCCAATGGCATATTAACAGTTGGTATGTGTGGCCATAAAAGAGTGGGAGAAGGGGGTGAAATTAGAATAATACATATATATTTAGAATATATATATTTATAAATTTATCAGAAAACAAAAGTCAATCATTAAAAACAAACAGCATGAGAAACAATAAATTGCTGGGCCCTTCCTGTATATCTCCCTGCAGTCTGACCTCATGCCAATCCCTTTACCTCTGTTCTTCAGTGTCCTCATTTCAAGGTGGACTTCTAAAACACAGGGTGCAGCATAGAATCATATGGTGATTTCTGGAGCGCCTTTGCTCCACACCAGCAGGTTGCTGTATTTTTGAGTATTGCCCAGCGATGTTGGCACATTTTCAAAAAAAACATAAAGTGGAAAGAAAAGGGGGTGCCTAGGAAAACTCTACCAGGGTTTAGTAGTGATAATAATTGTGCTTCGCTTAATCATTGCATTTCCTTTTAGATCCTAGATACTATTAGCTATAATAGCAAGGGCTTGAATTATTATTTAACATTGTACAGCTCAGTAGTGTTTGCCCTTATAGTATCATTTTCTATGCACACTCTACACTGCCACTGTACAGTGTTTACTTCTTGTAGCCTACTAATTCATACATATTCTAGGTATTGTGAGATAAATTACACCACATGTGCCACAAAATAAGTAAAAATTAGAGTATGCATTTCACGTTGGAGAATGATACAAAGCCAGAAAGAACACCTAATGAAAATGGTGTCTACTGGTTTAGAAAATAAGGTAGGTTGAAGAATAAAGTTCAGCAGGAATTAAAGCTAATACCATAAAATGATGCCTGAGCTTCTTTTTTTAATTTTTTTTATTTGAATTAGAAACAAGATTGCTTTACATGTCAATCCCAGTTCCCTCTCCCTCCCCTCCTCCCCTACCAACTCCCTCCAACTAAAACCCTACCTATCCCATACCCTTTCTGCTCCCCAGGGAGGGTGAGGCCTTCCATGGGGGGTGTCTTCAGAGTCTGTCATATCCTTTGGGATAGGGTCTAGGACCACCCATGTGTGTCTTGGCTCAGGGAAGTATCCCTCCATGTGAAATAGGCTCTCAAAGTCCACACCTATGCTAGGGACAAGTACTGATCTACTACAGGAGGCCCCATGGATTTCCGAGGTCTCCTCACTGACACTCACATTCCTGCGGTCTGGATCAGTCCCATGCTGGTTACCCACTGCTATCAGTTTGGGACCAAGAGTTCCCTGATGTTTGGGTCAGCTGTTTCTGTGTTTCACCATCCTGGTCTGGACCCCTTTGCTCATCACTCATCCTTCTCTGCAACTGGATTCCAGTTCAGTTCAGTGATTAGCTGTGGGTGTCTGCTTCTACTTCCACCAGCAGCTGGATGAAGGCTAGAGGATGATGTCTGAACTTCTTATTCTTAAAATAAAAACATTGTTTGTTGAAAACATAACAAAATGGCCTACTGACCACCAGCATAAGACTTCAAAGACAATCCTCATCCAAAAGTGCCGATTCTTTCTTCACACTTGCTAGCCAACCTCAGAGTTTGGGTGGCCACCTTCAGCCTAATGCTTCTCATTACAGAGCAAAAGCAGCCCTTCCTCCTACATATGGGTTGTTTAAAATGTGGACTATGCATGAAAATGAGTGGAGCAGTTGGGACCCTTTTTAGAGTTTTGCTTAAAATAATTCACTATGCTAACACTATAGCTTAGTGTTAGCATAGAATAATCAGTAGGATATATTAAGCCAAAAAGGTAGGAATATTAGCATGAAACATCCCAATAACTTTTTTTATAATTTGTAATCACTGTTTTTTATGCAAAATGGTTTATAAGCATTATTTTTCATCATCTCTAATAACAAATTCAAACAGCCTAGCTTGCTCTATTCTGGTATCTTGTTTATAATCTGTCTGACAAAAAGAAAATTCCAGTCTGCACTAACTGTGTGATTTTATAATGTATGCTTTCATAACATGTAAACCACAATCATGATGTCCAACTTTTACTTGCTATTTCTTCTTCTAAAAGAAATCTCCATTAAGTCATCAACAAATCCAGAGAAATAATTAAATGGAGAACATCTAACCAAAAGAATAAAATATTTCTAACAATAAAGTATTTCTCTCATTTAAAACACTAGTTGATAACAGTAAGAAGAAATTACACCATTATCACATACTCCAGGAAACTCAGGGAGACATGGTATAATTAATAGAATGAAAGTAAGAACAGTTCTCAGTGAGGAGAGTTACAGAAAATGGGAAGATTAAAACCTGTGGAGTTTTTTTTTTTTTTTTTTTTTCAGATTCCTGGTGGTAACAAGTAAAATTTTAAAGGTTAAACACCAAACCTTTCTAAGTTTATTCTCTAAGATGTTCCCTTCCAAATGGGCTGTTAATCATCCATAGAGCTTTATATAATCAAAAAACACAAAGTAGCACAAAAACTACACAGTGGAATTGGGTTAAATGCTAACACTTCCAGAACACAGTGAATGTTGCTAAATCTAACAGAAAGTGTGACTTGAATTCCCAGTTTGTGAATGAGTCAATAATCCCTGAATTTAACATCACTTAGCACTCTCCACACAGCAGAGCTTTCATCACCCCTTCCTCTTTTAAATGTTCTCCAGTCTAGTTTCTTTGGAGCCGCAAGTAAAGCGCAGTTGTGTTCATTTCCGTTCAAATATTAAAATGTATTTGGTTTTCCTGATTTAGTGGGAGGTAGTCAGAAAATGCAAAAGTCAACAAACCCCAGGACAAAATACCTTTTTCTTCCCTGTAGGTCATTTTCTAAAACTATGTCACTAAGCCCCAGAGAAATCGAAACCCATCCATCACACACTTCACAATGACTTGAGCATTAAGATCAAATGCCTGTCCCTTAGCATAAACAGAAGGGCCCATACAATGAGCTTTTCCAATGCTCATTGTTTGGTGCCAGATTTTCACACCGAGCAATCACAACACATAGACATTACAAGAAAATTCGAGGTCTACTCAGTGTCTACTTGACTTGTGCAGCTCATCCCTGAAACTCGTTGGATGTTTAAGTTAAATCATGATCTTTTTCTTTAAAAAGAGAATTTACATTATAATATATAATTACAACTTTCCTCCCTCCAATTTCCCCACTAAAGAACAGCAGATGTGACTGGTTGATATAAGTAAATCTGGTGTGGAGGGACCCACACATAATCCCAGTACTTCAGAAGCTGAGATGAAAGGACTGACAGACAGTGGTAACCCTCTGAGCTACACTGTGTGTCCCAGGCTAGCCTGAAAACTGACCAACTAACAAACAAAAGCAAATGGTGTCAATAGATTGTAAGAGAAGCTTTGGCCCACATGATCTTTATGCCATGCATTTTAATGACTTCTATGATTTAAAAAAAAAATGAGACAACAGACAGTGGTACAAAGAGAATACAGATGTGGAGTCACATGTTAAATTCCTGCCTTGATCTAAGACTGTGTTGTTATGAGGTCAATCTCTAAATTGCAAAAGTCAAAGTGTAAATGATGCTTAGTAATCTTCCCACCCCTCAAAGTTGTACGCTTGCCTCATTTCCAGAATATTCTGTGAACAAGTCCATAAAGGACACACATTATTGGACAGTGTCTTTTTAATTATTATGGGTCATTGACATGCTGGATCAATCTGTTCCCTATTACTGGGTACATGCTGCTAAATGCGACACATGATTTTAATTCTGTGTCACACAGTTTATCTCCCTCCTACTCTCAGGACTTGGCACACCAATTTTCTCCTGACTAACAAGGCTGTTACACTCACAAGGGAAGATTATGTGCCACCAATCAATAGCCCTTTACATATCTCATTAACTAACATTACTGCTTGCTCACTTTAGCCCAATAATAAAGGTCTCCTAAATGAGATACACTACCTCCTCCGGCCAGAGTTAAACCACACACCTGAAGACAAAATGATCCCAGAGAAGTCAGAGGAAGCTGGTCACTGTGACAAGGAAGGAAATTTCAGAACAGCTGGGAACATATTATTTCCTGTCAGTGTAGGACCTGGCAATGGACTCACATATAAAGCCACCAGAAAGAACTGCTGAGAAAAAAACACAGATTTCCTTTCTTACACCAAGGCATGATAATGATGTCAATCAAGCAGAATGGGCGGAGCATTTCTAAACTTGGAAAGTGGTGCTTATATTGCAAAATGTCTGGCTCAGACACTCAAACATCACTTAATGAGCATCTGTTATGTGCCACGCCCCATACCACATGGTGGCAATACAGAGGTAAGTTACGATGAGGCCATAGGAGATACTCAAGACTTTCATGGCAAATATGAGCAGGCAGATAATCATGCCATATTATGGCAAGGAATGCTATGATCGGAGAGTTCCACAGAGGGGACAGAGGAAGCTACATGGAAAGGACAGAGAAGATGTTGGAGGCAATGAAGGCACAGAGTGCAAAACAGTTGGAAAATAATGTGGGAAGATGTTACTTGGGAAAGATTTCAGGGTACAAAGGAATGGGAGGGGTCAGAAAAAATGGTTCAGGATGTTTAATTATATGTAATAATGTCCCTAATTTTGGAAAGATTATCAGAGGTGACAACTGCTCACTTGAACAACAACAAAAAAAAGTAATTTTCTTCATTCTTGAAAAAATTCACAAGTTCACCTTAGCTAATCCCACTAGAGCAGTTTCTTTTGATTACTGTGGCTTCTATCCAAGAAGAAATATTTTAAATTGTGGCAATTAACTTTCCTTACTCTTATCAATTTTTGGCTATACACGTGGACTCTTGTAAAGGACTAGTAATAGGCCACTGGGGTATTTGAATATAGTCTAATTTTAGTAGGCTGCCATGTGCAGCGTGTTCAAACTGCAAGAGTGATGTATGCAAATGGGCTTCTAAGACACAACCACTCGCACTGAGGAGTTCCAGGAGAAAGATTTGTTTTGTTTTTACTCTCACATATTTCATGCTAAAATCATTTATGAAAGCCGTGACTGTAAAATGCTTTCTTCATTCAGAGATATTCATGAACAATAACAACACACCCTGGAGATTAGCTTCATTTTTTTAAAAAAAAGCAGTTAATTTAAAACACTAAACAATCTTGCACAAGCCCTAATTATGGCTTCAGTATTTGTAGAATTGGTCTATATTTGAAGTGGAAAGAAAATAACATTTTTGACAAGGTCTCTGCAAGGAGTGAGGAAAGCCAGTATTATTTTTATTGGGAGTGACTTCAAAATCCCACACTAAAATCTTAACACAAACATGGGATGAACTGATAAGTAGGCCAGAAGTTGTTAGTTAACTAAAAGAGGAAATGGAATTTTTATCCCTTTTGCAGCAAGATGGTTTTGTAAAAGCCTGCTTGGTTTATGTCAGTCACTCTGTACTTACTTAATAACCATTTCAGAGGATATGATATGTAAAGATTACAAAACCATTATGTCATGTTAAAAATGATATCCTCTGGCCCATCTTTTCTTTGTGTGAACAGAATCTACATTCTCACTTACAACCAGATGACTGTGTGAGAAATTATGGCCATGAGGTTTCAAGAGCTGACTCGATATAGGGTATCAACTGAGCATCTGACTGGCTTCTTATTTAGGGAAAAGGCTCTGTAGGTACAACTGCTGGTCATGACCACCTTTCTCCACATTTACTTCAGTAACTGGGAGACTGCTGTTGGTTCACAATGCTCTTCCTGTACTACCTCCCTATCGACAGCAAAGTTCCTGTTAGGGGTCAGGCAGACAGAAGATTCTCCACGATGCCAACTTCAAACTCCAAGTGTCTTGGACATGTGTGCCAACCACACTCTGGAACCTTATCATTCATTTTCCCTCTGAAACAATTCCAAATTTAAGCAGGATACTCAAGAACATTTGGCAACAGCTAGAGAGCTTTCATAGTGATGTAAGGTGATGCAGAGGCCACTGGAAGGAGGAAAAGACATGAATGGTCTTACCTAGGCTGGATCCTGAGTACGGCAGTACTGCACTGCAAGGGGCAATAGTGGTACGACTGTTGCAAGGGCATGGGGACAACCAACTGCTTTCCCAATGAGGCAAGCTCTACAGAAGGGAATTCACAGTACTGAATAAACCTGGCCAAAAGCCCATGGCTGAGAGATCATGGCTGAGGAACTTACTGTTGTTTTGCCAAATTATTAAACTTCCTTCTAAATCTTTATGCTTATATCATACATTATGCAGCTCTCGGCATTGGTCAGAGAAGCTTGCTCCAGTGGGCAGCAGTTACTGAAGAGACTCTTAACTAGGCAATGAACTGAGGACAAGAAATGGAGAGTGCTTGGTGATAGAGGGGACATTTAAATGTCCCTTTGCAAAGGTTTAGGGAGCATCACTGAAAAAAAAAGAAAGAAAAGAAAAGAAAAGAGCAGAAAGGAAGAACCAGAGGCTGGGAAGGAGTGCTGCAAAATACTGTCTGCCAGACTTGACATGGCCGGGGTTGCCTGCCCAAGAGCTAGCCAGATGCTAGTACTCTACACACAAATTCAGGAAAGACATAAAACGCAAGCAAGCAAGCACGTGACTAATAATCACCTTCGCTTGTCACCAAAGATACAAAGTTAAAACTACGAGACAGTATTTTTACCTAACAAATTATCAAAAACATGTTTAAAATATTATATTCATGTTGTCAAGATGAGCTCAAAATTATACTTTTACGTGTCACTGAGGGTATTACTTTTATAGATAAGAATGTAGCAGCAAATCACACACACACACACACACACACACACACACACACACACACACACACACACACCATGGTGGAAGAGATGGGTGATCAAAGAAGGGGAAGGGGCATGATCAAAGAAAATTATTTAGTAAAGCATCAGAAAAATAGTGAAGATGAAAACAATATGAAAATGAAACAATAAATTTGTTAATATAAATTTTACTATGACTATGTTTCTTTGGAGAAATTTTTGAGACACTAACAAATTTACTATTTTATATATGCTGATATATGTCTTAATTTTATGAAAAAGAAAACAAAGATGTGTCTAAATAGGAATTAACAAAATTCAGCCAAGACACCGATGACCTCACTTTCCCATAAGGTTCCTTGGCTTCCGGCAGTAAGATTCCCCCCACACTAATTCAATTTCATGTCTTTGGACCTTTGAGCCATAAGAAATTGATGCAGAGGTCATGAGGGAACAGAAAGGTTGAGTCAGGTGTAGATTAGAAGAAAGGATATGTGATAGGTAGGATTTTAGTTAGAGGGGTGGTAGGGGAGGAAGGGGGGGAGAAGAGAACTGGGATTGTCATGTAATTCAATCGTGTTTGTAATTCAAATAAAAAAAAAGAAATTGTGTATGTAAAATATCTAGCAAACCTTAACTTCCACCATATGCAAATATTTACAGCAATAAGACCAAAACACGAAAAGGGCTCCTGTAGGGTTAGTATCCCAAACTCTCAGCCCAGAACATCTATTGAAACTACAGCAGGTACTACCATTACCATGGTCTTATGCTCAGTCTGCTTTCTTATAACCCAGGATCATTAGCCCAAGGACGGCACCACCACAATGGACTAGGCCCTCCCCCATCTGTCACAGACCCACCTAAAACCCAATCTTCCTTTTTTAATTTTAAATTTTATTTATTTTACATACCAACCAAATTTCCCCTACCCCTTTTCCTCCTGTTCTTTCTCCCACCTGCCTTTTGCCCCACCCCCATCCACTCCTCAGAAAGTGTAAGGCCTCCCATGGGGCATCAACAAAGTCTGGCATATCAAATTGAGGCAGGACCAAGTGCCTGCCCCCATCAAGACTGAGAAAGGCATCCCACCACAGAAAATACATTCCAAAAAGCCAACTCATGCACCAGGGACAGATCCTGGTCCTACTGCTAGGAGCCCCACAAATATACCAAGCTACACAGCTGTCACCACATGCAGAGGGCCTAGTTTGGTCCCATGCAATCTTACCAACTGTCCGCCTAGAGTCTCTGTGGGTTTCCTCATCATGATCTTGACCCCTTGTTGCTCATATAATCCATCCTCCATGTCTTCAACTCCCAGTGCTTCACTGCTACAATCCAATTTTATGGAGTCATTTTCTTGAGTTTTCTTCCTCTCAAATGACTTCAGCTTGTGTCAAATTGACATAAAGCTGCTCAGCACATCATCCAATTCCTAACTTCAAGTTTACAGGTCAGTTCTATTTCCTATTGTAATAGTCTATGGTCTAAGACAGTGACAGAAATGCCTTAAACAGAATGTTTACACTTCTTCCTACCCCTTACAGGTCGGTCACATGAGGGCAGGCCTGATTATGAACAGAATAACGGACATATATTAAAACAGTTACTTTTCCCTCTCTTCACAGAAACAAAAGGAGGGATCCAAGAGTTCAAACTATAAAAAAAAATGTATGTCTCTTCTAAGAATGGGCCACCCTGGAGTTGGTAGCTCTTGACTTGACATGACCCTCCTAAGGGTGGTTTCCACGGAGGCTTCTCTTCAGGACTCTGCTACTGTTTGTCTCCTCATCTGAGAGCAGTGGTTTGTCCATGGATTCAACTCTCTGAAGGATTTACAATGAATTGTTAATTGTTCTTTTTTCAACTGTTTCTTTTAGTGACTGTGGGGAATTTCACTTCCAACTTCTTTGGATGCTGGACCCTAAAGTAGAAGTGCTTGTCTTTAAAGAGCAATCACAAGCCAAGGTTGCTACAAAGATTGCTGAAACTTCAATCTTGAATGCAAACTACTATTTAAATGGTATATACTTTTCATTTCTATGGGAGGGAAAAATCTAGCTTCCCAAGAAAGATGACTTTCATCTCACAGCATTTAGGAGATTATACTATTTCATACAAATCAAAAAGTTAGCACAACTGGGTGACTTTTAGTTTTGTGTTTATGAAAGGATCGACATTGTCCTGCAGGTACATTTAGTTAACTGAAAAATTCAGTTAGGAAAAGCTCTACGACTCTGCTAATAGGGAAGAAAATGATTCAAAAGTGTTAAAACCATAAATTGTAATGAGGTAAACTCTGCACCAGAAAACACAATCACCATCCTCTGCTTGTGTTTAGCAACAAACGCTTCAGAAGAAAGCAAAACAAAACAAAAAAAAGAAAATGTGAAAACTCCCTCTCATGGCTTATATTTTTATTATTTTAAAGCCTTTCTGTATCCCCATTTCTTCCTTCTATAAAATAAGAGTTAATAAAATGTACCTCAGTGGGTTATTTAAAAAAATTACTTCAAGTACTTTGCCCTAAAGGGTGTGGTATAAATAGCCTTGTTGATGTGCTGTTTGCCATTGTTATTTTCATTGCTATTAGGCTAAAACTCCTTAACTTGCTATTGCCACTGTTGAATTCTTCAGTTACAGTGTCTATCACACTGTGCAGAGCAGGATACACTTTAGCTGAATACAGTATACTTAGAGCTTTACTGACCTTCCTGCACTATTGAAATGAATTCCATAATTAAAAAATTCCATGCCATTATTCTATCTCCTTAAAAACGTAGTCTCCATCAATCTTTACATAAAATGTTACCTTGTACATTAAAAGTTTGAACCAACAAAGAAGGAAAAAGTGAACACCGTTGAATACAAACATTTAGATGTCAAAAGCACTGTGATTAAAAAAAAAAAAAAAACCCGATGGTGGTGGCACATGCCCTTAATCCCAGCACTCAGGAGGCAGAGGCAGGCGAATCTCTGTGAATTCCAGACCAGCCAGGTCTACAAGAGCTAGTTCCAGGACAGGTTCTAAAGCTTTACAGAAAAACCCTGTCTTGGGGGAGAGGGGAGAGAAAAAATTCAGTAGGTTGTTAACCAATGGGATCCACTAGGCCCCTCACCCAAAATTGTGCAGGCTATTACTATTGTTTTCATCACTCTCCAGAGCTTGATGACAAGGCCCTATTGCTATAGACACCACAGACTTGAGTCATAGGATGTGAAGAAAACAAGCTGATATGGACTTGTCACAGCTTCATCCTTATTAGCTAGCTTTCAGAGTGCTCAACGGTACTATGTACACACCAACCAGAAAAAAAGGAAATCAGTGGTCTCACCAGCTACAAGCTACAATAACACTGACTGAGAAGATAAGCCCACTGGTGTCATAACAAATGTCCCAGGGGTAATCGCCTAGTTTCTGATTTGATTTGAGGCCTGCTCCACAATGTGAAACTCATGCCTGGTACAGTTAACTGGGCCAAAAACCCATGGCTGGCTAGGCCATGAACCCTAGGGAAGAACCTAATCTATTATTTGCCAAATGAACATAATAATAAACCATTCCCTGAGTTCTTATTTTTATAGCCGTAAGTACATCTTCCAAACCCCATCATAAAAGCTTCTTTTTGCAATGGATGGTGGGTAATAGATAAAAATAGAATAGGAAATAATAGTGTGATCTACTCTGAATGAGACAGTTATGGTCTAGCCTTCTTCCCACAGCTCAGTGATCATTAAGGAAGAGGTATGGGAAGGCTGCAGGGCAGAAGTAATAGATGTCCACAGTAAAACAATGTTTGCTAGACCTGACAAGGCTGTTGCACACAAGAACTCACAGTGGCTATGACTGTATGTATGAGACTTGTACAAGATCAAGTCAGCCAAAACTCCAACATGGATGGGGAGGAGCTCAAAAAGTCCTACCCCTAGCTAGGGGATCTATTGGCTTTTGATGGCTGCTGGGGGACAAAGAGTTTTCTTCCATGATGTGCGCCAAGAAACTACCCATTCTCTAGGAGGTATACATACACCCATGCACATACAGGCAGCACTAAGTGAACTTAAAAAACAGTTTACATGATGTTGGGAGAGTAAAGTGGTGGATCAGAGAGGGAAGTAATTGAAGTAGAAGAATTGGAGGATACTTTATATCAAAACACAAAGATGCATTATGAAATTCTCAATAAAATTATTCTCAAACCCTATAAATGGGTTAGAGACATAGCTTTGCAGTTAAGAATGCTGTTTTTGCAGAGGACCTAGGTCCAATACCCCAGTACCTATATGGCAGCTCACAAATGTCTCTAACTCTAGTTCCTGGGGATTGGATGCACTCTTCTGACCTCTGTAGGCACTGAATGCATGTGGTACATAGATGTACATGAAGGCAAAGCATCCACAGACATAAAATAAAATAAAGGTTAAAATATTTTAAAACTTTGGCCAGGCATGGTGACACATGCCTTTAATCCCTGCACTCAGGAGACAGAGGCAGGAAGAGCTCTGTGATTTTAAGACCTGCTTGATCAACAGTGAGCTCCAGGACAGCCAGGACTATAAAGAGAGACATGGTCTCAAACAACAACAAAAAATTAAAATTAAAAAATACAAAGTTCTATTTAAAATAAAAAACAGCACCTAAAATATTCCTTTGTGTAGCAGTGTCTGAGATTACAGAATTCCCTTGAGGTTTTTATTTAATGTTTCCTTTACTTTGAAAGACTTTAATTCAACTTCTGAAGACACAGTCCTCAAAATGAACAAGTTTCATAAATTCTTCAAGTTGAGAGAAATTTGCATTAAACTCAAAACTTTCAAAGTCTTTAAACATATTTAATCCTGCAGCTTTTTAGACAACCTATATATTCCTCTGAATTTGATAATGATGAATATTTCTTCCCTAGCGTTTGCTTGGGTCAGCAAAACTTTTCCAAGATTTAAAGTGCAATTATAAACCAAATGGGATTTTCTAAGCTGAACAGGACATTTTCACAATGCAAAGCAAGCTTGCATGCCTTTCCCAGAGAATTATAGGAACCAAAGTAGACTTTTAGATGACCCAGTTCATTCCACAGAAAACACAAAGTAAGTTAGGAGTTCCTCACATTCCCATCACTCTTCTCTTATGTGATCTAGACTTAGAATGGGCTTAGTTCCCACTTGATCTCTGAAGTTCAAAAGCTGAATTAGAGAGGGGATCTACGGAGAGCCCACTTTTGGCCTTGGTTTCTTTATGGAAGGAACCACCAAGCAGGAAACCAGTACATTCTAACAGTGAATCATTCTTGGTTTCTAATCTTCCATTATTTCTCCCAAATATTCTACTATAGCATTAAAAAAAAAATTCTGTGTCATGGGTCTGTGTAAATCCAACAAGGCAAGGCTTTCACAAGGAGGCAGAGAGGGTAAAACTGCTTCCTTGCAGGTAACAGCTATCTGCAACAATGCTCTCCATCTAAGAAAATAAATAATGAGTTCTGAACCTTTGGTCCCTCTGATGTGTGTAGATGGCTAAGTTGAACATGAGACATTAGTGGGTATATGTGACCTTCATGCATTTGGTTCTCTTGTCCCAAAAGAGATAGCAGATGTTACTTTCTTTCAAAAACCAAGGTGCATATTCAATACAAGCAAGTTTTAGCAGAGAATCATCTTTCAGTTTCATCCAAACAAGATCTAAATCTTCTAAACCATGGTGCACACAGTTGACTACAGCCTCACATTCTTCAACATGCTAGAAACACTCCTCATGAAGAAATTCTAGATTTGGCTTGATGCAAAGTATAAGCGTACTGGGGTTGATGTTGGTAAGCTGTAAATATTAACTGTGTTACTGGAAATAAAATAGCATACAGTTTTGAACATGTTCTAAGACTTTGGGAATCAGGGGCAGTGTGGAAATTGTATTCTCCTGAACCAAATTTGGAAGACAGGGAAAAGATACAGAAGGAATGCCCTACATGCAACTACCCATACTACCATTTAATAGTTGGCATCACCAATCAGTAAGGACATCAGTCCTAGGAAGGACCAAGTGGGGGAAACTATGAATGCATGAATTCCCAACCAGTCAGTGAGTAGGACTCAACTTCAGTTAGACAGCTATAGGTTACCCCAGAAATGAAAGTGTCACTATTGCACCACTGGAGTTTCCTTGCCAGGCCAGTCATTTAGGGGGTTTGTAGGCAGCTGAGTAGAACTAGTAATTGCTTTTTTCCCTTGGTAGCTTACATAGCACATCAGACACTATGAGAGCCAGTCCTCAGGGAGGAGGCTTCCAGGTCAGTTACAGCTGACTTCCTTGGAGTTCTGTGTCTGAAGTATGTATCTTCAGCAGGAGACTTTTCTTCAAGCAGGAAAGGATAATGGCAACAGCTTATATGGTTGGAGACTCTCCTGAACACCAACAGCCTGAAGAGAAGTTTCCTATGCCTGGCATATTCTTACCAGATAACCTGTGGCTCTTGGAAAGAGCATCATCATTCTGTGTGACATAACTACACAACACACACACACACACACACACACACACACACACACACACACACACACACGGAGTTGGAGAAGTAAGAAGGGGTGGAAATGATGTAAATACTGTACATGAATGATGAAATTCTCATAAAAATATTAAAAATGGGAATGCATCCTATAACCAAAAGGAGGAACTAGGTGAATCCAGCTATACAGTAGCTGATTTTTGTCAACATTATTGGTCCAATGCTTTCCTATTATTTAAGAGGAAAAGCATGTTACTACACCCTGGTTAATTTCCTAATTAGAGGCTTTACTATGTCAACAAATAAGAAGGAATACCCATATAAACTTTACAGGCATGTTTCTAACAAAAGGAAAATGGGCACCCAAATGTCACAATTTGAAGACCACAGTCCAAGGTCTCACTATGCCACCCATCTCTCTTCCCTCTGACTAGGACGTCAGGTGAAAACTTGTCCTTGGGGGCCTTTGAAAACTGCAGGCACACAAGAAGATGCCAATCCTGAACAGTTGACACAGTTCCTGAAAAATGCTGCAACCATCAGCCACTGCAACTTCATGTGGAACCAGTCAAGGTGGAAAAGTCCTCAGCCCAAATCCCAGGGTTTCTGTTCTCGTGGCTGTTCATTTGTGTGCATAAGAACTGGCCTATAAATGTGAACTCAGGCAAGCAGAGAAAAACGATAGTCACTTCAGGGGGAATGGCTCTATCAGCACCAAATTTCATCTCAATTAAGTCAGATTTAATGACAGCGGCATCAAGCTATAAAGAGACTGTGATGACCACAGCTGGATAAGCAAGGGACTATATTACACAATCTTCCTCTCCTGGGGGCTGCCCCAAAACAAACCTACAAATTCTGCAGCCAATCACATACCGGTTTCTCTTCAAATCGGCTATCATTTTTTTTTCTCAATTCTATCTAAGTTCATCGGCTTTGAAAGGCATATTACTAACTCATGCTTAATATATCCAGATTGCAAAATGGACATTAAGCTGTAAATAAGAGTTTTCAAACATTTTTATGTCAAGTTATTGTCCTTTGTAATCCCGTGTGAGCTACACACTACCACCATGACCATGTAGTTTTCTTTCTCTTTCTCAAATAACCCTCTAAAACCGAAGAAGTTTTTTGGATCTTAGGTAGTACAAAAATAGGCCACAGGTTATATAAGTTTGTTTTAAATCATAATAATTATACCATATAAAAAATAGTACAGAGAAAAATATAGTCATACACAATATGATTCAGCCATTCCTTTAAAACAAATCACAGCTCGACAAGCTTTGTTCTTCTGATCTACTGAAGTAGTTACTAAAATAGGAACACTATATACTAAAGAAAGGTAAAGGCTACATCCTGACCACTGTTCATAAGATAAAGAATTCTGCCCTCCTTCTCCACATGGTCAAAAATAAAAGATACTTGTTAAGACCCAATGAGGCAGCATATTTATATTAATAGCATTTAAATACCTAGATTTATATGTACACGTACCTAAAAGAAATTTGTAAAGCCTAGAAAATTATAAATAGTTACAAAGTAAAAAGCTGAAAATAGCTAACATAACTTCACCAATCCATCAAAAAACAATATATTATTAAAATGACTTTGTCTTTCAGGAACTCTGAACTAACAAAAAGAAACTGAACCAAACTTTTGTGAGGATAATAGCACACAAATCACTTGCTGTAATGGGTGTTTCTACCCCACAATGCAACCACGTCCATTGTGCCTGAGATAATGGATCTTTCTCACAAAAGTCACTGCATTGTTACCAAGCAACAGGAAATAAAATGTCAAGATTAGCACTTTGTTTAATATATCTTTATCATCAATGAACCTCATTTCTATTCTGCTATTCTCTATACAAATGGTCATTAGGCTAAGACTTATATTTAGTAATCTACAAGAGTCACTAAAAAAGAAAAGTAACTAGCGGGCATTCACCAAGTCTATATTTTACATTTATTAATGTTATACTAATTTTACTATTGAGGTTATTTTACAAAGTAGATAACTAAAATATCTCTTCATTAAATACATCTCTATTAGTCTCCAATTTTTCTAAAGCAAGCCAACATGTCATGAAAATTCAAGGAAAGGAACAGTCTTTAAGTACTTCAATACCCTAAAACAAACAGCTCATTTAATGTAGTTATGTTAGGACATTACCAGGCATTCTGTCAAAGCATTCCACACCTGGCTAAATTTGAAGCACAGAATTTATAGATACTTTAGAGGTTTCATGAATGAGAATGAAAATAAAGTGTAAATAAGTGAAAAATTATGAAGAAAATAAAAGTGAGTTGAAGACGTTATATAATTTCATGGGTCTAAAAGGAAAGCAAACTATATGCATGATTTCCATCACTCCCACATCCATGCCAAAAGAAACAAGGATGTCAACGGCATCCTGCCTTCAGATGGAAGGTTCTCAAGGTATGTGGGGGCTGTTTAATGACAGAAAAGGGTTCTTTCCCTTTTCTTGTCACAGCAAGCAGCTCTCTTCCTGCTTTCCTCTTTGTGTTTGTTCAACACAGCCAGGCCCCTCCAAAAAGGGGGGGATTCAAGAGGATTAGGATATATTATTTCAGTTCCTTTCTTTTGTTTTACAAACAGGGTCTTACTGTGTCATCTAGGCTATCCCTGAACTCACTGTGTTGTCCAGGCTGGCCTCAAACCTGCAATCTTCCTACCACATCTTGAGTGCTAGGATTTCAACTGTGCCCACCACCTCTGGCAGTGTAAACTGTTTCTTTATTGGCCACATTGTTCTCACTGACTGACTCAAACAGAGAACTCCAGTGGGTTAATACTAAAGTGCACTGAAGGGCATTCACATACTGAATGTCAAGTTTGGCATTTCAGCCAAATTCTCACAAATACTGTGTCTCCACATGCCAGTCAGAGATGTTTGAGTGAATGAGTTCTGCACAGGTGTGAGCAATTGCTGCCTGTGTGTTGTTTGAATATTTGAAACTGGATCTGTCCAGAGAAATTCCTCAACATGGTTAAAAGTATCTGTCCTATGGGGATAGAAGCTTTAATTTTTGTTGTTGTCATTCTGTATATACTATCTTTGTCCTTTTATCATCCACTAAAGACAGTCTGAATCCCACTGCTTTTGCAACCCTGTATCAAGCCCTTAGTAATCTCAAGATCAAACTAAAAGACATTTGGATGGAGAGATAGCTCAGCAGTCAAGAACCCTGGATCTTTTTCTAGAGGGCATGAGTTCAAAACCTAGCACCCACATGGCAGCTTACAGCCACCTGTAACTCAAGTTCCAAAGGATCAGATTCCATTTTGATCTCTGAGGGTGCCAGGCACAGAAGTAGTACACAGACAGATATATCCATATGTGTAAAATTAAAAATAAATAAAAAGAAATTGAAGAGAAAAGGAAATATGTTTGTGCCTTAGACATTTCCATTTTCTCTAAAAGCAGGTAGGAACATGGCCATTCTCAAATTCGGATACATTAATTGGTGCGTTTCATGAAGATTATAAACCACACCATTCAGTAAAGTCATTAAGCCACCTGGGTAAAAGCCACCGTGTTTCCACATTCTATCAGAAAGAGAAATAATAACCAGTTTGATCTGTTAAGACAACTAAGACAATTCTCCAGACTTTATTAACACAAAGTTCTCTAAACAGAGCAAGGAGTCACAAAACCTAAGATGTTCCCATCTCGAAATCCCATTCTTCACTCACCTCAGTCCCACTGTCAGGCTCAGGCATTAGCCTGCTGTCTGTTGTTATAAGGACTGGGACTGTGTACCTTATAGACAAAAATAATGAGTCCAGTTCATCATCTTAGAGACTGGAAGTCAAGATCAGGAAGCCCCACCACTACAGCCTCTGCTGAGGGTTCTCAAGGCTACAATGAACATAGAAAGAAAGCAAGATTGTGGCCTTGAACAATACACACTCCAGACACTCACTCACTCCAGAAGACTCTTAACCCCTCTTAAGGGATATGACCCCATTACATGATCCCTTCCACCAATTCCCAAATCTTAAAGCTTCCACCAGCCCTTAGTATCGTCATAATGAGGGCCAGCTTTCCGAATAGGAGAAGGTGGGCCAAATCACATCCCAACCATAAGAAGGCCTAATCATTTCATGGAACAATTATAAAATGTCCTAAGGCTAAAAATTATATTTCACCTAGCTCTGAAGAAGATACCACCACACTCCTCTCATGAAAGTTATGCTCACACAGGATTGTAGCCTCCACCATGCCCAGAAGAGAAGAGACTCTGCATCCTCATTGTACAAACCCACAAGGAGCTCTTCTCCTCACACCTCTGTATGTGCTACTCCTCCCACATCCCCCAAGACACTGCCCCCTCAGTGAACTGAAAATCTAGCTTCCTCATTTTCTTGAGGGACTTACTAAGGGCTCATCGCAACAAGGCTTTTCACAGAACACCTTGATTATAAGTTCTGTTTCTTTCCTTAACATTTCATACTCCTTTTCTCATCAGTATTTAACATTATTATATACTATCCATCTCACTTATTTACTCTACCTACTGCCTATCTGGATCGGAACGAAGGTTCCCTGAGGGGAGAGAGCTCTCTCTCCTCGTGTATACTGATAAATTTGCAGCACCTACTGAAGTACCAGCAATGCGGAACTTATGTGCATCACAGAACTTGTGAAATGAATCATAATATCTAGCACTTGTTTCAAGGTAAAATGGGTGACGTAGGGATGGGGATGCAGATGGGACAGGATGATGATGGACAGCGTCTGCAACAGTGTTGGGCTCAGGAGGACTCCTTACCCCCTCTGCTTTCAGTCATATGCATTCACAGCCCTTCGTGAAAATATACATCTTAAGCATAGCTTTGCAATGTCATTTACAGTGCAATCTTCACTTTTCCATACTCTACCCAGACACAACACATGTCAGCCTGGTAGATAGCAGATGTCCCCCTAATCTTTTCCTCAAGTCCTAAAAAGAGATGGCTTTGCCTGTCACTGGTACAGAACATGAAGTCACAGTTTCCAAAGATTTGCTCTTGCAGACACAACAAAGAGAAATCTTATATTTTCATTTTGGAAAACAGATTTTTATGCCTACTTATGACACAGAATTTAAAATGAGGGGGACTAAAAACACATAATTATCATGATAGTGGTTGGAGGAGAGGAGGCAGGCTCCTATCTCCAAATAGATAAATTCATAGGTCTTCAATCTTTGTGGCTTGTCTGTATGTGTGTATCTATTATCTTGTTATGCAAACAATTTTTTTCATATTCAATTATGTCAATACATCATAATATAAATACTATGTAATGGAGATGAGTTTAGGTTATGAGAATGAATATCTTATTGTAACTAAAACTCTAAATTAACCAAAATAGTTGAAAGGGCATTGTGTAAATCTTTGTTTTATAAAATCAACCTCAGCACAGGCTGACTACATTGACATGAACATACACTCATATACACAGGCACACACTGGCACACACACACACACACACACACACACACACACAGAGAGAGAGAGAGAGAGAGAGAGAGAGAGAGAGAGAGAGAGAGAGAGAGTACAGGCTGGTAGCACTAACACATACACTCACACACACCAAAAAATAAAATAAAGATGAAAAAAACAGCCAAGTTATTTCAGTCACAGGCAGCATTGGCAGCCTTCAGTGGCTGAGTCAGATGACCTTTTATGACAACACGTGCATGTGGGATGCATTATCAACAGTCTCCTAAGTAAAGCACTCTCGGCTCTCCTCTAGATCTATGTTAAGCATGAAAAAAAATAGAGAAAAGACCAGCATTGAGCATGCTATGCACACAGGAGACTGGGAGAAGTTGCATGGGGAGTTGGGAGGGTGACAAGAGTTCTCCTGAGACAGACTCAAATGAGCCAGCCTAGGAGACTAGACAGCCCTTGCTGCTGCTCATTACACACATGCAGTGCAACACCCAGGAGGCACTCCGGGCTGCTTTTACTCATCAACTTGTGAAGATCATCAGGGAAGACTTCACCCACTCAGACAGAGGGAAGTCCAGAAATAACAGTCTGGACTAAAAAGAGAAACATCTTTCTGGCTTGTGTGCCAACATGTGTACCCACTTTTACTGTTTCTCTCAAATAATCACCCAGTTTCTTCACAGGGGCAGACAGATACAACCAGAGCTGACTGGGCTACAGCTTCATAGAGAAACACTCAAATGGCTGCTCCTTTTCAGAAAGATATGTATGGTGATATTCACACATCACTGTTCACCTCTTTGTTTTTATGTACCATAAGTTTATATAGAATGCATCAGAAAGAGAAAGCAAGCCCCAAATGCAACACTGTTATTTATACATGGTAGAAATAACATCAAAGGTGATTTGATTTTCTCCCTTTCATATACATGCTGGTGCATTTCTTGGCATAAAACATGCATCATTCATTAATGAACTGTTACATAATTGAACAACATGTGTTGGTGCATGATTTACAGAATCCAAACACTTGGTAGATGGGGGCAGGAAGGTCATGTGTTCAAAGATGGTTTGTTCTATAAACACAGCTAAAACAATTATCTTTGTCTTTGCTATCTGAAATATAGGCAACAGTTCCCACTGTGTAAGATACTGTTCACAGTACTAGAGTGACCTCCAATCACCAGGTTTGGGGAAAATGAAAAAACAATACTCAATAGAAAGAGCAGAATCCAAGAGCAACTGAGTGAATTCAGAGGGCAACAACCCACAGAATGACAGTTTTCTCAAAGTCACCTTTACGGTAGCTGGCACAGGTGGCAAAGAAAGCTGCAGATAGATTGAACAACAAAGCAAACAGACAAAAACCTCTACATACCTGCTTGATTCTGACGGCACTGAAATGATCTGAGCTCCTGGAGGTTCAAAACCATCCGAGAGTTTGAAACAAGAGTTTGAAGTATTTACATAGCATAATAGAAAAGAGCAAATGCTGTCATCCTGTTATGGCTCTACTTAGCAACATAATTAAAAATACAAACACCCAGAAAGAATGTGCAGTGGGTGGCACGCAATAAATTTTTAATGATTGTTATGGCCAACATTTAACATCTAAAATCATATGAGGAATTTAGTGATCTTTCGTGTTTCTTTCAGGTGAATTCACAAGCATCCTTCCCACTCAGACCACTACAAAGCAGTCACATGGGAATAGAGGAAAGAGATACAGTCTATCCGGGAAGGAAGATAATGGACTTAGAACCCAACAGGGAATGAGAAGACACAGCTCTGGAGTTCTCCCTAGACTTGGAGGAAAACAAACAGAAAGTGACAATAAAATTTCATATCTGAAATGTGAAGATTTCAAACTAAAAAAATTTCAATTCCAACTTATTTTCTACTTTTGAGAACACAGTTATAAGTTAATCTAAGTGTGTGTGGACCCTTTATATAGAGCATACAGAGGAGGTAGGCTTAAAATACTCCTGTTGCCTCAAGCTGTTCTGCTTTAACTGCTAAGACAGAATGGTATATGAATTGAATCTTGGTTCCTTTTATTAAAAGATTTACTTATGTATGTATGTATGTATGTATGTATGTATGTATGTATGTATGTATTTACATGATTTTGTCTGCACATATGCACACCAGAAGAAGGCATTGGATCCCATGGGACTGTGGTTATAGACAGATTTCAATTATAGACAGTTGTAAGCACCATGTCAGTGCTAGCAATTGAACTCAGGACCTCTGGAAGAGCAGTTACGTGTTCTTATCTACTGAGCCTTCTCTTCAGCACCACATCTTGATTCAGCTTTTAATCCAGTTTTGTTTAAGAAACCTTCCCATGATGACCATGATGTGGCCATCCAGACACCAAGGGCTAATGATGACTTATATGGTGACTAGCACAGCCTAAAGCCTGAACATATTTATACTGCATTTAGGTTTCTTTGTTTGTTTATTTTCTTTTTTGTTTTTACAAGACAAGGTCTGTCTGTGTAGCCCTGGCTGTCCTGGAACTCACTCTCTAGACCAGGCTGGCCTTGAACTCACAGAGATCCACCTGCCTCTGCCTCTGCCACCCAAGTGCTAGATTAAAGTGTGTGCCACCACCACCCAGCTACTTTTGGCATTTAGTTTTAATTAATGCAAACATAAAAACCACACAGGGCTAGTGACCAGCCTACCACACAGTGCTATCAGTTGGGAATGGCTGCCCCACAGCACCAACATTTAATGTGGTTCTGGGTTGGCCGGAACAGAACACTGTGCCACAGTGGAGATTCCTGTTCTGGAACAGGAAGGGACAGGCTATCTGCAGGCTCAGTTCAATAACTTCCTTCTTACAACCAAACAGAGCCTCTCTTGCTATCTGCATGGTCTCTTAGACACCAAAATGTTCATTTTGGCTCCTATAAGAAGTGCTGCTGAAAAGAATCAGACTATAGTGGGATAAAAATTAAAAGATAATCCCACCCAAGAAAATGCCACTTCTCATAGATATATAAAAGTGAGTGACAGTGTTAAGCTATTCATTAGGCTAAGCTATGTGGTAGACCTCTGTGCTGGCTGGTTTTTGTCCAATTGACACAAATGTAAACATATCTGGGGAAAGGGAATCTTTTTTAAATTTTTATTATTATTTTAAGTATATGGGTGGTTATGCCTATGTATGTGTATCATATGTGTGCTTGGCAACTGAAGGCTAGAAGGTGGCACTGGATACCCTGGAAATGGAGTTACAGACCACTGTGGGTCATCATGGCTCTTGGAAATTGAACCATGGTCTTCTGGAAGAACAGTCAGTGTTCTTGACTCCAGCACCTGAAGAGGAAATCTTGGGCAAATCTGTTGGGTATTATCTTCATTAATGATTGATTGAGGGCCCATCTTGGACAAGTGGTCCTGAGTTGTGTAAGAAAGCAAGATGAGCAAACCATCAGGAGAGTAAGCAGGTAAACACTATTCCTCTATGGCCTTTGCTTCAGTTCCTGCCTTGGGGTTCCTGCATCAAGTTCCTGTCCTGACTTCCCGGGGTGATGGGCTACAAGCTCTAAGATGAAATAAACCCTCTTCCGTCCTCAAATTGCCTTTGGTCATGGCATTTTATCACAACACTAAAAACTCAGTAATACTACAGATGTGTGTCACAGTCTTGTCATTAAGATGATTCAGTAAATAAGAAACAAGATACACAGACAAGGTAAGTCACATAGTCCACTATTTGGATGTATACAATATACTAAAACCACTGAAAAATAAAGCTGGATGGAAATGACACAGTCCCCCACCACTTGGGGAAACACTGTGCTTCACTTTCTCAGAGAAAGTCAAGTATCACCAGGAAGTAATATCTTAGCCAACTGTGGGTGATTCCAAATGTCACATAAAATATGTCACACAACATGACCATCAGGTAAAAAAGAGGAACATATATTCACATTTCCATGTCCCAAAGTAGGTTCCTACAGTCTTCCCTAAGGAAGACTATGCCAAACTCTCATTAACAGTTGGTTCCAAGGTGATCCTCAAAGCCAAGTTGAGAATCATTTTGAATTCTCCTTTGGAGTTCACATATGTATACCCCAAATGGCAGGGAGTTGGTATAAGCAACCATTTCTATCCCAGATCCTTAAGTCTAAAAAAGCTCTGGAATGGGTCCAGGCCTCTTTCGAATGCTACTACGCACAAAGATGTCAGTACATGCCTGGATTCAACTGCTCTGAGTGAACATATTACAGTAGTTATCTGTATAACTCTCCTGTTAAAGAATTCTCATCATCAAACTCAGTGAGCCATTCAACTTCAAGTGAGTGATTTCCTACTTTACTGGAATGCCATATACAGTTGTGTACCACACATGACTACCTAGGGAACTACAGTGGTCCCATAAGACCATACAACTAAATGATATTGTACCTACATAGCTTGGCATAAGTCTTTCTATGATAATTGCAAAGCAGCAAAATTATTTCTCAATGCATTTCTCAGAGAATTTCTTGTCAATAAGCTGTACAACATGACTGTATATCAACTCATCTTACGATTTTCATCTCATTTTGTTCAAAGACCAAATGACTTTTATAAGACAAGTAGATTTCCAAAGACAACACAGCATTCTAGTGAGCTGCCAACCATTACATATCTAAATTATACAGTTTAAGAGAATCTCTCCATATGTAAAACAAAAGAACTCTCCTTGTTTGGCCTCCTGAAAACTCATGCCATAAATAAATAAATAAACAAATACCATGAATCCACAAGCCTCTTTTCTTACCTCCACCACTGTGGTTCCAGCAGCTTTGCACATTGGCAAATTGAAGTTTCTTGCACTTTTCCTATATCAGACAAGGGGAGGAGAAGAGGGAGAAAGATCAAAGACAAGATTCATCTGTTTCACCTTGAAAATGCAGAGTGAAAGATTGTCTACCAAGAATCTATGGACCTGAGAGTGCAAGGCTTACACCTATCTTTAAACTTAAAAGCGCTTGTGGCTATTTCATTCAATTTGTATGATTTTTAGAGTAGGTAGGAGGATAGGGTTTTTTCCAAGTTCAATCAATAGCTTTTACACAGAAAAATAAAATGGGTACTCATAAATATCTGAAATTAAATTCTCACAATCTTTTAACCAAGATTAAACTTTGCTGCCACAATTAAACATTTCACTGAGAAACTTAAAAAAGAAATGAAAAGAAAAGAAAGAGAGTTATGGATGCATCTTGGTGATGAAGCATTTACTCGGTGTGCACCAGGCCCTGGGCTCCAACTCCAGCACCACAAAGGAGAAGAGAAGGGGGTAAGGAAAAAGTGCTTCACAGGAGAGGGTCCAGTCTTCCCTACTAAATTTTCTGACTAAAAAGAAGCCTCCACTAGCTGACAGCATATGAAACACTCACGGTGCTGTGAGTCCATCTAACAATCATTCAGGAGAAGTTTTGTGTCGTATGGACCAGCTATCCCAGTGACTGTGAATGAGATTTGTATTCTGAGAATCTAGACCACTTGACCACTGGGCTGAGACCACCATTCAGTGACCAACAGCACCTACATATGATCAGAGCTTACAGGCCCTTTTTTTTGTAGACACCTCTACAAATACTTTACGTAACTGCTATTTGCTAGATAACTTCATCCGTCTGTTTTATAAAGCATCAGAACTTTGCAAACATCACACCAATGGTCAAAGAAAGCAGTCAGTGTGTGAGTCTCCCTAGAATTTCCAAAAGTAGTTGCATGTCAAAAACCTACAAATTCAAGAAATCGGAGCATTACTATTACATTGAGTCCTTCAGAAGTAAATAAAAACAATGCAGGTGCTCCAGAGAATTTGACCGTGATTGAGGCTAAACTCTATTTGTTAAGAATAATATTTTCAAATCCTTTATTAAAAGCAGTAAATTACAAAATGATGATTAAAAAATGATTTATATAACTGACTAGGTCATGTAGCTTACCTCTTACATATGTAGCCTAAGTGGCCTAACTTTCAAAACACAACTATCTAATTTACAAATCTAAGACATTAAATACTTATAATTACTTAAGAGTTTAGTATGCAGAGGTTACTCAAAAGACAGGAAAATCATGTAGGTCTGTGGCTACCCAGATAAGAAAATAAGAAGAGCTCGGCATTTGTGAAGATAATTAGCTCTTCAGATAGAACCTTAGAAGGTTTTCCTGGGAGACATTAGCCACACAAGAAAAGGACTCACCTAAACCATTATTAGCAATTTCCCCCAAAATATCAGAGCAATTTTAACATTTTAAGACACTGTATAAATTAGCAATATTAAAACAAACAGAAAAAATACATGCTGGCTGCTCTCATCTTTGTCAAGAAAATAACTACTCTTGCCAATGAAAATACAGATGGAAAAAATAACTGTATGTACCTGTGTACAAGAGCACATAAACCCATTTCTTTTAAAATGGGGTCTTATATATCTCAAGCTAGCCTCAAACTCATTATGTACTGGGAATGCAATACCATAGAATCAAACCCAAGGCTTGGGGCACGCTAGGCAAGCACTCTACCCACTCAGCTACATCCAGCCCTGGATCCAATTATTTAGCAAGCCATTGGCCAATAGGAAGAGTAGGTCCCTGGGATTACATGCACTTCTGGACACAAGTACATACACAGGCATGCATGACTCTAAGCAATTTTTAAATGGTCAGAATATCACAGCAACTCACTGCAATATTCATTTCTGCTGTCGGAATCTCTGAAATGCTGTTAGAAAACAACAGAAAATGCTGTTGACACACATTACATAAATTCTCTTTAAGTGCTAAGGATGGAACACAGAGCCCTAGGCAAACACTCCACCTGAGATATAGCTTCCTTTTTACCCAAGGCAGGAGGTGAGAGTGGGGGCTCAACATGCAAGGCACAGGCTGGAATGCCTACATGCCTCGTATGTTTTGTTTATTTTTTTTTTAACTATAACAATACCTGAAAATCACGTTTCCTGCCCGGTCTGCTTTCCAAGCTTTCACCAAAGCAAAATCTCCTGTGATTGCTTCCTCCAAAATAAAGTGCTGACCGTTAAACTCCCTCACCTGCAGGAAACAAAGACTCACTGTCAGATATGTGTGAGGGACTTGTATGATTGTACTCCGTGCTGTGCTCTGAAGAGGCACACACTAGGAACATAAGCCTAGCGAGGGAGGCTGTCTCAGGAACAGGAACCTCACGAGATTTCCTCAGTAGCATAAGGCTTTCTTGAAATAGTCCAGGGAGGCTACAGGTAGAGAATGTGCATAGGTCCCACAAGTGCAAGTTTAGTGCATGTGAGGAACTAAACCTCCACAAGTCTAAGTGATAAAGTGTGTCAGTATCCATTTGAATGTGTGCCTTGGTTACATTTGGGACATAGAACATAGCCCCTCTTTCCTTCTACTGCCCCCCCAAATAAAAATTTGTACATTACATGAAATGGCTTATCTATTGTTTCTCATTAATCTGTGATCCATAATTACTGTTGAGATAATCGATGATCCACAAAAATAGTAAAATGATTGAAAAAGAACTGGTGGCCTCCCACCTGCCTGGGCACGAAGCAGGCTTCCTTCTATTAACATCTTTGTTTACCTTCTTTGATAGATTTTCTTCACATAAAATCTCCATGATTTCTGTATTTACTCATAGGAACTACTTGCTTTCTTTGCCACTATGAATGTTGGTTTTAACTTATTGCACATCTTCAGTCATTACTGATATAACACAATGCTTTTGACTTTTTTTAAACGTTTACTGCCTTTTGGGAGAGAACATAAAAACAAACTCTCCTTTGCCATTATGTTCTTCCTATCTTTTCCCCCATGGAGATTTGCCTTTGGGAATTAAATAGAGAATCGAAACAACCCCACTGAGGGCTGGAGCCTTCATGTACAAATGAAGCCCTGTGAAGGCAGAACTCCAATAGCGTTCCTACTGTGCCCTCTAGTGGAAAGCAGGCTGAATGCGTTTTCTAGAAGGATCCTGCAGAAAGGTGGGGTTCAGCTACTTTTTGCTTTGTTTTGTTGGGAGGGTGCTCAGAATTGAACCTGAGGTCTCATTGCATTACCACATACTCTGTCACTGAGCAGTGTTCCAACCTTTTTTGGGGAGGGTGGGGTTATTTATTTATTTATCATTTTTATTTTTCAAGTCAGGATTTCTCTGTGTAGCCCAGGCTGTCCTGAAACTGGATCTGTAGACCAGGCTGGCCTGGAACTCAGAGATCTGTCTGCCTCTGCCTCCCTAGTGTTGGGATTAAAGGAATGTGCTGCTATAATCGGCTCTAACTTTACTTTTAAAGTTAAGAGTTTCAAACAGATTGTTTCTTAAAGGAAAGTTTCTCCAAAGATATCCCAGTTTCTTGCTAGAAAATATGAGCTAGGAGAACCACCGATGCAGACTGCACTAATATGAAATTATATGAGGTTAGCTGCACATCAGCATACAAACTTATCTCAAAGGTTTGTCTGTGTCTTTCAAAAGCCATCTCTGTGAACATCAATGACAAGGCAAGTAGTGGCACATACCTGTAATCCCAGCACTTGAGAGGCAGAGGCAAGAGGACTGCTGGGAGATCAAGAGAAGCCTGGCATACAGAGCTTCAAAACCCCCTGAACAAAACTTTCAAAAACTGAAGCAAACAAATCCACCAGTGATGATGCTTGAGATGTAGAAAACACAAGTATTTTCTAAATATGCTTCCCAGTGTTGACTGTTTTAAATCTCAAAGAGGGAAGCAGCTGCCTTTACCAAGTTTACTTGTCCTCATTTCAAATGGTGCATTTGGCCTCCATTTCATCTTTAGGTTCTTCTTGAATCCATTTTCCATCAGATTTTGCCAGTGACCTCCATTTCTGCACACTACTCTTCAATTCTATTCCTTATCCTTCCTTTGACCCAGCTGCTCCTTCTTTTATCTTTCAAATCACCAGGCTCCCCTGGGTTTCCTCTGGGCCTCCCTTCCCGTTTTTCCACTGTAGTTCTTTCTCTTCTCCTTGGCCATTAACTGTTAAAGAACCCATCTCTATATGCACAGTAGCCCAGGACACTGCCTAGTCCTAAGGGTTTGAATGCCCACACACCATGCCTCCTGTTCTGTAAATTTTCTGACCAGAGTCACCAAGTACTTCTCTTGAGACTCCTGAACTTCTTAAGAACAACTCTTTGCCAAAAGACAGAGCTCTTTGATTGACCCTTGTCTTGCCCATCTCAATAAGCAGCAATCTTGACTCCTGTCCCCTATGTCACATGCTGTGGCTCCATCACCAACACTGCCTTGATTCTAATCAGTTTGCACAAACTCCACTTTACAGCCTTATCTCAACCAACGTCTGTTCCTACCAGGATCAATGCATGGCCCTCCTACCTTCCCTAACATGGGCCACTACAGAACAACAAAACCAGAAACCTTCCCACCAACAGTCAGAGTGATCTTTATAAGATGTAACTTAGAATACTCACACTCATAACCCCACTCAGATTCTCCATTCGCTTCTTACCATACTGAGTGAATGCTTAAGTGACAGACAACAGGCAGACTAGAGACTGAGGACAGAGACCGACCGAGGGAGGCAGGGATGGAGGGAGAGACAAACAGATAAAGACAAAAAGATCAAAGATTGTGTTTCACATAAAATTGCCAGGATCCAGGCAAGAATGAAAAGTCAGGAAGGAGTCTAGCCTTCCATATTCTCTTGGGGTATGTTAAAGTGACACTTTCTAACAAGGTATCAAACTGCTAACCCAATTTTCCAGGGTACTTTTATCATGCATCCAAAGCTTGGTTAGGTTCCTGGTGATGGAGAAACATTTTAACCTAATTAGGCAATGGAAAAGCAAGACCAAATATAAAAAATACTGAAACAAAAGCTTGAATCAACACAGGTCACTGGAAGGGGCAAGGCTTTAGATGGTTGGACAGTAAGGGGCATGATCACCGGCGCCTTGTCTCCCGAGAACAGCAACAGAACCTGCAGCACTGCGCTCGAGCACTGGGGCATGCCTTCATTGACCAGTTTACCTCCCTAGAGGTGTAGCACAACAATGACACAAATGCCACTAGCAATTATCTTCCACCAGCCATACAGACAATGAGAATGGAGAGACATTTTTAAGTTCAGAATAATGTATTGGCTTGCATATTTTTTCAAATTACTTCCAATCTGTGTCAAATATTCTAACTAGAGGTCTACTGCCATCTACTGTGAGTAAAGCTGCTCACTCTAAAGTGCCCCCTCCTACCCTACAGTTTAAGTAAGCACAGGCCAGTGAAAAGTGAAAAGCTTAGCCTATGTCTAAGATGCATAATACGAAAGTGATTGTTTGAATGCTCTATTCCATTACATAATTACAACTGTGCCCCATTCTGTAAGATTTCAGATAAACTCAACATTTCCTTTGTTACATTATTCTTTTTTCTGTCATGTTAGGAAGAACCTGAGCACAGGACCTTAACACAATACACAGTAAACAACTTCCTGAGGGGTTTTGTTTTGTACTGTTTTTAATGGAGGCATAATCATCAATGGTAAACGTCCTCACTTTCATTAAAACCTTTCAGGAAGTCAGTTCACTAACCCTAATTATAGTATAATGTACAGTGACTGTGGCTTCTTTTATTCTAATTTATTCTAGTTTCCCTCTGTGATATTTAAGTATGAACAAATACCCAGGTTTAGCTACAAGCCTCACCTTTTTGAAAATGAGTGACTGTTTATCTCACTGAGGTAACCAGCAAATGAGTTCACAAAGAATCATGAGGAAGGCAGTCTCACAGTGTCATGTGGGTGAGGAGTTTCTTACCTCTCGTGGCTTGCTGGCAATGGCAACACTTCCATCTTTGTTGTATTTTATGGGTGATCCTCCTTCTTGTACCAGGGTCCCATACCCTGTGCTGGTGTAGAAGGCAGGGACTCCAGCCCCACCAGCACGGATCCTCTCTGCAAGTGTGCCCTACGAATAAGCAACCAGCATCTGTGAGACATCTCCAAAGCGCACTTGCGATGGGGAGTACAGACACTGTTAGATGTGGTTCCCACTCTGTAGAGGCTCACCATCTTGCAAAGTGTGCAGTAATGTACGTGCTCCGAAATCAACAAGCTGAAGCATCAATTCAGAGACAATAACCATTCCATTCTCAATCTACGTTCAACCACAATTGTTCCCCTGTCTAGTCATGCTTTCAGTTTCCAGGCTCCACCCGCTACTGGTCTCTTGACATCATAATCTACAAATGTCTACTTTCATATTTTTAAATCCAATTTAAAATTAATTATGGAAATGTAACTATGCATATATTTTAAATGTTAAATGTTATTTTACCACGTATCATGTGTAAGTGTAAACTCAATATTTTTATCATTAATAGCAATGGGTATGCCAGGTAGGGTGAAAAATATTTGTAATTTTAACACCTGGGAGGCTGAGGCAAGAAGATTACCATAAGTTTGAGGTAGGCATGAGTTATATAACAAGTACTAAGTCAATCAGGGCTATGTAGCTGTCTCAAAAAAATTCAAATTTACTTTAAAATGTATTTTAAATCACTTTCAGAAATGTTTTATTTAAGAAATTATCTAAGCAAGGAAAATTCAAGCAAAAGCTGGCACATGGGTAAACTAGCTCTAAAAATCTGGGAATGGAACAGCAAGATGGCTCACCAGGTATATGCATTTGCTACATGTGGGGGTTTGAATGAGAATGGCCCCCACAGGCTCACATACTTGAACACTTCCCAGTTGGTGGAACTATTTGGGAAGAACTAGGAGGTGTGGCCTTTGGAAGAGGTGTGTCACTGGGAGCGGGCTTTATGGTTTCAAAGGTCCAGCCATTCCCAGTGAGCTCTCTCTGCCTCCTTCTTGAGGATAAGAATGTAAGCTCTCTGGCACCAAGCCTTCCTGTCTGCCTGCTACTGCCTACATGCTCCCCGCCATGATGTCCATGGACTCTGACCCTCGGCAAGGATGCACCCCACATACGTTGACCCTCTGCAAGGATGCACCCCAAATTAAATAGTTAAACATTCTCTTTCCATACGCTGCCTTGATCCTCGTGTTTTGTCACAGCAATAGAAAAGGAACTAAGACACCACAGGAGCCTAACAGGCGGACCTCAAACCCACAGTGGAAGGAAGGAGAGGAACAATTCTTGAAAGTATCCTCTGACCTCATTGGTGCACATGACAAGCACATGCCTACACACACACACACACACACACACACACACACACACACACACACACGCCCATGCACACACACGCCCATGCACACACACGCAAACACACAACTAATAATAATAAATTTAGACATACATTTACAATTTTGTAAAAAGCTAGGTTTTTTGTGTGTGAGAGTGCTGTGAAAGCATGCATGTGAGCGCTGTGACTCTGGGAATGTGAGAGCTGTGACACTGTGCCTGTGTGTGCTGTGACACTAGAAAACTAGGTTTTTTTACAAGTTCAAATTTTGTTTCACCATAGGAACAGGTATACGTGAAGGTTATTTGTGTCTCCTGATGGTCTTCCTTCCTTCTCCCTATCCCTTGTACTGAAACCACTTCTGGGGTGCCACTACACCATGCTTACTAGACAGCCAATTAGCTAATCAGAAGTCAGAATTGACATATCGACATAGTTATCAATGACACTGTTTACACTATCCCAACCTGAGAACTCTGTACTAACTGGGGTCTCTGAATGCTTAACAAAGAGACTAACAGTCGGGATGAGCTACCTGAGTACATGGAATGCTCTGAAGAAAGGGGAACGTCATGAGCTATATTAGTTGAAGTCCTCAGCTAACTTGTCTCTGCTCCACCAAATAGACATGTGACCCTATTTGCACTGTATTTTAAGCCAACAACATTCAAAAACTTAAATCATTAAAACAGTCACAATAAAACCCCTCATTTTGAAATATTTTTCGTTTACCCTTCTCAAACACTCTCTCCATCTCTCTGCCCAGTGCCAAAAGCCTGCAAGGAGAATATATATGAAGGCAAGAACCCTTCAGGTGTCACCTTCCCTACCCAAAAGGAGTGCCAATCCCTTCACTTCAGCAGTGTTCCTCCCATCCCAGCCCTGAAGCTGCAAAGGAAGATGGGAGAGGAAGGGTGTGCCACTTGGTTGAGAAAGAAACACTAACTTCTTCTAGTTTAAAGAAAAATTTAGGACGTATTAAGGAAGTTCCTCTTCCATGGATGTGGCCTCTGACAAAATAGAGATAATGAGTAAGAATAAAGGTTCATCTTCAATAACTACACAGCCTAGATGATACACGGTGCCTCAGCTAACAACACATGAAAGCTACAGGAGATGGTCTAGACTGTGTGTCCCTTAAACACTGAAGTTGAAACACTAACCTTCAATGTGACAGGGGTATGAGGGGATAGTTAAGAAGGAAATAACCGCCGGGCAGTGGTGGCGCAGGACTTTAGTCCCAGCACTGGGAAGGCAGAGGCAGGTGGATCTCTGTGAGTTCAAGACCAGCCTGGTCTACAAGAGCTAGTTCCAGGACAGCCTCCAAAGCCACAGAAAAACCCTTCCTCGGAAAAAATAGATGGAAATAACCTGTATATATAGGCCCTGTGGTTATAAGAAAAAGACACCAGAGAGCTCACTTTGTTCATCTCTGTGCCGCAAGAGGACAAAGCAAGACATCAGCCATCAGAAGCCAGGAAAAGACTCACTAGCAACTGGACTGCTGGCTGATGTTGGACTTCCCAACTCTTAATTGTGAGAAACAAATTGCTGTTGTTTGAGATACCCAGCCTATGGAGGGATTTTATTTATTTATTTTTTATAGAAACCCAAGGAGACTAGAAATGTATGTTTGTTCATTCACAAAACTTTAAATGAAGGTTGAATCATATTGAACACAGAGCAGCACTTTAACAGGGACAACAGTGCTGTGGGTAACCAGGTGTGACAGTCCCCTATTCAGGCCTTTTCTAGACTAGCACATACCTGATCATTTTCTTTTGCAAAATTTGGCTACATTCTACCCTTATCGACTTGGCAAAATTCTAAAGAAACATTACCCTGAGGCAGAATGGTGAGCTCAGTTCCAGAGGAAAGGCAGAGTGTGACAAAGTGGAATACCGACATATTGGGCATGTAGAACCTTGCTATCTCCCTAAAGGGCTTCAAAGGGTGCCTTCAATGGATTGGGAGACATGGAAAACAAGTACAGACTTGCTGCTTGAATTGCACAAATGGATGGCTCTGAGCCCAGTGTTTCCTCTGTGAACAGTGTCACCCTTCAACAGGCTTCACTCTCCAGACATGAGTCAGCAAGACTTGACCATTCAGAAATTTCCAACACCAAGATTCATAAAAACTGACTTTGAGGACAATCTCAGACATTTCAGCAAGTTCTTTTTTTTTTGCTTCTGGTACATTGTACATTGAGTGTCATATTAAAAATTTATCTAGCAATGTGAATGTTTTCTACTTAGAAATACCTAACTTTCCATAGTCACAGAAAAATGTCAGTCCTCTAGAATCAACAGGAGCAACCCAAACACAAAGTCCCTTGATTTGATGAAATAGCATCTCTCTCTCTGGAAAAACAACAAACATTTAAGAAGGTAGAAAGGACCGTTTCTATAAAGTGGTACTGTGAAACAAATCAGAGGCATTTCCTCACCTGAGGGGTCAACTCCACTTCTAATTCTCCTGACAAGTACTGTCGCTCAAATTCTGCATTTTCTCCCACATATGAAGAGACCATTCGTTTTATCTGTTTGGATCGAAGTAAAAGACCCAGGCCAAAGTTGTCAACCCTAAATAGAAAGAAAGTTGATAATCATGAGATCATCTACAGAACAATGTTAGCACACATTTTGTTGTTGTTTTTTTTTTTTTAAGACCTGAAACTTTAATAACTCGGAGGGAAAGAAATCTCTTCTTCTAAAGAATTCTTTGGAAGGCAGAGGTAGGTGGAACTCTGTGAGTTCGAGGCCAGCCTGGTCTCCAGAGCCAGTGCCAGGATAGGCTCCAAAGCTACACAGAGAAACCCTGTCTCGAAAAACCAAAGGGGGGAGGACAATGAAACTACAATAAGAAAGACCCTGCAATTCTCTTAGATACAGGAGCCTGTGTTTCCTCCCAGCTGTTCGCTTTATGTTCTAACTGCTCCTCCCACAGCTTGTGTTGTCTGCAAAATTCACTCATCCTGCAATCCCATACTGAATGCTTACTCTACACTAGAGATGGGATGTCAGCTTCTGGGGCTACAGCCATGAGAAGGCCTGGCCCTGGGCCCTGTGTAGTTCTGAGAGTTCAGAGGAAATAAAGAATAAGTCTGTAATTAACACAGAGGGATGTGCTAAGTGGTGTCTGTACAGTATGTGATGAGAACATAGAAGTTGGAGGACCCAACTGGTGACAGAAAGAGGGAAGAGAGTCCAGATGAGGGGAAAAGGTCATACAGAAGGTGAAAATAGATGGGAGCAGAAGGGAAACGGAGTTTGAGAACACAGTAAGAGATGGAGATCCTGAGGCATCTTCCTCAGAGCTCAGCGTGAACAGATGTGCTCTGGAGGCAGGACTGGGAGGAGGACCTGATCGTGATCTGCCTTGAAGGACTTCATCCTGAAGGACAGGAGATGATGAGCACTGCTGAAAGGTGATAGGCTATACAATGAAGTCAATTAAAAGCTTGGCATGGTCCAAACAATGCTGAGTATCTGAATTAAAGTGGAGGCCACGGGGATGGAGAAGAGGCACTGGGAGACGGTTCATCCGAAAGATGGGTTGCCATGGTGTAGACAGACCCCCTGCAGAATTTTAGCTTTGACTATGGAACCTAACAGAAGAATGAGCTAGAGGAAATGAATCTTAACCACTAGAGACATCCCATATGTTTTGACAAGCAAAGGTGTTAAGTATGGCAGCCTATGTGACAAACCACTAATATTCTTTCAGCAACCACCTGCCTCCACTGTTATCAAGCTTATCGGTGCCCATTCCAGCTCACATGGCTCCTTCCTAATTGAAACCTTTTGTCTCACCTTCCCACAGCATCCTGCATACCATATCCCTCAAAGTGTGTAGATAACAAGAAACTGTTAATCATTCAGTAACCTTTGCTTCCTATCCGCCAGAGGCATACAAATATGTATATTGTTTGTATTTAGTATCTGTGGTGGTTTGAAGGAAAATGGCCCCTAAAGGGAGTGGCACTACTAGGAAGTGTGGTCTTGTTAAAGTGGGTGTGGCCTTGTTGGAGAAGTGTGTCACTTTGGGGACAGGCTTTGAGGTCTCTTTTGCTCAAGCTTTGCTCAGTGTGACACTCAGTCTACTTCCTGTTGCCTACAAGATGTAGGACCAGGACCAGCATGTATGTTTCCATGTCCCATCTTGATGATAATGGACTAAGCCTCTGAAACTGGAAGCTGTCACCTCAATTCCATGTTTTCCTTTAGAAGAGTTGCCATGGTCATGATGGCTCTTCAGAGCAATAGAAACCCTAACTGAGTATCTTTTTTCCAAAAGAACATTAAAGGCTAAGTAGCATGTACTTTTTCCACCTGGTCAGTTTCCATTAATGGGCTCCAATGAAGTCTGTGAGTGAAATCACACACAAGGTTAACTTCACCTAGCTTAGGACACAGAGGGAAGTTTGCAGGTCTTTGGCTTCTCATCTATCCAGTCTTCAGCTAAGTATGAAACACAATAAGTGAACCACTGCCCAGAATGAATCCTGCTTTGAAAACTACTTCAAAGTTAAAGTAGTTAATAATATACTTTTCCACTAGAGGTCTCCATATAACTAAAGATGCTGTCTTTCTAGTGAGAAAGGCTTTCTAGTCTTGCTTCCCTCCTGTTTTCCTTCTCCTCCCTCATCCCTCCTCCTTCCTCCCTCCATCTTCCTCCCTCCTCCTCTTCTTCCTCCTCCTCTTTTCCCCAGACCCTTCCTCATTTGTTTGTTTCTAGCCTGCCCCTAAGGCCCAGGCCCCACTTCAGGTTAGCAATTCTCTTCCAAATTTAGCTTCTCTTTCAGCCTATCCAGGCATGCCTAAGAGCAGTTCTCTCCTTAGAAATGAGCAGGACAAAATTAGAGAAGTGGTCTTTCACTCTCCCGACCAAGCCTATCAGGACATCCTGACTCCAAAACTGTTCAATGATCAAACCATCCCTCACCCTCATTTCCTGGGCACCAGAGGGCCCTCGTCTGCCTCTGCTTCTGTCCCTACAACACACCTCGAACACGGCAGCCAAGTAACACCTTATAAAACACAGAACTGAGAGAACAGGGCTCTGCTATGCTCAAAACCTTGCAAGGCATTATTTATTCATAACAAAGCAAAGAGCTCTAGAGCAGCCCACAAGGCCCACTCTTTGCATGGCCTCATTCCTTCTAGGCTCTCTGCCCACTTCTCTACCTCCTTATTGCCCTCTTGGCTCCCCTAGCCATGCCAGGAATGTTTCCCTAAGGGCCTTTGCACTGGCTTTCCACTGTCTCTGAAACTCCCTCCATAGAGCTCCTCCCTCAGCCCACTTCCTTCATGTGGGTTCAGATGCTACCTACCTTCATGCCACTCTGACCACTGCACTGATGACTGACAGCTGCCTCTCTACTGGGAGTGTACCAATCTTCTTGCTCGATCTTTTTCTTTTTTCCAGGTTACATAATGTTCTAATGTGTTAGAAAATGTGCCCATTTTTTATGCTGACTACCTATTATCTGTCTTTCCCAAACAGAAGAAAGTCTGTGACAAGGGCCCTGCTGTTGGTTTTGGTGGAGGTGGTGTGGTGTGATGGTGGTGGTGGTGGAGTGATGGGGTGGTGGGGTGGTAGTGGTGATGGAGTGGTGGTATGGCGGTGTGGTGGTATGGTGGTGTGGTGTGATGGTGGTGGTTTTTTGGTTTTTGTTCTTTTCTTTCCCTTCTGCATCCCAAGCACCTGTCAGCTATACAGCACATAAAGAGGACTGCAGAAATACTTGGGGAGCACTTGTTAAAAGAATTTATTGCTGCATTCCATTTGCCCCTCCCAGCCAGAGCTTCTCTAACAGGAATGAACTATTCTAGGTTCATTTCTACAGCTGTGATTAAATAGCCAGACAAAAAGCAACATAGAGGGGAAAGTGTTCATTTATTTAGCTTGTAATTCCAGGTTATGGTCCATTACCACAGGAAAGACCAAACAGGAAATTGAAGCCTCATATCCACACATCCACAGCCAAGAACAGGAGTAAACGAAGGATCCTTGCTTGCTCTCAGCTAGCTTTCTTCTCTCCTCTTATATGCTTTATGACCCCTGACTATGAAATGGCACCACCACCATGGGGTGTGTCTTCACCCAATCAAAACAATCCCTCAAAAATATGCCCACAGTCCAAACTGATCTAGATAATTCCTCACTAAGAGTCTCTCCCTAGGCTGGGCAGTGGTGGCACATGCCTTTAATCCCAACACTCAGGAGGCAAAGGCGGGTGGATCTCTGAGTTTGAGGCCACCTGAATTCCAGGACAGCCAGGACTATACAGAGAATCCCTGTCTGGGGGAGGGGGCTGTGGAGGGGATGATTCTCTCCCCCTTGTAATTCTAGGTGGTGATGAGTTGACAGTGACAGTCAAAGCTGACCAGCACAATCACTTGTCCCTGACAATCCACAGTTAGCTTCCAGTCTGTTTGGTATCCAGCCTATGCCTTGAACCAGGAGCTCCCCTGCATTGACTTCTGCTAGGGCTGGGCCAAGGGGCATGCACTATCAGGGGTGAGGTCCAGAGTACAGTGATGTCAGGATCTGTAGTCCTCAGGCTGTCTTCCCTTCTATTTACAAAACTCCTAAACACTGGTTCTCTTAAGGGCTCCTATGTGAGGGCTGATGGCAACAGTACCTCTCTGCTTTCCCTCCAGGGTTACTTAAAGGTCATGTTGTTTTTCTTTAGCTATAATCAGTCCTTTTAAAGGAGTCCCTTTGGTAAGGTCCTCAATTACCAGTGATAATATCCAGAGCTATGACTAATAAAATCATCATCATAAAACAACCCATAAAGGTGGATACAGGCCATTTGTTTTCTGTAGTTTTAAATATCTGAAGCTACCTCCAAGCCTACAGAGTCCATTCCAAAAAAAAAAAAGAACATAGTTAGTCATTCATTGACTTGGAAATTTTTCTGACCACTCTTTCATACCTCTTTGTTTATTTTTGCAACACATTACACATTTTAACCTGGCTCTATTTAAGGATGACCTTCTGTATTTGTTGATCTTGGCTCTGGGGCTGACTATGTATTTGCCCTTTGTTTTAGTTGTCTCCTGGCATAGCAACCAGGCAATGCCTAAGACTCTGGAAAATTGGGCCAGAAAAAGAGTTAGTGTTGGCCTTGAAAAATCTGCTAGATAGATAGCTTATCATGAGAATGTGTATTTCTATGGTGTCTCTAATTCACAAACTCATCAAATAAGTTTGTTTGATATAATAGTATCATCACTGATGATTAAAAAATGAGTAAACTACATCCCTAAAATCTAAGCGCTCACGATATAAAGACTGAAGATGTGTGCCCGTTGGCAAATGGGAAACACAGCATTTCTAACAGAAATCCTGTATGAAAAGCCTTTGTGTGCCTTAATACTGAAGGTGATGCTGATAGACTCTCCAACAGGTGGCACTGCTTGCCATCAGGAGCCAACATTCTCTATTTCTAGAATTTCTAAAGAAAAAAAAAAACTGAATTTTATAGGACTTCAGACATTTTAGGAGTTTAAAAAAACTCTAAAAGCCACAACTCTATAGAGTGTTAATGTAAACCAAAATGGATATTGCACGAAATATATCCATCTTCTGAAAATAGTTCATTTCTGAATCTGAAATTTAAATTCTTGAAGGCAGGAAGTGGTGGCGCATGCCTTTCTTCCCAGCACACGAGAGGCACAGGCAGGTGAATCTCTTGAGTTCAACAACAGCCTGGTTTATAGAGCAAGTTCTAGGACAGCCAGGACTACACGGAGGAACCTTGTGTATTTTTGGTTGTGAGCCTAGGCTTTAACAACTGAGCCATCTCTCCCCCTTACCAGCTGCAGCACTCAGGAAAGTGAGCCCTGCACCTCACCTGAGCAGCACAGCAGAACTGACCCTATTGACAGGGGTACGGCTGTGAGCATGAAATATCTGGACCATCCCTCATCTTCGATATAGTGGTGTGGATGAGGTAGAGATGCCCTCCACCTCTCACAGGCAGTGAGGGGTAGAGGAGCTGACCCTGAGGTCACAAGAGCAGGAGAGCTGTCCCTGCCCCTCTCTAGCTGCAGCACCTTGCCTGGGCAACTGGCCTTGATGATTCAGGTTTAGGAGTGCCAACCCTGAGGGTGTGAAAGCAGGAGAATTGGCCCCACTATTAGTATTCAGGCCTCTGTAATGGCCTGTCCTTGGGGATCTGACAGGATACACCCTCAGCTGCAGCCACTAAGAACACCACCTGTGCATATTCACTATGTTCCCTTATAAAAGGGCCCACCTCCTCTCTCTCTCTCTCTCTCTCTCTCTCTCTCTCTCTCTCTCTCTCTCTCTCTCTCTGTGTGTGTGTGTGTGTCTCCCTCCCTCCCCCTCTCTCTCTCTCCCTCCCTGCTTCTCTTTGTGTGTCTGTTTCTCTCTCCCCCCTCTCTTTCTCTCTCTGCCATTCTCTTTTCTTCTGCCACTCCTGTCCCCAGAGGCTGGTCTCCCTTCTCCCCTTCCCTCTTTCCCCCAATAAAAAACCCCTCCACCCAAGCTTTGTCCTATGGCATCTTTCTCTTGAGCACCACTTTTTTTATTAGTTCTAATTAGGGAACAAGCTTGTTTCACATGTAAGTCCCTTCTCCCTCTCCCTCCCATCCCTCCTCCCCCACCCCAGCCTACCCCCCACCCCATCCACCCACCACTCCCCAGGCAGGGTAGGGCCCTCAACGGGGGCTCTGCAAAGTCCACCAAATCTTCCTGGAGCACCACTTTTTAAATTAACACAATTAACACCCACCCTTTGTTCATTGCTGCAAGGGGTGAAGGGGGGTGTGAATTGAAGGGCAATGCTGGAGAGCTCACTCTGGTGGTGAGGACAAGAGAAAGCTGGTGGGCTGACCAGCCCTGCAACTACTCAAGCCCAGAACCAGGGTTATGAGTTGGCCCACTCCAACATCCACCCCTTCTATGATCTGCTGGAGCACATGAAGGAGCTGGTCTTGCAGACCCAAAGCAGCAGGATCTCTATGACACAGGGCAACAACAGGATATCCAAGAAGAGTCCCAGTGAGGGACCAGCATTGATAGTGTAGCAGAAACCAGAGGCCTTGAAGTAGACTAATGACTCTTTGCAATGAATACTTGCAATTAAAGAAATATAGATGAAAGGGTTAGCTGTGTGACTCACTGTGTCACACTACAGCTTCCATGATGACATTTTTTTCTTTTCTTTTTTCTCTTAAATTTTATGGGGGGGGTTCTCAAGGGTAGGGGGCAGATATGAAGGCATGGGGAAATGGGATCAAGATGCATTGTGTGAAAGACACAAAGAATAAAAAGAAAGTTTAAAAAACTTAATCAAAAAGAAAACAACAACAAAAAACCCTCTTGAATATCTGTTTTCTAAAATCTCACTTATTGGCAATAATTATTTTTAAAATATAAGTATTGGAGAAACTTTATTTCCTTCACTTTCATTTAGGAACATGTTTTAATCTCAATCATACAATTTTAATTACTCTGATAACATAAAAGTACAAAAATAAAAGAAAATGCTATATTTAGATGTAAGGTTCAGTCATCCCATGGTACAAATAAAACCTTTCATGAACTAAGCACATACATGTAAGTATGCATCTCAGGACATCATTAGCCCTTCCCAAACAAAATAACAAAACCCTTCAGAATGCTCACAGTCAAGACAACATGGCCAGTATTGGCTCAGTGAAGTCACCAGAGCTGTGACTGTATAAATAAAAAAGGAATAGAGCATAGCCCAGAGGTCACTAGCGTTTAACTCCAGGTTTGAAGACACTGGCACACAATTAGGATTCTTATTTTGAGTGAGGGATTACTCACTGCACCCTCAAAATTACCCTGTACCTGACTAGTGTGTTGTACAAGAAATCAGAAGTATACATTATTTAGTATTCTCTGATAGTATGAACCTTTCACATATAAGCAGGGAGTCATTTATATCCCATTCTCTTATATCTATAACCCTAAATGCTTTTGTCAGGAAGAAAGTATCATATATATCATAATATATCCATTTTTCTATTGGCTCTGCAGTTAAATGGTTGACATATACTTTATTGTCAACTTTTGGCTCACACTGATTTATAACTCAAAGTTCATCAAAAATCAATGAATTCTCAGCTTTTTCAACCTTTTAATCAACAATATTAAATATTCAAATGTGTAATTGTAACCAGCATTTCTCACCAAGGCTAACAGTTAATACCTCATACAAGAGTGTTATATAGCAATTTCCTCTGAACTGAAATACTCACTCCATGCTGGAAGGAAACTCATAAAAACACAGAAAATTTTAAAGAGAAACTGTTGAGACTCAGGAAACAAACAAACAAAAACTCACAAGTCTCAGGGAGTTCCTGAAACTTAGCAGATTCACAAGGCCCCTTCCCACCCCAAGGTTATATAAGTAGTAAGGACTTCTGAGAAGATTCTCCAACCTGTCAGTCTCCCTGCAAGTCATGAAGAGAGCTCCAGGGCTCCAACTTTCATGAATCATCGATAGGGTGGGCTTTTGTTGATATAGCCGCCTTTGAATGGTCTATGTGCTGGCAATTAACCCCTTCCCATATTCCTGTGAGTAACTCCAATAAACTCTCTGGTTCATCAAGCTACATGTCCATGTTATCATTACTCTGGTCTACCTTCAGTTCTCTATCTGACTTGAGGAGACATTTGTTCACATCTCCATATGAAAAGTGGCACACAACACAAGGTCAGTGTTTTGAGAGACTTTTGCAGATCCTTCATAAAATAATGAACTCTTGCCATCACTCACTTCCAATATAATCTGCACTGTTTATTCTCAAAGCCTTTATAATAATAAGCCAACTTGTTAATTCAAAACATCTTAAGATTGTTAAAATCTTTCATCCATTTGTCGAAAGGGTGCCAATGACTTACTGTTTTGCACACAAATAGTTTTTTCTGACATCATTAAATGTACCAGCATGTGCATGTCTTTTTAAAACAATAACTTATTATGACTCTTAATTTACAATCCTACTGCTAATTTGATAGTGTGTTCTTCACATCCCATCAAGACCAGCAACAGTATATATGATCAATGTATCTCTTTATATAGCATCTGCAGTAATAATATAGCTAAAAGAAAGAACTTGAAACATTTCAAACTGATGTCTGCCTTGCTATATACATAATGGTCTATAATAACAAGAAGCATGAGGGGCCATCTTTAAATTTTTTTATTCTGACTTTTTTACACTTATTTTACTTTTAAAAAATGAAAGCATATCAGATAAATATATAAGCCACTTACATATTTATTTAAAGTAAAGCAAAGCTTCTTTACTTACGATTGTGAACACAGCATCAAAAAAATACGTGAATAAGTGTAACTTTGTTGGGCCTGATCGCACAGCCCTGCAACTCCACCTACTTCAGAGGCTGAGTCAGGAATTCAAGATCTCCCTGGGCTACACAGAAAGCCCAGGGATAAGCTGGGAGATTTAGTAAGATCTTGTATCAAAATCAAAAGTAAAAAAAGAAGGTTGGTGATACAGGCCAGAGGTAGACCACTTGCCTAGCATGCCCAAGGACCTAAGTTCAAGCACAGTGCTTACAAGTTAAGGAACAAAAACAATAAACTTACCTTCCATTCTTGCCCTTACTCCCTACTTTTCTGTTTTGTGAGAGTAGAATCTCACTGCTTTGCATACAGATCATGCTGGCATTGAATTTATTATCCTCCCCAGTCTACCTAGTGATGGGGTTACAATCAAGTGCCACCATATCTAGCTAGCTGATATCTTTTTTTTTTCTTTTTTTTTTTTTTTTTTTTTGGTTTTTTGAGACGGGTTTTTGTAGACCAGGCTGGCCTCAAACTCCCAAGTGCTGGGATCAAAGGCATGGGCCACCACCACCCAGCTGGCCACTCTATCTTTTGATGACTGAATATATTACTTAAATGTGGAGGCAAATTTCATTGATAGATTTTTCATTTTTTGATAATTTCACATGTGAATATACTATTTACACTATTTCTACCACCACCCCCATCCAGCTTCTCCCTTCCCCTCACACTACTCCCTCTTGGATTTATGACCACTTCTTCTGTAACTTACAGATAGTCAGACAGACAGACAGACAGATCCTACTGAGTCCATATATCAGGGGTGATGGGATGATCGATGATAAACTTTTCAGGTAACATTTTTAAACCAGCACTGTCTTCCTAGTACGTCTTTCCACTCACCCAGCATTGTTGCTGACTGCAGTTAGATCTTTCACGCCAGTCTTCAATAAAGCTCCTATAAGATTTTCTGGAATTCCACACAGCCCGAAACCTACAAAACCCAAAAGGGGAACAATCTGTGCAGAGGCAGTGTTCTTTCAAGATACATACGTTATCATTCTCAATAGAAGAGAAAGCATTTTGTTAAATGTAATAAGAAAAACACACAACTGTACCTTACCAACTCACTAAACAGCCATCAGTCATATCACTGGATCTCAGTGTTTCAAACCATTATATATCACCAGACACCACTCTCAAGGCTTTGAGTAAGTTAAGGCCAAATGTAATCAGCTTATATATGACATGCACTAATAACCCCGTCTTCATAATACAAACAATATCCAGCTGTTCATTTAAACATGCATTTTTATTGGGGGGGGTTGACACAGGGTTTTTCTGTGGCTTTTGCGGCTGTCCTGGAACTAGCTCTTGTAGACCAGGCTAGTCTCGATCTCACAGAGATCCTCCTGCCTCTGCCTCCCAAGTGCTGGGATTAAAGGTATCCGTCACCACTGCCCGGCTAAACATGCATTTTTATACATCTGAATTAGTATAATAACTTTCATTTATTACATCTTTAAAATTCTTCCAAGAGTGTAGAATTTAAGATGGACACTCAATAACTTCCCAATTCGAATGAATGGAAAAAAAAAAAAAAGAAAAGCCCTAAAATAAGTTCGGATTTCATATAGAAGAATCAGGAAGTTAAGTGTAATTAAATCTGAGGCAGTGATTACAAAAGACATCCCAAAGAGGTAGCAGAAATAGAATGGGTGGGGGCAGGGGGTCAACAACAGAGAGACCCCATGCTCTTCAATTTAACAAAATAGGAGCAATACAGAGTGGCTAAAGCAGTGGTTGTCAACTTCCCTAATGCTTCGACCCTTTAATACAGTTCTTCATGTTGTGACCACCCCCAGCCATAAAATTATTTCATTGCTACTTCATAATGTTGCTATTGCTATGAATTACAATATCAATATCTGTGTTTTCCAATACTCTTAGGTGACCCCTGTGAAAGGGTCATTCAACCCCCCACCCCCACCCGCCCAAGAAGTCACAAAAGCTATTGGGCAGGAGTATCTAACAAGATGAGGCATGTGCTTCAATTCCCAAGGAGTTAGGGATCCATCACAGCTCCTGATAAGATACCAGCACCTGAAACCTCCAGCTTTTCAATTACAATCAGAAAAAGAAAATGGAAAGGAAAAGTAGAGTAATAGAGCACTAATCTTTCAGGAAGAGACTGTAATAGAGCAGCAGGTGTCCTGGTGTACCGTAAGCCAGACAGTGAATGAGTAAGAGCTGAGTGATAGACTAATTGGCACTTTGAATCTATATGGCTTTGTCACACATTTTCCTAAGAACTTAAGAACATTACCATCGAAAGGAAAACGGTCCCTTTACTTACCACCAACCAGCAAGGTTGCACCATTAGGGATATCTTTTACAGCTTCCACTGGATCTGTGTAAAATTTGGTGTGGTGACGAGTACTGACAGAAAAGTAGCAGACACACCCCTGGAACATTAAAAACATTCCCAGTGAGCAATCATTTGCAGCTTCACTTTAAACAAATAGCAAATGATCCCATATACATGTAGATATATGTGTGTGCATAGACATGTGCATATATATAATAAGTTCATTATTCCTTTTAGCATTCTGTATTTTTATGTATGTTTACAGTATATATTTATATATGTTTACAGCACATAACACCCCATCCTGATACAAGTATACATTGCAAAATGACTAACTGGAGCTCTCTAGAACAGCATCACCTCACACGTTGCTCTTTTGTGGTTAAGAGCCTTTCACCACTACTCAGTGTTTTCAAGTATAGTTACTGCTACTGCTCATCACCATAACAGATGATAGATTCCCTAAACTTGTTTCTTCTGTCTAACTGAAATGGTACATCTTTTGCCTAATATCTTCCCAAGGCCTTCATCTTTTAACCTCTGTAATGCCATTTTACTGTTCCTCTGGTAAGATTCTATCCGTGAAGAGTTGGGATTTAATTGGTTCATCTTGGCCAGGATGGACATGCTCTACTGACAGGTTCTCACCAGGTTCCCCGATGATCTACATCTCCTATGACACAGGGGAAGGTCCAGCTGTGTCACTTGCGACCATCACCCAAAAGAATAAAAGCAGATAACTCACACCATATACTGGGATGCAAATTTACAATATCAGTGTCATCAGTAACCCATTTCTCATAACCTCACTTTCTAATAAGTTGGCAAATCCTGAGAACCTACCTGTGCCAAGTTCTAAGTCTTTTATCTGATCTACATTACGGTATGACTACTGCTCTCTGGGGAATTAAGTACAGTGTGTGGTAAGTTCCAAGTGCTAGGAGAACTCTAAGGAGACACGAAAGAGCAGCATGCCAGAGGACTCACTTCCCAGAAGCTGAAGGCAAAGCAGCAAACTGTCACTACAGAGAGGAGGCCTTGGTGGGCCACACCACAGAACTACATGGGCACGCTATGATCTCTAGATGGTGTGTCACCTCCAAAGCCCGTGTCAGAGCTGGATCCCCATGTCAACAGTGTTGAGAAGTAGTAGGACTTTCATGAGGTGTGTGAGCCTGCACAAAGCTGTGAATGCTACAGGGTTCATTCTTACAGGAGCGAGCAAGTTCCTGCTCTTGCTGCACTGAATTGCTGACTGCCAAAGCTAGGCTTTTTCTAAAGAGAGGCTACCTGTCCTACATACCCACTTGTCTTTCTGCTCCTCTGCCATGTTGTTCAGCAACATAATACTCTCACCAGATACAGTCACCAGGTCTAACAAGTGAGATGGACCTTACATGAGTCATCCAGTAAACATCCATAAAACCAGTTCTAAGTTATTGCCCTGTATGTTCCATCCACAATATGGGCATGTGAAAAGGAGGAAACTGATTGTATGGTAACTAATGAGCCATATTAACAGTACTTTATTTCCATTATATATTTAACCTGAAGAAAGAGGAAGTGGAGAGAATAACAGCTGAACCCTGATATACTGCCATTTTAACAAGCCCAGCTATAAAGTCACACCCAACAGAATTTCATACAGCTACAACCTGAGGTGGTCAAGATCTATCATTCCTTCTTTCCTCTAAAAACTATTTTCCTCTTTTTTTTCTTAAAGTAGCTGTAGTTGGCACAAAAGATCATTTAAGGGATATACACTGAGAGTCAAATGAGCGATAAAAAGGTTGAGGTTACACACATGATCACATGACTTCTGTCCCTGTAAGTTTCTATTTTGGTCAAGGTCAGGTCAGGAGTTTGCACACTGCCCAAAGCCTGGGACATAAGTAGAGAGAGGGACAAGGGCTTTGAAAGGGCTTAACCACAAAGACGTTTCTTCTCTTCCTGTCTTCAACTAGTAAAGATTCATATGCTTCTGTTTAACACACACACACACACACACACACACACACACACACACACACACACACACAATCAAAATCTAAATCTTTAAACAAACAAAAGTTCCATAGATTGAATAAGCAGGACATAAAAGTATTCCACATAAACTTGTGGATGCAATATACTCAAAACTGTAATAAAGAACAGTGACTGGTCTTGGGTTTGGGCTTCTCTGTCACAGTCTTTCCACCAGTGTGCTCTTCCATGTTTTCTGAAAGTCCTCGGTTGTTCTACCTATCATTTACACACAACAAATTTTTATGAGAGTGTAACTCTGCTGTCATTATCTCTGCCTGAGAATAAACACTCCAGGCCTCAGCAGGATACAGAAGAAAATGAAAGAATTCATCTACACCCTGAAAGGTGAGGTCACCTTGAACTGCTTCTCTGTGGAATTCCATAGAGAGAAGACTTGGCTCCCCATGCACCCTGAGAGCCTTCGAGGATTCAGAAGCAGCACAGAGCCACACACTTAGCAGGAACCCTTTGTTGTAGCTGATAACTAGTATCATCATAGCACTAATTAGCAGTCAGCACTAATTACCCAGCAGCTTGTCTCAATCTGAACTTCCCCTCTTCATAAAGAAAAGGAAAAGAAAAGAAGGCCATCAGAAATATTTTAGAAGAGGTGGAAGTTGCGCTGTTGCTGTGGTTCAGGAGCAGACTGCTTGCCTAGCAGGCAAAGGGCTCTGGGTTCAAACTGATGTGTGAGGTTGTTATAAGTGTATCCATACAACCAAAATTCAAAAAAAAGTAAATAAGATAAAGTAAGGTAGGCAGGCTGGAGAGATGGCTTGCAGAGGAGTAAGTTCACTGCCCAGCACCCACATCAGATGGCGCTCACAAAATTGTAGTTCTGAGGGATCCAAAGTCTGTAACTGTAGTTCCCAGGGATGCAATGATATCTAGCCTCAACAGGCACACATGCATGCATGTGGTGCATACAAACTCATGAAGTCATGCACACACAGACATAAATCAAAGTAAATTCTTAAAAACAAACAAACAGTAAGGTGACACATTTTCAGGGAATGTAATATGTGCTTACGACAATAAAGAACTTCATAAGCACTGGATTTTTTCCATTATTCATACATGTTAATATTTGTTAAGGTGTGCTTTATTGGCATTTGATATTTATGTACTATTTATGGAGAAACCAACTTTGAATAACATATTTTTCAATATCAGAAAATTAGCCACCTACTTTGGGAAATAGTATGATTTAACATGCTATATACTCAGGGATCAAAAGTACCCCCATGTCAAATTCCAGTTCAACCAGGACTGAACTGATGTGCTAGAATTATTTAACAACTGACTATGTCTTTGTAGAGAGGTGCTGTTTTGGTCAAAACCAGGTGAATGAAGAGCTTGCACAATGTCTAAAGATGACAATTGTCAATTGTCTCCCAAAGATAGTTAGAAAGAAGCTCTATGCCAGACTATAGGAACTTCCTAGGGGTTGCCATCCTCCTTTGGGAAATGGCACCCTTTTCCACTCCCAGCTAAGACAATGAAACCAAGCTGTCATTTATTGGAGTTTAATTTTTAACCTCACCACTCCCTGCCTGCCCTTCTCCAGTGATTTCACACAGAAAATTTGTAACATGGTCATCGCCATTGTAAATTAATCCATATATTTTTCAACATTTTTCAAAACACGGGTCTTAGCTTTATGATTACTTTTTTTCTTCCTGCATTCGTTCATTCCTTTCATTCTTTATTCTCCTTGACAATATCTCACTCTGTGGGTCTGGCTAGTCTCAAAGTCCTTGTCTTAAGCAATCCTTCTGCCTCAGTTCCAAGCAGCTGGGACTACAAACACACACTACTATCCAGCCGTATGTTCATCTTACTTGCAATCCAGTTTGCCAGTCTGCAAAATCGGATATTACTTGGCAAGCCTGGAAAATGGAGTGCAGACAGCGGGGCAATGAGGAAACCCAATGCCTGTGGCTAACTGTACCACAGAGGATCTTCAGAACCCAAAGCCCAGAAAGCCCTTAGAATCTGCAAGGCAGCCCTTTACAAGAAGCGTTTGGCTTTACTCTTTTAACCAGTTTCTCCCCTGCTCCTCAAATCACACTGTGTCTCTGACAGTCAAGAAATACCCACGTCATTGGCTGTAATTCCTAAGATTGGGCAACTGGGGGAAAGTGTATCTCTGATAACATCTACCTTTTTTGCTCAGATAGGCAGGTCCAAAGAGGTTCTTTAAACTACTCCTAATTAATCTCTTCTTTCCAATATATTCTACATATTAAATGGTTTTTCTGAAGAAAAAAAAAAACTCATAGGTAGAGGGTTTGCTCATTATGAACAAAACCCTAGTGAGCCCCAGCAGGACACCTGCAACCCCAGCACTGAAAGCAAAAGGATCAGAAACTGAAGGTCAGCCTTGGCTACACAGCATGTTTGAAGCTAGCCTGGTCTAACTTCCTGGAAAAAAAAAGTCTATGTACCAGCTGTTGCCAAATAGATAAATACATAAATAACTTTTGCACTGGTACAGAGTACCTAAGAGAATGTAGACACTTAACTCTGGGGATAAGCTTTTCTTCACAAAGTTCCTGATTTGTCTACTCTCCTCCTTCAGCAGAACCCTGTGTTGTTGGCGGTACTAATTTCTGATATTAAAATTCGAGTGAGGAACATAATGATTCAAGTACTTTAATGAAAGAAGCAAAATTCTAAAGGGTGGAAAATATTTTTCTGTTTAATGTTTCTCCCTTCAACATCATCTCCATTTTTACCTTCTTCAAGTTCTTAGACCAAACCTCTGAAGTCTTACTCCACAGTTGAGCCTAAATTTTATCTCCTGACTTCCTGTCTAGCCATTTACTGGCATTGTTATCTCTTTCACCTACATCTCTTTTCCCTTGTCATTCAACATTTGAGAATTTAGTGAAAATATACTTTGGGATGAAAATACACCAAACCACGTTTTTGAGATGCATTTTAGATTTTGGCTACGTTTTTTAAAATTTATTTATTTGTGTGCATGTGTCTGTATCTGGGTAGGGAAGGGATGTGCCACAGTGCACCTGTGGAGGTGAGGGAACACCTTGCAGTAGCCAGTTTTCTCTTTCTACCATGTAAGTCCTAAAGGTCAAAGGTGATTTCTCAGACCAAGTGAGGTCCCATTATCCACAGATCCATCTCACTGGCCCGAAACACATTTTTAAAATGCATATAAATATTACCTTAATGATAAAGAACTAGACACCCCAAGTAGTAATGTTGTCGCCTGACTACTGTTAGAGAAATCAAGACACAGAAAGGTTGACATTGCCTACCTTAGCATCAAAGTTTGGTAAACAGAACAGGGGAAGGGAAGTGATGGAAAGAGGCAAAGAAAGCCAGTTAGGAGGAAAAGGCAGCAATACTCAGGTGAATAGGAGCATACAAGCTTGCCAGGAAAAGTGGGGCATCTCTGCCAAGAGGAATCAATTCATGCACACTGTGAATGGGTCCACTTAGGACTTTCCAAATTAGAAACCTTGGAGGTGACACAGCAATTGGATTTAAAAGCCTCCAGGTAACCCTGAGTCATGCTAAAGTTTCAGACAATGAACTTGCTCACCATGAAAAAACAAACAAGCAAACAGTTTTTTGTTTTGTTTTGTTTGTTTGTTTTAAAGCCAGGCATGGTAAAAAATGCCACACCTATAATTCAGAATTCTGCAAGTTGAAGCAAAAGGATCTGGGGTGCAAGATCCTGTCTCCAAAAACAAAAACATAAAAGCATGTTTTAACAACTCTCTCGGTTTACCTGTTGGCTACATTTAGCTGGAAAATGCCCAAGGTTACTTAAGCTGGCCCCAAAATTCTCTCGTGCACATATTAGATGAGTATCGCTGCGCAATGCTGAGGGAGACCAAGAACCAACCTCTAACAAGGTCCCAAAGTTAAACAAATACACAAGTATTATAACTCAACAGAGCTGGATGGCTTGAGTGTTAAGCAAGCCCTAAGACACAATGCATGTGCTGGGAGAGTAATAAAGACACCAAGAGCTGGGTCTTCTGTTATCATACCCAAGAAGCCTAACTTTGAGCCCTGCCACGAACTTTTAATAAGAGACAGCAAAACCCATAATTATAGCTCATCCACCTGGAGGCTTGCTGGCTTTGGAAATGGTTTAATGATTATATTTTAAGACTACAGATGAATAAATTATTCTCAGACAAACATGCACTACCAAAAGAATGTTTCTGACCTTGGCCCAAGGACATCCTGTGTCCTGGTTTTGGCATCTGCTCCATCACATGCATCAGGCAGACTGATGGGCAACTTCTCTTTTAATAATGTTGTATTTATCCAAATCTATATGCAACTACCAAAATGCCCCCTATGAGGAGTTTAAAAATGCCATGATTGAGTTCTGAAGTATTCCCTGGGACATGCGGGAGTAGCAACAGAGAAAGAAAGGAGTTTAGACAGCATATATATGATGAGGACAAGCCCTGTGCAATGAATGCACTCTTCAGCTCAAAAAAACAATCAGAAACATCACCAAAGAAAGCACTTTGTTTTCTCGTTCAAAGAAGAGGTTCCTGAGTAACTTGAACCCACCATGGTGAGGCCACCCTCCTGAAACCGAATTCTTGCCCAGCACTCAGTTCCTTGGGCCCACGAATGTATGCTTACAGGCAAGACAAGTGTACAAGCAAAACCACCCACCACCGGCTGACCCTCTAGAAGGGCGTCTCTGTGGGAGTGTAGTGTGTCAAGATACTTTTTTAAGGACTTTGAAAATTGAATGTTGCCTCTAATCCGGATCTGGATCGAAGGTGGAAGTTAGGGGGTGGCGCTTGGGGTGAGGGGCTCCAAGTCAGGGAAGGCGGCGTTTGCCAACTGCAGCTGTGAGGTGTTGCAGACTACAACAGAGCACCGTCAACCCTCCATCCGCTTCCAAACACTTGGCAGGCTAGATGCCCGGTGATGAGCGCTCCAGTCCGGGTTCCCCTTTCCACCGCCATATAGGGAAGGGGAGGTTGGAGCGGCCGTCCGCCCCCGCCGCACACAGCATCCGCCCACTTGGCGGTGAACTTGAGCCAGCAGCCGTTAACCCGGCCGGGGTATCTGGGCCTCAGCGGACGCGGGCGCGGAGGCCAGCAGCACCCCAAGGTGGGGCGCAAGCCTCGGTGCGCCGCCCTTCCCGGCTCTGCACCTTCAACCCGCCCCTCTCTAGGGCGGCGGCCACGAGGACCCTTTCCCAAGGGCGGAGGCGGGGAAGCGGGTGGGGGCGCGAGCCCCGGGGACGCGAGCAACCCCCAAAGTCGCTGCAGCGCTGCACAGAGCCCCGACCGTTTCTCGAGCGCTGCACGCACTGCTTGCCTTCATCTCGCCCCATCAGGGAAGAGGGTGGAAGAAGCAAAGACAGACAAGACAGGCAGCCCGTGGAGCGGGCGAGCCTGAAACCCCACCGTCTCCGAGCCCCGGGCACAGCGCTGCGGATGCCAGGTCCCCAGCTGGAGGCGGTGGGGATGGGCAGGGCAGAGGACCCGCTCGCGGCTCGTCCGCGCCTTTCCCGCGCGTGGCCTTCCTCTTCAAGCCCTTCGACTTACCTTGTGCCAGGCGCCCCGCGAGCTGCGGCCGGAGGCGCAGAGCCGAAGGCCGGAGGACAGGAGTTTGAGAGCCGCCATCTTCGGACCCGGGTGCGGGAGGAGGTGGAGGAGCCGAGCGCGCAGGAGTGTGTGCAAGCGCCGGTTGCCGGGGCCGCGGCGGCGTCACGGGCTAAGGAGAGAAGGGAAGGCGAGCCGGGAGGGGCGGGCTGGAGGCTCGACCGCGCGTCCGTGACGTCCTAGGGTCCTCGGAGCGGTGCCGCCCCTTGCAGGCTGTCGGCTTGTCAAGAAGCGAGACAGGGAGGAGCCCACGGCTCTGAGTGGAAGCGCGCCACTGGCAGCGCGAGTCCCGCCGAAGGTCCCCAGGCCGGATGTGCTACCGGCACAGCTGCAGACACCGTCGAGCCACCTTCGACTGAAGGAGGTGCTAGTGCGGGCCTGCCTGCCCCTAGCTCAAGGCTTGCCCTCGACCGGGGTTTTTGGCCCTAAAGGGGCTGGGGGGTCCCTTGCGGAACTTGTTACTTTTCCAAGTCCGCCTCTGGAATTTGTACAGGCACAAGGGGTCACTGATAAAGATCTTCTCCCAAGTTCTAACATTTCTCAGCCACCACCCCCCACTCTCTTCAAGTCTGACTTTGGCCTTAATTTCCTCAGAAAACCAGCAGTGTGCTGACTGACCCTCACAAGATGTGACCTGCCTTAACCAACAGAGGGACAAAATTAGAACTGGGCCCTGGTTCCCCATCATCCTTGTGTTCCAGGACTTTCCTGGCACCCGAGTCCCAACAATTCCAGAGATTAGACAGCAGGTACAAACACAGAAGTGTCTGTCTTGTCCTTAGGCACATTGCATAACTCATCTCACCTTGCAATGCCCTGCCTGTCGTAGTTTTGTATGAGAAAAGCCAGGCAAAGGTTTCTGGAACACAATGGACACACAAATTCTAGGCACTAAATTTACTTCAATTCGGTGTTGGATTAACTTTTTGGAGTTTCATTTGCTTGCTGTTTTTGTTTTGTTTATTTGAGAAAACATCTCTCTACATATCTTAGGTCCCACTGAAACTAGATAGACTTGGCTCAGGCTGACATCCACCTCTCCATCCAGCTCTTCTGCTACAGCCTATTCAAGGGTGTTCGAAATCATGCCTGACTCAAGCCTTCTCTTTTGACTGGCCTCCAGGGGACATGAACAGATCCGACTTCTTTAGTACGGTCTACGCACATGGCCGAGTGAAAAAGCCACCTGGAAGCCCAGGAAAACTTTTTATTGGATTAAAGGCCCACCACGTCCTGAAAGACTGACTTAATTTTGAGATAATGCAAAACCTGTGCGAAAATTAAATGACACTTTAGCTTTCTTAGAAAGTACAATAAGGCAGTGAAGGATGGGCAATCCGGTTTAATTAAAATCTTACTATCAGCCTGGTAAGATAGTAAGGGCACTTGCTATCAGGCTTGGTAACTTTAGTTTGACCCCCAGGATCCACATGGTGCCAGAGGAGAACCAAGTCCTTCAAGTGGTCCTCTAACCTCACATGTATTGTGGCATGTGCACAAAATAAATGAATAAATGCTTCTTATACCTGTCCATAAAAGCAATCATCTCCATATTCTTTTAACTAAAAGATTTTCCCTGTGAATATTATGGTTTTAATATGGGAATAAAATATCAAGTTAACCTATCCAATTACATAGGAAAAGTCAACTCTGTAATCCTGGATTTCAGGCACATTTTAGTAAGCTCCAGGACTTCAGATGTTAAAACTGAGGTTCCATGACTAGCCCTAACATAGCATGTGTCAGCTGTTGTATTGCAATTTATAGAAGGAAAAAAAGCTAGTGTTTCAGTTGCTTTTCCATTTCTTCCCTTCCAGGGCCATGTGAAAAGGGGAAAAAAAAAAAAAAGAAAAGAAAAAGAAAACACTGGCAACTTCATGTGTAGTCATCTGACTCATTCTTGGCTGGCCTCATGTTGTTGCCCCTAGATGAGGAAGACAGGCATTTAAGATCTTGTATTCTGTGGAACTACTGCTCCTGGAAGAAAAAAAAAATCAGTTTCCCTACTGCATAGTCAGAAGACAGGGTGCTGTATTTTTGAAGACGCCATAGATTCATTTTATACCTGCTCAACAATGTGTATGTCATCAATTCAACTTGGAAAGAATATTTACTTTGTACAAAACTTTGCCCTGATTCTTCAGAAGCCCTTTTAATTTTAACTTGCAAATAAAAAAATCCTGATATCTTTAAATTTCTAACTGTAGAAACATTTCCCTCTCCCATATGGGGGGGGGGAATAACTGGGGACCAAACCCAAGTCCTCCTGCATAAGCACTCAACCACTGAAATACATCCCCTGCTTTATTTTTCAGTTGCTTAGTCTTAAATGCACTCTGTAGTCTAGGGCTGGACTTGAACTCCTGATCCTTCTGCCTCAGCCTCCCAAGTAGCTAGGATTACAAGCCTGAACTAGCAGGACCAGCTTCCCCAATGCCCTGAAAGGCAGTTTGTGACAAATATTCCACATTCATGAAATTTTCTTTATGAAATATTATACCACTTGACTTTGACACTCTTAAAGACTGGAAAGCTTATAAAGGAAAGGTCCCCAACCAGTAATGGAAACTTTGTGTTCTGAGGTTGTGGGTTGAGGTGTCTTTTACCAGGTGAATGCAGTCCATTGAATTGTAGTCACCGTGTTTCTGCTAGAGAGGTTTCACTTTAATTCTCCTGAAATATAGTGTCATAGCTCCTCCTTTTACTGAAAGATAAGACACCCTTCCCTAGTTTAAAGCATGCTCCTCCAGGATGACGATCTAGGGCCTCTGAAGACTGGTTTTCAAACGTTGTCTGACTGGCTTGACTAGTAGTGGGAGTTTTATCTATGTAGTCTGAAGCAGTTACAAAAATGCATAAGTGCCTCATTTTATATAATTATCCTTCTAGCATTAGGGGGAAAAATCTTTCAAACTCTTGAGTTCTCCAGTAAGAAAATATTCAAAATCCTCTGATGTTTCATATGAATTTGCAAACCTAAATATTGTTTTACTATATAGATCATTATGCCTTGATTTGCCTATTTTGTTAACTTAATATTTTCATAGTTCCCAAGAAGCAAATTTTTTTTATTTTGTTTAATTAATACATTAAAATGAATTGGACTCTGCTGGGTGGTGGTGTCACATGCCTTTAATCCCAGTACTCAGGGAGGGAGTCAGAGGCAGGCAGATCTCTCTGAGTTTGAGGCCAGCCTGCTCTACAGAGTGAGTTCCAGGACAGCCAGAGCTACACAGAGAAACCCTGTCTTGAAAAACAAAACAAACAAAAATTGGATTTTCCCTATTATTTTTCATAGAAGAGAATGGAAATATATGAGCTACACAGTCAGAAAGAACTCACCCCCAGGTATGAAAATGAGACGCCTGTTAAGAGGCTAAGAAAAACTTCAGGATTAAAACCCAGCAATCTAGTGCACTCAACTTCACTCTCAGCCTCTCCAGTGTGAGGGAGAGATCACCATAACTGATTTTTAGCCCTCTGGAGCTGTAAGGCAAAATAACTTCCTTCTTAAATAAGTTGCTGCTTTTGATCATTTTTTTTTGGTTTTGTTGTTGTTGTTGTTTTGTTTTGTTTTGTTTTGTTTTTGTCACAGCAACAGGTAAGTAACTAATACAGAAGTTGGTACCAGAGTGTAGGCTGTGGCTTTGAAGCACTTGACCATGTTGTTTTGAGGAGGAATGTGGAAGACTGTGGAAATTTGGAGTAGAAAAGCAGTTGAATAATTTAAGTGGGCAATCCTAATTAGGCCTGAAAGACACTAGTGCTGAGAGCAATGAGGACTGTGAAGGCCCAGCTCAAGAGGCTTCAGAGGGAAATAATACTAGCAACTGGACTAAAAGTCATTCTTATGATGTCTGGGCCAAGGATCTGACTACCTCCTACTTTTGTCCTAAAAGCATTCCAGAGGCTAAATTTAAAAGTGACAGATTTAGCAGGGCATAGTGGTACACACCTTTAATCCCAGCACTTGGGAGACAGAGGCAGGCAGATCTCAGTGAGTTCCAGGCAAACCTGGTCTACAAAGCGAGATCCAGAACAGCCAGGACTGTTACACAGAGAAACCCTGTCTAGGAACTCACCTCCCACCCCCACCTCACCCCCCCCACCCCCAAAAAAGTGACAGACTAATTTCTTTGGTGAAGAAAATGTCAGGACTACATAATGTTGAGTCTGTGGCGTGGTTTTTATTGATACTGGAGCTTCAGGTCTACAATGGAAGAGAGCAAGTAGGATAGAAAGAAATATGAAATAAACAGTTTGGCAAGAAAAGGAACATTTGTAATGATACAGCCAAGGCACGAACTAAAAGAGAGACTACAATTGTTAGGGAGTTGAGCACCATTAAGGAGAGGCCTGATCTGCACTGGAACAGGGTGAGACCCCACCCAGTTATGCTTCCAGATCCTGGAAGGAAAGGGACTAAGAGTTTTTTCTCCTCCTGGTAGGCAACAGCAAACAAAGGCAGCTACTAATGTGGCTCACTGGGGCAGGATCCGCCCCAAGTTGATAGCCAAACTTAGCAGGTTTCTCCACATGATGCAGTCTTAGTCTTAGACACATAAAGAGGCAAGACTGAAAGGTTCATGAATTCTTTTTCTTTCTCTCCATTTTTTTATTTAAATTAGAAACAAGATTGGTTTACATGTCAATCCCAGTTCCCTCTCCTCCTCCTCCTCCCTTGCTCCCCACTAACACCCTACCTATCCCATAAGGGGTCATGAATTCTTCTTCCATGGTTTCAGAGAGCTATTGAGCCCAGCAAAGTTATGAGAGACAAGTCCCTGTGTGAAGGCTTTGAGAAGGCTTTGAGAAGCATTGCTTGAATGTTAAATTGCAGCAAAGATGCTAAAATTTTGGTGATTCTGTAGCCATAGGATACCTGCCAAAGAGAACTGCACACGGTGAGTGGAACCACTCCGGGAGAGAGGTGTATATGACAGGCAGCAAAGTCAAGGAGTAGAGGCAACAAAGTCTCTTGACATCAGATGTGAGACTACAGGATTTTGTGTTTGCCCTGTTGAGTTCTGATCTTACCTCGTTACAGTATTCCCATTTAGAAAGGCAGTGTGTATTATACATTGAATGTAAATAATTTGTCTTTTGATTTTATAAGGGTTACAATTAAGAGATTGCCTTGTGTCTCAGAAGAGACTTTGAACTTTTGAGTTATAAGCAGTATTGAGGCTGTGATAGACAATGGGGAGTTTTGAAATTATATTGAATACATTTTGTGTTACAATGTGGTCATGAGCTTTTGGAGGCCAGGGAGTGGAATGTGGTGGTTTAAATGAGAAATGTCCCCCATTAACAAAGGCATTTGAACACTTGGTTCCCCAGTTGGTGGCATTGTTTGGGGAGGTTTAAGAGGTATGGTCTTGTTGAAGGAAGTATGTTACTGGGAACAAGATTGGAGAGTATATAGCCCATTCCACTTCCAGCATGCTCTCTGCTTCATTTCATGCTTGTGGTTGAGATGTAATAGCTCAGCTTCCCGTTCCTGCTGCCATGCCTGCTCTTTGCTGCCCAGTCTTTTCACATGATGGACTCTCATAGTCCTGGAACCATGTGCCAAAATAAAAGTTTCCTTCTCTAAGTTGCCTTGATATTTTACCACAACAATAAAAGGTAGCTAGTACATATAGCCTCCCCCTGACCTTCCTCTTCTACACACATTTTTATTCCAAATTACATGTGCCTTTTCAGTGTCATATGATGAATTCACATAGTTTAAGAAACAACTGACAGCAAACAAACCAAGACACACATGAACTCCAAGTAGGCAGATTGAGGGCAAAGCAATCCCAACACTGTAGTTCCCTAAACTTGTAGCTCCTGTGGTGAATAGTTAATGATATCTTTGCAAATTGCTGAGATATGTGAAAATATACCAACACCCCCAGTATCTATTTATACTGGAATGGTGTTAAAACCTATACCTTGTGAATTTAGTTATATCTTAAGTGCTGTTGGTCCATTCTTTTGCTACAACAGTGTACCTTATACTAGGTAACATAAATAGAAATTTATCACACACAGTTCTGGATGCTAGAGAGCCTGAGATCTGAGTGACAACAGATTCTGTGTCTTGCATTCCTGTGCTGTAAACTGCAATCTAATTTAAGAATGAATTCCTATAACAAATAGCTGAATGGCAGCCAATCTCAGCAGTTATATATCAGCCAATTATAGGCTGACCAGGCCATTTTCCCGTGAAGCAAATAACACTTGATACCATGCCCCCAAAAGGCAAATGCTAAGCTTAATTTAGTGAGGGATTTCTTTTTGTTTTTCTTAATGTCTGCCCATGTTAGTGAGTAGAGCTCTCTGAACTACTGGTGACTCCGGATGCTGCCTCATAAATGATGACATGGATGTCTATTTTTTTTGTCTTATAACAGGTTTCTTATGCAGGCTTGTTTACCCTCTTTATATCCTTATGGCAGAAAGCTATGTTATAGCTTTTATACTGGCAATAATCCCATTTCATAGAAACTCTGCCCTCATGACTTAATCACTTTCTAAAAAGCCTCACCCCAAATATTATTACATTTGTGATTAAGAATGAACTTACAAAGTGAAGAAGTGTAGGGAGTACATATGTGAACCATAGTCCATATGTCATCTTTTGTCACACCCTGGGAAATATCAGGCAGAATTCAAACTCTGAATTACTGCTACCCTTGTATCTCTCACTTCCTGAGACATCTTTGCATTTGGCCCCAGTTCTCTGGTCTGACTACTCCTGTACAATTTATAGACTTCCATTTCTTTTTCATTCATATAGATTATTGTGAATCCTTCCTGAGTAAACATTGCTTCTCTCTTAAATTTAAGTGTTCCTACAAGTCTCATTTCAAATGCATACCCAGTGTTTTTACAACCTTTTCTGAAATATTTCAAGAGGTCTTCACAGGTACCATGATGGACACAAGAGGCAGAAAAGGTCTGTGACCAAAGTGGTGGCTCAGTGTCTCAAGGATGAACACAAGGAAGAACTGATTGCTGATCTTTATTTTCCAAGAGGAAGATAATTTTTGGAAAATACTAACTGTGGTGGCTGAAGAGATGGCTCAGCAGTTAAGAGAACTTGCCACTCTTCCAGAGAACCTGGGTTTAGTTCCCATCACTCACATGGCAGCTTATATTTGTCTATAACTCCATCTCCAGGGAATCTTATACCCTTGTCTGGCCTCCCACAGGCACCAGTCATGCACAAAGTAGACTTCCACACACACATATAGAACATTCATACACATAAAATAAAAGGAAAGAAGTCTTTTTTTAAAAAAAGAAAGAACCAGAGCACTGATGGAGGAAGTGCTTCTGTGTATGTGTTTTTCTCATTGGATGATAAATAAAGTACTGTTTGGCCAATGAGGCAGAAAGATAGGTGGGACTAGGAGTCAAGGAGGATTTTGGGAAATGTAGTAAGAAGTGGTGATCCCGGAAGTGACATAGTGGGTAGACTCATACATAAGCAAGGGCAAGAAGGAAGTCGCCCCTTTTCCCTCCTGTCTTCCTCCTGGTCTCTGCTGCAGAATCACCATGTGAGCCCAGGAAAACAAGATGCTTGTCACTGGCATCCAATAAGATAAGTCTTATATGTAGAATTATGACAATTAAGACTGAGCTAGCAGATGAGAAATCCTAGTCATTGGCCAAGCAGCATTTGCACCTAATATAAGTCTCTGTTTGTTACTTGGTACCTGAACGCAGCAGTGGTCATAACTCGGGTGGCTGGTGAAAGGCACCCATGTGGCAGCAGGGCAGGGGTGGCTGCGGCAGAAAGACTTATTGTTACAGAATGGTGTCAGTGAGTGGAATGACCCCATGCCCCGAGATTCCCAGAGGAAGAGGGGAACCTGCCACTGCAGCCAATCTCTTTTTAAAGGAAAAGAAGGGGAATAGGATATGGAGATGAATACTTTTCATTGGTATGGATTTTCATTTATTGATACAACATTAAGATCAATTTTGTGATATGTATATGTCTCCTCTTGTTTAGGTATTGTGTTTATACAGATCTTTTAAAATGATATGTATAATTAAATACAGATTATATAGTCACATATAATAGTCAAAACTTACAGTTAGGATAGTTATGTTTTCTAGATATACAGAGATGTATTTGAGATAAATAGGTATTCTTCAAATATTTGAAAGACCTACAGAATATATGGCATTTAAATGGTTTAGGGTTTTTCTTGACAGTGAGACACAACTGCTCCTGGCACACCAATTACATCAAAAAGGAGGATGGGCATTGAAGAAACTCGTTATGGAGTTTGCCTTCAACATGGCAAAATTAGCCATTTGGGCAAGAAACTGCTCTTGCCTGGACTGTTGCTGTATAAACTGGACATACAGGACCCACAAAAAAGTGACTGCTGAACTTACAAAACAAGTCAGTAGTGAAGGGTTCCTCCTGAAATGGAGAAGTGTTCCAGACACACTGGCCTATGAGCTGAAGATGGATATCCCAATGTTACAGAGGAACTTTGGGTGACTGTTTAGGCAGTGAGATGTCTCTGTCAGATCTAGAGTTTATATATATTCCTTCTGTGGTCTTTGATGGAGTTGAAGACAGATAGTTATGGCTATGGTTTTCTTCAGTTATTATAAAAGATGAATTACCCTTCTTTTTATTTATACAGAAAAGAGGAGGTGATGGGGTAAGTGCTTCTGTGTATGTTTGTCTTATTGGATGATAAATAAAGTACTGTTTGGCAAATGAGGCAGCAAGTTAGATGGGACTAGGAGTCAAGGAGGATTCTGGGAAATGTAGTAAAGAAGTGGTGATCCAGGCAGGAAGTGATATAGCAGGGAGACTCATATATAAGCAAGAGCAAGAAGGAAGTTGCCCCTTTCCCTCCTCTCTTCCTCCTGGTCTCTGTTCTGGAGTTGCCATGTGATCTGCCAGCAAGAGAGGGCGCCAGCAGAAGGCATCCAATAAGATAAGTCTTATAAAATATATAGATTTATGATAATTAAGACTGAGCTAACAGATAAGAAATCCTATTCATTGGCCAAACAGCATTTGTACTTAATATAAGTCTCTGTATGTGACTTGGGACCTTAACATTGTGGCGGGCGGACCATGGGAGGCCAGGCAGCAAGTGCCCACGTGGCTGCAGGACTCGGGCAGCTTGGAATAAAGCCTTATTGCTACAGACCACAGCCCACTACAGCAATCTCATAAAAATATTATTCTAATTCTGAGGTAGACAGCTATCTTTTTCGGTCAGGGCTACTCACCCTGCTTCTCTACTTCTGGAGGAAAAGCTTCCATTGAATCTTCACTTCAGTCTTCCTACTCTGTTTCAGATTTATTTCCAATATTAGTGAGGTGGAAGTCCCTGTCATCACCACAAGGTAAACCCCAACATCTGGTTCTAGCCACAATGTAAAAAGCATGTAGCTGTAAAAGGCCATCAAATTCCGAGGACTCCACAGAGACACTGCTTGACATTTGAATCTTTTATAGTTTAACAATTATAGAGACTGCAACCTAAGTCACTTTTATACATAATAATTAACTGATTGCACAGTTTGAAAAGAGACATTAGCATAGTTATTCTACCATCCCGATTTCTATATTTGAATCTAGAAAATAAATTATTCATAGAATTGTCTATTTGTTTTCCCTGTTTTATCACTTACCTCTCTGAATATTTGCTTTTTTAAATTTTTGTATACAATACTTGAATGCTCTGGCCAGGCATACATACTTCTTGTAACATTTAGTGCTGACTATCAACTTGATAGTTTACCAGCCTCTGGGCAGTATAGTGAGAGCTTTTTTGACTGGGTTGATTGAGGAGAGAAGACCTACACTAAAAGTTGATGGCCTCACTCCCTGGAGTTGGGTCCTAGACTGCAAGTATAAATAAAAAGGAGAAAGCTAGCCAAGCACATGCATTCATTGTTCTTTTCTTCCAGACTTCAGAGACAACTTGACCTGCTGCTGTGACCTTTCCTGCCATGATGCACTTTGCCTTCAATCTGTGAGACAAAACAAATCCTTTCTACCTTAAGTTGATTTTTAAAATATTTTGTTTTTATGTACTTGTCTATTTATTGTGTGGGGGGTGGTGGTGGTGGTGCCAGTTTATATGTCTGTGCACCATGTACATGCAATGCCCAAGAAGGCCAGAAGAGGGTGTCAGATCTTCGGGGACTGAAGTTGTGAGCTGCCATGTGAGTGCTGGGACTTAAGACCTGGGTCCTTAGAAGAACAAAAAAATGCTCTTAATCATCGAGGCATTCCAGCCACCATGCACTTTTCAGTTGTTTTTGTCTTCTCTAAATCCCTTGGGGATAGCTCTCCAAGCTTGCCCAAGGGAAGGGTGGAGCCAGCTCTCTTGAGTGGTGTACCACAGCCAGAGATGGACAGGGTCAGCTCTGCCCACCTCCTCTCCTCACCTATTGCAAACAGGATAGCTGACATGAGAGCAGGAGAGAAGTTTCTGCACTTTGCCAGCTAAAGCACTTGGCAGAGCAAGCCCCATGCTTTACCTGGGCACAGTAGAGCTGGCCTCGATGGTAACAGCACAGGTGAGCCGGCCCTGAGGGCATGATAGCTGGAGAGTTGGTCCCACTCCGCTCCTGGGTAGTGTGGGAGAGCTGGCTCCACCTCTTGCTAGGGTGATATAGAAGAGCTGCCCTTTGCTAGTTGCAACACTCAGGAGAGCAGGCTGTATACCTCCTCTGGGCATGTGGTACACCTAGCCCTTGGGGTATGAAGAGCAGGCCTGAGGGCATGAAAATAGGAGACCTGGCCCCACACCTTCCTGCTGTAACCTTCTGGTGGATCCTGTCCCACCCCTTGCCAGCTGCCACACTCAGGACAGCTGCCTCCCCCCATCCCCACCACACCACCTGGACAAAACAGAAAATCTGGCCCCGGGGCACCAGGTGCAGAACAGACAGCCTGACCAACTCAGCTATGACCGCAGCCCAGATCCAGGGCTTTGAGTTGGCCAGCTCCAACATCTACCCCATCCATGAACTGCTGGAGCTCAAGGAGGGGCAAGTCCTGCGGATCCAAAGCTCCGGATCTCCACAGGGCAACAACAGGACATCAGAAAGGAGTCCAGGCAGCATCCAGTATTGACAGTGTCAGAAGCCAGAGGCCTCAATGCAGACCAATGACTCATTAGTAAGTAAAGCTGTTTGGGCAAAAGGGTGACTGTGTGACACAAGGTAACACACCACAATTTCCATGACAATATTTTTTTAAATCTCTTTCTTTTGTTTTATTGTTTTTTTTCTTTTGCAGGGAGGATGCTAGAGCAGAGGGCAGATATGAATGGACAGGGAGATGAGTGGTATTGGGGTGCATGATGTGAAATTCACAAAGGATCAATAAAAGTTTTAAAAAATGATAGTGCACTGGAGGCATATTTCAATGTGACTGCTTCTTATTTGTGATTTATATATAGCAACACAAGGCACTGACTGTAGAAACTGTTGAAGCTCCTTGTTTCATGTTTGTTTTTTGCTTTTTGTTTCTTTTTTTGTTTTGTTTTGTTTTTCAAGACATGGTTTCTCTGTGGCTTTGGGGGCTGTCCTGAAACTAGCTCTTGTAGAACATGCTAGTCTCAAACTCACAGAGATCTGCCTGCCTGTGCCTCCCTAAAGCTGGGATTAAAGGTGTGTGCCACCAACACCTGGCTGTCAGAGTCTTTAGTTAAAGTATATACTGAGAGCCTAGAGAAAGCTGTAGTGTGATCAGAAATTTCTTGTGATTATATAGCCAAATATAAAGACATCAATTATCAGATTTCTTATGCTTCTTGGTCCCATTTACAACAGGAAAATGTTCTTCAAACTACAAATTATCATCTTATATGCTGGGGTTCTAGATGAATTTATTTGAAAGAATCATTCTTACTACACATTATCTTTGAACACAATAGCTTTTTTCCCTTTTTTATTAATTTACTTTTTACATTCTGATCCCAGTTTCCCTTCCCTCTTTTCCTCCCACTCCCTCCACTCACCCCTCCTCCCATCTGCTCCACAGAGAGGGTAAGGCCTCCCATAGGAAGTCTACTAAGTTTGTCCCATCATCTCGTTGAGGCAGGCCCAAGGCACCTCTCTACCCTCACATTCCTGTGTCTAGGCTGGGCAAGGTATCTCTCCATATAGAATGGGCTCCACTAAGTCAGTTTGTGCATTTAGAGTTAGATCTTGGACCCACTGCCAGTGGCCTCATATATTGTCTCAGCTGCACCATTGTCACTTATATTAAGGGAGAATAGTTTGGTCTTATGCAGGTTTCCCCATTTGTCAGACCTGAGTCAGTGATCGCTCACTAGTTCGGGTCAGCTGATTCTGTGGGTTTCCCCATCATGGTCTTGACTCCTTTGTTCACATTATCGATCCTCCCTCACTTCAATTGTACTTCAGGTGCTTGGCCCATTGGCTAGTTGTGGATTTCTGCATCTGCTTCCATCTGTTTCTGGAAGAGGATTCTAGCTTCTCCGGGGTTATGGATTATGGGCTGGGTATCTTTTGTTTTATTTCTGTTATCCACTTATGAGTGAGTACATACTATATTTGTCTTTCAGGTTTTGGGTTAACTCACTTAGGATGTTTTTTTTTTCCTAGTTCTGCCCATTTGCCTGAGAATTTTAGGATATCATTGTTTCTTGCCTCTGAGTAGTACTTCATTTTCTTTATCCATTCTGCAATTGAGGGGCATCTAGACTGTTTCTAAGATCTGGCTATTATAAATAATGCTGCTATGAATATAGTTGAGCAAATGTCTTTGTGATGTGAATGTGCCTCCTTCGGGTATATGCCCAACAGTAGTATTGCAGGGTCTTGAGGTAGGTTGATCCCTAATTTTCTGAGAAATGGACATGCTGATTTCCACAATGGCTGTATAAATTTGCACTCCCACCAGCAATGGAGGAGTGTTCTCCTTTCTCCCACAATGATTTTTAACTAAATCAGCCTTTCCGATTCTTGATCATAACAGGGACCTTATGACATGAAATCTTTGACAATGACTTTTCCTTTATCAACCAAGCAAGCTCCTGCTCATCTTTCAGGATCAGTATCACAAATCGATCCTCCATGAACCTTGACTACTTACACCAGAGTCCACTTCCTTAAAAAAAAAATTCCTTTACTCCATGCTCTCAGGGTCTTTTGTCACCTGGATTATGATTGTTTCAATAATGTCATTGTTGATTTTTATATTCATTGTGTCATGGGGTTAATGATAAATTCAGAGCAGCTGCTCAACATATTTGGGTTTTGTTGATTTGAGCTACCTTTTTCTCTTTCCTAACCCAAGCCTTGAGCCTTAATCTGTGCCACTCAGTTTACCTCTTTAGATGGAGCATCTCTTACCCAATCGTGATGTATAAGTAATCATTATTCCCACGAGCATTCTCTTTCTTCCACTGACCACCACACTCTTGGCCTGTCTTCTCTAGGATAGTTTGTGTCTGAATTCAGTACCTCTAACTGTCCTTTCCCCACAGATAACCTACCATTAAAAAAACGTGAATTCAATTGGCATTCAATGATCTATGTTTTATTTTATACTTCTTTATTTTCTTATAAAGTCTCCTGTGCTTTTTAAAATTATTTCCTACTCCTATTTAAAAAAACATAACTAACCTACTCTTTTTCACAAGGAAAAAAGTAAAACCAAAGGTGAATATTGGCAACCACTCCCCCCCCCCGTTATATTTCAAGACAACTATTAATGCCTGCAACAATACATTTCAAAAACTGCTGCCAAGATATTATACTTTATTTATTTCCATATCACGTTCCATATTTATTACCATAGCTGCCCAGTATAATATAGGTCAAAGTTATTTTGCCACATGAAAAAGTAAAAACATTAAATTGTGTATAGAAATATTTAGGATAAACTTAACAGGCAGGACTCAAATTCTATTGCATAATGAAAGTATCTGTATTTATATATTGTCACATAAAAACAGAAAAGGAACATCTAAATACAAGGAGAAAGGTAAGAGCTAGACTGAATAGTTTCTCAAATGCTTAAACATAATGCTTAGATCACTAGATCTATAGCTTTGATCTTACAGTTCTAAATATACACTTTTTTTTTCAGAGAGGTATTTGGAGGCACAGGAGACGTGTCTGTCTATAGAGGCGGTTGCCATCAAAGTCTGCTGACCTGAGTCCACTCCCACATGGTAAAAGGAAAGAATCAACTCCAGCAAGCTGTCTTTTGACTGCCACACATTTATTGTGGTGTATATATACACACACACACATTTTCAAAAACAGTCATAAAAAGATGTTTGCACTCTCATGTTTATTGTAGTACTATATATAGCAGTCAAGATATAGGAATGCCCTAAATTTCCAGCTCTGTATGGAAGGAGAAATAAATCATGGCATGAATATATAGTTAGATACTTTTCCACCTTAAAAAAATAAAAAGGGTATTCTGACCTATGTGATGCTGTGAGTGAAACTTGAGGGTATGCTGAATGAAATGGGACAGTTACAGAGGGTTGAAACTAAGAGTGATCCCTGTGTCACACAAAGGAACATAAGGACAAAGTGAAAGCCCAGCAAGGCCATTTCTTTTGTGAAAAATGAGAAACCACTAAAACGAGACTGACAAGGGCAGGGGGCTCACTTGGATTTTTCAACACTGGCGGTGGCTGCTTTTTCTCATAGGCTGGAGTCCAACCTCACAGTTTTTTGGGATTGTTTGTTCAAAAAGACTTGCTGCCAAGGAAATGAAGGAAAGGGGAGAGGGTTAGCCATTCCAGGCCCTCACGTTCCAGGCGTTAGGTGGGGATGGGGTGTGTGTGAGGGCTTTAGGGAAGCAGACGTTTTACAAGGTGTGGAAGATTTAAGATGTGGGGGAGATTTATAGATATTGGCCACTGGTGAGTTAGCTAGCATTGATAGAAAACAAATTTTCTCAAAGGACAGATATATTAGATTCCAAAAATGGTCAAATTTGGAGAAACGTGGCAAAGAATGTTTTCCATGAGTGTGATGGGAGGGAAATGAGAAACTATGACAGGACCACAGACCTTAACACAGCTGATTCCATGATGAAAGCACCATTCAGGTGGTAAAACTCTGAACGTAGACAGCACCACCTGCCAGAATGAAGACAAAGACCTAATCCATCCAAGTCATAGTTCCTGGAAGTCTCTAAATGTACTCACCTTGCCTCTTGGCTTCTGTATCTCCACTTCTGGCTAACTGTTCTTGTTAACTGAAGTGTGCAAACTCAGAACATGGGATTTGTCTTTAAAAGCTCACCCTGAGAAAGGCTCAGGGCTACACTGAGGGCTACACTCGGGGCTAACACCTAATGTAATTTTTGGCCAGTTAATAAAGACTTTCTGTTGGCTTAAACCCATGTCTGAGCAGTCTTCTCTTGTGTCTGCCTTACAACAGAACTGATATTCAAGGAGTCTGTATTTTAATTATAAAAAAATAAGTTCTAGGGATATAGTTGGCTTTGGATACAACCTCCTGTTTCCCTTGTAACACTAGAAAGGTAAGCACCGAGAATGTCCCGTCTTAGTATTTAAAATGCTGTATGAAGAGATTGAGATATCGGGCCTCTATTGAGGGCCCTTAAGAGAAATTATTTCCTGACTGAAAGAAAAATTTTATTTCCTGTCCTAGCTGGTGAAACCTCCTGGGCAGAAAAAGGAGGAATAATCAATCACCCCTTAATGAGATGGGGTGCTTAGCCCTCCCAGAGGAGGCTCCTCAGCTACAGCTGCTCACAAGCCCTTCATCTGGCACCACTGCTCTGCATGCCTGCTTTTCTTAGTTCTAAATAAACAGAAACAACAACAACTAAACAACTCTTACTTTCCTTCTATCTTTTTCTTTCAGATACCAGCCCAAAGCCTAACTATGACTTCTTTTACACTCAAAACTTCCTCATGTTTGCTCTGAAACCTCTCTCCCTCTCTATCATGCAGCTGCTTGCTGACTTCCATTGCTGAACAGGATGGTTCTTTTTTATAAAGCCTAATTCAAAATGCATGACTTCCTTTTCTTCATTTCCAGTGTCCCACAAGCTGCCAAGATTTACAGCTTGCCTGTTACATTATTTTTTTTATTCAAACTCTAGAAAAATGATCCTTTTGATCTGTTTTTAAGTTATTTTATCAATGAAATTAAGAACCCCAAAGGGGCCTCTGATTTCCTCATTAAGAAGGTGTATGGCCTGGGCACAGTAATAAATACTACTTAGTTATCAACTTTTACCTGTTTTATTTGTAACCTGGGAACCCGGGGATAATTTCAGGAGATTAGCTATGCTCCATATTGCTCATTAATATTTCCTTTGTCTGTCAGTGCATGGAAAGGAACAATAGGATAATCTTTGTTATGCTTTGGATCTTATGTACCCTTCAAAGGCCATGTGTTGAGATTTGTTCACTGGCCTGCCTCATTACAAGGAATGTTACTAGACACAGGTCTGGCTGCTTGGTGCTTGCAAGCTAGCATTTGCAAAGAACTGATAAGATGGAAACAAGCTTTACTGAAGAGCTGGAGTGAAGGGATGGTGTTATCATTTCCTTACTACCCTGACTCCCACACCCGAAAAGTCTTGGGGGGTCTCAGATAAATGGAAGGTTTAGAAAGGGAAAAAGAGGTTCAGGAGCCTGGGTATTAGGTGAAGGTATTCATCCAGCATATGTGTAACCCTTCTCTCACCATGTAATGGTTTGAATATGAAGAGTCACCCCAAAAAGATCATGCAGAACAGGTTTGTCCTCAGCTTGCAGTGCTATTTTGGGAAGTTCTGGAAACATTAGGAGATGGGACATAGCTGGAAGAAGTAGGTCACAGCTGGGATTTGAATCACAACTCAGATCCCTCCCTGCCTTTCTCTCTGCTTCTTGTCTTCCATGAGTCGAGCAGGCCCCATGCCTCCATGAAGAGCTACAGGTGGCCAATGGTTCATGAGAGAGGAAGAATCAAGTTCCTCCAGAAAAGAGCTCCTTCACAGGTTTTTCAGTTCCCAGTGGTAATCCCTGGGCACAAATACACACAAGCAACAGTAAACAGGTTCACTATGTTGAATATGCATGTGTGCAATATATGTCTGAATACATGCATATATATGTATTATGCATGACAATAATAATTAAAGAGATCATGAATTTCAGAGAAAGGAGTGGGAGGGAATGGAGTGGCAGCAGTGATGAAGATGCATTGCTTATTATGTCTGAAGTTCACTTGTTTAAAAAAGTTACCAAACCATAGCTCAAAAATTAAGTGAAAAATGTCAATCGCAAATAGTCATATATAATATTAATTTTTGGTAACATACAAATATAGGCCATTTCTATTTCCACAAAAATTGTATTAGACAGAGGCTGGGTCTGGCTAGCAGGAATGGAAAGACTGACTAGCCTTTAGACCAGTGGTTCTCAACCTGAGGGTTGCCATCCCTTTGGGGTCAAGTGATCCTTCATTGGAATCACCGAAGACAGTTGGAAAAGACAGATGTTTATATTACAATTCATAGTAGTAGCAACATTATAGTTGTAAAGTAGTAAGGAAATAATTTTATCCTTTCATAGAGGTCCCCACAACATGATGAACTATATTAAAATTTCACAGCATTAAGAAAGTTGAGAACCATTGGCTTAGACATTAGTTTCTGGCCAATCCTTCTAAGAATTGGCAGAAAGGATTAGAAGTTAGATTATTAGATGAGAGTCGAAAACTGGAGTATTTTGGGTTTTACTGAGTATTGAATCCAGGACTTTTATGTACTAGACAATTGCTCTATTATTGAACTAAGTCCCTAGCCTAGCAGTTATACACCTAGGTCTGCATAGTTCAAAAATAAACCTAGGAAAGGAGCTTATTTATTCCCCATTGTGTGATGAGCAGTTACTTTTAATAGCTTACAACAATTTATTTCCTTGTTGTTCTGTCACTTAGAAATCCAGCCAGAGCTTTACTGAGTGAAAAGAAATGCTCTGAGCCTTATTTTTGTGTAGAAACTAAAAGACAATTGGTACCAGGGGAGTGGATGACTCTCAAGCATCTAAGTGGCCTGTGGTGGAAGGCAGGGTTTGGTAGGGTGAAAGGTCAGCTGGAAACTGGAAGTGCTTATTCAAGTAAACAGTCATGTGTCCCAGGTTACATAAAGAAAAACAAAATCCAGGAGGGAACTAAAGGGATAATGATCAATGATCTTGATAGACAGGTAAAGGATGTATGGAATAAAGTCAGAGATTCCCTTTTGAGGTTTGAGACATTTTCTAGTAGTCCATGATGCCGTATTCTGTTACACAGGTGGCAAAATTTAGAGTGAGGTTAAATGGTTAAGGGAGAACAGATATTTACCATCTTTACTTACAGTGAGAGGCAGATCCAGAGATTAGTAGGGGGTGAGAGAAGCATCAAGGAAGTCTGGCCTCAAGAAGAGGAACCACAAAATAATAGTCAAGTTTGCAGTGAGATGGAAAATTTGAGGAAACTGAAGTACTGATGGATGCAAGAGCAAGAGTCCCAGGGAAACAGTGAAAAGCTGGGAATGGTTGTTAGGAAATCCTGGGGAAAGAAGCTGAGGGTGGAGAGATAAGGGCATGGACACAGATTTCAGATCTTAGTAATTCTATTCCTAAGGGCTAATGTATATGGCTGGAAACGACTAACTTCAAGCCACTTAACAGAGCCTAAGTTGTTTTAAAGCAGAGAAAGTAAATTGTGTTTGTCAGGGCTGATTATGTTATTGTAGGCAATAAGGACAAAGGAGAGTACTTTCTGGATCAAGTGTAAGTAAGTAAAGTGTATTTATTCAGGCTGCTATCTGACACTATATTTTATGATGCATTCATTTTCTCACTGTATTTATGACAAAAATAGAAACTGCCTGGCCCAAGTGTGCTAAAATAACTCCTAATCTCCAACATAAAAAATAAACAATAGGAAAGTTTAATAGATTAAGTGATGGATTTTTCTCTTGCCAGAAATGTTTTGGGGTGTGAGCTTTATGCTACATTACTGACCAATTCTTGCTTAATTGGTCCCTTTTACATATTCACCTGGTCATGCCTACCTTCTCTTCCACACGTTAATATCCTTGTTCGAGGCTTAAACTCTGTCTTCCCTCCAGCCTCCCTCTCTCTACACTTACACCTCCAAATCCCTCCTGTGTGCTTCCTGATTGTGTCTAGCTAAGAACCATTCCAGATCTCGCCAAGGCCTGTATCTATCTATCTTTTCCTGGCATAGGAAGAGTTTTATAATGTCTCCTCTGCCAGCTTTTCAAGGTTTTGTTTTTCAGTCAGGGTCCCATTTAAATAATGGGGGAGAGGAGAGAGAGAGAGAAGAGAAAGGAGAGAGAGAGAAAAAGAGAGAGAGAGAGACTGCACTTTCTAAAACTTCCTAGATAACCATCTAGCAAAGTCTGTTCTGTGTTTGACAAATTCTAAGTGTAGCCTCAGAGAAATTGCTCTTGGGTGAAATTACTCTGACCATTGTGCCATATGAGGAACTGTATAAGAATACATTAGAGCCACAGCCTCTGGATTTGTGAGTAGGATCTGCTGTGGAATAAATTTCAACTTGGACAGTGGTTTTAAAAAGTTTAATTAAAATATTACTCATACACCATACAATGCATTCAAGTATTAATTTCCACTATTTTTAAGAAAGTCACAGGTAAATACTATTCAGCCATCACTTCAGAAAGATGCAATTTGCTCTTGAGGAATCTCTCTATATTCCCACTTACCCCAACCCAAGGGAACATTAGATACACTTTGTCTCTGGCTTTTATATAACTTGGGCATTTAGTGAAAATACAATCATGTAACTTGTCTTTTGTGTCTAGATTCTCTCACGTGGAAAAATATATTCTGTTAGGATCTATTTTCTAGAATATACACCAACATTATTTTTTCTTGTGCCTGAGTGATGTTCTATTGTCTGATTAAGCCATATTTCATTAATCAGTTCAAAGGCATTCAGGTTATTTCCAATTTGTGTCCATTAAAAATGACACAAAAGGCCCAGTCAAGCTGGGTGGTGGTGGCGAATGCCTTTAATCCCAGCACTCGGGAGGCAGAGGCTTGGCAGATCTCTGTGAGTTCATGGCCAGCCTAGTCTACAGAGCGAGTGCCAGGACTGTTACACAAAGAAACCCTGTGTCGAAAAACAAAAACAATCCATCATCATCAACAACAAAAGGCCCAGTCAATGGAACTGAGTAACCATGGAGAAAGCCTTCTGAAACCATAAGCCAAAACAAACCTTTCATATTAAGGTGACTTTCTAAGGCACTTGCTGCCTCCAGCAACAGGTATCTCACTGCAACAGAATTCCTTATATATCTTGGACACTCATCTCCTATTAGACACATGCTTTGCAAATGACTTTTTCTACTCATGAATGCATCAAGATTGTAAGTTTACTTTTCATAACTTATAGTCTTGAAAACTCAAGTTGGTAAATCCCTATTAAGTTTAAATAACTGCTGCCATTTGTACATAAGATGCCCTCCCTTTCCAGACTCACATGTTTGGTTCACCAGGTGGCACTATTGAAAGGTAATTGAATTGATAGCTTTGACTTCATCCGGGGATCAGTGTGCTGAGATCATAGCCAATAAGCTGTTCTGAGCAGGGTCTGTTTGGAGGAAGTAGGCCTTTGGAGGATAAAGCTGGAAATGATGTGCCTAAGAACTAGTTTTCATGGTACCAGAAGGTGTCATGCAAGTTACCAAAGGAGGGAAGCAACTAGCTATAATGCCTATGAACCCCAATAATGACCAGCATGGGATGATAACTCTAAGGGTGTAGTAGTGGTACACATACCTTGTTGGTTACCAATAGCTTTCTAATTGGACTTCAGAGCTGCTGAACATGAGGGAAGTCTAGGAAACTACTCAGGGATACTTAATCTATGGATCTGGGAGGAGAACCCGTAACTGCCATGTTGCTAAACCACCATAATCCTTAATTATAGTCTACATATCTGAACTTATATCTTCAGATAAGTGTATCCTCCTCCTTCATCAAGAAAACTTCTCTTTGCATCAGACAGAGACCATTACAGAAACACACACACACACACACACACACACACACACACACGTACACACATACACACACACACACACACACACACACACACACACACACCACCACCACCACCAACAACAACAACAATAAATGAGAATGGAGGCCTTGAATTTGAAAGAAAGCAAAAAGGAGTGGATTTTGGAGGAAGGAAAGGGAAGGGAGAAATTATATGATTATATTATAATCTCAAAAATAAAAGAAATAATTAAGATAATAAAAATACATGCATGAGTGTACATATATGGGTGTGCACTGTACACATGCCTAGGGCTTGGGGATTCCTGAAGAGAACACTGGATCCCCTGGAACTAGAAGTAGAGATGATTGTGAGGATCATGTGGGTGCTGGAAACTGAATCCTAGTCTTCCACAATAGCAGAAAGTGCTCTTAATGGCTGACTAGCTTCCCCAGTGCTGCTCTACCACACACAAACACACATGTGTGTTCGTATGTGCACCATGTGCCTGTAGATAGGAGTTTTGCAATATATTCATGATATTTTAAAAAGCTCTGTATCTAGTCTTGTACTTCCTTATCACAGAACTTAGTGTTTATTTTGGAGACGTCTAAAAACTATAGTCATGCTTATTGCTAGCAGAGGAAAAAACTGGTTTAACAAGCTATCTGAAAGAGTTTGGGTGTTCAGCAGACTTGAAAGAGTGCTGATGTCAGGGATAATACTCCTTAAGTAGTTTAAATTTAACCAGAGACGTCTAACTCAGCTGGATAGGGCTGGAGGAGACACAATGTGGTCTTCAGGGACTGAAAAACAATGCATGGGAGAAGTAATGGAAGTAAAGATGACATCAATAGATTTTTATATTTTAAAGTTGTGTAAACTGCACTAAATAAATGTAATGACGACCATGAGGTTCCTATATTGGCCCACACCACCAAGTAAGGAAAAGAAACATGAATAAAAAAAAAAGGGCTAACTACTTGTTAGAAACACACCCCATTAAACCTTAATGACATTTGTGGAAGTAAACAGATAAAACACAGGTGTAATCAAAGAATCTATTAAGTATTTGACTATTTTATCAAAGAACTCTTCTTTGATTTAAATGTCAATCAAAGGTGACTAATAAATCATGAGCAAGTTCTACAGCAAACTCCATGGCTAGAAAATGCATCATATGATTATGTACATCCTATTTTATCTTTTGTAAGGTTTTTAAGTTGAAAATAGTGGAACTGAAAGTTAACAAATTATATAAAAAGAACCTATAGACCCACAACTTTTCTTTTGTCTTTGGGCTAACTTTCCAGGCATATTTTTAAGGATCTTAGAAGGTAGTCAAATGTTCATTATTATTATTATTATTATTATTATTATTATTATTATTATTATTATTATATAACCTGTTAGCATTTTAGAACACCAATAACTGTGTAGTCTCACAAGTCATACTATATCTCCTTGTCATCTAGATTGTTAGGAATATTTCCTGTATAGTGGTTGATTGAACCTTGGAATTTTTCAGACATTCAACTGCTGAAAGAGAGGGTTGTAACCAATGATGTCCTATTAGGACAGAATGATCCAATGTCCTAACAGATCACCAATCTCAGTAGAATGTTTTTTCCTGTTCTCTGAAGCTGTTACTGTCTGTTTCTCAAGTTTATATTCTTTTTTTTAAAAAAATTTATCTTTTTTATTAATATTATATGCCAACCACATTTCCTCCTCTTACAACCCACCCCCATGAAGTTTATATTCTTTCCTCATTATACTTCACAGCACTTCCCTCTTTGTTTTCTAGATTTCCACTAAGCTCAGTCCTAGGCTTTTTCTTAAATATACCCATCACTTCACCTCTCTGTGTTGTTTGGCCGACTTAAGTTCGTCTTAATTCTTCACTTCTGTCTCTGTCAAGACCTATTTCAAAAGATGCATTACACAGGTGACTGTTGATGTTTTCTGTAATTATGCTGTTTTTAATAGCTGTAGATTCTAGAGCATTAGGAAGAAATAGTAGAAAAAAATCTCCTCACACTCATTCCCATGTAAAGAAGGATCTTGCAAAACTATATTACTATATCTCAGCAAGGAAACTGACACTGATATAATCCAGGGACATTGGAAGATTTTTAGCAACTTCATGTGACATCAGTTTGCATGTGTATTTAGTTCTCTGAAATTTGATCAGGTAATCTCATGTCTACAGCCACAGCCAAAAAGAACAGGACAGTCACAGCACCTGCTGTTCTTTTGTTACCACACTTACATGCTTCCCTCCTCCCACACTCCTCTATCTGTAACTCTGATAACCGTTAAAATGTTCTTGTTTTCTAGCATTTTGTCACTTTAAGAACAATAAATGGAGTAATGTAGGCTATACTTTCCAGGCTTTGTATTTTGTTCTCTTACATTCCATTGTGATTCAACCAAGCTATTGCAAACATCAAGTCACTTCTTTTTCTTGCTAAACCCATGGTATGAAGAGAAGTGATGAAATTTTTAGATGTGTTTGTGGGGACGAAAAGAACTGATTATGGCTCTAAAGAACCATTGCTGGCTCCAGTGAGAGTAGGTGTCTTAATTTACAGAGAATCCATCTCCTCTATTGAACTCTTTTAAGACCAGAACTTGTCAGTCATGGAGTATAACAAGAAAAGATATAAACCCATAGATTATGTCTGACATCAACCAGGAGTTATTACCATTTGTCCATTGTTACATAATGCTAGTATATATTGGGAAATACACTGACACCTTACATAGATTCATTAATTCAACACTCACAACAACTCAATGAGTAGATAGTTATCTTAACCCCCCATTCTATAAATGAAGAACCTGAGGCTTAATAATTTTAATTCACTTTCTGCTTGTCATACAGTAAAAGAGCAGAGAAAGTATTTGGATCTAGGTTTATGTAGATTGATGGCCCTATTGGTTCACTAGGATGATATGAAGGGTAAACAGTCATTAAATATTGAAATTAAGTATCAGAGGACAATTAACAGCCATGACCAACTTGGGGCATACACACAGACTTTGTGGTGCACCCCTGTGGTTGACAGGAGATCATCTGTTGCAGATGTAACCTCTATGTGTTCAGTCAGTTCTCATCCACTATTGGCTTTTGCCTGGCTTTCTTTCATTCTTCCAAGGCACTAAGCTCTTTCCCAACTCCAGGCCTCTTGCATGTGTTATCTCCTGTGTCTTGTACATTTTTCCATTCCATGCCAATCACGGATTTCTGCCTCTCAGCTCCAACTTAACCTCTTTGCCTACTTGTGCAAGCATATCTGTGCCCTTTTAATTTTTTACTTACTTTGTCAGCAGATATGATATTAAACTTTGATTGTAGAGGGAATTAGGGAGACATTACAGGAGGCAAAAGGTCTTTCCTGATTCAAGTGCCCTTTTCCTGGCAGTCTCCTGAAGCATAAACAGCAGGCTGGTACCAGGCTCCTACCATGGATAACACAAGTTATCTGGGCTATTGTTATAAAGCTCAGCAACCAGCTTGTTCTCATAGTCACCCAGCAAGTTTTATACTATCAAGCCTGATGTGAGATACTTCTCCATGAACAGATTTCCATGAAGCCTTAGAGCAATGGTTCTCAACCTGTGAGTCACTGAATGACCCTTTCACAGGAACCAGATACCCTACGTATCAGATATTTACATTATGATTCAAAGCAGTAGATAACATAGTTATAAATTAGCAACAAAATAATTTTATGGTTGAGGGGTCACCATAACTTAAGGGACTGTATTAAAGGGTTGCAGCATTAGGAAGGGCAAGAACCCCTACCTTAGAGGATTTTTTTTCTTTAAAGTTCAGTTTCAGAAAATAGCGTTCCAGGACATTTTACTGAAGTGAACAAGTAACTTGCTGCCACCCAGTGAATTATGGTCATGAGCTCTCCAGTGAGATCTGAATCTTTGTCCCACTAGTACAGCTATTTCTTCTACTTTTAGTTTTTAGAGCTTTCTTAATTTTTATTAAACAATACACTGTCATTTGTTACAGGATATTTGTTTACACTTTGTGAAGCTATGTTGTGATGGGTTTAATAAAAGCTGAATGGCCAATAGTTAGGCAGAAGAGAATAGGCAAGACTTCTGGGGGAGAGAGAGGAACTCTGGGAAGAAGAGAGGTGGAGAGATGCCAGTGAGAAAAGGAGGAAGTCAAGCGTACAGAATGAAAGAAAGGTAAAAGCCACGTAGCAGAATGTAAATTAATAAAATCAGTAAATTTAAGTTATAAGAGTCGCTGGGTGTTGGTAGCGCATGCCTTTAATGCCAGCACTCGGGAGGCAGAGGCAGGTGGATCTCTGTGAGTTTGAGGCCAGCCTGGTCTCCAGAGCAAGTGCCAGGGTAGGCTCCAAAGCTACACAGAGAAACCCTGTATCGAAAAACCAAAATAAAATAAAATAAAATAAAAAAGTTATAAGAATCAGTTAGGGCCAGGCTGTGGTAGTGCACACCTTTAATCCCAGCATTCAGGAGGCAGAGGCAGGCAGATCTCTGTGAGTTTGAGACCAGCCTGGCCTACAAGAGCTAGTTCCAGGACAGCCTCTAACGCCACAGAGAAACCCTGCCTCGAAACAGACTCCCCTCCCCCCCAAAAAGAAGAAGGAGCAAGCCTAAGCTAAAGGCCAAGCTTTCATAATTAACAATAAGTATTCATGTCATTATTGGGGGTTGGTGGTCCCAAAGGAAAGTTCAACAAGAAAGACTGGCTATAGTCAATCTAATTGCTATATTTTATAATTCCTTGTGTTGAATTTTCCATGTTTGAATTACCATGTGGCCTTACCTCCTTCCCAATCCCCTTTTTCTCAGTAAGTCCTTGCTATCCAACTCAAGATTCTAACTCATCATTTGACCTGGACTGGAGGTGTGCATCACCATACCCAACACCATGTATTTTCTCTCTCCTGATTGATTGGCTTTCAACTGAGCACTTATTGCTCATCATTTAATTTTAATTTAATTTTATCATCATTTAAATGCTCATATCATTTCCTGAGGAATACCTTCTTCAGTATTTCACTTTCACAATCCTAAAAATGCATGTTCATTTGTGTATTGTTATTATCTCCACTAGATAATAAATTACAAGAGGGCAGGGATTAAGCCAGAAGTACTTACTGTTATAGTTCCAGTGCCAATCATAGTTCATGACCTAATAAATATGTAACAGGTTGTAGTGGAATATTAAAAGGGCCATTGCACCTGGAATTTACTATGGAGGGATGGTCACTTAGGTCTTGACATAATCTATTGTGAATAATTAGTGATTGCCATTTGAGATTTATGGGGTTGCTCTTTCTTAGAAATTTCAAAACCTTAGCATAACCTGTCATAAGACATTTCTGGCATATCTGGAATTCCTAGAGTGACTGTGTTTGCTTAGTTAATGGCTCCTTAAGACAGATAAGATATTTTAGTATGAGGCTAAAAGGAGCTTCTGCACAGCTCCTACCCAGTCAGTCTGTGGAGACTGCTGCTTTTGCTAAGCCTAAATTAATCCTGCATTGTCTCTCTTTCTTCACCTGGACCATGAAACTCAGAATACTGACATTTGGCACCCAATGTGGTGGGTTGGGAGAAAAGAGGAGTCAGGATGCTCCAGGACTGGAGGTAAGGATCACTCACTGGTAAGTGAGACTATCCAGGATTTCAGCAAGGACATGGACATTTCCCCATCTCAAGAGTGGCAATATAGTTGTTAAAATGCTTCTAAAAAGAAAATGGAGTAAAAGTAAAAAGCAAAACAAACAAACAAAATAGCAATTCACTGAATTTTAGTATTGGTTAAGCATCATTGCTGTTGGTTTCAGGCAACTCCTCATGTTCAATTAAAATGATGATGTGGAAACAAATACTGAGAGCTATGAGATGAGCTCATCAAAGAGGAGAAACTATACCATTGATCTCTTTGTAAATTAGCTTCCAGTGCCTTGGAGCTGCTGCAGAGTGAGGAGCCAGAAAAAGCTTGGTCACAGGTACAGCAGGGAACTAAGGAGGAAACTCTGACTTGGAATTGTCAATCAGCAGAGAATGTTGTCTCAGATAAAAATGATGTATCGGAAGAAGACGAAAAGTGAGGAAGGTCAAGACATGAATCTACTCTGCTTTTAGATGAAACATATTTTTAAAAAGGAAAAACTGAGCTAATGAGCTGTAGAACTGCAAAGTTTGTAATACAAATAAAAAGGCTCCAGAAACAAAGAATGGAAAAAAAGGTTCTTCCCAGTAGAAAAATAAAGGAAATGATTGATCACTATTAAAGACAAATGGAGCCTGCTTATGAAGGAATTGAGGAATTGTTGCCTAAGGTCATGAGGACACTGCCTCAGGTGTTTCCAGTCACCACAAAGCAAATGCCTGCAAATAACAAATATTCCCAATGTCACATTCAGATTAGTTGGAGACCTACAGAAATGATGGATCTGGAGTGATTGTGATAAGTGGGGGCATATGGGATGCATTTACCCTATGTAAGACAGACTTTAAATAACTGATCTACTCAGAATTGAATAATTCCACAAGACTGGAAGGATTTACCGGCTGCTATACTAGAAGCTGGCCCTGAATTGCAAAGGCTTACTTGGTGGAGAGGGGAAGCAGCAGTCTTGGAACATCATAATCAGGCTAGAAGATCGAATACGCAGAAAGCAAACCTGGAATTCGTATGATTGTGTTTGCTTATATCATAGTTGCTTAAGACAACTCCTAGTTCAGATAAGGGATTTTGGTAACAGGGAATTGACTTTCTAAAAGGCCCTTTGTGCATCAATAAAAACAGCTTCTACTGAGTTGTCAGGCAGCCTATGGATACTGATTCCCCCTGCTGCTTTTGCTAAGCACAAATTCATTCTACAGTGTCTCTCTTTCTTCGACTGACCCTTGTAAATCAGAACACCGACAACAGGTCCTATTATATAAAAGTCATTGCACTTATACACCTACATTACTGTTTAGTCATGTGGCACCCTTATATGAGAAAAAAGTCCCCAACAATATGAAGTAGTTAAAGAAGTTCACAAGAGAATGTTACAAGTCATTGGTAAAGGAAGTTCAGAGACAGGCATGATTCCTGGTTTAAAATACTTAAACTTAAAAACTTTAAATCTTTCATAAATATCTACAGAAATTTATTTCTTCTTTGCCAACTAGTTTTTAATTGTATGTCAGTGAAGGGGGAAGTGGTTTGCTTCTGTATGTTTTGGTACATTGTAAATAATCTGATATTAAAAATAAATCTAGCATTATTGTTTATTTGTTCTATTCATGTGGGTTTCCTAATGTAAAACGAATTAACAATAAGTTGTAAGAAAAAAATTATTTTTTCTAGTGCAGGGATTCTCTATGTCTAGGTAATTTATTGTAACTTGTTAAGGTCTGCCTGTTTCTTGCCTGCGTATCGCCATGGTGAAACCAGTTTTCTAAGGGAGCTTTTTTTGTTACGATCTTAGATAAACCTCAGGATCATTTATTCTATGGTTTGTGGGGTGGTTAACAGTCTCATTCTTCCTGCAAATAAAGAACTAGACTGTTAGACTCAGATCTCTTCCAATTCTTTCTCTAAAATGCACACAACAAAATATCAGTTGAACAATTCCCCAGGGTTAAGACTTTCCATTCAGACTACTGTAGCATGGCTGCATCATTATTGTAATTAAAATTTTTTCATTTACTTTTATTTTATGTGTATGGGTATTTTTGCCTGCATGTATGTCTGCATACAATGCTCACAGAGGCCAAAAGAGGGCATCAGATCATCTGGGGCTAAAGGTCTAGATAGTTGTGAGTGGCAATGTGGTTACCGGGAATTTAACCCAATTCCCTTAACTGATCATGGCTCCAGCTCATGACTGTAAATTTTATTTAGTGAGGCTTGGCATATTAGAATACAGATCCTTTAGTTTCTGTGGATTGTTTGTTTGTAAATAGGGCCTCATTATGCACAGGCTGCTCTGGATCAGGTAGTATTCCTCTGGCCTCAGCCTCTCAAGTGTTGGGATTACAGGAGTCCGCCAACACTCTGGCATAAACGTTTTCATTCTTCAGTTCATCTTGCTTACATGATGCAGTTTTCCCGGCTCCCAGGTTCTTGAGTAGAAAGTAACTGGAGGATTTTGTTAATTGTTTTCAATTAAAAACCATTTTCTGAATACGTAGCTACATGCCAGGTATACAAGCACCAAAGACACAGAACACATGATTTTTGTTTTGTGCATTTAGAGTCTGAAGTTACAAGGGCTAGTTGGAGGAAAGTCACTGTGGTTAACCACGCTTAAAAGATCATATTACTACTCTTGTACTTTTAATATTTTCTACTAGGCAAGAACATAAACCTTAAAAAATAAGATGGGAAGGATAAAATTATTCTCAAGCAGCATTAGATGTCAGTGGCCATAGGCAAAAATTAGTATTCATGGAATGCAAAGCAGTTTGACCTTTTGGGTGCCTATTAAAATCCGGAAGGTCACTCAATACTTGTAAGGAGGGACTCAAGGTGAACTAAAACAGATAGTGCTGTAGCTACCATGTTCTGGGCGCAAGACACTTAAGGTACTTTAAAATGTGAGCTAGCTAAGATATATCGGAGCTGGGGGGGGTGGCTAATATTCGGAAAATCGTTATTCCAACTAGCACCTTGCAGACTGCGAATTGCAGGTCTCTGAACTCGGATGAACCTCACCCGTCCGGAGACTTCCGTTTTTACCCACGGGAGTACAATCGCTTTATTTTAGGCAACCTCCTCCACTACAGCGCCAACAGCTGCAATCCTCTTTCCAGACCTTCCAATCGGCCCTCTGCCAGCCAGCGGCTGAGGCTGCTTTCCCCCGCGCCCGCGGAGACAGCCGACATCCCATTGGCTCAGCCTGGGGCATGCTCGGCTTCCGATTGGTTACAAAAAGGAGGCGGGAGGGAGGTGTGCCCTTACATCACACCGGCCCCTAGCAGCACAGGATTGTGGGAGGGACGGTGCGACTGGGATGAACGAAATACCCGGAACGACCTCTGCAGGCCAGGACGGTCGTCGCCCGGAGCCTATGTCTCCGCCCACCGGCCGGGTGGGCTCCGCCCTCACTCTGCCAGCGAGGCCATCAGGTGATCGCAGGCCGCCGTGGTCACGTGGATCGGGCGGGCGCGCCCGAGCTGGCCATGGCGGCCGCGGTGTCCGGTGTGGTGAGGCGGGTGGAAGAGCTCGGGGACCTGGCTCAGGCTCACATACAGCACCTTAGCGAAGCCGCGGGGGAAGACGGTGAGGGAGCGCCGCAGAGGGAGGCGGGCGGACGGTGGGGAGACCCGCGGTGCCGCCGCGCTCTCTGGCCGGAAGGCGCGGCCTGCGGTCCGAGGCGGGGTCCCTGCTTCTGGCCCTCTGAGGGCTGGCGCTTCCGAGCCGGTCCCCATTGGGCAGTCGCTGACCCTCTCCTCAGAAGTCATGCTGCCAATGCAGCGTTTTTAATAGTCCTTGAAATCCATTTTGTTTACATCCGACCAGATATGTAGTGTCGAATCTGCGCAAAGGGTAGACTCTGAATAAAAGTACACATGGAGGTTTTCTGAAAGCTCATACTGCCCACAAATGAACGATGCTTTCTTTGCATCCAGTACGCAGAGAGGCGTGTGTGACAGTTCACTTTCTTATTACTGCCTTGTAAATTTCCCCGTTTGTGTTCAATTCAAAATTCAACCGTAAATAAACGGTATTTCACACAGTTGCACCGGTGTAGTTTAAATGTGCTTTCCTCCACACCTTTTTAGTTCTTGCAAAGTCATATATATACTGAGAAGCGTCTGAGCTGTTTCAGTAGGAGAAAAAAAAAAAGTGGGTTGGGAAATACATCAGAATCAGTTTGTTTTTTTTTTTTTTTTTTGCAATTTCTCAGTTACAATTGGTTGACAGTACTGTTTTTGAATGTTGAGCCTTTGTCGTACATGAGCTTTAAAATTCTTGTAACCAGACTCAGACAGACTTTCCCCAAGTGATTGAGTAGATGGTATATTTACAGAATCGGCTCTACAATTAAATGACCCACTTTAAATGAAGAACATTGCTGGACTGTTTCTTCTTAGGACAGTGTTCTTTAATGTCCCACCCACCATACTGAGACTGTCTTTTGGTTTGCTACAAGTGGAATATAGGGTTCAGTAGTGACTGTTACCTTGGTCTGTATCCAGGTTACTTTTAATTCTAGCTTTATTTGGGTCAGCCCAGAGAACCCGAATAATTTGTATTCATTTATTACTGAACACAACAGTCATTCATTTTCTTTGGAAAGAATTCTGTGATCCTATGTAGAAGAAACCTGGAAAGGAAAGTTCAGTGTTACATGGTCTTATTTGGAGGCTTTATACGTCTGAAATATTACTAAAATCACAGCCATAGCTGTCCACTTTATGAGCTACTGGTCATTATTGAAGTTAATCTTACTAGGGAATTACTAACAGGGCTTACTTAGGTTTAATTTAACAAGATTATATGTATTTGAATTAAACTTGGCCCTTTTTCTGTGCAACAAAAACAATACACATTGGAAATTTGTCCTTTAGCCTAACAGTTATGTATTTTGTCAGTATTGATAGGTTCTAATTTATTCAAACGATTACATAAGGCTAATTTTCATTCCACTGAAGAATGTTCTTTGTGTTTGTGGCAATTTTTTTGCATCTATTTTTCATTATTAACAGTGTGATATTGTCCTGTATGGAATTATACCATAAGAAGGAATTTTTCCAGAGATTATGTGAGTCACTTTTATCTTTTGCCTAGGTGGTTTACTTTAAATATGTCTAGCTAAAGAGAATGTATTTTTATAGACTTTTCCAAAATGATAGCTATGCCAGCACCACACCTTTCCTGTAGTAATAACATCTTTCTTCAGTAATAACTCAGTTCAGTAAAAGTCTTGACATTTACAATTATCTTGGAAATTAAGGGAAAAACATGAACAGCTTCTAAAGCATGTGGGGAAGTGCAAGTACTTCATACTGTTTAGGGTCACAGTAGAATCATGTTTTCTGAGTTGTATGGTTGGTACTTTTGGGCCAAGGGGAGATGGGAAGACTGCTAACTAGGCCAGATGAATCATGATCTCACAGCAATAAAAAATCCTCTAAAGCTACAGTTTAGTTTTTGTTTGTTTTTTAAACCTGGGAAAATTAAAGGTCATTATGTGACTGCCAGCTGACATACCCAATGGTATTTTATTCTAACACGGAACAGCTTATCTCTTTATGTAACTGCAGAGGGTGGATCGGATGAGACCACACCAACCACTACATTTTCTATCCATTGGCAGAAGGTTAGGAAAGATTCTGTATTTCAGAGAAGAGGCTTACAGATGTTAGTGTCTTGTACTGTGGTGCGCAAATATAACTTTTACTACATGAAGTGAATCATAAGGGAGGGCAGTATCTTTGGAACCCACAAAATCTGAAATCATAAGTAAAGAAAATGTGGGTGTAAAGGGGAGGTGGTGAAGGTTGGAAATTGTGATAAGGGAGTTTATAGGAAGTATTAGAATATTTGTTTGTTTTCTGTAGGTTTTTAAGGAGTGAGGTAATTTGTTCCATACCAAAGTTTTAAAGGAATAAGATAACCCTTTAAAGTGTAATTGTAGTTATAGCAGCTAGAAATACAAGTATGATAAAGGTAGAGTTGTTTACAGTCTGATTTTTTTACAAAATTTGGTTTGGACAATTATTCTTTTAGGGAACATTTGCAATTACATTTATAAAATTACATGCATTCAGTGGAAACTTTCTGCAAATTTGTAAATTTTGCATTATTTCAATCACAGTTGTAAATTTATTATTAAGTATTTGAGTGTTTCAACACTGTTAAAAATCTTACAAGAATTAACTGAGAGCTACATAGGGTGGCTCAGTAGGTAAAGCACTTGCTGTGCAATCGTGATAAACTGTTGTAAATTCGAAGTTGTCATAGTGGTTCACATGTAATTCCAATGCTCCCCAGGCGAGTCGACTAGCTAGACTAGAGAACCACAAGCTCCATGTTCAAGAGAGTGACCTTGCCTCAATATATAAGAGAAATGATTGAGGAAGACACCTGGATATTAGTCTTTGCCCTCCGCATGCACTCCCACATGTGTGACCACGTGTGAACACGAATACATATGCATATACACTACCCATACACACACAAGAAAGAAGTGAGCTGTACACTTAATTCCTTGATAAAGTCTCTTAAGAATGTAGATTGAATTTAAGAAATAGCAACAGTGCATCTAAAAAGGCTTTCACTCCTTGTCTTTGGAGAATAAATTTACTTTATTGGGACTGGGTTTTATATATGAGATACTTGATGTTTAAGACATTGCTGTCATGTCATAATATAGTTTCATTACATCATTTCTGTTATATAGCCTTTTTTTAAAAAAAATGATACTTTGAATTTATGCAAATGTTTTTATTACTTACAGATCACTTTTTAATTCGGGCCTCTGCAGCTCTAGAAAAGTTGAAACTCTTGTGTGGAGAAGAGAAAGAATGTTCAAATCCATCAAATCTTTTGGAACTATACACACAGGTACTAAAACAATTGTGAAGTCTGGCTTTATTGAGGGTGTGTGTGTGTGTGTGATACATATATTTATGTGGATGTGGGTGCTTGTGCACCTGTGTGTGTTTATGTGGAGAGCAGAGGTTGATGTTAGGTACTTTCTTCAGTCACTCTCCATCTTCATTTTTGAGACAAGGTCTCTTACTGAACCCATAGCTTATGGATTCAGCTGGGCCCACTGGCCAGCCAGTGAGTGCCAGAGATCCACCTGTCTTAGCCTCCCCAGTGCTGGGATTATGGTGCTCACTGCCAGGCCCAACTTCTTACACGGGTGCTGAGGATCTAAACTCAGGTCCTAATGCTTGCATCAAATACTTAATTGCCTAAGCCATCTTCCTCAGTCCCTGAACTCTGGGGTTTTGAGGATAGATTGATTATTTAAATTATTATTGATTATTGTTTGGTAGACTCCCAAAAGTTATATGTAATAATTACAAGTTATTCTTAAAGCATTGAATTTTGTTAAAAAGAAACTGAAGTTTGCAAAGGAGTAAGATTCATTAGGTGTATAAATAAAAATACTGCTATTAATATTGTTAATGATAACTAATCAGAATACTAGAAATTAAGTCCTTGTACATTTCAGAGAGTAGGGCCTAATTTTCTCCCCTGGAATTTACCTTTTCTGAGGATTGTTAACATGATTCCTGTGCTGTCATTATACACACTCATGACATTTTTCTGTTACTTTTTACCTTCTGTCTTAGTTAGGGTTTCTATTGCTGTGAAGAGACACCTTGACCACGGGGCAATTCTTACAAAGGAAAAACATTTCATTGGGCTGGCTTATAGTTTCAGAGGTTTAGTCCATTATCAGCATGGTGGGACATGGCGCCATGCAGTCAGACATGATGCTGGAAGAGCTGAGAGTCTTACATCTTGATCCGCTGGCAACAGGAAGTAATTTGAAACACTGGGCATGGCTTGAGCATATATGAGACCTCAAAGCCTACCCCCATAGTGGCACACTTCCTCTCACAAGGCCATACCTTCTCCAACAAAGCCACGCCTCCTAATAGTGCCACTCCTTATGGGGGCCGTTTTGTTTCTAACCACCATACCTCCTTTTGGATGGTATCTGCCTTCTTGATTTTTCTCAAACACTTCTGAGGCAAGCTGACATCAAGAACTATAATGCCAATTTTCATAATTGATATTTGAATAGCACTTTATAGTTGGCAAAGTGCTTTCATATGCCCTTTCTTGATTTAAGAGATGGTAAAGATGAACTAGTTGTGGGAAGTAGAGGTTAAGTTTTGAAAGTTTACATTTCTAGTGTTGACAAGCCCAGCACTGTGCTTCCTCATAGGAGGTACATGTGAGTGTTTCTGCCTCCAAGCATGTCTGGCCTATAGTAGCTATACCCTAAGAACTAATTTGGAAGGCATCTAGCTCTTCAGAAGACTTTGCACTCTTGTCTGTTATGGTGAGTATTATGCTTGTCTTACACATGTAGATCCTCTAAATATTTGAACTTTCCCCAATACAGCAGAACATGTAGAGATACAGTCTTAAATTTCCCTTGCCTTGAACTCTGCCCATAGCTTTGAATCGTTAGCTTCCCTTTGTAAGATGTTCATGGCTCTGAATCAAGTCTGTAAGATGCTGATCTTTCTCTCCTTGGAGATAAAGGCTTGGGCCTTATCACTTAGGTATCACTAATGGTGGTTGTAGTGTTTCATGTGATTTACATATTCATTTTACTCTCAAAGAAGGGAACTTTGAAAGACACTAGCTTGTCCTTAGTTTTGTGACCACTGCAACCCAGTTTCCTTACTATTAATCCAGTAGATTAAAATAAGTAAAAAGACTAAGGAGTTTTAAGGTCTTACAGGCTGCTGGGTACTCAATGTTAAAGTTGCATACATTGATGGGGTGCTACATTTATGTGGCTGCAGGATGTATGCTCTTAAATACTGGCTGTATATTTGGGAAAGCAAATTCTCCAAAGATTCAATATTGAAGGCTGGAATTAGACTATAAATTAGGCATTTATAAAGTTTTCAGGGTGTATACAAGTATAAACAACAAATAATTTAATAATTGATTGCATTTTCATAATTATAACATAACATGAATCTTCATTTATGTCTTGATATACAGTATCATCACTAATCATATTTGTGCCTGAACATATTACTTACTTTCAAATTTAAATTTAGTGCTGACATGGTTGAATGTCTAGTAAAGCTTCTCTATACACAAGGCTAAACTCTTTGCTACTCTGTGAAGTTCCATCTCTTACAGATACTTTCCATTTTTTTGTCTTAAGGCCATTTTGGACATGACATACTTTGAGGAGAATAAGCTAGTAGATGAAGATTTTCCTGAAGACTCTTCTCCCCAGAAAGTAAAAGAGCTTCTCAGTTTTCTTTCAGAACCAGAAATTTTAGTTAAGGAAAACAATATGCATCCCAAAGTAAGTTCTGTATACTTGTGAATGCTAATAGAATATTGACACATTGTCCTGTTCTTTAGACTATATTTTTGTTGCTTGTGAATGTATCTTTGTTTTAAGATTTAAAAAACAAAACGAGGTTTGCTGGGCGTGGTTTCACAAGCTTTAATCCTATCATTGGGAGGCAAGGGTAAGGGGATCTCTGAGATCAAGGCCAGCCTGGTCTAAATAGTGAGTTCTAGGCCATCCTGGTCTACATAGTGGGTTCCAGGAATGCCAAAACTATTTAGAAAGATCTGTCTCAAAGCAGGTAGGGGATAGGGAAGAGAAGCTTAACACTCCAGGCCATAATCAGAAAAGTGTAGTTTGTGAAGTACTTTCAGGATATTTATATAATGGTATTTAATTGTATTGCATACAGAATCCTTTTCTAACACAGATAGTCCCTTGTCCCTTTTACTTTTGCAGGTGCTGTTTCTTGACAGTCATATAATCTAATTGCTACTTTTGTCTATTGCCTTTTTCTTTTCCTTTTGAGATTTGAAACAGGGTCTCACTGTGTAATGCTGACTGCCCCTGACCTCTGTAGATCAGGCTGGCCTTAGACTCATACAGATTCACCCGCCTCTACCTCCTAAGTACTGGGATGAAAATCATGTCCAACGACAGCCAGTCCCTACTGTCTATTTAAATCCTGATCCTGGTGAACATGTGCCACATTTCTTACTAGCACTGATCACTCATCCCTGTATGTTCTTTTCTCCACCTTAAGGAGCTTCCCTTACTCTTTGCCAGAAACTCTCCTCTTTTTCAATTTAGAGACAGGCATTGCCCGAGGATGTCTTCTTCACGCTTTGATAGTCTCTGTTCTGTCTTTAATGTTCTGTTCACACACTTTGTTACCAGCCTTCGCTAGTTGGCCTCATATATCTAGTCCTGGATATTCTTTTAATTTTTTGTAGTATTTATTTGCGGGTGCAATATGTGCATGCACATTTATATGCCATAGTGCACATGTGGAGGTCAGTGGTCAGCTTGCAGGAGTCAGTTCCCTTCTTCCACCGTATGGGTTCTGGAATTGGATTCAGGTTTTAAGGCTTGATAACAAGCACCATTACCTGCTGAGTCTTCCTGCTGACCCAGTTGGATACTATTTCATGTCAATTAGTTCTTATATGTACATGCCTGCTCACCGTCTATCTGAATGCCTTTTTGGCTCTATGTATTCATTAGGACAGGCTAGCTGGAAAAGCAAATCACCCCAAGATTTAAAGGCCATACCACTACAAACATTTTGATTTATTAAAATTGTTTTTTATATATAGCTTTTCGTTATTCTAGAAATTTAATTCTTATTCTATTCTGCAGTTCCTATTTCTTTCTAGAAAAATAGATAAGATCTTGATTTAATGTGTTTCTAAAAGTGTGTCTTTTTAATGCGACAGTGGAGTTTGCATTTTCCAAATAATAGTAGGGGAATTTGCTACTATGATTTTTCAAGTTATTTTATGAAACTATTTGTAAATTAGTTATTTTGCTGTTTATATACCAACAGATGACAATATTTCTACTTAATTCCAACATAAGCATTCTTCTTTTTCCTAACCTGGAGACATTCTGTGAAATGAGAGGGCTTTGAATTGCTTGCTTTTCTTTAGAAGTTTGATTTTTGTAAATGTGTGACTTTTTGTGGATATGGCTTTTATGTTTCTTTTTAGCTGTGTGATTTGCTTGGGGATGAGCTACTAGAATGCCTGTCTTGGAGACGAGGAGCCCTGTTATATATGTATTGTCATTCTCTAACTAAGAGAAGGGAGTGGCTCTTAAGAAAATCTAACTTGCTTCAGAAGGTAAAAAACAACTTAATTTATGATTTTGATTGTTAGAATTTATAGACTTTAAAACATTTTGTAATAACAGTAGTGAATTCAGAGACTTTGGACTAGTAGACTTACATTTTAGACTAGGCTCTTAGATTTTCTGTGAAGACTAAGACGGCACATGAAAGAATATCATTTGGAAACTACTGCATGTGTTACTCAAGTTCTTAATTTTTATTTTTGTTTGAATATAAGATAAAGCTATTAATTTCTAAATTATTTTCTTTGAAGTTTTATTATGAGTCTATCTTTGTAGGCAAGGTAATCCTGAGATGCTTGTAGAACCCTGCTCCTAAAACAGTATGACTTTGGTTTTATCTCTGCTCTAACAATTATTATTCCAAAGACATGAATCTCTTAGTATTGTGTCACTAAGAATTCCAGCTCAGTCTAAATGTATCCATAGTTTACATAGGCTTGGAAACAGGATGCTATACTTTTAGGTAGAAAAATTTAGTTATAATATATCTAAATCGTAAAAAGGGCTGAAAGTATAGTTTGGAGTTGAGCTCTTGTCTAGCATGCATGATGCCCTTGGTGCAGTTCCCAGTAGTGCAAAACAAACAAAACTCTCTCTCTCTCTCTCTCTCTCTCTCTCTATATATATATATATATATATATATATATATATATATATTCCTTTTGAATTCATCTTTACAGCATTTGTCCTTTGGTAACATTTTTAAATAAGTGCATTGCTGCAGCATGTGTTTGCGGTTGATATTTTCTCCTTGTTCCATACTCTTATTACTTGGGGGGTTTACTTATATTAGGACAGTCTCAGATTGGTGAGTCCTTATGCCACTGGGATATAATAGTAATTATATGTACCTCTATATCAGTCCATTTATCCTTTAGTAAAGAATGAGACAAAAAAGAACTTGTTTATAGTTCTGTGTTTAATGCTTTCATTTATTTGGCTTCTTTATTTAGTATCTTGTTGATGGGATCAATTACTTGCTGCAGATGCTAAATCATCGATGCCCAATCCAGTTAAATGAAGGTGTTTCTTTCCAAGACCTAGACACAGCTAAGTTACTGAGTACAGGTAAAGTGATTTCTTGTTAAAGTTTCCTCAGTGAAGATTTTGTTTTAATATTTTAGAAAGCTTGCTAACTTTACTCATTTAAATTTCATACTAGATTTAAAATGAATTCAAGGACTAAAATATTTTGATATGATGTAGAAAAACATTTAAAACATATTTAGTTTTGGCTAGATGTGGTTGCACAACTCTTTGTGTGTCTGTGTGTGTGTGTGTGTGTGTGTGTGTGTGTGTGTGTGTGTGTGTGTGTGTGTCTGTGTCTATTTTTTTTCATGTGTTTGTGTGTGAGTGAATATATGTGCATATATGTGGGGCACACATGGAGGACAGAATAGGATGCACAGCTGGAGTTAATTTGGGACTGTTAATGTATCATGTTACTTTTGCCTATTTTTGTTTTGAAAAGAACTACTTGGGCTATTAATATCATACTAGAAGTAAGTTTTAAAGGAGATAGACATTTAGGGTTTTTTATGTGCTAATTGTACTAGCTAAGTAGAAATGGCTTTACACATAGAAAATGTAGTGTAGTATGGCAAACCCCAGGCTCTGCTCTTCAGTAGCTACTTTTTGTTGATACAGTGCTTCATTGAGTCAGCCATTCTGCTGAACTCTTACTTCACTTGCCACTATTTTTAGGTAGAATTTGAAGATGACAGCTTATAAGAACAAATTTGGTGACTTTGGTACATTCAAAACAGCAGAAACTTGTATTCTGCTGCAGAGTTCTGTTGAATTGTTTTATGTGAGTTTCTTAGTCATTGTTCTATTGCTGTGAAGAAACATCATGACCAGGGCAACTCTTATGAAAGAAAGCATTTAATTGAGGGCTTGCTTGAGCCATTTTCATCATGATGGGAACATGATGACAGACAGGCAGGTGTGGTGCTGGAGAAGTTACCCAGAGTTACATCCTGATTGACATGTAGCAGGCAGAGAGAGAGAGAGAGATGGGGTCTGGCAGAGAGTGAGACTCTGGGCTTGCCATGGGCTTTTGAACCCTCAACGCCCCAGTGACATACCTACTCCAACCAGGCCATACCTTTAATTCTTCTAAATAATGCAGCTCTCTGGTAACTAAGTATTCAAATATATGAGCCTCTGAGGGCCATTCTTATTCAAACCAGCACGATGAGGCTATCATGATCATTAATTTGATGTAAATTTGCTTATCACACAAGTACTTGTACGTTAGAGTAAGTCATTTATTCTGTCTAAGTGACCTTAAGAAGTTGATCCTATGTTTTAATAATATCACTTTTTTTATCTTATCTTTTTTTTAATTGAGATAAGGTTTTACCTGTGGCCTAGGTTAGCCTGAAACTTCTGTTTCAGGCTGGTCTGGAACTGTAATACTGTCCATCTCCAAGGTTGTTGGAATTATAAATGTTCCTACTACTCCTGGTCTACCTAGATCTCTTATTCTAATTTCTCTTTCTAACAAATTAATATGCTTTGACCATAAATATTTAATTATAAAATTGCTGGGAATAATGTTAAAGGAATATTCATCTTTTGATGGAAATAGTCCTAGGTATTGTTTTTTCCTAGTGATACAAAGCATCTTGGATATCATTAGCATCAGTGATAATTTAGAATTGTATGGCCTATCAAACACATGGTGATACATGAGATTATTAGTAGACTCAAATATAGGACATATCATAGTAATACAGTTATATCACTGATCCTAGAGCATCCTCCAAAATAAACTTTGTGTTCATGGATGTAATTCAGGGAATTTATGAGAGTTCTGAAGTTATATACAGAATTTAGGGTATAATCTAGAAGGGTTTTACCAGTGAAATTAATTAAACAAAAAAGAAAAAGAAAAGAAAAGGTCTTAGAAATGTTACAAACACTTAAATTGTTATTTTAAAAAAAAATATTTGACAATACTCTGCTTTGTTTGAGGGATGAACTTATTTCTAGGTAAGAGACAGAAGTGTTGATTAATTAAGTTAGGATTGTGCTAGTGCTAGTGGACTTTTCTGAGCATTAGTAAATGGTATGAAAAATGTTTATTGGTGAAGACTTTATTAGCTTTTCAACAGCTGATGTTTCTTTCTATAAACCTAATTCTAATTTCAAAATGGATGACCTTCCCAGGAATATTTAGTGATATTCATGTACTGGCTATGATGTACAGTGGAGAAATGTGCTACTGGGGATTAAAGCATTGCACAGATCGACAGTCAGAAAATCATGAAGTCAATACTGATGTTTTTGGAGCAAGCTGTACCACATACAAAGAACCTTTGGATTTCCGAGAAGTAGGAGAAAAAATTTTGAAGAAGTATGTGTCGGTGTGTGAAGGACCTCTGAAAGCACAGGAGTGGAATACGACGAATGCTAAGCAGATCTTGAGCTTCTTTGAGCAGCACTGTAGCTAGGTGTTCACCTAGTTCTCACAAGGAAAAAAAGGTGTCACAAAAGAAGATGTACTACGCTGATCTTGACAATACTACACTACATGAAGGTGCCCAATGTGGCTACCTTTCTCTAACGCTATCACCTTCCATTGTATAGTCTTAAATCTGTGAAAAAAAGTATTCTCTAATTTCTAAAATGGCGTATATGTTATTCTAACTGAACTTGAACTACGTATAATCCTGCCACTGGTAAGGAGGAACCCAATGTATATTGATAGTTACTTTAGGTTATATTTTCATTGTAGTAAAATATATGCATACTTCAAAGTTGAAAATCAGTTTTCCTCCTTGTTTCAGATATATACTATGAATATAAATGTAGGCAATTAAAAGATTATAACTAATATTTAGATTTCATTTCCAGTAAGCTAAATAGCAAACTATTTTAAAAAATGAATCATTGTATTTATTTTGCCTTGTATTACTAATAATACTTAAATTATGGACTTAGCTATTTTATAAATTATTTTCTTACTTTGTTTAAAACAAAAACTGCATGGTTCCTCCAGTATGAAGGTAAAAATCAGTGTAGATGATTCTGTCATTATTTAGATGTTTTTAGGGCACATCTTTGCATATGTTTTGCCTTTATTAGGATTGAAATGCTGATGGTCAGAGAGCCTAGCTTGCTGTCTTGCTCACCGTCTTTCTGCCTACCTCAACTCCTGTTGTCTTGGGATGGTCTGTATGATGATCCCTTCTGATGCATGAGACTTCTGTCCCAGTGACATCTTTACATTCCAGGAATTTCTGTTACTGCACCTTGGGCATCAGCCATACTCAGTTTCTCTTTCTAAAATCTTAAATTTTCAATTAACTGATGACAATTCTCATCTTTTAAAATTTCCTTATTTTTCTTGGTTTTTCTCTATTTTCACTGTGTAGTTGCCATCCTTTTCACAGGGTTCTTTCTTGACTGTTTTCGTAAATCTTGAGCAGTGAGCCTCTTTCATGCTTCCTTTGCACTTCAGGGGCACCATCTGAATCACTGTCCCCCTTGCTTCCTCTTCTGTCTTATCTGCTAGTGTTGTCTTTAGCAGGCTCTCAGCACTGTGTTAGTAGCTCCTTCATCAGCCATTTATCCATAGGAGGCTAAGGTCTATGAAAGGCATGTAGTCCTTTAAAGGGTGTTACTACGTGTGTGGCTTCACTTAGAAGAACCTTAACTGAAAGTGACTAAGGTACCTGTCCTTTCCACTGTGGTAGTCAAATTTCATTAGTCTCCTCTACCCTTACTCTGTCACAGGAAGTTTAGATTCTGAGAGAATCAACTAATGTTTACTCATTTTTCTGTTTTAAAGAAAAATAGGCTGCCTATTTTCTGTTGACTAAACTTGGTCATTTCCTTTGTTTCTCATTTTTTGCCTGTCCTTGTGAAAGTTCTGTTTTTTTCTTACTCCAAATGCTCATGTTAAGCAATATCCTTCACAGCCATTTGGCTTGTAATGGCTAAAATATCAGGCTGATTTCCATTTGAGGAACCTGAACTCCAGTATCCTTGGTCTCTGAAGTTTATTTCTAACTACCTATTATGTGTCTTCATTTTGACAAATACTGAGTGCATAGTAATTTTAAGTTTGGTATGGGCAAACAAATTTTCATCTTCTATGGAAAATCTTCTCTGCTTTGTTTCCCCTTAGTTTTCTGTACTTTTTCAAGAAGGAAAACAGAAGACCTACTACTCTTCCATTCTTATTTCTACACACATTCTGTTTTGTGTTCTAGACCAATGTTTTTCAAACATCAAAATCCCAGGCTCCTTTTTGATAAACAAAATTCTGAATAAGCAATGGAAGCTAGGAGAGATTCTTCCATCCCTGCTACAACTCCTGGCCTGTCTTTATACAACCAAGGTTTTTATGTAACCTAGCATTTTAGCAAGTTTTATTATGAAAATATCGTAGCTTTCTAAAATTAAATAATCTTTAATGTGATTTTTAGAAGCATAGACTTCTTCAGTGGGTCATAATCAATTAATCAAGTGCTTCCAGAACCTTTCCCAAATGCACTTAAATTTTACAGCTTCAATATTTTTATAGACACTATTATTTCAAGGCCATTCTTTGTGGCCAGATAAATACTTTACTTGTATGATGTACCTTTAGTAATACAGTGTCCAAAACCTTTTTTCAGCCCTTTCCAGTAGAAATGAAATGCTCCCTTATTTTTCCTATCTTCCTTTCCCATGTTACCACAGTATAACATGTTGTAATTATTTTCCTTACTACTGAATGAACTCCATATCTTAAAATTTTACCTTTGCACATATTGTTCATTGCATGGTAGGTAGTAATATTTTTTGAATTAATGAGGCATGATTTGAAATGCCAAATTTTGCACAGAAGGGTTGCTGCTATTGCATTCCAAACTGCCATGCCCTCTCTACCAGTGGTTGATACAGCAAGGAGGAATATGTATTATTCAGAGGAGTAAAGTGTGACTTGGATACTAAACCTGAGAAAGTAAGACTTCGTCTTTAGAAGCTGAGAGCTTCAAGTTTTGCCTTTAAGACCCTTGTGGACTCACGAGTTGGTACAATTATGAGGGTATTCCTGGGTGCTTTTTGTATAATTTACTCCCTCCTCCCCAAACAAGTGAGGAAGAATTTGTAGACCATAATTAAAGTAGTTGCAGTACTTTTTATCATGGTATTATAAAAGAACAACACATTTTGTATTCATTTAATCTTGATGAGTAAATTCTCTTATTTAGAATGAAGTAACCTCAAAATACCAAATACTCTACATGTGGACAATAATTAAGCCTATAATCAATTCATTCAACAGTTGTTTGGTGCCTACTACATGCTATATCTTGTCCTAGGCACTGAGGATATTGCTTTGTAAATGCCCTCCTATTATGGGGCTTTCAGTGGTGGAAGAATATATAGTGATAACACTGTAAAGCATTAAGCAGGGTGTAAGGGACGAGTGTGACTTGGAGATGGGTGCTATTTTATTTAGAGTGGTTGGAAAGGCACATCTAAGCACCCATCTTCAGTTTCCATTGTGTTGTTTAGATGCCTTGTATGTTCAGTACACTCAAAGATTTTCTTATGGAAGTCCTCACTTAAAACTTTCTCATTTATTTTGCATTGAATGGATTTCTTATCAGTGGTGTTCCTCGTGTACACTGTCTGAAATCCTTGGACTTTTTAATTCATTCCAGATGGTTTTCTTTCTACCTTCCAGTTCCCTTTTCTCTCTTCTATAAGGTTACAACATCTGTCCACAGAAGCCAAAACTCTGTAGTTTCTGTAATATCACTTCCCTATATATTTTAAACACAATATGAGGTAGCTTGGTATGAAACTATTACATTAAGAGGTACTTAATATTGTCACAATTAATGTATGCATTATATATCCATGCTGGTGTTCAGTAGTTTTTGTTTTCCTACTTCTACTGAAAACACTTTATCTTCAGTATGAATTCTCTGCTATTCACTAAGATGTAAAATGCTATAGGATTTTCCACAACCCTTAAATGTTTATCATTCTTTACTCAGTATGAATTTTCTGATATGTGTTACGATAAATCTTTCTGCCAAAAGCCGCTGAGCCCCACCGCCACGTGTAAGCTTTATGGCAGCCGCCTGCCCAAGTTAGGCCCAAATGAATACACAGAGAGACTTGTATTAGTTACAATGCTGCTTGGCCAATGACTAGGATTCTCATCTGTTAGCTCAGTATCAATCATCATACATCTATATATTTTATAAGACTTATCTTATCGGACGCCTTATTGGCGTCCCTCCTAGCTGGTGGATCACATCTTGCCGCTGGAGCAGGAGCCGAGGGGAAAGAGCGCAACACTTCCTTTTTCCTCTTCTTAAATATGAGTCTCCTTGCTATGTCACTTCCTGTCTGGAACACCACTTCTCTACTACATTTCCCAGAATCCTCTTTGACTCCTAGTCCAGCCTAACCTGCTGTCTCATTGGCCAAGCAAGTACTTTATTTATAAACATACACAGAAGTATTTCCCCCATCAGATATGGATTGGGATTTAAGACTTGATTGTGTGTTTGAGGCTAGCTTGGTTTACAAAGAAAGTTTCAGGACTGTTACACAGAGAAAACCTGCTCAAAAAGCAAAAACAAAAAAGACTGAAGAGACTGTCTCGGTGTTTATAGGCTTTCTGACTCCTGTGCATTGTTTGATGTTAAGGCACATACCATGACATTCCCTTGTTTTGCATATAGTAGAGTCGGATCAGAGTTATGACTAAAAGCACACCACCAAGTTACATTCCTAGCTTTACAGTCTTGTGGTCAGTGCTCTGATATTCGTTAAAGTGTGAGAGCTGTATCTGAAGGTGTTCTCAGAGTTAGCTTCATGACACTTTGAAAACCCATACTAACATGGTCTACTTTTAGATTGCTTGTTTCCTTGGTTCATCTTCTAGGGCCCCTTTTGTAACTCCATGAGGATATCCCATCTGCCACAGAATCCAGGATCCCATAGTTCTCTAGTATTACTTACCCTGAGTTCTTTTACTATAAAAAAATACATTATGGAAGTATTAACATGAGCTTAATATAGCTGGAATTGAAGTATTCACTATGTACTTATGCTGGTGTTTAGTAGTTCTGTTTTTGCAACTTTTAGTGACATTTTTCAACTACAGTGTTTTGGAACATATGATTAATAAAATAAAATCACTTTCCCCTACTTGTTTCTTGTTTTCTTTAATATTTTATTTTTGCATCAGAATAAAAAGATTTCCTCTCAGTTTGCTATCTTAATTTCTGAATGCTTTTTTTTTTTTTTTTTCCTTTCTGGTCTTAATAACTTGAAGACAGGTTAGCATAATGATTTAGATTGTGAGTTCTGGAGCTAGAAGGCCTGAATTAAATCACAACCCTGCCATTTCCTTGTGACTCTATATAAATTATTGAATCTTTCTGACTTTCAATATTCTATTTAAGAATGTTTAAATGGTGTGTTTCTGTGCACATGACTCACGAAGGATAGAGGCTTCTGATCCTGTGGAGCTGGAGTTTCAGGGGGTTTGAAGTCACCTGATGTGGTTTTGGGACTCCAACTCCCACCTTCTGCAAGAGTGGGAGGAGCTAGTAACCATTGATCCATCTCTCTACCCCCTCAATCTTATTTTTAATAAATATTTCCATAATGAAGCTGACTTCTTCATTCAATAAACAATTCTCATTTCCTTGTAATATAAGAGGCAGCGGCATTTCATTTCTTCATAACTGATACTTTCTTGTGCTTATTTTCTTTCCCTGAAAATAAAACACAACTTAGGGGTAAGAAATGACATATAAGAACTTAATTCTTGAGACTTTACCCCTTTTCCTGTTTACCTGAGCCCGTTGTTGGCCTATTCACTACTAGCAATGGCATATGGAATAATAATCATTGTAAAATTAGATTCCCATGGAGCCTCAGTTGCCCCAGCATCAAGCTTTGTTGAATTTCTGTTCCTTGTCATTTAGATCTTTTGGTATTCCCTTTTGAATGAAGGGTTCTATTGAAAAGTATTTAGGGTTTACTACTGAGCAGTAAGTACTGTTACATGCTGGCATATATTGTTAAGTATCTATTATTTTAATGTTTATATACTAGCAACTATTTCCTGTAGCCTCGTGTGTTCTTTAAAGATTTAATATTTATAAGGATGTGGATGGACCTTGCCTTCTACTTTGAAGATTATAAAATGGGATTAATTTTTAAACATCCTATGGATTAGATGCAGGAAAACATTTTGACAATAGAAGTTAAACTAATTGTATGTACAAGATCATAAATTTTAAATGTTTTTCACTAAAAAAGAATATAGCTCTGTGTCTTGGAATGGTAAGCAGTTATAGGTTGACAATGACTTTAAATTATGTGGGATCCACCTCTCATGCTTGCTCTCAAGAGCAGGATTTTACACCTTTAGGTTATTTTGATTGGAAAGTTAAAAGTTATTTGTCTTACTGCAGTGTAACATGTTTTGGTCCTTACTAAATATTCTTAAAAGATTTTAAATAATTAAAATGAGAATATTAAGTCAAAGTATCCCCTGAGACAAGTCTAGATTTGAAATGGACTTTGGGATTAGATGGAGATAATCTACTTGAAAATGCTTGACACATGCTACCAAACAGGTATTTGCGTCTTTCCTAAAGAAACTATATCCAGTGCTATATAATACTGTTTTGTTTTGTAGTCTACCTCTAGTTTCTTAAATTTCTTTTACTATCAAAGTGAGCAGAATAGTCATGGCTTTTTTGAAAGGTTAAAAATTCATTAGTTACTTTTAAGAATGCCACATTCTGTTTTCCTATCAAATTTTTTTCCATCCTGTTTTTTATGATAGATCATTGAACAATTTTTTAGTGTAGTTAAATTTTTGTAGTAGGCCTAAACTCACCATTTTGGTATAAAATACCCAATGATTGGGTGCTTTTTTGAGGCAAAATAGCAAAGGCCATAAATCAAAGACATTCACCACCTGCCCTGATGGAGGCATTATGTAGACAGCCTAGATCAAACTGGATGAATCTTCTCTGAGTTTTAAATGTTACATTATTTAAGTAAAGGGGGCTGGAGAGATGATGGTTCAGCAGTTAAGAGCATGCACTCTTCTTACAGAAGACCTGAGTGGGTGGAGCAACTTTGTGTAATTCCAGCCCTAGGCAATGTGTGCCCTGGCCTCTGCAGGAACCTGCATGTTCATGCAAATACCCACATATATATAGTTAAAATAAATCTTAGAACATTTATAAACACTGGGTGTTTGCTAAGCTTACTAACCACAAGTTTTACCTAATATTCCTGATGAAGTTAGACCAAATGCAGAGATTGAAGGTAAAGAGCTATTAAAAGGACAGTGCTTGAGTCAGTTTTGGCTCTTCATCTACAATACCTTCTCGTTCTCCAAAGCAGGATGTGCGAGTGAGCCAGTGCCACACATCCTGCAATATCTTTAACACAGATGTGGCTTCATGGAGAACTTGAGTTCCACGGATTCCTTAGTCTCCATAGGCTTAGTTTTTACTAAACTCCAAGAAAGCGGTAGATAGGTGACCCCAGAACACAGATGCACACACACACAGCAGGCTTACACCTAATTCTTAAGGGGAAGCAAGTGTAATTAGGACCAAGATCACAGAAAAGGGGGTTATTCAACAAGCCATCGCTCCTAGGTCCTTGAAGTGAACAGAGCCAGGGACAGAGAGGACAATAGTCTGGGGTAAGGGACACAGGGTGGGGGGCAGTCATTCCGGGGCCAGAGGGTTTCCGGCAGTGGTGAGTTTGCTGGCTGCGATGGCCAGCACCCGTGAGTGGGTGAGCGATGGTTGGCGCGAATCTCGGCCCGGAACCGCGCCCAGTAGGCCAGCCCGGCTCGGCCCAGCACGGCAGGCGGAGGCGGAGACGGAGGCCGAGCGGCCAGGAAGCCCGTGAGGCGGTCTGGGTCGCGCGGCGACAGCGGCCATGGCTGGAAGCGAGCCCGGAAGAGCCGGCTCCCCGCCGCCCGCCAGCGACTGGAGCCGCCTGGAGGCCGCCATCCTGAGCGGCTGGAGGACCTTCTGGCATTCGGTGGGCAAAGAGCGGGCGACGCGGACGGTCTCCCAGGAGGAGGCGGAGGAGGACACCAGCGCGCTGAGGCGGCTGCCGGTGAGCCAGCCCAGACCGCAGGCCGCGCAGAGGGGCCGCCCGGCTGCCACTTCCGGCTGTGTGCTCGCCCTGAGGGGCAGCAGCCACAGTCGCCTGGACGTTGACTCTTGGTGGCCTCCAGCCAGACAAGACACTAGTGACCACCGAGTTCTCCCACAGACTGCCAGTCGTCCAAATAGGATTATCCGGGAATCTGGTTAAGGAAATGGGCTAGATCGGGAAAGCATTCCATTGTCTCTGTTCTGCACATTTTATCTTCAGGCCCAGGCTCAGTATATTCCAGTTAGGAGGTTGCCTGGAGCAAGCAAGTTTGCTATATACTAAACAACAAAACTGCCATGTAATTGGAAATAAGCAAAGTTACCAGGGCCTCAAGTTAGAACAGGTCACAAAGAGAGTGCATGTTATTTAAAGTTTCAGAGAAAGATCAGAAAATGAAGAGATTACCCATTGTTGATTATTACATTTCTTTTATCTCAGCTGAATTATTGGTACGTCCCACTGATATTCATTCCTTAATGATCCCCCCACACACACACACGTTTCTTGCCTGTATCCCTTGAAACAGGTTAATAGACTAGAGAAATTCAGATGACAGATTCACACGCTTTCATTTGATCTAGTGATAAAATCAGAAAAATTTCCACTCGATGCACATTTATTTTGAGGAAGAAATTATTAATTATCTGCTATATCAAAATACCCAAGGGAAGAAAAATAAGGAAGTGGTTATTTTGCTTGAAAAATAGGAAGACGAAGCCTTGGGGCTTTGAAGAACGTTTCATATGTGGTAGGAATTAAAATGTTGAGTTTCTATTTTTCTCTGGATGAAAGAAAAATAAAATGGATTTAAATAGTAGAAAGAATGACCCATTCAGTTGGTCTTTAGTATAGCAATTCTTTGTTGATTATCTAAGTTGCCACAGTCTTCCAAGACAAATTGCTCACTTTTCTTATGTGTTACTTGCCTGTTTCAGATCGATGTACAGCTGTATATTTTGTCATTTCTTTCACCCCATGATCTGTGCCAGTTGGGAAGTACAAATCGTTACTGGAATGAAACCGTAAGAGACCCAATTCTCTGGAGATATTTTCTGCTGCGGGATCTCCCTTCTTGGTCTTCTGTTGATTGGAAGTCACTTCCGGATCTAGAGATCTTAAAAAAGCCCATATCTGAGGTCACCGACAGCACGCGTTTTGATTACATGGAGGTGTAAGTATTAATTTCTGTGAATTAACAAGAGATACTAAATTTTACACTAAATAGCCCACATTAGTTCTCACCCTGCTATTAATTTGTTGCACGGAATTTGTCTGAATGCCCCCTTGATACAATTATGGATTCAGCTAATTGACTTTTCTCATAAGACCCTTACAGCTTTAACCTTTTGCATTTTCCTGTGATGACTAACCAGTTTTCAATTAATTATTTGTGGTACATTTGGCAAGAAAGAAGACATTTCTTAAAATTCTCCCAATCTTTCTAATATTTTTTTGTTTTGTTTTGTTAAATTGTAAATGCCTTTTTGTAATCAGAGAAGGAATGTAGGGGATTAGAAAACAATTCCTTTTGGCAGGGGAGAAAATAATTTTTCAGACTTCAAGAAATAAGATCTTATTATTATACCTCAAAGCCTCAATGTTTCTTGAGTATTGTGTACATGAGAAAATCAAGTTTATTGAGCAAATGCTACATAATGGATTCTGTGGGGATCTGCTCCGTGTATGTTTACTCCTTCTATCCTTGTTCAAAGTAGAGATATTATCTTCATGTTAAGGATGTAGAGGTTGAGAACAGTTATGTTTTGTGTATGGCATAACATATAAGGGATTGTTCAATGTTATCATGTTCCCTCAGGATATGTCACTTTAGGTAAAGCCTGCTTTATTGTGAACCCCACATTTAAAGCATAATAAAAAAATTAAAAGAATCCTTGACCTTCTTCCCGATTGTTGTATGATGTTAGATTCAGTAGCTACCTGTAGGATTTTGCACCTACATTTCATTTGTTACTCAGCCTTTCTAATTCAGATGCTATTATGTCAGGTAATATGGGATGACAAGATCAAAATGTACCATGACCTTTATGATAATCTCAAATGACATATTTTTTAATTACTCTTATTTATTGTGTGTGTGTCGGGGGGTGGACACACACATGCCATGGTATATATGGAGGTCAGAGGACATCCTTTTGAAGTCCATTCTCTCTTTCCATCATATGGGTCCCTGGGATCAAACTCAGCTCCTCAGGCTTGGCCACATTGACCTGCCGAGCCATTATAGTGTCTTTCACATAGCTTTTATTTTGCTAATTTTCAGTGTGGTATATTTGGGCCTCCCTGTGCATTTATTTAATATTTTGAAAGGACTATTGCATTGGAGACTATTAAAGGAGTGTTTAAAAAGTTTGATATTAGTGGCTTTAGTAATACTTTAAAATTTGTGGGATTTAATGCTGAGTATCTGTAGTCTATCTTTTTTATGGGGATTCTCAGTCTTTACATTATTGACATTTTGGTGAAGTTGTAGGGGACTATCCTGGAAATTGTAAGATGCTATGGTAACATCTCTGGTTCTGTTAAGTTGATGCTGGTATCACAGTATCCTCTTCCCAAGATATGAAAATAGCATTGCTCAGGAAGAGAAGAGTTACTATTCTATGTAATTAGTTTCAACTATCCAAACAAATATTAGTGTTACATGAAAGAAACTAAATAAAAAAGGCAAATAACATCTTCCTTGAGGAGGTTTCTGCAGCTTCATGATCACTTCCTCTCTCTAGCACTTCATGTTTTTCTTTGCATGGAACTCTGCATACATGTTAAATGGTGTCTATTATCAACTGTCTGGGAGGGTTGGAACTATATGTTACTGTGACGTGCAAGGACTCAATAAATACATATTCTCAAATGAACAACAAGTTAAATGTTTTCTATCTTATTTTCTAATTGTGACAATTTTATGCAGTTATAAAACGTGCTGTCCATATACGAGAAGAGCCTTGAAAGCCAGCCGTCCTATGTATGGAGCTGTTACTTCTTTCTTACATTCATTGATCATTCAGAATGAACCCCGATTTGCTATGTTTGGACCAGGTTTGGAAGAATTGAACACATCTTTGGTGTTGAGTTTGATGTCTTCTGAGGAACTTTCCCCAACTGCTGGTTTGCCTCATAGACAGATTGATGGTAATTTTCATGATAATATATAATACATAGAAATTCTAATACTAGGAGCTTGACATTAGTGTTAAAGAGTCAGGCTTTTTAAAATTAAATCCTGTAATGAAATATTGAAATTGGTGGATGGGCTCCCTGGTCCCACTAAATGAGAAAAAATTAATATAAGAAGTACATTTTTTCTTAATTTCTCAAATTTGTATAACTTAGAATTTAATACATTAAAATAAATCATTGTATTTCAACAGTCCATATCATGTCTACCATAAGAAAAACTTACCAAGAAAAAAACCATTGAACCTCTATTTGCAAATTATTTTTATATATGTTGGGTTTTTTTTTTAAAAAGAACTATATTATCACCTCCCCTCTACAAAAGAAAACAAAAAGAAACAAAACAGCACATGGCATTTTGGTGTCATAAACAAGAGTACAGATACAATGTAAGATACACTTTACTCATTAAATGGCATAGATACAGAGATTTAGAACAAATCTTGGTCTTGCACGAAGACAATGGCTCCAAGTGAGGACAGGAACAAGTATTTAGGTAATTAAAATATGATCAGTGAATTTCTGAATAGAAAGATATCAAAGAAAACTACACATTGAAGATGATGCCAGCTAAGACTCCTCAGTATTAGTAGCTGCATTCCCTTAAAACAAGAAGAACAAAAGCACAAAATTCTGAATGTTTAGGACTCAGTTGAAGTATCTATAAATGTAGAAAGAACAGAGTTAGGTAAATAACAACAACACATGGGATGCATAAAATTATGTGGGAGCTGTTGAAGGAATTTTGTCAAAGGATTAAGAGGATCAAGATTTCATTTTAGAAAGTTTATTCTGGCTCCTGAGTAAAAACTAATTAAAAGGGCCTAAAGAATCTGCTATAATCTATGATAAAAAAAACCCCACATACATGAAAGGGTTCACTGGATGAAAAAAGAAGTGAATATTGCAGATGTAAATTGATGAAATTAATGATGATTATGTAATAAGGGTAGCAGATTTTGCCCTATGGGTTTAAAGTCATTCACTTGGTTAAGGAATCACCAGAGGAGAATGATTTTTTGTGGTTATTTATTTATTTTGGTGGCAGGACCTAGGGATCTTGTCAGTTTTATTTTTACTTGTATCTATAATGCTGGACACATCATAGGTTCCACACTATGGTGGTTTGAACAAGAATGGCCTACATAAGCTCATATATTTAAATACTTGGCTCCCGTTTGGTAGAACTGTTTGGTAAGGATTAAGAGGGGTGGTCTTTTTAGAGGAGGTACACCAGTGAGGGAGGGCTTTGAGGTTTCAAAAGCTCACGAACCATTTCCAGTTAGCCCTCCGTCTTGTGCTTGCAGCTCAGCTGTAAGCTCTCAGCTACTGCCTTCCTGTTGCTATGATCATTGCCATGGTATTCACAGATTCTGACCCTTTGGAATTATGAGCTCCCAAAGTGCTTTCTTTTATAAGTTGCCTTGGTCATGGTGTTTTGTTGCAGCAGTAGAAGAGTAAGTATTACACATACATTTAATGAATGACTTACAGATTATGTGTCCAGATCCGAAGACCAAGAGAAGAGAATTTAACATTTGGGAGTCATAAGCAGTTCAGGTTCACATGGACTTGGAAGTTTAGGAAGATGGAAAGAAAGACAGTGAGCTGCATGCTGAAGTCTGCTGTGGGGGAAGGGACGACCATGGATGACAAAGTTGAGGACTGAGCGACTGCTCTCCAGCTGAATGGTGTGTTTTTCAAACGGAACTGTTCCAGACGGTTCTCGAGAAAAGATTAAGCAAGTCATTGGATGTAGAGAGATCAGTCCACTTCTTCACTGTAGGTATGAAGAAATAAGCAATTCTGATAACTGAGTATCCATGGCAAGACAAGTATTACATAAGGCAGGCCAGGCAAGGCCTCAGAGCAGAAGCAAAGCTTCAGAAAAGCCAAACTATATGAGGAAATTTGATAATTATATTTATAATTTGATAGTTATATTATCCTTATGTGAGACTGACGTGATTGCCTGAAAATGTCAGTCTACAAGGCCAGAGAAGAATATGGGTTGCTTAACAAGTTGGGCTCAGGTTAGATGTGTTGAAAGGATAATTTCTGGAAATTAAACTGATTTAAACAAAGAACCTTTGGTTCTCTTTCCATGTGCTTTTTGTAGAATATCATGGCTGGAGGAGTAGAGGATCATGTGGTTTGAGACAGAGTTTTAGTACCTGCAAGTCCAAATCTATCCATGCGATGCTTAGAATGATGACATAAGATGACATGGCATAGCTTAGTTAAGTGGAATTCAAGAATTAAGGAAATGAAAGGTTAGAGTTATCTCTAATGAGTTAAGTGGGGTCAGACTATATTCATTTGTTTGTAAATCTGGAAGCCCATGGCTTTGTAGAGAAGAGAAACACTTAGATATGTATCATTAAACAGTGTATGTGCTACCACAAGAAAGGCTAGTTCGGGGACTGGTTAGAAGAAATTGCAGGTTGTTAATTTGTACTAAAAGGAGAATGGCCATGGAGAGAAGTGGACAGACCTGAGGGGATATTTGTAAGGCAAGAACTTGAACTATGGAATCAAGGATGCTTCTAGGAGCCAAAAAAGACATTGATCATTAACAAAACCACCACTGCCACCACCACCACCACCAAGACAGAAGAGGCCAAGAAGGGACATCGACAGTGTTGGGTGACTCAGACACAAAGCAGTAAGGAGGCAATATTTAGCAACCTACAGGTATCACATATTAGATCGAAGGCAGTCCTCAAAGCAACCACTAAGAAGTATAGATTATTTCATTTTTGTGTCAAAACAGTCTCACAAGTAAGTGACTGTCATGGCAAACAGGATTTTAACCCACATCCAATTCCAAATTTCAGCATCTGTAGCTCTGGCTCAATTTCTAAGGCATTTCTAATGCCACACTGCATGTTTATAAACAGTTTTGCCTAGGGGAAGAAGGGGCCCTCACTGAATATATACATGCATTATAAGACCAATGGAAGCATAAGATATGGAAAGGAATCAACTTTGAGGATAAGTAGAAGTAGTTGCTGTGCCTCAGCTGCTACTGTAGTGTTTGTAATGATGACTGAAGACTGAAGAGCCAAGCTGTACTTAGTTCTCTGTGTTTGTGCCACCTTGTGAATCAAACAAAGTTCACACAACTTTATTGTTCTTCATCACAAGCATTGCATTTTATTCCAAAGTTGCATGTAACTTGCTATTTTTTCCCTTTGCCCTTTTTGATTTCACTGCATAATTTTTCGGTGGAATTTTTTAAATGATTTTTATTATTGGCCTGTTTGTATAATTGACTTTCTCATGTAGGTATTGGATCTGGAGTCAATTTCCAGTTGAACAATCAACATAAATTCAACATCCTGATATTATATTCGACTACCAGGTAAGGCTGCCTACTCAGTGGGTTGCCTGAAACATCAACAGTGGAACATTTTAGTGGGCTGGAACCTGTTTAATGTCTTTTGCTTATGCATGCTTGTACTTTTTTTCTTTCAGAAAGGAAAGAGACAGAGCAAGGGAAGAGCACACAAGTACAGTTAACAAGATGTTCAGCCTACAGCGGGAAGGAGATGAGCAGCAAGGAAGCCGCTACAGTGTAATTCCACAGATTCAGAAGGTGTGTGAAGTTGTCGATGGCTTCATCTATGTGGCAAATGCCGAAGCTCATAAACGTAAGAATTCTTTTATCACTTCCTCCAGGTGCTACTACGTCATTCTTTGCAAAATAATCATATGGCTACAGCACCAAAATAATACAACAGTTAGATTTTACCGCTGTTATCTTCTGGCATTATTGTCACTAGTATTTTCAAAACTTGTTGTATGTTAGAACTACATGGGAACTTCCTGGCATGCCATATTGTGATTCATTGATGTGGCCTGTTGTCCTGGACATCTGGTTTTTTTAAGTGCCCTAGAGTCCTGATACTTGCCTAAGCTTGATCCTATAGCCATATTTTTTGTATGGTCTACATTTTAAAATTACTGATGCTTTCTCTGCCTCTGATATATTTAAATAATTTATGTAGATAAATGAAAATGTATTGGTTTATTTTTTCCATACTGTAGAGAGGTGTGGGGATAGGATTTTAGTTGAGTAGATTAAAGTTAATTAAATCAGTGGGTTGATAATACTCTCCATATACTCTAATTGTAGCTGACAATATTGTTTTGGTATGACATTGCTATATCATTGGACCATGAACCTGTATTATAATTCCTGCCAATCCTTTGTGTACAAGATAGAATATAAATATATAATAAATGGTCTATTATACATATTGCTTATACATAATGTATACATGATACATATATCATAGTTATTTAGTGTGTTGATTTTCATTTACAGTGAATTTATTTCTCTACCTATCTGTTAATTCCTGGAGGCAATTATACTTAGAAATCCTGGATAAATTATTTATCAAAAATGATAAATTATTGTTATTCTAAGACTATAAAATGAGAGATTAGAAGCAAAATAAAAAGTAGATTGATTTGTTCAGCAAACGGTGAGTTACCAATAATTATAGAGGTCAGACAGTGTATTTGCTGGTGGAGATATGACTGAGAGCTAAAATTTATAGAGAACTCATTTTTATCTAGTCTTCCAGATTGGTCCCAATAGCCTCTTGTAAAATAGGTAGAAAAAGTAGGGTATTATCCTAGTTCAAAACTGAGGCCTCAGACTTGATCCCAAGCATGATAGATAAAATAAATAAATAACCAATAATAAATAAATAAATAAAACATAGGATACAAAAATAATCTATATCTACTTACTGATTTTTTTTTTATTAGCAGAGCTAGATTTTCATTGAAAATTCAGTGGTAGGACAGGAGACCTTCGGGTCCTTTGTGAAAGGGGCATGTGTTGATCAGCTGCCACACAGGTGAGAGAGGCCCTGTTTTCTATATCGTTTTCTCACATGAAGCCAAACATTTCTGTCAACATCGATAGAATGAGCAATCCCCCTCCCTCCCACAGCCACCCTCTAATTCTGGCAGCGACCGACTGCTCCTGAGAGAAGGGTAGAAACAAAGGCTCTTTGCCTGAGCACAGGTAGGAATGGAGTTTGTAGCAAGTACTCCTTTGTTTTCTGATTCTGTGGAGGGGAAGGATGTTTTCACAGAAGACCTTTCTACCAGGACAGGGCAGAATTCAGTAGTCACACCAGGACTGCTTCCACTATTTGTGCCAAGGGGCACACCATCCTAAGAGTGAAGCTAGTGTGTAAAAATTGAGCCTGGACCTCACTATGGAGCCTATGATGGCCTTGAACTTAGGGCATTTATTCTGCCTCATCCTCCTTATTGCTGGCATTACAAATGTGATCTATCATACCCAACTGTGGAGAGATTTTGAATTCTCTCGGTTGACATTATCAATGGCAATTGAAGCCAAATCCACCAACAACAGACTAGTTTGACTTGAACCAATGTGTTAGTGGCCCAACAGTTAAAGGAACATGCCTGCTTCTAATAGTTGGTCCTTTTTTTTTTTTTTTTATAGTTAGTCCTCTTTACCCTAGCCTCTAACTGCTTTTCTAAATAAAATGCCTAGATTAAATCTAAAAGTTCTGAGACAGAAAAAGAAACAGTGGCTTGTGCCTGTACTTCAAGCTTCTCAGCAGGCTGATAGAGGGGAGTAGCATGGGATTTTTGTTAACTACATGCTATCTGTGATCTGGACCCTCAAGTAAAAAGGCAGAGGTAGAAGATCTGCATGAAAAAAATTAGACCCAATTTTATGACCAGATGGCAGAAGTAAGACCTTTGAGTGAAAGGGTAATCAGATAGTTGCTGAATGTGTAAGAGAATTTTTGTGTCATAGACAGTTACTTTAAACAATCAGGACACCTGAATGTTATTGTGACTGTATTTCTTTATGGCGTCATCAAAGTTTCTATCTTTGAAAGGCAGTTTAATACAATTTTGTGGCAGAACAATAAATAAATCTCAGCAATAAAATCTGTTTATTGTGTTTAAATGCTGGTAAAAATTTTAATTTCTTTGTGTGTTGTTTTTAATATAATTATTTTTAGAGTAATTGTAAGTAATGCAAATTACATATTTTAACTTTAATTCCTTAGGACATGAATGGCAAGATGAATTTTCTCGTATCATGGCCATGACAGATCCAGCTTTTGGATCTTCAGGAAGACCAATGCTGGTTTTATCTTGTATTTCTCAAGCAGATGTAAAAAGAATGCCCTGTTTTTATTTAGCTCACGAACTGCGTCTCAACCTTCTAAACCACCCATGGATGGTAAGGTCCTAACTGCTCTGGTGACAAAGAATTTATTTTTAGTGTACTTTCTATTGTATTTATTTATTTATACATGTGCATATGTATATTTGCTTGTATGTGTGTAAGCTTTTTTTATTGCAACAAAATAGCTAAGACAATAACTTAAAAAGAAAAAAGGCATATTTTCTCTCAGTTTTTAATGCCTGACTTCATGATCAGTTGATCCTCTTGATTTTGAACCTGTGGCACGGCAGATCCTCATACTATGAACACAGGGTAGAGGAAACACTTTTGTCTTGGAACAAAAGAGGAAGAGAAAAGAGGAAGGGGCTGAGATCCCAGTATGACCTTCAAGGAACATCCCAAGTGGTCTTCCAGGAGTCACCAGTTCTTGAAAGTTTTGCCACTCCCTAACAGCATCAGGGGTGGGGGTCAAGGCTCTGATACAGAGAACTTTGGGAACACTAATCAGAATGATAGCATTCATTTTCGAAATGAACTACCACTCAAGTGAATTTCAAGGCCTTGATTGATGGGTGGTAATATTTTGGATTGGTTATCTATTCCCTAGTTGCCCCTCCTGTTGTAGGAACAGTAAGACAGTAACTGGGGGTGGTTTTCTCAGCACCAATGTGTGTGCTTTAAGAATCTTAAGATGAGTAGCATTTCTTGTGTAAAAATACAGGCCATAGGGGCTGAGAATGTTGCTCAGTGGTGAAGTACCTACCCAATATGCAGGGTAGACCAAGAGTTTGGTCCCCAACACCACTGAAAATGTACATCTTGAAGGTCTGTGTTATAAATTTTATTTGAATAATGAAATATTTTTAAAAGATAGATGAAATGAAACCCCATAGATAAATGTTTGTAATAGTCTCTATTGGCCTATTATTTTTTATTTTCATCTTTTAAAATTTATTATTATTATTACTTTTGAGACAGAGTCTCTCTATGTAGCTCTGGTTATTCTGGGTACTTGCAATGTAGATCAGGCTTGTCTTGAACTCACAGAGATCCACCTGCCTCTGCCTATGCCTCCCAAGTGCTGGAGCTAAAAATCTTTCTTTTTTTCCCAATCCAGATAAAGGTGTGTTGATTTTATTTAAAATTCAGAAAACCAACTATTTATCTTTTGTAGCTTTCAAATCATTGTTTCATTTATTTCTTGGTTTTTCTTTCCATCTCATACTATGGTGTTTGTTTTGCTCTGATCTCCCTTAACCTCTGCAATACATCATTAGCAAGTTTACTTGAAATCTTATTTATCTACTGGGGCTTGAGCCCAAAATATGACCCTACCCCTGAAATTGTGTGGTGTGTGTGTGTGTGTGTGTGTGTGTGTGTGTGTGTGTGTGTGTGGTGTGTTTTAATGTAGGTATTTATTGCTCTAACTTGCCTTTTTGTACTATGTTTGCTATATCTCATATGTTTGGTACATTGTTTCCCATTCTTATTTGTCTTTCTCACTTATCCAATGGCCCATTGTTCAGTGGCATGTTAAGTCTATGCATTTGTCCATTTCTAGCTTTTTGTTGTTGTTATTTCTAATTTTATTCTGCCTTTAGCCATAAAATGCATATTTTTTTTTACTTCATTGTTACTGTTGGTGAAGATTCTGTAGTCTAAAATAATGTCTATTATAGAGAATGTTCCAATCTATCATGAAAAAAGTGTATATTCTGCAGCTAGATAAAGTGTTCTCTAAATATCTCTTATGTCCATTCAGCTCTGGTCAGCTGTGCAGTATGCAGTATGGCAGTATGTCACATTTATTAGTTGGATGGTCAGGGTCATTAAAAAGTGTTTTCCTTTTTGTTTCGTTTTGTTTTGTTTTTTTTTGTTTTTCAAGACAGGGTTTCTCTGTGGCTTTGGAGGCTGTCCTGGAACCAGCTCTTGTAGACTAGGCTGTTCTCGAACTCACAGGGATCTGCCTGCCTCTGCCTCCCCAGTGGTGGGATTAAAGGTGTGCGCCACCACCGTCAGGCTGTGTTTTACTTTTTAAAGTGGATCCTCTGGAGAATTTGTCTCCAGGATGCACAAGAAGCCTGTCTCCCATTTCTAGAGCTGAGTTCCAGGAAATCAGACTAACACTGACGTGATTAGAAGACATAAGACAATATGACTTATTTACATGATTATTTCCAATGATCATACTTGAAAAATTTACTCATATTTTAGTCTGGTTATTTTATTTTAGCTCTTAAAAAATGATGTCTAGTGAAATGCCACTCATCCTAGGATTCTGGTTTGAACTGACAGTATCCTCTTTCACCCACTCACAGGTTCAGGATATGGAGGCTGAAACTCTGACTGGTTTTTTGAATGGCATTGAGTGGATTCTTGAAGAAGTAGAATCTAAGCATGCAAAATGATGCTCCCTTTGGACCTCTGGAAGCTGCAGTGCGTGACGTGTGTGTTTCCCATCCATCCTATTCCTGACTTTCTATAAGAGGGCTTTATACAGGACAGCTATAGCTGCTGTGGTTCTGATTCTTTACCAGAAATCAGTTGCAAGTTTCAATCCTACTACTTTCCCCCCAAAATGAATGCTCACATTTTTGATAACTTTTATATTTTCTGTCTTTTTTGAAAATATTAAATTCTGCAAAACCAAAGTTTGTGGTTCTCTCATTCCTCGAAGTAAGTCTGTCTGTCTGTCTGTCTCTGTCTCTGTCTCTGTCTCTGTCTCTCTCTCTCTCTCTCTCTGTGTGTGTGTGTGTGTGTGTGTGTGTGTGTGTGTGTGTGTGTGTCTATGTCTCTCTATCTCCCTCTTCCTCCCCCTCTTTCTCTGCCATCAAGTTCGTCCATCCTGATGGGAAGCAGTAACCTGCTTGGCTTTCCATAGTATCTTTTCAGGGACTCACTAACTGATTATCAGAAAAACACTTTCTAACCTATTCTCAACAGAGACACAAACTGTGAAAATGTCACTACAACTGCATTGATATTATGGCCAAAACATCAGTTCTTTTTTTTTTGAGAGAGAGAGAGAATAGAAAGACTATTATGTTATATCTGATATTGGTTTAGTAAAAATTAGGTTTTTTCCTGGAAGTTGTCATGTTCAAATAATTTTGAACATGGTAGTGCTAAATTCTGGTTCATGAAGAAAACATCTCAGAGATTTACATGTGCAATACTACCCCATCAAATGCCTGTGTTTTGCAGAGGAAATGGCCTAGCACCTCATTGGAACTGGGGAATTCTAAAATTATAGTGAAGACTATAAATGTGGCAGTATGATTCTGTTTTTAAATGTATTATTGTTTTGTGGAGAAAGGTATAACATACATATGATCATATTCTCTCTAAATATTCAGGTGACTGCCATTTCCATTTTGACCTCTGGTGAAAGTCTTGCTGGACCTCACATGTCAAGAGAGACCTAAGCATAGGGCAGGATTTTCCTGTGATAACACATATACCTATGAATCTGTTGATCTAATGAATAGCTCCAACCCACTCATGAAAGCAGCTCCCAAACTGGCCTTTAAAGATACTATTTATGGTCACCACATGGTGGTGGTACACTCCTTTAACCCCAGCACTTGGGAGGTAGGGCAGGTGGATCTCTGGGGGTTCAAGGCCAGTCTGGTCTACAGAGTGAGTTCCAGGACAGCCAGGACTGTTTCTCAGAGAAACCCTGTCTCAAAAAAACAAAAACAAAAAGATCCCATTTGCTCTTACCTCTTAATATTACATACAAGGAATTAAATTCAACATGTGCTTCAGGGAGGACAAATTGTCTTAAAATCACAGCCACAGTATTTTTCTTGGTTTTAGTTGAAGAAAAAGAGACACAGAGATTTGGGGAATTCTCTTAAAACTCCAAGTCCCAGACTATGGTATATCTAACTAAGGAGGACATGAGGTATGGAAATTGCAGATTTCTTCACCTAAGCTATAGAGTTATTACAGTGTTAACTGAGAAATCAATTCCCTGGGGCTTTTGAGATGACTCAGCAGCTGAAAGTCTGACAACCTAAGGTAGATCCTGCCTTAGTTGCTTCCCTGTTGCTATGATAAGGCAGTCTGACCAAGACAACCTATAAAAGAGAGCATTTAATTTGGGATTCATGATCCCAGACTGTTAGAATCCATGGCCACCAAGATACGGAACATGGCAGCAGGCAGGCAGGCATGGTGTTGGAGCAGTGGCTGACACCTGACATCTTTATCCACAAGCATGAGGTAGAAGGAGAGCTAAGTAGGAAGTGGCATAGAAATCAAAATCCACCCCCAGTGACAAACTTTCTCCAACAAAGCTATACCTCCTAATCTTTTCCAAATGGTCCCTTAAACTGGGGACCAAGCATTGAAATATATGAGCCATTTGGGGTCCATTCTCATTCAAAATACCACAGATCTCCTGAACCTACCTTAGATAAAAAGAGTCAACTCACAAAAGTTGTCTCACCTCTTCATATATGCAGTGGCATGGATGCATATATGAGAACTTGTATATGTACATGTGAAGAAATAGACACACACACACAGAGAGAGAGAGAGAGAGAGAGAGAGAGAGAGAGAGAGAGAGAGACAGACAGAGAGAGAGAGAGAGAGAGAGAGAGAGAGAGAGAGAGAGAGAGGAGAGAAATAACTTTAAAAAGTCAATTTCCTGGACTCTTATGGTTCACTAAACTCTCCTCAGTGCTGTTTAGGGATGAAGTAAATAATAAAAAAAAAAAAACCAGCTAGGCATGTGACCTCTGTTGTTGACAATGACTTCTTTCGAATCCCAGTGATTCCAATTCTTGCCCACATGATCTTGTAAGTTCCTTAAATCCTGAATTTTAGTTTTCTACTGTATACAATGGGTCACAATATTTCCCTTGGAACTGATTTTTGACTCCACCAAGAACAAGAACTGGATCTGAGCACCCGGGATATTAACTCTCTGTGGGAAGGTCTTCACTTTGGTGTTAACCTAAGTTTTTAAGTTTTATTTTTCAGTATCACTCTGAGATGACTATCCTACCGTAATAGCTACTTAATAGCTATGGATCGTAAGATAAAAAGTAAGGGTCAATATTTAATCAGCCCAACTGCTGAAAAATAACTAGAAAAGTGTGCCCTAGAGATGATATGAGAACCACATGGATTTATTTGTAAATGTTGTGAACCAAATTGTGTCCTTCCAAATTCATACATTGAAATCCTAGTCAGCAGTATACCTCAGAATGTGACTGTATTCAAATTGAGGGCTTTTTTTTTTTTTTAGGGTTTCTCTGTGTAGCCCTGGCTGTCCCTGAACTTGCTCTGTAGATCAGGCTAAACTCTGCCTCCCGAGTGCTGGGATTAAAGGTGGCAGCTACTGACACACCCAGCTGAAGGACTTTAATTAAGGAGGTAATAATGATCAAAAGAGATAATATGCTGCAACCTAATCTAATATGGCAAAGTCCTCATAAACATAGGGGCACACCAGGGATGTAGGTGAACAGAGAAAAGACTCCATGAAGACACGGAAGACTGATGTTCTCAACCAAGAGACCTCAAGAAGAGACAAACCTATGGATACTTTCATATATTCTTTGGGATTGTGACAAAATCAACTTCTATCTTTTTCAGCAGTTTGAACTGTTTTGCCATAGCATCCACAGAAAACTAATTTCACAATTGAATGTTGTTTTGTGTTGATTTCAGGCTGTTGTTTTGCAGCGATAGTACAAAAGGTCTTACTCAATATATAATGGTATTCAGTTTTAGAATCACAATTAAAATAAACATATGCTAAAGATATATTGGCTTTATTTCTGCCAAAAGAGAGTATAATTCCCTAAATTGTCAAAATCATTTCTCTAAAATCTTGATTCTATTATACGTTACTCCTTGGAACCCAGTGGCTCACCATTCCTTTTAGAGAAGGCCTAAAATTTATAGCTTGATATCACGATAGAAAAAGCAAAAGCAGTTTTCTCAGTGCTTCATTACATTTAGTAGGAAGACAGAACTAATATTATGGTTGTTACCACAGTGATCGACTATCAAAGTTGTCGTTCTGAAATAACATCCAACAAAAGAATCAAATTACATAAACATTAAACTTCTCCATTTATAAGATATTTCAGATTTGCAGTAATTGAAATTACACAAATAATGAAGTTTAAGATTTAGTTCAGGCCTGCTGTGTGCCAGGCTTTGTACAATTTAACGGGATACAGAAATGAAAAATAGTATTATAAAGCCCTCAGCACAATGGCTTTTTCAGTTTGGCATCAGCTGAAGTTGAACTAATTTTCAATGATACATAAATTGATGATAATTATAAGTTTATATTTTAGTATACAAAAAGTGAATTCTTCATCTGACTAGAAAGACAAAATTTTAATTGAAATTATTGGTTTCTGTTGAAAACATTTTAAACTGATAGCAGAAGTGATGAGAATATAGGAAGACCCAAGCTTTTGAGAAAGGCTTTGGCAATGTGTGTTAAGTGTCTGAAAACCATTAATTATTCTGACTTAATAACTTATTTTTTTAAACATATCTTGGTCGTTTGAATTAAAATGGTACCGTTAGGAGGTGTGGCTTTGTTGGAGGAAGTATGTCACTGGGGATGGGTGGGCTTTGAGATTTCAGATGCTCAAGTGAGGTCCAGGATCATTCTCTCTTCCTGCTGATCCAGATGCAGAACTCTCAGTTACTTCTCCAGCACCATGTCTGCCTGCATACTACCATGCTTCCTGCCACAATGATAATGAGCTAAACCTGTAAACTGTAACCCAGCCCCAGTTAAATCTTTTCTTTTATAAGAGTTGTCATGGCCATGATATCTCTTTACACAATAGAAACCCTAACTAAGACACACATCTTCAAGGAAAGGTCACTGATTTTTTACAAAGTTACCACTAATTAAGAAAAATAAAAATAATTCTTCATGATAACTGAGAGGAAGAGAAAAAAAACTTCACAACCATACATGCTATATTAATCAGCTTTTCACTACTTAACAAAATGCCTGGAATATTAAACTTTAAAGAGATGAGGTGGAATTTTGGTTCAGGGTTCTGGAGTTTCTAGTCCAAATAGGGCTGCCACATTGTTTTGAGTCTTTGGTAAGGACAGCATATGACAGGAGTGTATGGTAGCGAAAACCATTCATGAGCCAAGGAGGAGAAATAGAAAGTACCAGATGGTGGGGCTATGTAACTTCCAAGGACTCCCTAGGTTTCTGTATCTTAAAAGGTCCATACATCCACCTGTAGGCCAAGACTTTGTGTCTGGACCTTTAGAGGACATTATCTATATTCCAAATCAGAGCATAAAAAAACCTTGAAAAACTTTCAACCACAGAACTATGCAGATAATTTTATGTAATTTTTTTTAAAGATTTATTTATTTATTATATATACAGTGTTCTGCCTGCATATATTCCTGCAGTCTGATCTCATTACAGATGGTTGTGAGCCACAACATTTGTTTAATGATGCAAAGATGTGTTGTATTTTTTTTTAATGTTGCATTTGTTTAACTCTGTGAAGCTGTCCAAAACCCAACTGGTCTAATAAAGGATGAACAGCTAATAGCTAGGCAGAAGGGGATAGGCAGGGATTCAGGCTGACAGAATAAATAGAGAATAAATAAAAGAGAAGAGGAAGGGTGAGAAAAGGAGGAGAGAGCGCACCAGGGGCCACCCACCCAGGCACACAACCAGATATGGAGTAAGTAGGAAAGAAAAGATACACAGAAATAGAGAAAGGTAAAAGCCTAGAGGCAAAAGGTAGATGGAATAATTTTTAAAAAGCAGGCTAGAAACAAGCCAAGTAAAGGGCAGGCATTCATAAGAAAGAATAAGTCTGCTTGTGATTATCTGGGAGCTGGGTCCCCCAAAGGGAAAAAGAGTAAAATCCCAACTAACCAACTATACATGACTGTGTGACTAATGTAAAAAGTCTCTAAAAATTTTTTTGTTTAGTAAGTGTGAAAGTTTTGGTGACTGGAATGCTGCTATTATTAAACTAAGGTATTTCTTATTTCGTAGAAAATGGCTATAAAATTCCTATTTATTTTAAGAGACAAGTTTCATGAAGTCATTTGGGGGATTGTCAGTATCTAGTTTTTCATTAGAATATTATAAATATTTTAATTGGGTCAAATTTGTCAGCCAAATATTTCTCTTCTTTTTAGCATACATTACCTTATCAACTGAAGTACATTGCAGAATCCTCTTGTAAATACTACCTTTTTCTTTGTGCTTCTCTGCATCTTAGTTAAAGAAAGTCCAAGAGTGGTAGTAAAGATATTGAGTCTAGTTTGACTTACTAATGCAACTCCCATAATTTTCTGAAATATCCTTAGTAAGAAAAGACCCACATCAAAACATCTAGTGATGATTATTTATTTGCTACCCTGTGTTTTTGGTTCTAAAAACTATATATCATGATATGACAAAAGCAGGATGATTTGTATTTGTTTTATCTTATTTTGAAATAAGAAGTGTATGATGCCACCATTATTAGAAGTCTGTTCCCAGTTCTGAAAAACATTCCTCTGCTATCCTTAGACTTCCAGAAGGTGGTACTGTTGCTGTGTATAGGAGATGAAATCAGTGACCTGATAAACAGCCCTTTCAACGTAGCTTTTACAGTTTTGATCAGATTGGGTTTTCAATATTTTCTAAAGTATGTTTTGAGGTCTATTTCCTTGATTAGGGAACATCATTTGTAAGTGGGTTAAACACATTACTGCAGCATTCCCTAAACCTTTGATGTGATGGACTACAGTGTGAATCCAGTAAGATGCTTTCGCATGGGGCATTTCTCATACTACTTCCCCATTTAGTCCCTTTTCAGGGAGAATATAGAACAAGTGTTCAGTAAATAGATTTCAAGGAATTCAAACATGATAGAATATTACTTAAGCACCACATCATGACAATCCACAGGATGATTTTTTCAAGTGACATATAAGACCAGAGAACTGTGTTGAGAACATATATAGAACTATTATAAATCAACAATAAAAATAACCAAATTCAAATTTGTAAAGAATCTGAATTCATCTCTCCAAAAATAATACACAATGACCAATAAGCAAAGGAATAAACTCAACACCACTAGCCACTAAAGAAATAATAATTCGCTGGGTGTTGGTGGTGCACACCATTAATCCCAGCACTCGGGAGGCAGAGGCAGGCAGGTCTCTGTGAGTTTGAGGCCAGCCTGGTCTACAGAGTGAGTGCCAGAATAGACTCCAAAGCTATACAGAGAAACCCTGTCTCGAAAAACCAAAAAAGAAAGAAAGAAAGAAAGAAAGAAAGAAAGAAAGAAAGAAAGAAAGAATAATTCAAACTATGCTTTAGCCTATGATACCAAGCCTTACTGAGGAGGTGGGTAATACAAATCCATCTGCTCATCAGTAAGCGTGTAAAATGGTGTAGTCATTTGATAATAGAGCTAGATAATAGCTCTCCAACATCTTAAAAATAGATTTTTTTTAACCCAGCAATTCCATGCCTAGGTTTATACCTCAGAAGGAATTGCAAACATATTTACATATAAAAATTTGGGTTTTTTTGTTTTGTTTTGTTTTGTTTTTTCGAGACAAGGTTTCTCTGTGTAGCTTTGGAGCCTATCCTAGCACTTGCTCTGGAGACCAGGCTGGCCTCGAACTCACAGAGATCCGCCTGCCTCTGCCTCCCGAGTGCTGGAATTAAAGGCGTGTGCCACCAATGCTCGGCTATACATATAAAAATTTGTATGTTAATGATTATAGCAGCATTATCCATAACCCACAGGTCCATCACATAGTAAGTGGTTAGACCACTGTATATCTACCCAGTGCAGCATTATTTAGGACAATAATATTAACACATGCTACAATGCATATGAACCCTGAATATAAGAAAGATGATACAGACAATTACACATATACAATGTAGAGTAGGAAAATTTAGAGAAATAGAAAAATACATCAATCGCTGTTGCCTGTGATGATGAGAGCATAGGATGGGTGGCAATATGATTTTGGGCATCTGTCTAGATGTTTGGAGCCCCTTTTAAGGAGTTAAGTTACAAATGACCATGTTTCAGTAGTCATTTTTGGACTTGTTTGCTTTTCCATTTGGTGTGAAATTTAGATTAATAATTTATTAAATGAAATAGTAAGTAGTAATACATTACACTGACTGGAGAGAGAAGATTTTCCTCCTTGGATTGGATGACAGTGAAGTGTTGTGTATTCTATTACTGTATTTCTGTGTATTTCCCTTGGATTTTCTGCAGTTGACTTACTAAGATGGTGTCTGTGTCATTGAGTGAATATAAATATACATATTCATAAACATTTTGGTAAAATGGGTCATTCAGATTTATGAAGTAGAAGTTCTGGCTTACTTAATATTTTTAAATTTGAAGTTTTCCTCATGTAAAATATCTCTAATGAAATTAGTGGATTCTTATTTATATGCATTTATGCCAGCCTTTCTGGATGGAGTTTGTTTTAAATAATTGTGTTAGGTACATCAGAGCTTGGTTTGGTTGTATAAGCCAATTTGTAATTTTTTTAAAAAAACATCTGGTTTAAAAAGGTCTGTTTTTATTTGTTGATATAATTAGCATATACTATTTTATTGTATTTGCTATGTTTTATATATTTTGCTGTTGCTTTTCTGTTAATCTATGTTTGAGGTTTACTTATTCTCTATTTGTGCTTAGAATATGTATTGTATGCTACAATGTATGAATAAAATGGATAGGACAGCAAGTCTTTTTATGTGTTCCCTGTTTGGATTGTTCTTATGATTAACTGTGTTATTGTCTTCTTTAGCTCTCACTTTCTTAGAGGCTCTTGCTATTGCTGCCTACTTTCTGGATATCTTGCTTGTTTGCAGGTCTCTTTGGCATCTTTGCTTCATGTTCATCATTTTGGATACTTTAACCTTTGCTTAGGATCTTGATTACGTTGTCCATCTGACCTGTTCTTTCTTGGATACTTTCCAACTTAGCCTTTTTTTCTGAGGTAATTTAAAATTTTTGATTCCAGAGTGAGTTAAGTCTCATTTCACATTATCTTGTGTCTTTTTAATTTATAATTTAACTTTTAAGTAAACCTTTTTAAGATTCTCTAAATCCCTGCAAATGCTTGTTTAAGGATATTTAATTTAGATTGCCTGTTTTGCTTCACTTTTCTCTATTTTGTGGATGGATTTGCAATTCACCTCTTCTGAAACATTATGCCTTTCACTTCACACTTTTGATTATAGTAGCTTGTGTGGATTCAGGTTTTTACCTTCTGTAAGTTTGGGTATGTCTTAATTTCCAGGTCAGCAATAAGTATCAGAAAGGGAGAACTGATGGCTTTCTTAGCTCTGCAGTGCCCTCTTCTGTTTCAATGTCAATGCACAGGCTTTGGATTTTTTTTTTCTTTCTCTGCGTGGTTGCTACTTTGCTTATTTATGCGTATATTTACTTAAGGCAGAATCTTATTCTATGACCTTCTAGTTGGCATGGAACTCCAGCGTTGCTGAGGCTGGACTTCAACTTGTGGAAATCCTACTGCCTCAGCTTTTGGAGAGCTAGGATTTCACCACTTACAATCATTTAATTAAGGTAAACTAGACCAAATATCTTGGTTCCAGTCTTGCTTCATGTTTGTATGAAGCAAGAAATGTACTTTTCCCCTCTTATTTCTTCCCATTTGCTTCCCCTAAACCTTCACCTTTCAAGTCTTTCCCTTTCTGCAGAATAGGTATAGCTCCCACCTCTGGCTGCAGTTCCCAGGAGCAGCCAGAATTCATCTTCGAAGGGGGCAAACTTAGGATAAGACAGGGTAAGCCTCATCTATGGGAAGACGATTCAGTCTGTGTCCCACCCTGTCTCAGTGTTGTCGTTTTTACAGGCAGTCTGTATCTGGCTCCTGAAATTGAACTGCTGGTGTCTGGATGTTTGCTTTCCTCATTTCATGGGAACTCTTTCACAGTTGTGCTATAGACACAGGTTGTTGTTGGCTTTGTCCATCTGTATTATATCATGTGCTTTATTCAGGCACTTGGAGACCCTTGAGATGATTACATCACCCCCTAGGATTTCAGCATCACTTTTACGTTCTGAGAACTCCTCTTTTGAGTTGCAAGTTTTTGCCTTTTAATTTCTACACATACGTCTTAGATGTGTCTTTTGGGATAGTAAAAGATAAGCCATTTTTTCTCATTGTTGTTTTCTTTTCCTCCTCCTCTTCCTCCTCCTCCTCCTCTTCCTCCTCCTCCTCCTCCTCCTCCTCCTCCTCCTCCTCCTCTTCTTCTTCTTCTTCTTCTTCTTCTTCTTTTTTAGAAAGTGTCTTTCTGTGCAGCTCCAGATGTCCTAGAACTTATGTAGACTAGATAGGCCTCAAACATATAGGTGTTATTTTTTTTTTTTTGCTTAAATTAGAAATAAAGAAAAAGGGCACAAGATGAGACATGAGACTAAGAGACATGTTAACGATAGTTTATTATATCATGAGAGAGTAAGCGAGAGAGAAATAGAAGAACAGAGCATGACAGAGAGTGAGAGAGGAGGCAGAGAGAGGCAGAGAGGCAGAGAGATCAAAGCAGGGAAGTTGGAACGTTTAAAGGGAAGACCACGCATGCGCACTGAGGTTCCACACATGGCAGAGTAGCCAGCATTCATCCCTATGCATACCCTGACTGTTCTCAGGGGGCGGGTCTCTTAAAGAGGTAGAGCGGATCAGCGATCAGCGATCAGCGTTAAAACCTGATCCTTTTAACAGGTCTTTTGCTGGTGACTGATAAGAGGGAACCTTAGGTTGCTGGGACAGTAGGAGTGGGAGAAACATCTCAATGCTGCTAATCTATAGCAGCCTGAAGAGTTCAGAGACCTCAGTCTCGGTGGAGTGACAATTCTTGACTTTGACATAGGAAGGAGTTTCAGAATGAGTCAGTATGAAGCAAAGTTATAATTTGTTAAGAAAAAGTTTTAACCCAGAATGAAGCACAAGAATCAGAGTGTGCGCGCGTGCGTGCGTGCGTGCGTGCGTGCGTGCGTGCGTGCGTGCGTGTGTGAGTGAGTTTTAGGAACAGACATGACACAAAGACACAAGTGAAGACTTCAAAAGTGAGATTCACACATAAGTGTCCTAATAATAACCATATGTAGAATTTTGGTGAAGTAACATTGTCTAAAGGGTTGCCAAAACGCTTGGCTCCCCTCCCACATCCCTTTCCCCATTTGGGTAAATGATATCATAGGATGATTCCATAGGTCACAAAGTTTGAAGGAATCTTTACTATGCTAAGTAAAGGAGCTAAGACATGTCTTTGGATGGTAAACCAAGTTCATAATCTTACTTGTGAGATTCTCAGAAAGTTATAGGTTTACAGAGGAGAAAGAATCAAGTTAAACTCAGAGCCTGTGTGTTCAGGCATATGTTTGAGAACATGCTTCATGCTATTTTAATATTTTTATTTGAAATATATCTATTTTATTTTTAAGATTTTAATATTAAATGGGTTATTGGATGTGTGTGTGTGTGTGTGGGTACATGATGTGTATGAGTGTGCCACACTGTGCACGTGGAGGTTGGAGATCAAATATGGGGAGCTGGTTCTCTCCTTCTGCTGTGGGATTCTGTGTATTGAACTCATGTAATCATGGTTGCATAGAAAAGCTTTGTTTGATCTGCTGAGCTATCTCATGTTCCCTGAAATATCTTTATTTAAAGAGGATTCTTTCTAAGGCCAGAGACTCTCTTTATTTGAAATTTACATATGGTGGGTTGAATGAGAACAGCCCCCTTAGGCTCATATATTTGCAAACTTGGTCCCTCTGTTGGTGGAACTGTTGAGAAAGATTAGGGGTGTGATCTTGTTGTCATTGGGGTGTGATGGGGGAAGTCCTTCTGTGTATATGTTTGTCTTATTGGTTGAGAAATAAAGCACTGTTGACTAATAGGAAAGCAAGATATGTGGGACTAGGAGTCAAGGAGGATTCTGGGAAATGTAGTAAAGAGAAGTCTTGTGATCTAGGCAGGAAGTGACATAGCAGGCCGACTCAGAATATAAGCAGGGACAAGCAGGAAATCGCTCTCTTCCTCCTCCTCTTATCTCTGTGGGGTTGCCATGTGATCACCAGGCAAGAGAGGACACATGCCACTGGCATCCTCCATAGATAAGTCTTTATAAAATATATAGATTAATAGTTATGGTTGGTAATTGAGACTGATCTAGCAGATAAGAAATCTTAGTCATTGGCCAGCAGCATTGTAATTCATATAAGACTCTGTGTGTTATTTTGGGTGCCACGTGGTGGTGGGCTTGGGTGGCTGGCAGAAAGATTTATCGTTACAGGGGTGGGGTTTGAGGCTTCAAGAAATTTTCCATTCCCAATGTGCTTTTTTTTTTCTGCCTTCTTTAGGACCAAGATGTGAGCTCTCAGCTGTTCCCTCTGCCATGATTTTGCAGATGGTTTTGTGGATGCTAACCCTCTGAAACCATAAGTCTAATTAAATGCTTCGTTTCTTTTTTGTTTGTTTTAAGCGAGAAGTTTTATTAGAAAAGGAAGGGGGAAAGAAAAGAGAAAAGAGAAAAGAGGTAAAGAGACACAGAGACAGAGAGAGGACAGAAGAAAAGAGGGAGACAGGAGATGTCCTGTCTTCCCTTCAGGGGACAGCTGGAAAAAGACAAAATGCTTTCTTTTGTAAGTTGCCTTGGCCATGGTGTTTCATCACAGCAGTAGAAAAGAAACTCAGACACTAGGATTGTAAAGCATATGAAGCAAAGAGTCCTGCTTCACCCATTCTTATTTGTGTGGCATTAGCAAGAATTATCTTTCTTATGCAATGATGTAACAAATCCAACTGTTGCTAAAATTGTACCATGGGGCACAGTGTGCTTAGGGCACTCAAGCAGGAAGACAGGAGATGTGGGGAAATTGCATGTGCAGTTTAAGTTGAGAAAATAGAGTGGGTATAACACTGATAAGATTTTTTTTAAGATGCTTTTATTTATTTTGTAGTATGTGCATTACAGGAAACAAAACACAAGAAGCCAAGAACAGTCTCCCAGTCATAAGCAGCTCAGCTTGCTGTGTCCTTCTAGATGCTGCAATGTACACACATTTAAGGAATTGAGATTATACAATATGTATCAAGCTCCCCCCCCACATTGTGAATATTCACCAACTAAAAACCCCAACGCTACATGAGTATTTTGATAACCAAGAATACACCTCGCCATCTCAATCTGTCAGACAAGACTGTAATCCTGTCTTCCTTGGCAACAAAAATTTCATAGAAGACAAAAATGGCAGCAGGGCTTCCAGATAGAAGTACTGGCGAAGTTACAATTAAAATTCTGCATTCCCTCAATGCTCAGCTTATAAGGAAACACAAAGCAACAGACCAACTAAGCATTCCTAAGATCTATATAGTAAATATGAAGGTGTTCCTGCTCAATAAATGTATTCCTATGGAGCACTGAAGATGCGCCTACGGCAGGAATCCTCAGGATATCAATCTCAACACAGCACAGCGCCGTAGATCTCGCTCTGTGAACCCCTCTGTCTCTCCAGTCAGCCTAACAACATGAATTAACTCACACTGTCCAGACATGTAACAATTCAAGAGGCACCTTTTCTGTCAATCTATGAAGCTACATACACACTCTCTCCAACATTAGCTGTCCTCAATGTTTTTGATAGCAGCCATTAAGACAGGTGTAAGATAGTATCTCAGGGTTATTTTTGACTTGCAGTTTCCTGGTAATTAAGGATGTTGAGCAATTCTTTAAATGTCTTTCTGCCATTTGAGATTCTTCTGTTGAAAATTCTCTGTTTAGCTCTATACCCCATTTTTCAATTGGATTATTTGGTATTTTGATGTCTTGAGTTCTTTATATATTTTGGACATCAGCCCTTTATCACATGTGGAGTTGGTGAAGAATTTTTCCCATTCTATAGGCTGTCATTTTCTCTTATTGACAGTGTCCTTTGCCTTACAGAAGCTTCTCAGTTTCAGGAGGTCCCATTTATTGATTGTGCTCTTAGTGCCACTGGTGTTATATTTAGGAAGTAACCTCCTGGGCCAATGCATTTTAGGCTACATCCCACTTTCTCTTCTATCAGGTTCATTGTAACTAGATTTATGTTCAGGTCCTTGATCCATTTGGACTTGAGTTTTGTGCATGGACATAGATATGGATCTATTTTCAATCTTCTACTTGGTGACATCCAGTTATGCCAGAACCATAGGTTAAAGATGCCTTTCTTTTTCCATTGTACCCTTTTGACTTCTTTGTCAAAAATCAGGTGTTCATAGGTGTGTGGATTAATGCCAGTGTCTTCGATTTGATTCCATTGGTCCTGCATATTCTTTAAGTATCATAAAGTGACATGCCAGGAAAATACACTATAAATTTATCTTTACCTTTAATGTTTCTGCATTTTGAGACCTCACAGTTGTGGCCCTGAAGAAACAGGGATAAGAAAATAAAAAATAAAGCATGTTCAACACACAGCCATCCATATTTACACTGGCCACTCTTAAGTAGCTAATGACATTAGCAGGCTTGAGTCATCAGGGCTGGACCACTCACGAAAAATAAGAAGGTACATGTATACACTTATACCATGCACATATGCAGCTCCTATTAGGTTGAGGCTCTGAAATGATAAGGAAGTGGCTATGACAGATGTCCAGCACCTGGGAGAATTACTGCTGTGTTTGTTATCAGTTCCCATTTTCAGTAAAAATTATCTAGAGTTGTGATGATAATTATTGTTTAGAGGTGACATTTATGTATATTTTCCATATTATTAAAAATATCACAGACAAAAACCAAGTAAGCATGCAGCCTATGAGATATGTTAGACACAGGTGAGGAAAGTAGAACATGTATTTGTATAAATACAGCAAAGAGCCTAAAAACAAGCAGATTCTTCACATTCACGAGGCAAGAAACATTCAAACAGCGGTGGTATCTTTAATCCAGTCACCCATTCTTGACACCCACTTGGATACAGGCATCCTTGCTGCTCAAGAGGTTATCAGTAAACTCCTGGATGATCACCATGTTGCAATTGGTGTCCAACATTAAGGTATGAATTCCATGAAAAAGCCACTTTGAGGCCACCAGTATAGGCCCAAGCCTGAGCCTCAGGTTTTCTCCCCTCCTCCCGCCCCCTGCCCCTGCAAAATCTTTGAGAGACTGTGGGATTTAGCTTTTCTAAACAGTCTTCAGCTGCCACCCAAACTTAGGAGGCTTTTGGGTTTTCCTTATGTCCCTTCTCACCCGGCTGACATTCTCAGCTCATGGCCACAAGCTAGTTCTTAGTTTGAAGACCAATTCTCTTAAATAAGTTGATTAATTGGTCTGAATCTGCATAATTGTACTGTCATCTAGACAACATTGGGTTATAGCTTCCATTCTTATCTTCCTGTACTTAGTAACCATTAGTGTCTGACATTGATTATATTGCTTGAGATAGGATAGTAATTAAATATTCAAACTGTAGAATAAAAATCTGAGTTCATTATTATTTTTCGTTACTTACGACTGACTTTGAAAGACTATGCAACCATGATTGCTTCCATTCTTAGATGTTCTGGAAAGTGTATGTTTTAGTTACTGGTGTGTTAGAAATGGTTAGCACACTTGAGAGGACAAAGGATGCAGATCTGTAGAGTTTGGGAATGTCTGTGGTTGAACTATTACAACTTTTGCTAATTTTTAAATTATTGCCAGGACATTACCGAATGCAAAATTAGCCATGGGGAGAGCAAAGAGTTTCCTGAACCACATGTTATTGCAGCAGCTGCACATATGCTCTTGGTTCTTAGTTCTTATATTTATCTAGGATCAGAGCTTTAAATTATTGGGTGTCCGATTATCCAGGGAAAATGCAGCTACACAATGCCTGCCCTCTCAGTCTCTCTCTCTCTCTCTCTCTCTCTCTCTCTCTCTCTCTCTCTCTCTCCTCTCTCTCTCTCCCTCCTCCTCCTCCTCCTCCTCCTCCTCCTCCTCCTCCTTCTTCTCTCTTCACCAAGGTTATCTTCTCTTATTGCTAAGGACTTTATGTATATTAAAATGGTATCAGCCTATTATTAAGTCATAAAACACTACATCAATTTAAGTAGTAAATACTTGATACTAAGAGCGTGGGAAGGTTCAGCAAGAGACTCCGGTATATTTTCACACTCAGTATAACATTTAGAGAAATTGTGAATATTTTTTGAAAACTCATAGGGATTACTGCTTTTTGAGTAATGATTTCTTTCACATTCCAAACTAAAACCAGAAAAAAGGATTAAAGAGAATTTTGAAAATACTTATCTTCCTCAACTGCTTTTCTTTGATATCCATATAGCTCACTATAATCAGTTTGTCAACATTCTTCAAAATGGAACTAGAATGTAAAACACCTTTATGCAAACAAGAGCTTTAAGTTGTCCCTAAATTCAGACAGCTAAGGGATGAAGGGACTTTGCTTATGACTTGTTGAGTGCATGTAGGGCATGAACAAATGGGATGAACCTGAGTTTTGTATGTATAGTTAGGATTTTAATAATGTAATTTAATCACGACCTTCTTATTGGAAAAATGAGAGAAATACAGCAATAAAGTACCACATGAGCTTATATTTAATGATATTAGGATACGAAATGTGCAAAATACCTATTCCAAACCCAGAATCATCAGTAAACCAAGAAGGAATAATGCACATAACTCCATTTTAAGCTCATGACTAGTACTTTATTATTTTTATTAAACATTTTCTTTGACAATGTCATACATATACATGACACATTCTGATTACTTTCTGTTTCCACTCTTTCTTGTCTCCTTCCCACCATCATTAATTCTTCTCCCTGGAAGTTTGTTTCCCATGTTTATGTCTTCTTGTTTTGCTTTGCAACCCAATGAGTTTAATTATGGACACTACTACACGACCAAGGGTGTGGAATACCCACTGGAACCTGGTGGGCTTACCAGTGAGTAGATATCAGAAGAAAGCAGCTCCCTCCCACAGTGTCCTTCAACAGCCAATTATTCCCCAGGGAAGGAGTATGGCCTCATGAGCCCCTCCCTGATCCAGGACTGTTGATAGCACAGTCTTATATAAACATAGTAAAGGCACCTGCAGCTGCTGTGAGTTCATAATTGCAATAGTTATGTCATACCCAAAAGATAGATAGCTCATCTGGATTTTACATCCTTTTCATCTTCCCTTCTTTGGTATTCCACAAATCACTTGTTCTTTGGATTTTGTTTGGCTGTCATTTTCTGTAATGGTCTCTGTGAACTACAAAAAGAAGTTTGAGGGGTGAGGGGCTGGAGAGATGGCTCAGCCATTAAATGCTAGACTCACAAAAATATAATGAGGGGTGAGAACTACACTTATATGTGGGTAGAAGGATAAATATTCAGAATTCAGGTAGGAGCTATTCTGGTTTAGTGAAGTGGTATCTGCAGGTTCTACTACAGGATTCATGACCTGATTAGCCCAGGTAGTTGGCCAGGTTTCCAGCACTAGGAATGATTTTTCTCCTGTTGAGCAGTCTTTGAGTCTGACTAATCAGCTGTTGGTTACCTACAAGATGTGAGAGCCACTATTGCACTGTTAGGTACAATTTTGCCATGCTGGTTATTGTTGTGGTTTGTACTGGCTAGTTTTATGTCAACTTGGCACAAGTCATAGTCATCTGAAAGGAGGAAACCTCAATTGAGAAAACGCCTCCATAACATCCAGCTTTAGGGCATTTTCTTAATTACTGATTTATGGGGAGGACCCAGCCCCTTGTAGTTGGTGCCATTCTGAGGCTGGTGGTTCTATAAAACAACAGACTGAGTAAGCCATGAGGAGCAAGGCAGGAAATAGCACCTCTTCATGGCTTCGGCATCAGCTCCTGCTTCTACGTTCCTTCCTGTTTGAGCTTCTGTTCTGACTTCGCTTGATGATGAATAACTTATGAATTCAGTAAATTCTGCCACTGTGTGAAAACACCAACATGTCTGTGTTTCTGACATAGCAAACTCATAACAATTTAGTAACATGCATTCAAGTTTTTTCTATCTCTTTTTTTGGGTTTTATAGTTCATTTACTTTTAGTATTCAGAATACAACTACTAATAGAGAGGTTAAAGGGTTTTAAGGAAGTCAGCTTGGCTCTTCTCCTTTCTTGGGAGAATTGCCTGGCATCACTGAGATGTGATTTTGTTTTTTTAGTCAAGTGAATAGTACCAGGGCTTTCTTACTAGTCTGTTAAAAGAAGAGGCTGAGTTCACTGAACTAGAAAGTTTGATGTAGTCAGCCTTCAATGAAATTTAGCTGTAATTGGGCTGGTCAGATGACTCAATGGATGAGGACATGATCACCAAGCCTGATGACCTCAGTTTGATCGACTGAGGCCACATGATAGAAAGAGAGAAACAATTTCTGATTTGCACACACACACACACACACACACACACACACACACACACACACACACACACACGAATGCAATTAAAAGTTAGCCATTATTCTTGTTATTAATCTTATTGGAGCGAGTGAAAAAAGCATTTTGCAATAACAGGGTTCCACAAAAGCCTGCAGGTGTTCCCCCTTTACAGCCAAAGTCCAAGTGTTAAAGTACAAAAGGGAAAAATAACTATGTTATTACCAGATTCTTAGATTAAACTGCAGAACTCTATTTCCTTCATCCTATTCTGTTATTTCAATCACTCTACTGAAATTCTTCTACTCTTGTCTCTTTAGACAGAAACCATAATTTGTGTGTGTGTGTGTGTGTGTGTGTGTGTGTGTGTGTGTGTGTGTGTGTGTATGTGTGTATGAATCCAGAAAGCATTGCCTAGGTTTGGAGGAGGGAGCCTGCCACCTAGCTCCCAAAGAAATATATGGATACTTTTTCATATTTATGAATGGCTTGTTTCTAGCCAGCTTTTCTAACTTAAATTATCCCACTTCTCGTTAACTACATTTTGCCTTGACAATTGTTTTTTTAACCATATATATATATATATATAATCTTCCTTTCTTACTCCATGACTGGCTGTGTGGCATCCTCCTCTCCTTCTCCTTTTTTCCTCCCTCTTCTCTTCTCAAGCCTAGATTTCTCCTCCTATTTATTCTCTTCATGCCAGCCCCACCTCTTTCTCTCTACTACCTAGCTATTGGCCATTAAGTTCTTCATTAGACCAATCAGCTATTTTAGGCAGATAAAGTAACACAGCTTTACAGAGTTAAACAAATGCAATAGAAAAGAATGCAACACATCTTTGCACCATTAAACAAATGTCCCACAGCGTAAATGAATGTAACACATCTCAAACTAATATTCCACAACACTTAAGTGCTTGAGAAAACTAAGAGAAGATTTTAGAGGATGTTCAGCCTTTATTGTAATATGAATTCTTCACTTACTGTGAACTGCTTTTCCTGTTCTAGCTTTGGTTCCCCTTCCCTTTAAGACTCACTATTCACATAACCACCCAAGGCAAGTTATGCTACCTTTTTAACAAGCAGAAAAAAGAAGCTGTGTTGACCACTATGAAACTTTCATTTGGAGGGACAGGAATAGAAGCAGAGAAAGAAGACACAAGAACAAGGAAGGATGGAGTGGGTTTCAGGGAATTTCCCGAGTTATTTAGGACAGACCTAGGCTACTCTTCATTTCCTTCAATTCTGAAATAATAACTGAATTTCAATGAGTCTGGATAGAGAAAGGTGCTATTGATTATTGATGTTAATTACCAGTGTGTAGTCAGGTAATGGTTAGGATATATTTATTGGGGAGAATGCCTTACTTACTGTGCACCTAGTCAACTGGCAGGAAAGCAGAGCAAGGTGAAACAGCAGGGAAAAGAGGGGCTTCCCACATGTGTCCCTGACTCTTAAACTACTCTCACATCAGAGGCCTCAAAAATCTACGGGACCTCCTGTAGTAGTTCAGTACTTATCCCTAGTATAGGTGTGGACTTTGGGAGTCCATTTCACATAGAGGGATACTCCCTGAGCCAAGACACATGGGGGTGGGCCTAGGCCCTGTCCCAAAGGCTATGATAGACTCTGATGACCCCCTATGGAAGGTCTCACCCTCTCTGGGGAGCAGAAAGGATATGTGATAGGTAGGGTTTTAGTTGGGGGGGTGGCAGGGGAAGAGGGGAGGGAGAGGGACTGGGATTGACTGTAAAACAATCTTGTTTCTAATTCAAATAAAAAAAATCGGGTAGGGGGGGACTACTCTCACATCACCCTGTCCACAACATAGGATCTAGCAATAGGCTCAATCCATTAGAATACTAGCTATCAAATATTATTGAGTTATAAACATATCCAATGTATCATATTAAAAAGCAGCTAAAAGCTGTATGCTTTTAATATTCTAGAAAAAGTACAAAGAGGAACTGAAATTCCATCAGTGGTTTCTGACGCTGAATATAGAACCATCTGAGGGGATTGCATGGTGATTCAATTCATTCTCCTTTTTTAACTTTCACAAAACTAAAAATTCTACCTTATGCAAACTTGCACAAACTTATGTGCTTGAACATTTCAAGGCATTAAGTAGTCTAGGATTTCCTCTAGTCAAAATTCATAAATATAACAAAAAAGCAAGACTTCAAAATTTGTTCTGGACACCTGCTGTGTGCACATTCTAGGTTATTTACCACACTATAAAATTGTGGTAGGAAGCAAGAGGCCATAGTACAGAACACTATACTAATCAGCAGTGGATATTTGAAAAGGGGTCTTATGTAGTCCAGGCTGGCCTCTAACTCATAGTTATTCTTTACCTTAATTGCTAGTTTGACACAACCTAGAGTCACCCGAGAGGTGATCTTTTAGTGTAGAAACTTCATAAATCAGATTGGCTTGTGGTCATATTGTGAGTGACTATCTCAACTATTAAACCAGGAGAGTGAGATTGTGGCATAGGAGGCATGTCAGAGAGGGATACAAATGATAAGAAGGGGAAAACGGTAAAATGGAGGAAGTGTTAATTGGTCAAGGGGAAGGGAGGCCAATACAAAAGGAGAATGAGGAGGAAGGAAAATACCACTATTAATGTTTCGAAAGGCCTTACAGCATCATTATTTTATATTTACTTAAAATTACATGCACACACATGCACACACATTTCAATGAAGTTATGCCACTTGGGGTGACAACGCCCTCCCCCCAGAGCAATAGATTAACAAAAACCTCAGTACCAGAAATGAGAATCCTTTGATTTGGGGAGAGAAGAGGGAGGTTAATACAGAAACAGAGGGATACAGAACGAGAGGGAGGGAAGGGATAAAAAAATAATATCATGGATTTTTGAAACAGACATAGTGAATCATATTATTTTTATTTACATATAATACATACATGTTTACATATATACATATGTATATAATTAGGATGAATTTGGCCAACACTTGGCTGACAATGTTTCCCACAACAGTAACTGGACTATTGAACCAAAACTCTTAACACCAGACATGAGAAACCCTCTTTGAAAGTGTGTGTCAGAGGAGTCCAAGAGATTCTCAAAACAACATAGGCTATTGTAGTTGCCTTTGGTTGCTTCCCCAAGGTTGAAGGTAAGTCTGGATTTATGAAGACTCCATGCACTTCAGACAAAGGATTCAAGCTGGATCTGACCTGAAAGTCTCCTCTTTGAGGACTAGCTTCTATAATTTTGGGAGACAACTATATAAGTTGCCAAGGGAGGGAAATAACCAATAGTACCCAGCTATGACTTCTGTGAATCACAACAATGACCAATATGATATCCCTTAAGGTGTAGCAGTGGCTCTCATACCGTGAAGGTAACCAACAGCTATCTAATTGGACTACGGACCACTCAACAGCAGGGATATCATTCCTAGGGTTGAAAACTCTGACAACTACCTGGTGCTAATCATATCATGGATCTTGGAGCAGAACCCTCAGCCTCCACTTCACTAAATCATATTTAGCTGTGTACTAAATATTTATCTTTCTACCCACAGGTAAGTATAATTATCACCCCTCATCAAAGTAGTTTCTCTTTCCAACAGTCAGAGACCATTACGTACAGGAAGATCTGGTCAGACTATAGAGAAGAACTGGTTGTGCGGCGCATGCACAGTGGATACATCTACAACTCAACTTCTGCATCTAAGGCTCAGGGAACACTGAAAAGATGGGGGGGGATGTAAGAGACAGAAGATAAGAATGTCTCCTGTGACATAGTGTTTTCTACATATGATAGAGAATCTGCACCTATTGAAATCTCAACAATATGATTGCCTAAACAAGACCTGAACAATGACAACATGACCCTGATATAGCAATGTGGATGAGGGAAATGTCATAAGGCTCTACAATGAGATGAAGACCTATAGGCAATTAATGGCTGCCAAGAGATTCAGAATTAATATTCCCCAAAGATGAGAACCTCAATTGGTTATACAATTTCAATGGTACAAGCAACTCTAAACAGACTTAGCAGGCTGTATTTATGTGTTTATACATATGTGTAATAATAACTCAGCAGGTTGTATGTATATCTTTATGCATATATGTAACAATAACAAAGAAGAAGAGGCCATGAATTTGAGAGGGAAATGGGGAGCATGGAAGGAGTTAGAGGGAGTAAAAGGAATGGGAGAAATTGTGTAATTATACTTTTAATTAAAAAGTAAAAATAAAATAATGGTATAGGAAGGATAAAAATCACAATCTGTAACTCAGAAATGCTTGCTAGATAATCATATTAGTTATGTAATAATATATGCACTCTGGTAAAATAAGTGTCATTGAACTGTATACAACATGGGGAGGGAACTTTAAATAAGCTAACCATGGAATATTTCTTTACACTGGGTGAATATATGTTGTTGACTAGCCAATAACTGGACAGGATAAGGTTAGGCAGGAGAATGAAACTAAGGACACTAGGAAAAAGAAGGGTAGAGTCAGTGGAGTCACCAGCCAGACAAGGAGAGGAACAGGAGGTGCAAGATGAAAGAAAAGTTATGCCACGTGTCAGAATGTAGATTAATATAAATGGATGAATTTAAGTTGTACGTGTTAGATAGTAAAAAGCCCAAGCTATTGGCCGAGCATTTATAATTATAGTTTCTGGGTGGTTACTTGGGAGTGGCGGCTGCTGAGACCCAGAGAAATTCCTCCTACAAATTACTATTTCCTGGACAGCAGAAAGCAGTGCTATTCTCCTTTAAAATTTCTTATAAATTTCTGGTTCAAGGAAAATCTATAACAACCACACTATTCTTGATGTTCAGTATGATTTAATATTATTCTTAAGAGAACATGTTAAGTGCCCTAATTAATTCATCTAATTATGAATATTTGAAAATGGTTTTTTTCTTCCAAGCTCTTAACCATGGCACACGAAGATCAGAGAACAACTTGTTGAAATTGGTTCCTCCTTTTACTGCACAGATCCAGTGGAACTAACTCAGATTGTCAGTATTGGTGGCATGTACCTTAGTCACTGAGATACCCTACCAGCCCTAGGAGTTTATCTTTGTAGTTCTTCTCCTTATCCCCATCCTGCCTCCTTCTCTCCTTCTCTTCACTTTGGTGGTTATCTCATTTCTGGACAGAAGCTTTTAATTTCACAAAATCAATTCTTGGGACTGTTACCTTGACTACTGGAGTCCTTTCCAGCAAACCCTCACTATATCTATATTTTGAAGTATTTTACTTATGTTTTATAGCAGCTCCAAAGTCTGAGGTCTTATTTTAAGGGCTTTGGTCTACTTTAAATTGATGTTTGTTCTGGGAAGGAAATAAGAATTTAGTTTCATTTCTCTACATGTGGATATAACAGGCTTTCCAAAACTATGTTAAAGAGGCTATAGTTTTTATAATGTGTTTTTATCACCTTTGTCAAAATTTAGATGCATGTGGATGTGTGATTTTATTTTTGTTCTTTATTTGAGTCCATTGGTCTATGTGTGCACATCCTTGTCATGCTGTCTTTGTCATTATGGATTTATTGTATAACTTGAGATCAGGTATTGCGATCCCTCCAGCATGGCCCTTTCAGCTCTGGGCTACCCAACTCCAGCGTTATTTTCAACTTGCTTTCAGCTTCCATCCAGTGAGGATGGCTTTCCATGTGAGCCTCACTGTCTGAGCTGGACTCTGTTTCCTGAGGCTTTAGGCTTATTATGAGCGGGGCCTACTGCTCCCCATGACTGCCTCTCAGGGCTGTGTATCACCCTGGGCGGTTGTTTCTGCTCAGCTCCTCAGTGTAGCTCAGTTTTCAACATTAGACACCTTTTTATCCTGCTGCCTGGCTATAGCTCTCTGATCACATGTAGGGAAAATGAGTCTCTCTTCATTGCTCTCCCCTCCCCTCATCTGGAAGAATCACTGTCGTATCAAAATTTGCTGCTGGGTTTGAGGTTTGTAAGGGATGTAGGCTTATCTTGCAGGGACCACTGGTGACTCTTTTTCACACAACCTCCAGAGTTTGCTTCCTGCGCCTAGGCAATGACTGGAAAGACAGTCTTGTTCAGGTTTATTGTGAGAGTCAATTGAAGTGAAAAGTACCAAGCATTTCAATACTATTTGTAGAATTTTAAGATGTTTGGAAGGAAGCTTTGTACTCTTATTTTCCTTCCTTCAGATCCTGAGTCTTCTTTAACCACTAGAAAAGTTTTTTTTTCATTCGTAGCCTTCTACCTGAACTTTTAATACATTCTGGCCACGGTGTATATAATAGCATTCGCAACTGTTGAATACCTTTGTTTGAATATATTCTCGGTGTTATTTCATTTTGAGTAAGCTTATTTCTTCCAGCATAGGAAGTCTTTCTCTCTTGTATCCCCCTTTCTTACCAGTAGGGGGCACCTGAGGATTTTTAACTGTATTTTCAAACTCATTTTTATTTCAAAGAAGTTACACTTAAGTTATGATGTCTACATTTTGTTTTAATTCTCTCAATTTTGAGATTATAATATAATTATAATATCTTCACTTCCCTTTTCTCCCTCCAAACCCTCCCATATACTCTTTCAAAACCATGGCCTCTTTTTTTTCACTAACAGGTGTGTGTGTGTGTGTGTGTGTGTGTGTGTGTGTGTGTGTGTGTGTGTGTGTATGTTCCCCAAAATATACAAGTTGCAACCTGCTCAGTCTGTATACTGTTACTTTAGGTATATGTTTTGAGGTCTGACCATTTGCTATTGGATGACCAATTGTAATCCTCTTCCCTGGGAAAGACTATTTCTCCCGCTCTCAGCATTGCTTAGCTGCTCATAGTTCTTGTGTAGGTTGAGGCCTCCTGTTCATGTTAGCATGTCTATCATTGTTGCCCTTGTTCAACTGATGTTTAGACAGTAATACTGGTGAGACTTTATGTGTGTAGCTTCTGACATTTCCAAGAAACAATCTCACAACAACCTCCCTGTTCCTCTGGCTCTTACAAGATTTCCACCGCTTTTTCCTCAGTGATCCCAAGTCTCAGGCATGGGATTGCTTTGTAGATGTATCCACTGAGACTGAGTTCCACAACTCTGCATTTTGATTGGTTGTGGTTTTCTGAAATTCATACAGGTTGTTAAAATAAAATTCGGAGTTTCTGTCTCATATCAAAAGGGCATTGGTGTAAGACAAAAGAAAACAAAATCTAGGACTACTGTTGTCTTAACTGTCTTCTCTAAAATCCCAATTTTCCTCATTCTTAATTTCATCCTTTTGTTATCTTTCCCTGTATGTTTACCCACTGAAGTTAAACTTTCTGTGCTGATATTAATGTTTAAGTCCTCCACAGCGAACAAAAATATTCCTAACAGCAATCTTTGAATTCTCCAAAAAGAAGATGGGGCCCCACTTCATCGATTCCACTTGATTCAACTTGATGCCTTTGTACTAGCAAACTCCACCCTAAAACCGGTTTGGGACTATAATGCTTTAGACAACTCCAGACTAGCTAACTGAAAGGGTGCACCTTCTTATTACACCCTGGCCAGAGCTTCAGATAAGAACTTCAGTCAAGCATCTCCTGCCACCCAGAGACTAGCTACAAATGTTACAGCTAGTCCTCTTGAGACTTTCTGTTGCTCTAACTTTTTCTCCTACAGGATCCCATGGAGTTGTCATCCCATTTCAGCAGGAAGTAATCATAAGAAAACAATGCCCCCTTTCCCTACTGTTGGCACTAAGACTATTTGGGTTTTTTTTTTTTTCTTTCTTTTCTCTCATCAATAAAAAAGGGATGATTCACCTGCTTAGGGATGGTTTTAAGTTGTATAGGATTGGGTAGAAAAGGCAACGCTCAGACTCAGGTATCTCTTTTAGATAAGTTTAAGGGTATGGATGGGAAAGGTATGGTTAGAATGAGATATAGGTAGATTAACATACTTTCTAGTGAACAAACTAGATTCTTGTGTGTTGACAGTTTAGGGTCTTCTTTCTGTTTATGATGTTTTGCACACAAATATGAAACTATCTTGATGTATATACATTTTGTATATTGATACAACTTAGGGTATCTTATAATACTGCACTTTATAGTCCTACCTCTATTCAAGACATTTCAGTTCTATCTCTGTTATTGGAAATTATATTCATGTATATAGTTACATTTTTGAAGTCATTGTCCTTGCTAAATTATTTTGGGAAGCTTCAGTCGTTGTACAGTTATGTTCCTAAGAATTACAGATTATTATCACCCATGTTTCTTATACTTATGAGATTAGTCAGACATAGATATTTGACCTTCAAACACTTCATAGAACTACAGAATATGGCATTTAAAGGTTTTAATATTAGTACTCCGGTGACATGAGACACAATTGCTCCTGACAGCACCAAGCTATTCCTGAGAATAGGTTAGACACTGATGTCACTCTTTCTGGAGTCCATTCTCTCCTTGGCTAATGGCCTCTTGGACAAAGAACTGCCCCCCACCTCAACTTTGGTTGACTTTGGACATGCTGTTCTACTGTGCTTGCAGAAGATAAACTTAGAAGACTGCTGAACCTTACCAAGTCAGAGTAAGACAGCCTTTCTACCTCCCTGCTTCTGTGTTGGTAATTCAGATGCTCTAGGCCTTAGCCAAAGCTAGTTGGCCTTACGCTGCTGTGAGACTTTGGGTGACTGTCCAGGTAGCCTGCTGTTTATGTCTTCGCTGCACCTTTTGGAAGTTGCTCGCCTGCATTTCCTGCCTACCCTAGTGTTATTATCCTCTTTCTCAGGTCTTTGATGTGGTTGAATATTAGACTGTCACAATTATTGTTGTTTTCTCTTCCTAGATAAAAATATTAGATACAAGACTTAAACTTTCCAGCTTAGGATAACTCTATAGTAATCTCTGTTATGTCTTTATCCTAGGACTGGATATGTTAGCCCTTGTCACTTGCTCTTGTTGCTTCACTGACAATGGGTCTTAAGTGTGTATGTTCTTACATTTCCTTCTCCTAGAGCATACTTGATATTTGCTATCTTTGTATATAGTTTTGTATCAAGCCTAAATCTTTGTTTTTAGACTAAAATGGGAATTGTAGTGAGATATCCACCCCCCTGCACCTATCGTGCTGACCATGACCATTTGAATCTTGATTAGTGCATCCATATTGCCCTTTGCCTCTTGTTGAGCAGGTCTTAAGTCTAATTGTAGAAGAGCTGGTTACCACCAAGATATTCGTGCCACTATTGCACTGTAAGGATTATCATTGTTATGGTAATTGTTGTAGTGCATAGGCATTGTAGCTGTGTAGACTGTTAGTTGCTTCCTTCTTTTGGAATCTTGCAACTTCTGGTGCTATGAGAGCTGGTACTCAGGAAGGAGGCTTTCAGATCATTTCCTGCTCAGGAACCACTGAGCTCTGTGTCTGAAGTGCATGCTTTCAGCAATTAGGGACTTAGCTTCCACTTCTGGGACTTACCTGCTATCTCTGGGGACAAACAAGGACAATGGCAATAGGCCATATGTTTTGGAAGTTTTTTGGACAACTTTGACCAATCACTCAAAAGAGGTATTCTGGGTCCTTCTCCAGCCATCTGCTTCGATGAATGGATGAAGGACCTGAGTTAATGGGGTTTGATGGGGAATGTCCTTCTGTGTATATGTTTGTCTTTTTGGTTGATAAATAAAGTACTGTTGGCCAATAGAAAAGCAAGATAGGTGGGACTAGAAGTCAAGGAGTATTCTGGGAAATGTAGTAGAGATCCAGGCAGGAAGTGACATAGCAGGCAGACCCAAATATAAGCAGGGAGAAGAAGGAAATCATTTTCTTTCTCTTGTTCTTCCTCCTGCTCTCTGCTGTGGAGCCGCCATGTGAGCCCAGGAAGACAGGACACCTTCCGAAGGCATCTTCCATAAGATAAGTCTCATGATTATAGTTGATAATTAAGACTGAGCTAGCAGATGAGAAATCCTAGTCATTGGCCAAGCAGCATTAATACCTAATATAACTCTCCCTGTGTTACTTGGGACCTTAACGTGATGATGAGCAGAACTCAGGCAGCCTCATGGAAAGTGTTCACGTGGCAGCAGGGCTTGGGTGGTTTCGGCAGAAAGACTTATTGTTACAGGGGTTAGCTCTTTAAACAATAAAAGACTCTTTGCTTTTGCATTGGAAAAAAAAAAGAGGCCCTCTTCTCATGCTTGCTGTTTTTTCCCCCAGATAGTCAGCCCATGTGGGAAAATTTCATTTAAACCATATATATGTGTATTTATATACAATCTTACTTGTATTATGTGCTTTTGGGTAGAGAGTTAATAGTATGATTTCTTTTGACTTTTCCAGACATCCTTATTGCTATTTTACCCTCCCTCCTTCTTCCATATTTATCTGTACTCCCCAATTACAGGCCTGCATTTTGGATGGTTTTGATATTCTTCTTATCCCACCCAAGCAGGCCTTTTAGATTACTATTTCAAGAAGACAACACTAATGCTCCATCATTTGTCAGCAAATTAATACTCTTCCCCTTACCCTGGAACCCAGGGTCCTTAGCTATAATTTTCCTGGCAGAGTCTTCCTCTGTGCTCCTGTCTTCACATCAATGCCATGGTGTAACTCCTTCCAGGTCAGTGTCAGTGTCATAAAGTCAGAGTCCAGTCGTTACCTCTGTGTCATTTACCACTCACTAACCCTGCTTTCTCCTCTGAGTATCAGCAAAGGATTTCTAAAAGTCAGAAGTTCTACATGGAAACCCTGATCCATAACTTATTTCCTTCTGTCCTAAAGAAATAAAATTATAAAGTTCTTGGTACCATACCAGGAGCCTCCATCATTTTTTCCAAAATGTCGCTGTAAATGACAAAGTACACAATCAGATGCTCTACTATATATAAAACACTTTAGCCACATAATTACATTATGTGAATATATGTGAAATATGCCATGACTTAGACTCATTACAATATGGAATAGAAAAGAACATGCCACAGAATTTCCTGTAAAAGGTTTAAAAAATACAGTGAAACAGTTTTCTGTGGGAAGGCTTATCAAATAAATTAAAGAGAAACCAAAAGAGAAAAAAAGCATCGCTGTCACTTGGTACTGGTTGTGGAAGTTAATAGTGGGCACAAACTGGGCCATGATGAGAAGAAATTGCAGGCAAATCATCAGGTGAATTAATTGTGATCCTCCTTTGCATCTGCTGAAAATGTCCACAGAAAGGCAGCGAGAGGCAGTGTCAGCAGATGAAACATTTGCAAAACAGACCTCTGAATCACACTCCCGTGCTGCATGTTAACTTGTGAAATGTGGTGTAGACTATGGGTCCAATTTCCCCTCCCTTACTCTTGTAGAAACTCTTATTTTCATCATGCCTTAAAAAAAAAACAAACAAGCAAACAAACACGAACTTCCTAAGAACCAACTTTAGATTCTAAGCCTCCAAGAACTGTGAGGAGCTGCAGCTGAATGTAGAAGATTAATTAAGAGAATATGTACCTCATCAACTGACAAGCTAAAAACTACCCAGGATCAGAACTCCATGTTGTCCGTATTCCTCAGGTGTGTTACTTAATAACTATCTATTAAGTGAATACAATGTGTGGATAAGTTTTATACCTGAGAAAGCTTTCCTGTGGCAAACAGCTTCAGAGTCCTGATCATTTACCTGTCTCATGTTCAGACATGGACATGGTGAAAAGTTTCAAGGCAGCCTTCGTTTTCTCTCAAGCTAATAGATAGTTGATTCTTTCTGGATTCAAGTCAGGCTTCCATTGTCTTTATAATAGACTTTATTTCTAAAACAAGACTATATCATTTATAATTTTGTACTTGAAAGGCAAGAGCCTTCTGCTGATGGAGTGAAATCTACCAGCAACACTAAACTGGAATATTTTTAGAAGTGGTTGGTGATAAGTGGTAAGTGATAAGCACTTCTGCCTAGTGCTCCTGTAGAAGACAAGATCCAGTCAAGGAAATGCCCCCTTCTTAGTCATCAGTCTGTGTTTTGTACCATGAGACATTCAAAACTTTAGAGTAGCTATAGAGAAGGGAGAAAACAGCCAGAAGGAAAAGGAAAGGAAAATGAACTTGGGAAGAGTCACATGAAGATGACTTTCACTGGAAAACAATGAGACATTGTGGGGTTGCTGCTAAATTACTGCTAAGAGATTTGGAATCCCAAGAAGCTGGAGGCCAATATATGAATAATAAGAAAGCACTTGGTCACGCACTGCCTTAGGCATCATCTCAGATATTGATGTAACAGAGTCAATGGGTCATGAGAATTCCATCAGGTTACATTAGGCTGATGTTTTTTTTTTTTTGTTTGTTTTGATAAAGCTAAGCACATGGCCCCATCAAGACTGTAGTTCCTGTCCCTTGCTTGAAGTTCTTAGGGAGTTATATAGAACAGCCTGATTTCCTTTTATAACCCCCCATCACCACCTGTGTCAATTCCAGAAAAGGCAACTCTGTGACCACAGCTCCTAAGAGTCAGGTTCAGCAGACTGGTCAAAACGTTTTGAGGTATCTGTTTTGATGGGCATTGTGGTCAAGACTGAGACTCTTTCCAGAAATCTGGGCAACAGCGATTTCTCTTGGTTTCTTCCTCTCCTCTATGATCTTGACTATGATTGTGTACTCTGTGCTCTGACTTTGTGTCTAAGTCCTCTGAATATATGTAGAGTCCTATTCACATTGCTTAGTTGTGGGAAGTGGTGCAGGGTCCTTTTATTTCCATGCCTGGAGACATTTAACATACATTTTCCCATCTTTTTTTTTATTTGAATTAGAAACAAGATTGTTTTACATGTCACTCCCAGTTCCCACTCCCTCCCCTCCTCCCCTACAACCCCCCTCTACTAAAACCCTACCTATCATATATCCCTTCTGCTCCCCAGGGAGGGTGAGGCCTTCCATAGGGGGTCATTAGAGTATCATATCCTTTGGGATAGGGCCTAGGCCCACCCCGTGTGTCTTGGCTCAGGGAGTATCCCTCTATGTGGAATAGGCTCCCAGAGTCCACACATATGCTAGAGATAACTGAACTACTATAGGAGGTCCCTCACGGAAACTCACCTTCCTGGGGTCTGGATCAGTCCCATGCTGGTACCCCAGCTATCAGTGTGGGGACCAAGAGCTCCTGATTGTTCAGGTCAGCTGTTTCTGTGGGTTTCACCAGCCTGGTCTGGACCCCTTTGCTCATCACTCGTTCTTCTCTGCATCTGGATTCCAGTTCAGTTCAGTGATTAGTTGTGGGTGTCTGCTTCTACTTCCACCAGCTGCTGGATGAAGGCTATAGGATGGCATATGAGTTAGTCATCAACCTCATTATCAGGGGAGGGCATTTAAGGTAGCCTCTCCTCTGTTGCTTAGATTGTTAGTTGGTGTCATCTTTGTAGATATCCAGACATTTCCCTAGTGCCTGATTTCTCTGAAAACTTAAAATGTCTCCCTCTATTATGGTATCTCCTTTCTTGTTTTCTTCTATTCTTCCCCCGACTCAACCTTTCTGCTCCCTCATGTCCTCCTCACCCCTCTTCTTCTCCCCTTCTCATTCTCCTCCTCCTCCCTTGCTCCCAATTTGCTCAGGAGATCTTGTCCCTTTCCCCTTCTCCAGGGGACCATGTATGTCTCTCTTAGGGTCCTCCTTGTTTACTAGCTTCTCTGGTAGTGTGGATTGTGGGCTGGGAATCCTTTGCTCTATGTCTAAAATCCACATATGAGTGAGTACATACCATGTTTGTCCTTTTTAACATACATCTTATCATATTAAAATTTTTTCTGCTTGCATTTTTAATATCTTATACTAGGAAATTTAGCCACTGCAAATGTCTAAGTAGTATTTACTAAAGACCAAGCCCTTCTGTGTTCTGGGAGCATCTTAGGTACATAAGAAAGTCTGAGCTGTTCTGGCCAATGTCCAAGCCTGGCAGGGGAGTTCTTTCCTTTCCACATTGCTGCAGTTGCTCTGCTGTGCCTCTAAGCAGGTACAAGAATCTCAACCACTGAAGGGAAGCTTCTTTTATTCAGAGTAGATTGGAAGGCAGTTAGCAGTTTTGAAAGCATATAGGTATCATTTGGATGCAGGGTTTTGAGCATGGCAGGACCTTTCTTGACCTAACTGTGTTTGTTCTAAGGACCTAGGGCATCCATTATGCCTTAGTCACTAAAGACCAACCTGGGGCAGTCGCTCCAGTTGCATGGAAGTAAATAAAGTGAAATGCAACCTCTAGTAAAAGATAGTAAGGGGATCTGTCAAATCAAGGAAAACTGAAACATTGAGAGCTGAGAGAAACTGCTGAGAGCAGGAGGGGTTCCCAAAAGAGGAAAAAGTTGTCAAACTCTTCTGTTTAGGGGGCTTTCTGTTTGTTTTTTGTTTGTTTTTATTATAATGCTAGAAATTGGACAAAGGCCAAGGTAATCTCTACTGATGTTGGTTAATTGTCTGCCAATGGCAGGCTAGCACACTCCATGATCATGTACTGTTCATGGGTGGTACTGCTCACTCAGTTAGGGGTCGCTGAAAGACTACCTCCTCTGTCCCTCACTTCAGTCTGGTGTCCATCTCTGACTTCTGCTTTGTTTGTATTGACTTTGACTTCCTGATAGCTATTAGTTACTTGTTCAGCATTGTTAGCTTTGGACCTTGCAGGTGTTTCAAGTACTGTTAATTGTACTTAGGTCTCTGTTCTCACAGTACTGGCAAACAGTCAAAATAGTTCTCAATTAATCTTAATGCCTTGTCTCTGGGATGACATGGGGTCTCTTTCCTGAAATAGATTGAGGCTTTCTTAGAAGCCATCCTTACAAAAAAATGTCATCCTTTCTTAGTGTGTTATAATAAGCTTCCTTATCAACAAGAATACGTAAAAGAGCAATAGTGTCAAGCATATAGCCCCTGGAAGTACAGGGTAGGGCTAGACAGCCAGTCTGCTGATACTGGCCTTGCTTTCTACAGCCCATCTGTCTCTTATCAAGTCCTTTGGTTATCTCATATCCAATGGCAAGCTCCTTGCTTGTGTTCTTGCCTCCCTGGTTTAATACTAACATTCCTTTTTAACTCTACCATCTGTTTCTACTGTAACACATATGAGTGAGTTGCAGCATTCACCATGAGCCTTTCCCCACTTACTACCTACAAACAACATAGTTCCTGACTCAGTTGCTGCTAAGTTCTAAATGAATGACCTGGTGTCTGCCATCAGAGAGGAGGGAAACTGAAGCAGTGCTTCAGGGCAGGAATTGTGCAGCTTACACTAATAACGCATTTCCAAGCACCATCCTGATGGCATCACTAACTGTTTCCGGATTCTTTCTAGGCAGCACAGCAATCTCTGCAATAAAAATAAAAATAAAAATAAAAATAAAAATAAAAATAAACAAGCCAGTGGCTCAGTGTCTACAGTTTAGCTTCTATGTTCTGGTCCTTTCCATTCTCACTAAGCCCAATCCTGTGTATCCTCATTTGGCATGTGTGTGTGTGTGTGTGTGTGTGTGTGTGTGTGTGTGTGTGTTGCAAAGGGAAGCCAAGTCTTCTAAATGTTTTCTGCCTTTCCTCCAAATGAACTGTTTTCAATTAGCCTAATATATTGAAGTTTCATCCATGTTGTAGCATGTGTCCAAAGTTTTGACACATTGCTGTTTTTGAGATTAATACTGAATGGTAAATGTAGGTCACATTTCATGTATCTACCCATTTCTAGGTGGCTTTTACCTATATATAATTTTTGGAAATAGCATTTCTATGAACATAATAATTTCAGGGGTCCTGCTTTCAATTCTTTTGGATATATACTCAAAGGAATAATTTTTAATCATATGGTAATTCTGTGTTTAGGTTTTGGAGAAACCACAAGACCAACTTTTAAAATAGATTTTTAAAAAATTCAATATATTCTGATCACAGTTTCCTTTCCCCAGACTTCTTCCAGATCCTTTCCACCTTCACATTCACCTGAATCTCACTTTCTTTTTCTCTTTCATTAGAAAACAAACAGAAAAAACAAAGCCAAAAAAAACCCCACAAGAAACACATACAGACAGAGATAAACACATTTGTGCACACATGGAAACCCAGTAAAAGCATAAAATTGGAAACTGTAATATATAAACAAAAGACCTGTAAGGTTAAAAAAAAGTCACAGACAAAGCACTATGAGACAAAAACCCTCCAAAGAATACCACTGAGTTTGTTTCGTGTCAGCCATCTACTCCTGGTCCTGGGGCCTGCCCTTAAGTGTGGTTTATATACACAGTGAGATTCCACTGGAGAAAACTAACTTTTCTTTTGTGAGTAGTTATTATTTGGAGATATTTCTGTGTTATGAATAGGGCTTGAGTCTACTTTACCTCTTATTTCTAGGACCACATCTGGTGCAAGTTGCCACAGCCTCTGAGTACATATGTGAGTCAGTACTTTTGTGAGTAAAGGGCCTTGTTTCTTTGGTGTCTTTCATCCCCATTGGCGCTTACAACCTTTCTGCTTCCTTTACCTCAGGGTTCCTATGCAGCAATTTTTGACAATAGATGTACCATTATGTATCCCTACCAATAATACAAGTATCTCTTTTCTCTTTTCTCTTTTTTTTCTCTTTTTCTCTTTTCTCTCTTTCTCTTTTCTCTCTCTCTTTTCTCTCTCTCTTTTCTCTCTCTTTTCTCTCTTTTCTCTCTTTTCTCTCTTTTCTCCCCTCCCCTCCCCTCCCCTCCCCTTTCCTCTCCTCTCCTCCCTCCTCTTTATTCCCTTTCTCTCATCTCTTCTTCCCTCTCTCGCCCAATTTATCCCCTTTATTTCCCCATTCCCTATTCTCTTCCCTAACATGACTCTAATTGTTGTAACTAAATGTTTCTTAGTGAGTTTAAGTGCATTTTAATTTTTACCTTAGTTGGAGTTTCTATTTCTGTGAAGAGACACCATGACCATAGGAACTCTTATAAAGGAAAACTTAATTGGGGTGGCTTATAGTTCAGAGGTTCAGTCCATTATCATCGTGATAGGATGTGTCAGCATGCTGGCAGACACAGTGCTGGAGGAGCTGAGAATTCTACATCTTGATCTAAAGGCAACAGGAAATGAAATATGTCACCAGGAGTGTAGCTTGAGCATAGGAGACCTCAAAGCCCACCCCCATAGCGACACACTTCCTTCAACCATACCTACTCTAACAAGGAGACATCTCTTAATAGTGCCATTCCCTTTGGACACCATTTTCTTTCAAACCACCACAATTTTCATATTCCAATTACTTATTACAGGTGCCTGGTTCATGTAAGGAACCACAATATTAATATATTAGATAGGTATTTTTGTGATACCGTGGATTGAACACAGGACACCATGTATGTGGGACCAGCACTTCACCATGAACCTATAGCCTCAGCCCTTGAGATAGGTTCTGAGGACATAATTCCTGGTAAATGTTTCTGCATAAAACAACTGAACAAGGATTTACTCAATATCACCATACTTTACTTTTCTATACTTGTTCTGTCCATTACAGATTTTAGAGAACTAGAGAAAAAATTCTTCTCACTTCTCAGTTTGCCATGTAACTTTATGTTCCTATTTCACTAATGTTTATATATTAACAGTTAAAAAGGATTTTGACTTATTTTCCATATAAAAACAAATATACCTATGCAATGTGATTATGAAACAGCTTTATACTGATTAGCCTGTTCTTTTTTAAAACTCTGCATTCTACACTGCATGTTCAGATGTGCACCCCACAGCAATGGCTTCCACTCTGCATGTCCAGATGTGCACCCCACAACAATGGCTTTCACTCTGCATGTCCAGATGTGCACCCACAACAATGGCTTCCACTCTGCATGTCCAGATGTGCATCCCACAACAATGGCTTCCACTCTGCATGTCCAGATGTGCACCCCACAACAATGACTTCCACTCTGCATGTCCAGATGTGCACCCCACAACAATGACTTCCATTCTGCATGTCCAGATGTGCACCCACAACAATGATTTCCACTCTGCACGCTCAGGTGTGCACCCTCACAACAATGACTCTAAAGCATACAGGTTTGAATTTGAGTACTATTGTCATTAGCTGACTTTGGGGTTCCTTCAGCATGTGTTTTTTAAACTTCCTCACCCACTCCACCACTTGTTATTGGTTTTAACAAATCACACATGCAAAGAACAGAGTTCAACATTAGGCCTGTAGAGAGCAAAAGGAAACCGAACTTATTTCCTCACAGCAGCTTCCCCAGTGCCTCCCTAGGAATCTGGAATAGGAATTCAGGGACTGTGACCTGTGAGTCATAGCTCCCTTTATGTAAGTTGGGGTTTGTAAAAAAACAAAACAAAACAAAACAAAACAAAACATGAGTTTGGGCCATGATGAATGTCAGTTTACATCTCTCCCCTAATAACTTCAAAGACTTTAACTTCAGAAAGTTTTCTGGTGAGAATATGACTCAACTAGCATAGTAGTTATATGCAAGCATGAAGACCTGTGTTCAGATCCCCAGGAACCACATACACATTGTGTGTGTTTGCATGCACCCGTAATCCCAGCATTGGGGGAGACAGGCAGATCCATAGAGATTGCTGGTCACCTGGCTTTGCTGAATCACTGAATTCCAGGTTCAGCAAGAGACCCCTTCTTAAAAAAAAAGTAAATCGAGAGAACAAGAAATAGTGTGGATTTGGGTGGGTGAGGAAACATGAATTGTGGGAGGGGAAACTGTAATGAAAACATATTGTATGAAAAAAATCAATTTTCAATAAAAAGGTGAAAAATGGTAACATGAAAAATGAGAGGGAAAGACATTTGACGCTAACCTCTAGTTTCCACATGCATGCAGACATGGATGGGCACACACACAAATAAATTAGGAAGATTAAAAATGTCTACTGCTGCTGTATTATATACAAAGTACTTTAAAAAAAAGTCTTAGCATACTGTGAACATGCCAGATGACTTGATTTCCCCACTAACATGCCAAGGGTTGGTTAGTTGGTCTGATCCCTGCCAGGCACAGATTACATCGAGAATTTAGTAATAAGAATAAAATCAAATTTATTATCACAACACAAATTCATAAATACCATGAATTTGTCACAAATACTCCTCTCTGAAAATGTCTATTGTGGATCATAAGTAGTCATTAGAACACTTGAGATTGTGTGTGGTGCCGAGGTTAGCTTAGAGACGTGGCCTTGTCAAAAGCAAGCTGTGTTACAATGATTCACTTTGTGGGTGATATGATACAGTGGAAAGTTTCTATCTTTTTTCTTGTCCATACTCAGATGAATCAATGCTTTTAGACTGATGTTCATCCTGACATGTTAGATACACCCAGATAAATATAAATCTAAGTTTAATTTCAACAGAAATCTTTGTAAGCATGAATGTGCCTGTGTGACATTCTCGAAAGTCAGTTCTATCATAAACATGGACCAGAAAAAGGCAGGCCTTGGCTCTCTAACACTGGCAGGGGAATGAGCCCATGGGATTTGAATTGGACTTTGCTAGGAGAAGAATGCATGCCACAGAAACAAGGGGACCTAATGTGTGTTTTCGAAAATAGCAGGAGACTGGAGACTCTGATCTCATGAGCTTCTGATTTGAACTGACCGTCTGACAATGTCTCAAGTGTGATATACTATTTGGACATGGTGACCCATGGGTGTTTGTTTTATAAACAGAGACTGAGACTTACCCTCAGAGTATTGGCATTAAACAGAGCCATCTGTGTTCAAAGAGAATGGCAAGAATATGCTTAGTGAGTCAGGATGTCCTTAGAAAAAAAAACATTAAAAGTGTCATTGGAAAGAAATGTGAAGAGAGAACAGATACCAGCTTGGAAAAATATAAAGAAAAAGATGGGTGAAAGATGATCATATCAGTAAACATGAGCAATTAATGTCATGTCTGGTATTAGAGAAGCAGTCTACAGATACCAAGTCACAGATGTGAAGGAACGGGGTAGGTGTACATAGAAGCCAAATGATGTGACTTGCATCATTTCAGACAGAATTAATGTAAGACATAACAAAATAGGAATATAAGTCAACCAGATCCTGGTGAATAAGCATACTGTTCTGTGTCTTTCAGGACCACTAATTGAGCAGATCCCTCTTTCCTCTCCAGTGCCCTTTGAAATGATATAAAATGGTAATAACATGCTTTCCTAAGACTATTTGAAATGGAAGATTATCTTCGAAACAGTATTCCATAAAAAAAGATATGGAGAAGATTAATGGAAACTAGACAAGGAAAAAAAAACCAGTCATGTGACCAACCAACTGAAAACTAGATTGAAGAAAAAGACTACAAAATTGAGAATCCACAAAAAGAGGTAAAAGATGCTGATGAAGTCCCAAAGATGGTCCTAGCTCAGAATCAAGGGACACCAGAATGGTGAAGGAGGCTAGCTGTGTAAGGAGAAAGCATCGAGACTTGTCCAACTTACACACTCACCCCCATCTGGCTCCAATTACAACAGCTGGCCATGGCCTCTGTCCCAAGAAAACGTTCCAAGGACAAGTCTATAACTCAGCCTGCATAAATAATAGTTTCTCCAGGGGAAACTTAGTAATAACTATTGATACTTGGGCTGTAACACCAGACCAATTCACTTTGAGTCTGAAAAGTAAAAAGTGCAAATGAGCCCCAGTTTGGATATACAAATAATCTTCCATTTTGAAAAATGTCCTTCAGGATGTATACCTCTTAAACAAAACACAAGATAAAATGAGAAGAAAAATGATAAAGTTTATAGTGAATTCTTAGTACTTTCTATAGTTTCGATGGCTCGATATAATCACAAATAAATACTAAAAATGATTTCAAATGTGAAGACAATTTATTAACAACTTGGTATTAAAAGTTTAGATCGTTTCATTCAGCCATGAGAAATGGTTGTGGAAGATGAAGTTTGAAGAAAGTAAAAGTGAAAAGAAGAAAATATTCCAGTCTTTCTGTTTTTGAGAAGATAAAGATCTGAGTAGAAGGCAACATTTAGAGAAAATTTGTATTTAAACGTTGACACCAGTATACATTAAATTCTGGAATACTCAAACTCTGAACCAACTAGGGAATATAAGAAGGTAGAGAAGGTCTTGTCATTAAGAGGTATGAAACTTAAGGAATGATATGCAAAGAAAATTTTCAGGAAGGTAAAAATACATCATTAATTATTAAATATAAATAGGTTGAATTTTCTTTTAGAAATACAGGTTTAAATAATGGGTAAAAATAGAAACAACAAAAATTCATCTATAAGAGTTGTTTGTAAGCGCTACAACTTACACAGCAAGAAAAGAGTTGGAAAGTTCTGCTTGTTAAATTTTAACAAGAAATTGTGAAAACATTGGTATCAATGAAAAGAAAAAATATAAAGACATCAGTGCACACTGTAGAAAGAAAGTACAATTGTAAAAGAAGATTAAAAATTTTAAGAATAAAAGGCAAAAACTTGTCAGGGCCCAGTGTGGTGGTGCAAACCTTTAACCCCTGCACTTGGGAGGCAGAAGCAGGAGTATCTCTGTGAGTTTGAGGACAGCCTCGTCTACACAGTGAGTTCTAGGACAGCCAGGGTTATGTAAAGAGACCCTGTGTCAAACAAACAAAGAAACAAACAAAACCCACCACTTTAATTAAACGACACACACACAAAAACAGTAAAACAAAAAAGAAAGAAAGAAAGAAAAACCCAAAGCAAGCAAACAAACAAAAAACCAGAACCTATAAGGGAGATTCTTGGGTGTTTTAGCTTTAGAGGATTAATACATTTTTAAAAAGTAAAGAACTAAGGATCTACTTACACACATATGTTTTCTCTGTTAGTAAATCTTGGGTAAAAGAGAAAAATTAAAGCAAATATTTCAGATAGCAATGTAACACAACTGGCCTCTCCTGTGACCAGACCGGTGCCTAGCCCAATTGTCATTACAGAGGATTCATCCAGCAACTGATGGAAACAGATGCAGACCCACAGCCAAACATTAGGTGGAGCTCGAGGAATCCTGAAGAAGAGGAGAAAGGCTTGTAGGAGCCAGAGGGGTCAAGGGCACCATATGAGAACTCACTGTATCAACTAACCTGGGCTCATAGGGCTCACAGAGACTGAACCAACAACCGAGGAGCATGCGTGCATGGGACTGAACGAGGCACTCTGTATATTTGTTATAGATGTGTAGCTTGGTCCTCTCGTGGGACTCATGACAATGGGAACAGGGACTGTCTTGAGCTCTTTTACTGGCTTTTGGGACTCTACTCCTCATACTGGGTCACCTTGTCCAGCCTTAATACATAGGGAGGTGTTTACTCATAATGCAACTTGATATGCCATGTTTGTTGACACTCATAGGAGACCTGTCCTTTCCTAAACAGAAATGGAGGAGTGGATTGGGAGGTGGGAACACGGAGGTGGGGGTGGGGTGAGGGAAGGGAGTGGGAGGAGAGCTTAGCAAAAGTATTTGTTAGGAAAACTCTGGAAATGATTACCTGGGTTAACAGTTAAAAGAAAGAAAATTGTCTTAATAGATGTCAAAATGCCTATTAACTTGAATCTCATTCACCAAGTAAAAGTAGATTCTTTCGTACTTTTGTATTTTCCCGAATATTTACAGCATCTTGCTTACCCCTACATCAGTAAGGATTTTGTTTGATTGAGTATGAAAAACAAGTCTGCTTTTTCCTACTCATCTGTCATCAATCTTTGGCACTGTTGATAGAATTGTACCATCAGAGTTGCAAAAACAAAGAGATCAAACAGTGCAAGTTATTCTAAATAGAAAACTCGACCCATAAGAGAAATGATCCTCAGGTGACCGAAGAAACACAGCCACCATAGTTCCTCTGCTTCTGTCAGTGCCATCATCGGAAGGATGGGGAAATTGGCCTAATCCCAATAATACATGAGTTGCGCTGCCAAATACACACTCACATGTGGCTGCCGTGTGCTTGGAATAAGGTTAGCATAATTAAGGAATGGAAACTTGAATTTATTTCCAACAAGCTATAAGTAAAGTACAAAAGTAAGTGTATTGAGCACAAATTGAAATGTGCAGGTCTACGTTCTCAACGGCACCGCTTTTCCTAACCCTTTATCAGACAATGAATCCTAATTTTATTGATAGAGATATAACACGTTCGTGGGCTATGTTGTGTTAATTCAGTACATCTGCACAAATGTGCTATAATCTAATCAAAGACAATAGCATTTTTTCTTTTTCAAATATTAGTCATTTTTATGCATTAGGGATTTTGCATTTTCATTTGAAATGCATCCACTGTTGTTTTAACCCACTATTACCCTACTGCCCTGAAGAGAACCAGACAGAAATCCTCCACAGTGTACTGTTGGGTTTCTAATTGAAATGTTTGTGTCTCCTTCACTGCACGATTTCTAGTGAGTACCACTCCACCCTTCCATTCCATAGTTCTACAAGACTGAATCATTACTTCCCACACATGTATGTAAATGTGATATTTGTCTTTATATGTGTAGCTTATTTCACCCAGTACAATGGCTCCAGTTCCATCTACACTAATGAAAATGACAATTAGAATAATTTCTCTACTCTTATGAGTAAATAATGTGTGATCAGGCATATATAACACACATTTTCTTTGTCTACTGAGGAGAATCTGGGTTGAAATAATATTTTACCTAATTTAAACAGTACTGCCATAAGCATGAGAGTATAGTTTTTTGTTTGTTTGTTTTGTGTTTGGAATAATGATTTCACTTTGTTGGTAGAAATGCTGGGTCATATAGTTGTTGAAAAATCATACTGTTTTCCACAATGGCTATCCTAATAAACATTCCATTTCCTTCAACAGCTTATGACTTCTTCTCCAGCATTTGTTACTTTTGTCTTTTTGATAATAGCCAGTCTAATTGAGATGAGATATATTTCTTTCTGATGTTGACTAATGAGACTGCATGATTCTTTTTAATGTCTTTGTTGGCTATTTATATGTCTTCTTTTGAGCGGTATTTTGGTGTCTTGGCCCATTTTGTTGGATTTTTTTGACAATTGGCTTTTTGAGTTTCTTATGTATTTCAAGTATTCACCTTTGTCAGATGGCTCACTATTTTTTTAATTATTCTGTAGATTGTCTCTGAACTTTGTGGACCATTTCCCTTGCTGTGCTCAAGCTTCTCAGTTTCGTATAATCCCATTTGTTTTTATCTTCGTTGCCTGGGCTTTGGGGTCCTATCTAAAAATCATCTGTCTCAGCAATGTCTTGAAGTGTTTCTGTTTTCCTGAAGTCATTTCATAGTTTAGCATTTAAAATTTGGCCTTTAATCAATGTTGAGTTGAGTTTTGTGAATGGTGAGAGAAGGGATTGATCTTAATTCTTCTGGATGTGTGTATCTAATCTTGCCAACACCACTTACTGGAGAGAATATCTTCCATTCTTGGCACCCTCATCAAAAGTCTGCTGCTTAGATGAGTGTTGGCTAATTTCTACTTCCTCTATTCTGTTCCATTGTTCTGTGTTCTTCTTAGGTCAGCAGCATCAATCATGTCTAGTTTTGTTGTATATTTTCATCTTAGAATGGTGAAGCCTCTAAATTTGTTAAATTTCCCAGGATTTCTTTAACTATTCTGAATCTTCTATAGGATTTTTAAAATTATATTTACAAGAAGAAAGTCTTTTGTATTTTGACAGGACTATATTGATTCTGTAGATTATTTCAACTAATATGGCCATTACTATCAAAATTAATCCTTATGGTGAATTACATATGGAGCCTTTCATTTATTATTATGTCCGATCTAATTTCTTTCATCAGCATTTTGCATTTCTCATTGGAAAGTACTTCCTCACTTAAAAACTTTGCTAAATATTTGTAGTTTTGTAAATAAGATTGCTTTTTAAACATCTTTTTAATTCCATCACTGCTATATAAAAATGTTAATGTTCGACCAGTGAGACAGCCAGTGGGTAAAAGTATATGCCAAAAAAGCACACACACATAGACACAGACACACAGACACAAAGACACACACACACACACACACACACACACACACACACACACACACACAATCCCTCATATACACAACAACAATAATAAATAAAGTAAAATAATTAAAGCTACTGACTTAGCTATGTCATCTTCAGATCCTACAACTAAATTCATTTGTGTTGTTATGCTTTTTATGGGGTATTTAGATTTTTCTATGTAAAATCATGTCATTTACAAAATGGAAAATTTTACTTCTTTCTTTCCAGTTTGGATGATTTCTTTCTCTTGACTAATTGTACTTGCTAAGATTTCAGCATTAGGTATAAATAGTAAACATGGGCATTCTTGTCTTATAGCTTCTCTCTCTCTCTCTCTCTCTCTCTCTCTCTCTCTCTCTCTGTCTCCCTTTCTCTTCATTGGTTCTTTGTATTGTTTTCTTTGTTTCTACATTATTGATTTCAGCCCTCAATTTGATTATTTCCTGGTGTCTACTCCTCCTGGGTTAGTTTGCTTCTTTTTGTTCTAGAGCTTTCAGGTGTGTTGTTTAGTGTCTAGTGTGACTATTCTCAAGTTTCTTCCTGTGGGCACTTAGTGCTATGAACTTTCTTCTTAGCACTGCTTTCAAAGTGCCCCATAAGTTTGGGTATGTTGTGCCTTCATTTTCATTGAATGCTAGGAAGTCTTTGATTTCTTTCTTTCTTTATTCCTTGACCCAGGAGTAATGTAATGAAGTATTGTTCAATTTCCATGAGTTTGAAGGCTTTCTGCAATTTGTGTTGTTAATTGAATTCTAACTTAAAACCATGGTTATCTGATAAGAAACAGGAGGTTATTGAATTTTTTTTTTTTTGTATCTGTTGAGGTTTGCTTTGTTGCTGAGTATGTGGTCCATTTTAGAGAAGGTTCCATGTGGTGCTGAGAAGAAGGTATATCCTTTTGTGTTTAGATGGAATGTTCTGTAGATGTCTTTTAAACCCAATTGAGTCAAAACTTCTATTAGTTCTTTTATTTCTTTGTTAAGTTTCTGTCTGGTAGTCCTGTCCCATGGTGAGAGTGGGGTGTTGAAGTCTCCCACTATAAGTATATGGGGTTTTATGTGTGATTTGAGTTTTAGTAATGCTTCTTTTACAAACGTGGGTGCCTTTGTATTCGGGGCATAGATGTTCAGAATTGAGACTTCATCTTGATGGATTTTTCATTTCATGTGATGAATATGAAATGTCCTTCATCTCTTTTGATTAATTTTAGTTTAAAGTCTTATTTATTAGATATTATGATAGTTACCCCAGCTTGTTTCTTGGGTTCATTTCCAACCCTTTACTCTGAAGGTAATGTCTGTCTTTGAAGTTGAGGTATGTTTCTTGTATGCAGCAGAAGGATGGATTTTGTCTTCGTATCCATTCTGTTAGCTTGTGTCTTTTTATAGGCAAATTAAGGCCATTGATACTAATGGATATTAGTGACCATTGATTGTTGATTCTTGTTAGTTTTGGATTTGTTATTGATGGTCTTCTTGTGTGTGCATTTCTCTCTCTCTTTGGCTTTTGGTAATGTGGGATTATCTGTTGCCAATGTTTTTGTGAGTGTAGCTAAATTCCTTGGGTCGGAGTTTTCCTTCCTGTACTTTCTACAGGGCTGGATTTTTGGATATGTATTGTTTAAATCTAGTTTTGTAATGGAATATCTTCTTTTCTCCATCTATAGTGATTAAAAGCTTTGCTGGTGATAGTTGTCTGGGCTGGCATCCATGGTCTCTCAGTGTTTGTAGAACATACATCCAGGAACTTCTGGCTTTCAGAGTTTCCACTGAGAAGTCAGGTATAATTCTGATAGGTCTGCCTTTATATGTTACTTGGCCCTTTTCCTTTCCTGCTCTTAATATTCTTTCTTTATTCTGTATGCTTTGTGTTTTGATTATCATGTGTCAAAGGGATTTTTTTGGTACAGTCTATTTGGTGTTCTATAAGCTTCTTGTACTTTCATAGGTGTGTCCCTCCTTAGGCTGGGAAAGTTTTCTTCTGTAATTTTGTTGAATATGTTTTCTGTGTCTTTGAGCTGGGCTTCTTCTCTTTTTTTTCTATACTAATTATTCTTAGGTTTGGTCTTTTCACAGTATCCCTTATTTCCTGAATATTTTGTGTTAGAGATTTGCTGGACTTAAGATTTTCTTTGGTAGATGACTATATTTCCTCTTTCCTCTAGTGTATCTTCAACACCTGAGATTCTCTCTTCTGTCTCTTGTATTCTGTTGGTTACGCTTGCATCTGCAGTTCCTGATTATTTACCCAGATTTTCTATTTCTAGAATTCCCTCAGTTTGTGTTTTCTTTATTGCCTCTATTTCTTTATTGCCACCTGCTTGATTGTTTTATCTTGGCTTTCCTTGCTTTCTTCAAGAGATTTGTTGATTTCTTTCAATTTTTGGTTTGTCTTTTCCTCCATTTCTTCCATTTTTTTGTTTGTCTTTTCTTCTATTTCTTTAAGGGATTTTCTCATTTCTTCTTTAAGGACCCCAATCATCTTCATAAAGTTATTTAAAGGTCATATTCTTCTGCTTCATCTGCGTTGGGATGCTCAGTTCTTGCTAGTATAGAACCCCTAGACTCTGGTGGTGTCATATTACTCTTTATGTTGTTGAATGTGTTCTTATACTATCATCTTCCCATCTCTTCTTCCAGTGGGTGGAGGTAGAGCCTCTCCTGGTTCATTATGGGTTTCTATGCAGCTCAAAAAATGTCATATAACACACAAAGAGAGTAAAGCATAAAAATAAAGCAGTTATTTCAGTAGACAGCAAGTGTTTGATAAAATTCAACATCCTTCCATGAGACTAGCTCCTAGCAAGTTGGCATAATGGACCTCATCATAATATAATGGCACACAGCAAGTCCACAGTTACCATCTCACTGCATGAGAAAAATCTGAAAATATTTCCCCTGACAACCAGGAAAAAGAAGACAAGGACATCCATTCCCAACAATTTCATTCAGTATAATGCTAGTCTTCAGATAGAGAAAGAAAAAAAAACATAAAATTAAAAATAAACCAAGAACCATAAAAATAAGAAACAAGCCAAATTATTCTGTTTGTAGATGAATGTGCCTGTCTGTTTCTATGAAATCTAAGGAGTATTCTAAAAGACCAATAGAAAAGATAAATGGATGGAGTGAAGTAGCAGGATACAAGTCAACATAAAAAGCCGTCAGCTTTTCTGTGTATTAATGATGAGAAAGAAATTGTGTAGGGGAGGGGTGAGGAATGGGGGAGGGGAGAGGGAACTAGGAGAATGAGAAGGGGAGAAGAGGAGGGGTGAGGAAGACATAATGGGACAGGGAGGTTGAGTTGGGGAAGAACAGAAGACAGCAAGATAAGAGATAATATAATAGAGGGAGACATTATAAGTTCAAAGAGAAATCAGGCACTAGGGAAATGTCTGGAGAGCTACAAAGATGACACCAACTAACAATCTAAGCAACAGAGAAGAGGCTACCTTAAATGCCCTCTCCTGATAATGAGATTGATAACTAATTCATATGCCATCGTATAGACTTCATCCAGCAGCTGGTGGAAGTAGAAGCAGACACCCACAGCTAAACCTTGAACTGAACGAAATCCAGATGCAGAGAAGGAGGACTGATGAGCAAAGAGGTCCATAACAGGCTGGTGAAACCCACAGTAACAGCTGACCTGAACAAGGAAAACTCTTGGTCCCCAGACTAATAGCTGGAAAACCAGCATGGGACTGATCCAGACCCCCTGAATGTGGGTGTCAGTGAGGAGACCTTGGAAATCTATGGGGAAATCAATCAGTACTTATTGCTACCATGGGAATGGACTTTAGGAGCCCTTCCCACATGGAGGGATACTCCCTGAGCCTAGACACAAGGGGGTTGGCCTAGGCCCTATCCCAAAGACTATGACAGACTTTGAAGACACCTTATGGAAGGCCTCACCCTCCCAGGGGATCAGAAAGGGTATGGGATAGGTAGGACATTAGTTGGTGGGGGCAGGGGAGGAGGAAAGGGAGAGGGACCTGGGATTGACATGTAAAATAATTTTCTTTGCAATAAAAAAAGGAAAAAAAAAGAAATTGTGAAAGCAATCCCATTTACAGCAGCATGAAACAGATCAAGGAGGCATTAGACCTGAACAAATGAAATTTATAAAACATCAATGAAGGAAATTGAAAAAAGAATGAAAAAGTAGAAAGACAGTTCATGTGCATGTTCTGGGAGAACTCTTGTGGTTAAAATGCCCACACAACCCAACCATGCTACAGAGTCAATGAATCTTCATCACAAAGCAACATTCTGCACGGAACTAGAAAAATGAAGCACAAAATCCCCCAACAGCAGAAGTGACCTTGATCAGGAAGAGCAAAACAGCATGAAATCTGGCAGAAAACCAGACACATAGGCCAATGGTCAAAGCAGCAAACCCAGAAAGAGTCTCAATTACCTGTATTTAACTAATCATCAACAAAGGTTCTGAACACCTGCATTAGAGAAAGGACCATGTCTATAACAAACGGTGCTGGATAATTGGATAACTGTATGCATAAAATTGAAACTTGATACTGTAGGCAACAATTTTAAGGATAGGTCCCCAAGTACAGGAAACAAAAGGAAAAGGCAAGGAAAAGAATAGTATGCTAAAATGTTTCTACATAGCAAAAGAGTCTATTAACAGAAAAAGTAGCAGCCTGTAGCATGGGAAAGGTATTTTTCAGCTATTCATATGATAGAGTGTTAGTGCTCAGAATATATAAGGAATTTCAAAAATTTAGTACCTTCTGGCTTTCCTAGGAGACAATCTCACAACAAATAGCCTGTCCTGTCTTTTATAATCTTTTTGTCCCCTCTTCTGCAGTTATCCTTGAGCTTTAGGTGCAGGAGTTGTATTGTAGCTGTAGCAGTTGGTTTGGAGTGAGTAAAGCGAAGGGGAAATGGTGTCATTATATTGAAAATAAAAAAACCCAAACAATTAAAAATTGCAACAGAAAACCCCCAAATAATGTGAGTAAAAATGGATAAATGATTGGAGCAGTCACTGTACAAAAGCAAAACACAAATGGCCAATAAACATATGAAGAGCTATGCTCAAGGTGTTTAGCCATCTGGGAAAATACAAAATATCATGAGATATCATCTCACCCTAGTTAGAATGGATATTAACACAACAGGATGAAATAAAACAAGTACAAAACACCTTCTCAAAGTAATGCTATAATAGTCTTAGTCAATGGAAGACAAATGAAAGGAAATTAGAATAGGTAGATGTCTGCCACACAAATCATAACAGGACCTGGCTAGGATCAAATCCAAGCCTGCCACACACTAGCTTTGTGATGTGGAGCAAATTATTGAGCTTTCTGGGTCTCAGTTTCTCTGCATTGTAAGTGACACTGGTAAAAGTGGTACCTACTTCAGAGGGCTATGCTCAGGATCAGTTTACCTAGAATCGATCAAACAGTTCCTGGCATACATGGTTATAAGTGGGTAACTGTTGTTTGTATTCTAAGGGTTGTCTCGGCACTAACGTATAATTCCACAAGCAATTATTTCATGAAAAAGGACTTGCAAAGTAATTTGGTTTTATAGTTAGATCATTTTCTGCTTGAAAATATTGTAATGGTTACTTCTTGTGGAGGTAAAAAAAGTACGAATAAACACTTGTTGCTTTAGAAATGTTTTTATTAGAAAAGAAAGATGGTTGTGTCGTTGGATGAACTCTTAAGCAGGGAAACTAGTTAACATTATATGGCATTTACTTTCAAAACATCTGGAAAGAATCTTTCAAGGGAACTGCCTAACTTGGTTCCCTCCACATTTGTAAAGTATATTTAAATCTTCCTAAGCAAGCAGCAATATTTCCTGAGGGGAACTGTCACAGCTCTCTTCTCCATTAGTCAAAGTTAACTCACCGTGACCTACAGATTTATGAAGACTCTCTTTGTCCCATGACCTGAAACTAAAGTTTAACCTAAAGAAAGAAGACAGTAAATAGGTTCAGAGCCAAACTCCTTCTGAATAAGCATGCACTGGGGACTGAAATGAAGGTTCATGCCTCCATTATAAGTTCATTGACCAATGTGCTTACAGTTCACTGAGAGGGGATGAACACTCAAAACTGTAAAAAAAAAATGTATCAGTAGTAAAAATGGCAATCTTGCCAAAAGCAATCTACAGATTCAATCCCCATCAAAATCCCAACACAATTCTTCACTGACCTTGCAAAAACAATTCTCAACTTTATATGAAGAAACAAAAGACCCAGGATAGCCAAAACAACCCTGTACAATAGAGGAACTTCTGGAGGCATCACAATCCCTGTCTTCAAGCTCTATTACAGAGCTATAGTCCTGAAAACAGCTTGGTATTGGCACAAAAGTAGACAGGTAGACCAATGGAATAGAGTTAAAAACCCTGATATTAACCCACACACCTATGAACTCCTGATTTTTGATAAACAATCCAAATTTATACGATGGAACAAAGAGAACATCTTCAACAAATGGTGCTGGCATAACTGGTTGCAGACATGTAGAAGACTGCAGTTAGACCCAAGCCTAACGCCTTGCACAAATCTTAAGTCAAAATGGATCAAAGACCTCAACATAAATCCAGCTACACTGAACCTATTAGAAGACAAAGTGGGAAATACACTTGAATTAATTGGTACAGGAGACTGCTTCCTGAACATTACACCAGTACCACAGACAATGAGGTCAACAATTAATAAATGAGACCTCCTGAAACTGAGAAGCTTCTGTAAAGCAAAGGAGACAGTCAGCAAGACAAAATGGCAGCCGACAGACTGGGAAAAGATATTCACCATCCTCACATCTGACAGAGGGCTGATTTCCAAAATAAACAAAGAACACAAGATGCTAGTCTCCAAAACACCAAACAACCCAATAAAAAAGTTGGGTTCAGAACTAAATAGACAATTCTCAATAGAGGAATCTAAAATGGCTGAAAGACACATAAGAAAGTGTTCAACATCCTTAGCCATCAGGGAAATGCAAATCAAAACAGCTCTGAGATACCAACTTACTCCTGTCAGAATGGCCAAAATCAAAAACACCAATGACAGTTTATGCTGGAGAGAATATGGAGAAAGAGGAACACTTCTCCACTGCTGGTGGGAGTGCCAACTTGTACAGCCACTTTGGAAATCAGTATGGCGACTCCTCAAGAAAATGGGAATCAGTCTACCTCAAGATCCAGCAATTCCACTCTTAGGCATATACCCAAAAGAAGCACATTCATACAATAGACATCTGTTCAACGATGTTCATAGCAACACTATTTGTAATAGCCAGAAACTGGAAGCAGCCTAGATGCCCCTCAACCAAAGAATGGATGGAGAAAATGTGGTACATTTACACAATGGAGTACTACTCAGCAGAAAAAAACAATGGAATCTTGAAATTTTCAGGAAAATGGATGGAACTCAAAGAAACCATTCTGAGCGAGGTAGCCCAATCACAAAAAGACAAACATGATATGTACCCACTCATATGTGGATTTTAGACCTAGAATAAGGGATTACCATCCTACAATCCACATTGCCAGAGAAACTAGTCAACAAGGAAGACCCTAAAAGAGACAAACTTTGTCCCCTGGAGAAGAGGAAAGGGTCACCATCTCCTTTGCAAATTGAGAACATGGGAAGAGGGGTGCGGTAGCTACAAGAGTGAGAAGGGAAGAAAAGGAAGGATGCAGAGGTCATGAGAAAGCAGAAATTTTGAGTCAGGTGTACATTAGAAGAAAGGACATATGATAGGTAGGATTTTAGTTGGGGGAGGTGGTAGAGGAGGAAGGGAGGGAGAAGGGGACTGGGATCATCATGTAATTCAATCTTGTTTGTAATTCAAATATATAAAAAATAAAAAATAAAAATGTATCAGATGAGGTCTGAAAAGTAATTGTATAATATCAGGCACTGTATTTTGAGGGGTCATTGCAAGCTATGGGATGGCTGAAAATAGCCTGAAGGAAATGGCATCGGTATGGTTTTGGGCAATAGCATTGGAAGGAACATTATTTATGGCCCTAAGAAGTAAGGGACAGGCACAGGGAATGGATAGACATACTAAACACTGGGGGCAGAGGGTACTGAAAAATTCTTCTCTCAGACAGATTGGATTTTATTAAGAAAGATAGAAAATAAATAAGATGACAACTAGGTACATAAAGAGAGTTGTGAAGTAAATAAGGGGTGATTGACAAGAACAAGATGGTGATTGGGGTGGTTGGTCTCAGGGTTTATTTTTGAAGTGAAAATCATAAACAGGTCTGCTGATGCAGGTCTAATGTTGGACACAACGTTGTAAAGATGACTTTGATTTAGTATTTAACATTCATCAAAAACTCTTTTGAAGTCTATCCATTTACAACCTCAGCAGAGAAAACAGTATTTTGAAGTTGTGATTTAAAAGAATTGAAAATGACTGGAAATTTAAACATTTTGCTAATCTCAATGCTTTCCAGGCTTCTGGGGTACTGACTATTAATTCTCACTGGAAAAATCATGTAATGGCAGATGTAGGGCAAAGAAGTAAGAAGGAAGCAGGGTGAAGTCAGAGAAAATCTCTACTTAGTCTCCATCATTGGCTCATTTCTTATGATTAATTTCTTGGAATGGAAATTAAATATGAGACTAAATTTCATGTATTGAATGCTCTTAATTATTTTCTGATAGAATAGAACATGAACTCTTTCAAGGGCAGAATTTGTCTCCCTATGTCATAGCTGTAGTAAGTCACCATGTCTTAAGGATTGCAGTTCTCCTCTTTGAATTAACCTGCATTTTTTCACGATGTAAGCAACCCAGCATCAGTGACCATACCACACCCAGGCAATGAAATAGAGGACATAAATCATTAAGTAAAAGTTAAAACCTCGATGAAGACATTTTTCAAGCTATTTTAATCTGAATGACAGTTTCAGCACCAACTTTCTCACTTCAAGCTATCTCCATATTTTAATTTTAATATTTTACCCATTACTTTCCATGGGCAATATTGGATCACGAGAGCAGGATATTAACAAAGGAGCTGTAATGTATGTAGTTAGTTACAAAATCTCCTGTCAGTAGTTGAGGTGAACTGCAGTGAGCACTAGATCCCAGCTCACAAACATCATTTGAGAAATGTTGTATCAACAACGTTTTTGTCACCAATGCACTTAGAAGTCAATGTCCACAAGAACTAAAACAATACACAGAATGATTAAGAGTAGGCAAGAAAACATTTTAAAAGTCCAATAATAATTGTGCTATATTTTATTCAGTGTGTATATTTGAAAGCTTACATCAAAACCAAACAAGCCACATTTCATATAGAGATACAGTAATGATCAACAGTAATGATCAAACACAAATACTAATAAATCCTTTCCAAAGCAAACAATCTCTTGATATTCTGAATTTTTGTAAATCTTTATTTGTCTGAAAGTGAATCATATCTTTAATGAACAGTCAATAATTCCTAGAAATAACCCACGGTGAACTCAAAACATTTAGTGTTTGAATTGTCAATTGAAAGTAGAAAGCAATGAAATAAACCACTGAAGATATTATGCAATTGAGCTTGGCAGTGGTGGCACATACCTTTAATCCTAGCATTTGGGAGGTAGAGGTAGGTAGATGTCTGTGAGTTCTAGGACAGCCTGGTCTACAGAGTGAGTTCCAAGATAGCCAAGGCTACACAGAGAAACTGTATCAAAAAAAAAACAAGCAAAATCAACAAAAAAGATATTATGCAACTGAACATGTTATATTTTGCAATGTCAATGTATATGCACACAATAACAGTTAGTGAAAAAAATAGACCATGAATTTAAAAGACAGTTGGGAGGGTTATATATGAGGGTTTAGAAGATGAAAGGGGTGGAAGAAATGTAATCATATTATAATCTCAAAATCTTTTTTTTTTTTTTTTTTTTTTTTTTTTTTTTTTTTTTTTACTTTTTCAGGGTTTCTCTGTGTAGCTTTCCAGCCTATCCTGGCACTTGCTGTATTGACAAGGCTGGCCTTGAACTCACAGAGATATTCCTGCCTCTGCCTTCCGAGTGCTGGGATTGAAGCACCACCAACACCAGGCCAACATTGGGTAATCTCAAAAGCTTATATAAAAAAGATGTAAAAAAATATTGGGGGTTGTGAGTCCATAAAAAAAACACAGAGGTAGGATGAGGCTATAAGTAAATGCTTAGTTTATTTTATTTTTACATTGTTGTAAAAGTCCTCATAGATACCATAAGATGATTGGAAAAATCTCTGTGCTAATGTCTGGGTTTAGAAAATGTTGAGGGTTTTTCTGTAAGTTTCACTTCCTCTGTATCAACAGTGTGAAGAAAATAGAAGACATACATACCAAGGTCTTGTATGAGATTAATTTTAAAATCAATTGAACTTTTCTGCTATATCAGATTCTTTTCTGTTTGCCAGAGAAATAATAAACTGCTAAAAATCTAATGAATAACGATGTTCCACTAGAATTTTAAAACATGCCTTGAATTTGGTAAATGTGTATATCTTGAATGAATAACCATGCTTAATTTTTTATTTTTTAATCTTTTACAGTTTATTTTATGTATATGATTCTTTTACCTGCTTATATGTCTGTACACCTCATATGTTCCTGGTACGTGTGGAGGGTAGAAGAAGGCACAAGAACCCCTGGGACTGGAGTTACAGATGGCTGTGAGCCACCAAATGGGTGCTGGGAACCAGATGTGAGTCTTCTGGAAGAGCAGACAGTGCTTTTAAGCCCTGAGCCATCTCTCCAGGTCTTAATGAGCATTACTTAAATGATCTCCAAAGGTCACATAAAACTATAATAAAATATATTTTATCAAAATTCTGTAATATTCCAATATCTTTTTTTAATTTGTCACATGCAAAACCTCCACTTTGACTGAATTATTATGTTTATAAAATTTTCAATCTTGTTGAGGTTAAACAAAAATTATCCCAGGAAAAATAATTCTACTTAAGCTACATGAGTGTTTTAGTTTGGCAAACTGAAGTAAAAAATACTTTCACATTTGAACTCCTGGGGATTATTTATAGTGGTATTTTGGAAGGGTAACATAAATTTCCAATTATTATTTTTTCCAATTATTATTTTTTTATGTGCTGGAATAGAACACAGGGCTTTGGGGACACTAGAGAAACACTCTAACACTGAGTCATACCCTGGTGCTAACATAAAACTTTCAAGAAGTATTATTTGAGCACTGACAAAAGAATTCAGAAAGATGCAATCATATAAGAGGATATGTGGATTGTAAGACTTAATGTCATTAGATGTACATATTATGCAAAGTTCTCTAAGATTTAGGGCAATATCTATCAAAAGCCCAATAGTATTTTTTTTCATAGAAACAGAAAGAACAATACTATATAGTACCACTCAAAAAAAGACCAAAAGAATCTTACAAAGAACAAAGTAAAGGTATCACATCCTGACTTTAATAGATACCCCAAAGTTCCAGTAATTAAAAGGCATGGTGTCGGCATAAAGACAAACATATGTACCAATGGAACAGACAGAGGTCTCAGACATAAATCCATGCATTGACAGAATGTCAAGAAAGCATTAAAGAAAACACAATCTCCTCCAATAGTTATGTTAGAAAAACTCAGTGTCCACACGTAAAACAATGAAAACAGACCTTTATCATATACCTAATAAAAGAAAACATCTCCAACATTGTGATTTCAAGATATGAAACTCCCAGAAGGAAACATTGGGAGAAAACTTGTTTTGGCAAAACTTTTAAGAATATGACATCAAAAGTATAGGCAAAAATGTGCAAATAGACAAATGGGGTTATGCATAATAATATTCTATGAATCAATTTACTGTACTCTCTGCTGTGACTGCTACCCACTGCAGAAAGACGCGTCTCCAAGGGTGACCAAAGCTCTAGTGGCCATAGCTAAGTGGGTATAGACATCAATATTTAGGGGCTTTGATACATTTGTTTAACAGCAGTAACAACAACAACAACAACAACAACAACAAAACCCCAAACCAAACAACCTAACAAAGAAACATGACCTATGACTTCTCCAGGCCTGAGTTTTAGGTCAGGTCTACAGTACTATGTATGAATTCTGTCTTGTAGAGCAGGCCTTAAATTCAATTAGTAGGTGTTTGGTTCCACCAAATGCCATGCTGATGTGTAAGCACATCTTTCCTGGCAGGTCACTATTGTAGCAAGCAGGACTCAGAGCTCAGTGAGAACCTTGCTGAGTCTCCACTACCCCCTCCCCCGAAGATGTTGTAGCATCTTCCAGTCTGGTGACAACTCATCAGCAAGGAGGAGGTTTCCAGCTCACTTCTGTCTAATTTCCCTAGGTCCTACAAACAACGTATGTGCTATCCTAATGGATAGGGATTTTCTGTTCAGTCCTGTAGACATTCAAGAACAAGTGTGTGGTCTGTATTGTCTGGGGGGACTACTGCACCAGTAACACATGGGAAAGCCATCCCATGTCTGGGATTTTTGTTCAACAACTCAAGGCTTCTGGGAGTAGCATTATCTTACTCAAATCTCTCTGAAAAACTGTATCTTAAATTAGCTTGCAAAATGCTAAGTTTCCATGTAGCCCTTTGAAATCTCCTACATTTTGGTTAGCCCCTTTCTTTACTTCTGCTTCATCTCCGCCTAACCCTTGCCATCCCCATTATATCTTGTACTTTTTTTTTGCAGATATTTTTTATTTGAATTAGAAACAAGATTGTTTTATATGACAATCCCAGTTCCCTCTCCCTCCTGTCCTCCCCTACTACCCCCCCAACTAAAACCCTACCTATCACATATCCTTTCTGCTCCCCCTGGATGGTGAGGCCTTCCATAGGGTGTCATCAGAGTCTATCGTATCCTTTGGGATAGGGCCTAGGTCTCTTCTACTTTCATCTCGCTTGTGTTCTATTTCTATGGCCTGCTTCAAGGCCTCTTCCCCAACCAACCTCCCATGACCCCTGTCTAGCTTCTCAATCCCCACAGACATTCCAAGTTAAACACACAAACCTAGCAATTTGAAGCTAAGATTCGCATAGGAGAGAGCATGCAGTGTTTGTCTGTCTGGGTCTGGATCACCTTACTCAACATAATATTTTCCAGATCCATTCATTTTCCTGCCAATTTCATGATTCCAATGTTCTTTGCAACTGCAAAGAATTAAGTTTGTATATATATATAATATATATATATATATATATATATATATATATATATATTACATTTTCGTTATCCATTTGCCAGGTAATGGACATATATGCTAATTCCAATTCCTAGATATGTAAACATAGCAGCAATACACATGGATGTCACAGTAATGGGATAGTCTTCTTTGCATGAATGGCAAGGAATGGTAGAGCTGGGTCATGTGATAGCTCTAATTTTTTCTTAAACATGCTTCTATTTTTTCCTCCACACTGATGTTTGGAGTGGCTTTACTAATTCACACTCCCACCAACCATGGATCAGGGTTCTGCATCCCCTGCATCCTCACCAGCATTTGTTGACATTCATTTTACTAATATAATTTGGTTCTGACTGGGATGACACAGAGTCTCAGAGTAACATTAATTTGCCATTTGTATTACTTTTTTTCCCAGGACTCACAGGCCACTCTTTTTCTAGGGTATTTCCTTGGTGTTTAGTTTCTTGAGTTCTTTGTAAGGCCTAGATATTAATTTTCTGTCAGGTGTGTAGCTGGGAAAGATATTTCTCCCATTCTGTAGGCCTCTTCTTCTATGAAGTCCCATTGATGGTGTTGGTCTTTTCTTTGGGTGATCCAAGTCCAGGTATTCAGGAAGTCTGTGTTTGTGCCTGTATCATGATACATTTCCCTCTACTTTTTTATCTAGTGCTTTCATAGTTTCAAGTCTTCCACTGAGGTACAGTCCATTTGGAGTTCATTTTTGAGTGTGGTGATAACAGGAGTGTAGTTCCAGCCTCCATGTTGATGCACAGTCTTCTTCCTTTATTTCATTTGTCTTTTTTTATTTAAATTAGAAGCAATCTTATTTTACATATCAATCCCAGTTCCTTCTCCCTCCCATCCCCCATGCCTCCTACTGACCCCCATCCAGTCCCTTTTTTGCTCCCCAGGGCAGGTGAGGTCTTCCATGGGGGATCATCAAAGTCTCACATCGTTTGGGGAAGGGCCTAGGCTCCGCCCACCCCCATGTGCTAGGCTGAGAGAGTATTTCTCTATAGGGAATGCACTCCCAAAACCCAAAACCCATTTGTACACTAGGGATCAATTCTGTTCCACTGCCAGAGGCCCCATAGACTGCCCAGGTCTCCTAACTGACACTCACATTCAAGTTTTCTGGCTTGGTCCTATACTGGTTTCCCAGTTTTGTTCAGGTCAGCTGTTTCTGTGGGTTTCTCCAGCCTGGTCTTGACACCTTTGCTCATCACTCTTCCTTCTCTACAACTGGATCCAGGAGTTCAGCTCAGTGTTAAGTTGTGGGTCTCTTCTTCTGCTTCCCTCAGCTATGGGATGAAGGCTCTAGGATGCATGCACAGTCTTCTTAGCACCATAGGTTGAAGACGCCACGTTTTCTTCAATGTGTAGCTTTTGGCAACTAGAGACACTATATTTTAGTAGTCTTAGAATGGTAGTATTTCAAAATGAAAGGTATTGTATCCATAGATGCATTTTTTTTGCACCACATCATAGAAAAAAATCATTAAAGTAGAAAGTTTGTAGGCTGGGGATTGTTGATAATCAATGGGAGTGTTGGTAGTGATGTGTAGCTCACATTTTAGAAAACCTGTGAAGTAACTTTAAAGTAACAAGTGCAACTTTAAAAAGGATAAAAGTGATTCTCAAGCCCCATCCACACCCCCCAGGGCCTGTGGCAGGTGAGAGAGCTGGTCCTGAGTCATGAGGGTGGGAGAGCTGGGCTTGGCCCTCACTGGCTGCAGCACTCAGGTCAGTGGGCCCTGTGCCTCACTTGGGCAGAACAATACAACTGACCCTACTGGTAGGGGAATGGGTGACCCAGGCCTGAGGGTAGGAAAGGCCCTCCCATCTGTCAGGTGGTGGCGTGGGCGAGGAAAAGATATCCTCCCCACAACCCCTCACCACTGTGGCTAATGGAAGAGCTGACCTAGGAGCACGAGAGTGGGAGAACTGATCCTGCCCCTCACCAGCTGCAGCACTGGAGATAGTGGCTCCTGTACTTCTCCTAGGCAACACAGGAGGACTGGCCCTGGTGTAGGTGTCGGTAAGCCAGCTGGCAGAGAGTGTGAGAATAGAAGAACTAGCTGGCCCCTTTCTCCTTGATGCATAAAGTGAGCTATTCAAGGTAGCAAGGCAGAGGGCAGATACAAAGGAACAGGGATATGAATGGGATGAGGATGTGAAAGCCACAAATAATTAATAAAAAGTTTTTAAAAAAGTGATTCTCATACAATCTCTGGGAATAGCACCTCTCCTAGCTTACTTTGTATAGCAGGTATAGTGTGCTGGGATTAAGAGAAGTGAATAGACAAATATTGTCCAGCAATAAAACTGAGCATGTTCTTAGGTATCTGGGGATATGGGCTCTAATTTGTAGTTAAAAAGAATAATAGCTTGATATACATATAGCTGCTACATAAAGAAACAAAACACAAATGTCTATTGTTCTCATTGTGAGAAGGAATGCCAAGTTTAACTCAAGCATATTCAAACTCATTTCATTGAAACTTTGAAAGATAATAAAATTTGCTATTAATACTTTTATGAAGTTGTATTGATTTCAATAATGATACATAGACCACAATATAAATCACTATCTTTGTACTTTAATTTTAGTAAAATTTCTGAAATGTAAAGCCTCCAGAAGAGAATATATAATGCATGATTGTTATTTTTAAAGATTCATTCCATACTGGATTGGAAAATGCATCCACAGGAAAATGAAAATGGCTTTTAGATTCACTGGTAAGTGAATAGTGTTTTCCCCATTTTGTTAGATGCTAAGACATAAACTTTTGCCCCCAAACTACTATAACTATGTTAGAAATAATTAAGAAATTAGCACACTTGCTGGACATGGTGACTTGAAAGAAAGTGGTCCCCAAAGGTAGAGAGTAGAACTAATAGGAGGTGTAGCCTTGTTGGATTAGGTGTGTCTTGTTGGAGAAAATGTGTCACTGTGCACACAGGCTTTGAGATCTCATACACACTCAAGCTACACCCAGCATGGCAGACCATTTCCTGTTGCCTGTGCGAGATGTAACACTCTCAACTACCTCTCCAGCACCATGTCTGCCTGCACACTGCTATGTCCTACATTGATGTTAATGGACTGGACCTCTGAAAATGTAAGCTAGCCCCAACTAAATGTTTTTACTTTAAGAGTTGTGGTGCCAGGTGGTGTTGGTGCACATCTTTAGTCCTAGCACTTGTGAAGTTGAGGCAGGCAGAGCTCTGTGAACTTGAGGCCAGCCTGGTCTACAGAGTGAGTTCCAGGACACACTCCAAAGCTACACAGAGAAACCCTGCCTCAAAAAAACAAAACAAAACAAAACAAAAAAGTTGTGGTGGTCGTGGTGTCTCTTCATAGTAATAGGAATCCTAACTAAGACACAATGGTAAAACAAAGAATAAAAATGAGTTTTTATTTCTATATTAGTAAGGAGAATTCAGTCACCCATGTAGTTCTTTCCCCCATGACACAAAGTGCCATGCACACTTCACTAGCACCCCATAGATACAATCCCATCCCCTACAGCATTTGAAACTTTTCTTTTTCCTTTTGTGTATAAATTAGTTTATTTTTGTTCACTCAGCACATTAAAATTGTTCGTGGTCATTCTTAATGCTCAAATCAGCTCAAACATGACTGGTGGGAGTCGCTCCCTGTTGCTTTGGTCTTGTGGATGGTGCCCAGGATTCTCACAGTGTCTTTTTGTCATCTGTCTCCAGAGTGGGGTCATTATTTTCTCCAAGGTGCCTCCTTGCTTACAGTGGGTGGTGAAATGATGGACATGAATACCAGGATGATTGTGGCCTTCTGGCTTGTCACTGAATTTTAATGTTTTAAATTTATTAATTACTTTGTTTACATTTAATGTTGTTATTGTATATATATGTTTGCATTTATAGCTTTAATTTGTATCTTCATGTCCCATTTTTCTTTGGGTTGTTTGTTTTCTTGATGTTTAGTTTTTTGTATATTCTAGACATAAACCCTCTGGAAGATATATAAATGTTGAAATTTCCCCCCTGTTCTGTTTGCTGCCTTCTGACTTCAGCGCGATGGTATTGTTTGCTGTACAACTTCATGAGATCCCATTTATTAATTATTAGTCTTAATGCCTATGCTCTCAAGGTTTTGGTTAGAGAGTCACTTTCTGCTCTAATGAATTCCAACCATATCTCCTACTTTCTCTTTTAAGAGACTCAGAGTATCCGGTCTTATGTTGAGGTTCTTGGTCCATTTAGAATTGATAGCTGGAGAAGAAAGGATTTAGTTTCAGCCTTCTATGTGTAGCTATCCAGTTTCACCAGAACCATGGTCAAGATACATTGAACCCAGAAACCAGAAGTGAGAGATTATCTGGGCTTTACAACAAAATCTGGTTTCAGGGTAGCCTGCACTACAGGGCAAAACTCTGTATCACCAAAAAGAAATAAAGAATGTTAACTAAACAAAGCAAAAGGATGCCTTACAAAATGAAAGAAGATGCAGTAAATCACATAAGTGATAAGGGTCTAATATTCCAAATGTATAAAAACTCTTAAAACTCAATAAAAATACAAAAACCCAGCTAAAAATAAATAAAGTTCTTGAATAGACATTTCTTCTAAGGAGCTATACAAAAACCCAAACTCCATTGAGACAAGCTTCACACTTCCTTTGATGACTGTAACAATCGTATGTTGATGAGGATATGGTGAGATTGACATCCTCTTTCACAGATGTTGGGAATATAAATTGGTTCAGGCTATTTTGGAAAAGATTTTAAAATATAGAGTTACCACATGGCACAGTTGGCACACATCTAGCTATTCAACTGAAAGAATAGAAAAAGTGTCCAAGAAAATCCAAGGATAACTATTTATACCAACATTATTAACAAAAGACAAAAGAAAATATAGCCAAGACAGCTATCAATTTTTAATGTACACATAGAATGTGCTAGATCACTGCAATGGAATATTATTGGACTATATGATAATGAACCTGTCATAGTAATGGTATAGCATAGATAAATCTTCTCTTCTTCCTCCCACTCTGCTCCCATAGAGGGTAGGGCCCTCCATGGGGCTTCGCAAATTCGACAACATCATCCTCGGCCGGGCCTAGGCCCTCCCCCATGTGTCCAGGCCTAGAGAGCATCCCTTCATGTGGGATGGGCTCTCAAAGTCCCTTCTTATACCAGGTAAAAATATTGATCCACTACCAAAGGCCCCATAGGGTGCTGACGCCTCCTCATTGACATCCACTTTCAGGAGTCTGGATCAGTCCCATGATGGCCTCCAAGACAGCAGATTGGGTGCCATGTGCTCCCACTTGTTCAGATCAACTATTTATTTCGGTTTCATCTGCTTGGCCCTGACCCCCTTGATCTTCATTTCTCCCTTTCTGGAACTGGGTTCCAGAGTTCAGTTCAGTGTATAGCTGTGGGTGTCTTCCTCTGTTTCTAATAGCAACTGGATGAGGGCTCTAGGATGGCATATAAAGTAGTCATCAGTATCATTATAGGGGAAGGAAATTTAGGTTATCCTCTCCACCATTGCCTAGATTGTCACTTGGTGTCATCCTTGTAGATCTCTGGAAATCTCCCTAGTGCCAGATCACTCCTCCATTTCCTCCTCTCCCCTCCTCACGTTCTGCCAGCTCCCTCTCCCCTACCTTCATGCTCCCAATTAGCTCAGGAGATCCTGGCCCTTCCCATTCTCCGGGGACCATGCATTTTTCTCTTAGAGTCCTTGTTTCCTAGTTCCTTTGGGGAAGAGGATTGTAGGCTGGTAACCGTTTGTTCTATGTCTAAAATTCATATATGAGTGAGTACATACCATGTTTGTCTTTTTGTGACTGGGTTTCCTCACTCAGGATAGTTTCTTCTAGTTCCATCCATTAGCCTGGTAATTTCAAGATTCCGTTGCTTTTTTCTGCTGAGTAGTACTCCTCCTACTACTCAGTACTTCTACTGAGTAAATGTACCACATTTTCTCTATCCATTCTTCAGTTGAGGGACATCTAGGTTGCTTCCAGTTTCTGGCTATTATGAACAACGCTGCTATGAACATGGTTGAACATATGTCCTTGTTGTATGAATGTGCATAATTTGGGTATATGACCAAGAGAGGAATTGCTGGATCTTGAGGTAGACTGATTCCCATTTTCCTGAGTAAGGGCCATACTGATTTCCAGAGTGGTCTTACAAGTTTGCACTCCCACCAACCATGGAGGAGTGATGCTTTTTCTCCATATTCTCTCCAGCATAGATTGTCATTGGTGTTTTTGATTTTAGCCATTCTGGAAGGTGTAAGATGGTATCTCAGAGTTGTTTTGACTTGCATTTCTCTGATGGCTAAGGATTTTGAGCACTTTCTTAAATGTCTTTCAGGAATTTTAGATTCTTCTGTTGAGAATTCTCTATTTAGTTCTGAGCTCCACTTTTTAATTTCATTGATTGGTGTTTTGGTGGCTAGCTTCTTGAGATCTTGTATATTTTGGAAATCAGCCCTCTGTCAGATGTGGGGTTGGTGAAGATCTTTTCCCATTCTGTGGGCTGTTGTTTTGTCTTACTGACCGTGTCCTTTGCCTTACAAAAGCTTCTCAGTTTCAGGAGGTCCTATTTATTAATTGTAGACCTCAATGTTTGTGCTACTGGTGTTATGTTCAGGAAGTGTTCTCCTGTGCTAATACATTCAAGGGTATCTCCCACTTTCTTTTCTAGAAGGTTCAGTTTGACTGGATTTATGTTGAGATCTTTGATCCATTTGGACTTAAGTTTTGTGCATGGTGACAAATCAATCTTCTGCATGTCCAAATCTAGTTGTGCCAGCACCTTTTGTTGAAGATGCTATCTTTCTTCCATTGTATAGATTTAGCATCTTTGTCGAAAATCAGGAGTTCATAGGTGTGTGGTTAATATCAGGATTTTCTATTGGATGCCATTGGTCTATCTGTCTATTTTTGTGCCAATACCAACTGTTTTCAGGACTATGGCTATATAATAGAGCTTGAAGTCAGGGCTTCCAGAGGTTCTTTTATTGTACAGGGATTGTTTGACTATCCTGGGTCTTTTGTTTTTCCATATAAAGTTGAGTATTGTTCTTTCAAGATCTGTGAAGAACTGTGTTGGGATTTTGATGTGGATTGTGTTGAATCTGTAAATTGCTTTTGGCAAGATTGGGGCGTGCACGTGCACACACACACACACACACACACACACACACACACACACACACACACACACACCACACGACACAGAGACTTATCATTAATTACCAAAGCTTAGCCTACAGCTTCGAATTGTTCCACTAGCTCTCATAACTTGAATTAGCCCAGTTATATATTAACCTGTGCTATGCTTCGTATGTTTTTACCTCTTTTCCATCTTGCACCCCATTTCCTCTGCATGTCCTCTGTCATCTCTCCGGCACCTAGGTTAATCTCTTCTACCTCTCTGTATGCCTGGATGTCCTGCCTAAACTCTTCCTGCCTAGTTATTGGCCATTCGGTTCTTTATTAAACCAATCAGATGGCACCTTGGCAAAGATACATCTTCACGGTGTACAAAAGAATTATTCCACAATACTTTCTTCTTCCATAATAGTCTTCAGGCCCCTTCTCCGTTTTAATTACTGATATGTAAATCATTAGATAGTCATGACACCACATTGTTATATTTATTATTTTTAAACATAGACTTACAGATTTACTGTAAACCTTGGATCTGACAATTACTTCCAACTTCCAGATGCTATCAGACTGAAGACATGTCTGTCTTGATGACAACATAGCCATGTTCTGGGTCTTGAGGGAGCATGTCGTTTCCAAGTCAGATCTTACTGAGAACAAGAAGTTGATTCCTCCAGAAAACAAGGATGAGTAGGAAAGAGGAAAGCCAAAGTGAATTACATGTTCTTCACAGTTCAGTGAATCTTCAGCCATGTTTGTGTATCAGTATGATTTATACAAACGCTTACAGATGGCCACATCACAGAGAAACTTTAAGATCAAAATAAGCGTACTATGTTTTATATCAGATTTGGGAGGTATATTTTTTTTTTATCTTTTTATTTTAGAAGCACTCTTATTTACACATCCATACCCCAATTCCCTTGCGCTCCCATCTTCCCATGCTCCCCACCGACTCCCCCAACCCCCTCTACTCCCCAAGGATAGTGAGGCCCTCCATGAGGGACCATCGAAGTCTGTCACATCATCTGGGGGAGGGCCTAGGCTCTCTTTCATGTATCTGGGCTGCAGTAGTATTCCTCCATAGGGAATGGGCTCCCAATATTCATTTTTTCACTAGGGATAAACACTGGATGCACTGTTAGAGGTCCCATAGACTGCCCAGGCCTCCTAGTTGGCATACACATACAGAGGGCTTGGTTCAGTCCAATGCTGGTTCCCAAGCTTTATGACTAGGATCTCCATGCTTTCACTAGGTCAGGTCAACTGTTTCTGTGGGTTTCTCCAGCACAGTCTTGGCTTCTTTGCTCATCCCTCCTCCCTCTCCGCAACTGGATTCCAGGAGTATGGCTCAGTGTTTAGCTGTAGGTGCTGCCTTCTGCTTCGATCAGCTACTGAATGAAGGCTGTTCAGGGGGCCTGGTTTGGTCCTATGTTGGTTCCCCAGCTGTCAGACTGGGCCCATGAGTTCCCACTTGCTCAGGTCAGGTGTTTCTGTGGGTTTTCCTGGTGTGGTCTTGATCCCTTTGTTCATTACTCGTCCCTCTCTGAAACTGGATTCCTTGAGTTTGGCTCAGTGCTTGGCTGTGGATCTCTGCTTCTGCTTCCATCACCTACTGGATGAAGGCTCTAGGATGGCATTTAAGGTAGTCATCATTCTCATTATAGGGGACAGGCATTTAAGGTAGCCTCTCCATTATTGCTTAGGGTCCTAGTTGGGGGTCATCCTTTTGGATCTCTCTGAAAATCTATGCACCAAATACAAAGTACCCACATTCGTAAAAGAAAAGTTACTAAAACTCAAATCACACATTAAACCTCGCATGCTTAGAGTGGGAGACTTCAACACCCCACTCTCACCACTGAACAGGACTACTAGATAGAAACTTAACAAAGCAACAAAAGAACTAGCAGAAGTTATGACAATTGAATTTAACAGACATCTATAGAACATTCCATTCAAACACAAAAGAATATACCTTCTTCTCCGTGCCACATGGAACCTTGTCTAAAATCGACCACATACTCAGCAATACAGCAAACCTCAACAGATACAAAAAAAATGGAATTACCCCCTGTATCTTATCAGACCACCACAGCTTAAAGTTGGAATTCAATAACAACACAAATAGCAGAAATCCCACAAACTCATGGAAATTGAGCAATGCTCAACTGCATCACTCCTGGGTAAAGGAAGAAATCAAAGAAGAAATCAAAGACTTCCTGAATTCAATGAAACTGAAGGCACAACATACCCGAAACTATGGGGCACTCTGAAAACAGTGCTAAGAGGAAAGTTCATAGCACTAAGTGCCCACATGAAGAAACTGGATAATGGCCACACTAGAGAATTAACAGAACACCTGAAATCTCTTGAACAAAAAGAAGCAAACTCACCCAGGAGGAGTAGATGCCAAGAAATAATCAAATTGTGAGGTATATTTTTAAAATGTGATCATGTATATCATTTCAGTTATCATCTATTCCTATCTGTCCCTTCAGTATGAGCACATATTTCCTGAGTAATTTGTTTTTCATTTCTGTGCTTGTATATCAATTTACATAATATGGGCATGACTTCTCATACTGACAAAGATATTACCAGTTCCTGGTCAGTTTTTGTTTGTTTTTCATGTTTCATCCATTTCCCACAGAAAGATAGTAACATCTAAATTATTCATTAATTTTAGCTGCAAACTACATCCTTGCTGTTTAATGAAAAATTTCTGTGTTTGGACTCCAGCTTCATCATTAAGAGGAATAAATAGGTAGGGGAGTTTCTTACTAATAGCTAGTAAAGCTAAAATTTATTTGTGCAAAATGATCTTGGGGCCAGAGTAGATCTTAAGATTAAGATAGCTATTGCCTGTCCTACGTCCTAAACAAGAACATTGGTAGTTAACTTACAAGGAACAGAACAAATGGCTGGTCAACATCAACCCAATTTTGGACATTTAAAGCTTGGTACATCTTGTTTGTTGAACAGAGGGACCACTTAACTCTAATAGCTATTTTCAGGGTCAAATTTATTTTAAACTTTGAGCCATAAAAAAATAGTGGTCACAAATGTTCTCAAAGCAACAGGGATTCTAATGTGAACAGGGTAAGAAATGAGGTGTTCATTAGACCTAGGCCACTAGGCAAATAGAATGTTGAACCCAGTATGAAGAGTTCCTGACAGATAGTACTAGAGAGACTTTGCCACTATCTGACTAAACCTCTCTAAGCAATATGCCATAATACAAATAAGCTTCAAGGCCATGATATCCTTTAGCATATTCAACAATAAATACAATAATAAACATCATGACTAAAGTTATGATGTTTAGATATCCAAATTTTGGAATTATTTCTATAATTTCAGAGGTTTAGTTTGTTTAGTTTATTTTCATCATGGTGGAGAACATGGTGGCACACAGGCAAACATGTTGCTGGAGAGTTCTATGAGAGTTCTACATCTGGATCCACAGGAAGTGGGAAAACAGAGACAGAGAGACAGAGAGCCTGGCATGGGCTTTATGAAACTTAAAGCCCACCACAGTGCCACACTTGTTCCAACAAGGCCACATCTGCTCTAACAAGGTCACACCTCCTAATTCCTCTCAAGTAGTGCCACTCCTTAATGACCAAGCATTCAAATATAAGAGCCTATGGGGGCCATTCCCATTCAAACACTACGCTATCCATTGAGTTGGATTTAAGAAACACATTTTTTTTTAAGAAAGGATAATAACACCAAATTTAGAAGGAAAATCTTAGAGAAAGAAGCTACAAAAATTTCAACAACTACATGAAATTGAGTGGAGAGAAGGTGTTTGTAGTGATTAAATGGACTTAAAGGAACATCAAGAGCACACACCAGTGCACAGATGGTCATTTAAAACCAGGTTTAAATAAACTTGGTGATAGAGAAAACTTGAATACAATGAATACTATAGCAATTCACAATTTATTTACTTTATTATGCTGTAATAGTAATATTATGGCTTCATTTAAAAAGAAATCATTATCAATTGATTATATAATAAAATTCACTGGGTGGTGGTGTCTCAAGCCTTTAATCCCAGGATTTAGGAGGCAGAGGCAGGTGGATCTCTGTGAGTTCAAGACCAGTCAGGTCTACAAGAGCTAGTTTCAGGACAGCCTCCAAAGCCACAGAGAAACTTTGTCTCAAAACCGAGGCCCCCTGCCCCAAAATAAAATTGTAATTTACTCTAATATACTTGAGAAAAATCCAGAAATAAAGATGAAAAATGGATAGTAGAACAGTGATATTTCTTGAAGTAAACAATTGATGTTCATCATGTTATGTATTGACTGTTTTAAAGTTTTCTTTTATATTAAAAATTGAGATTATAATTTAATTAAAGCATTTCTCCCTCCCCTTTCCTCCCTCCAAACACTCCCATGAACTCCTCCTTGCTCTCCTTCAAATTTATGGCCTTGTTTTTACTAATTGTTTATATATATAGACATTTATTTCCCCTAAGACAAGAACTTCACTTAAGGATCTTCAGAGAAGCCCCAGAAGGAAGTGGCTATGATAGTTCCATATACGATCCAAAATAGAGGAGGTATCAAGTATCAATTAAACATCACAATGGAGTCACCAATAATTATGTATACTTGTCTATAAAATGGTAACGAATAATAGCAACTTATACTTACTGACCACTGGCTTTGTGGTCCTCCATTGCCATAGTCAACCTTTGTTATAATCTTATGAACTGACACCATCATTTTAATTTCACAAATGAGAAAACTAAGTAAGAGTCGGTTGAGCAATTTTCCATGGCTAATTTGTAACGTTGTTGATTCTAAGCCTGTGATTTTATCACCCTAGTCTTTAAAAATGAACAAGAAATATTTCATTTTATTCACATATGAATTCCTAGTGAATGTCTAGTGTGATGATTGATGACTTGGAATTAATTGAAATACTGATTGACAAGTTGTAAATACCTATAATTTCTGTTGATGGAAATTTCTTTCAAAAGTCACCAAAACAATAATTTCTCTTTCTAACCACACTGCTTTCAAATATGCTCATGGATTTGGACCGTGAGTCTTGTATGCTATTTGCTGCAATGAAGGTCATTGTTTCTTGGAATTGGATACCAGGACATTTATGTGTTAGCTCATATCCCTGAACTAACACATCATATTTACCCAAAAAGGTTTTGGTTATGTCCTCCAGAATGAGCCTATTGTAGTATTATTCTGGGCTCATTTAATGTCAGTCCTGTTCTACTCTCCAGAAATGTCTGTTGTCCAACTGGATCTGTATAATCTCAGTTCTTTACTCTTAGCTCGGTAACTGAAGATTGCCCATCTTCAACCTTCAGGTCAAACATAAGACTCTAAGGAAACTTTCACACTATTTGATTACCCTGTAACTTTAAGCTCTGTTCTAGGATGTCTCTGTCACTGTGTTTCCTTCCCCAATAACATGTCATCTTAGTTATCTTGGGCTGCTGAAACAAAATGACATCAATTATGTAGCCTGTAAATAAACTATTTCTTACAGTTCTAATAGCTGTAAATTACAAAATGAAGATGTTGGTGAATTTAAAACTTGCTAAGGGTCTACTATCTGCCTCAACTATTTGTGCCCTTACATATTACAAGGAGCTATCTATCTTTGTCTTCCCTTTTATAAGGACACAATTACAAATTATCCATCCTATTCACATCTCCAGAAGTCATAGCTCCCAATACCACACCCTGGGGATGGTGATTTCAACATATGAATTTTATTAATACAAATGTTCATACTATAGTACTTGACAACTCTCTCCTTTGTTTCCCATGTTCCCTTTCCTATACTTCAGGGACTTCTATTTATTCTGAGAGCCTTCAGTTCTTTGGAGGATAAGGCAAGGAAGAATTAAGTAAATAAGCAATTCCATGGATAGGATATATAGCATAAATGTTAATTCATTTAGAGTCTAAATGTCTATCATATAGCCTGAGTAATGTCAAACAGTCAAAAAAACACCAAACCCCCAAACTTACCATTAATAAAACAAACTATAACATGCTATCAAGGATATTTGGAACCCTTATATACCACAGGAAAGAATGTAAACTGGTGTAGCCATTATAAAGATAACATGGAGTTTCCTCAAAAAACATCTAAAAATGTAACTCTGATATGATTTAGCTATACCACTTCTGGGTATATACCCAGAGGATTCTAAGACCACATGTCACAAATATTTCTAAGAATCCATATTTATTGTAGCATTATTCACAACACCCATGTTTCAGAATTTGCCTAAGTACCTATCAACAGCATAATCAATAAAGAAAATGCAGTATATGTGTGCAATGGATTTTAATTCAGCCTTCAAGGAGAACAAAACTATGTAATTTGTTAGAAAGTTGATGCAACTGGAGATAATCATGTTAAAAACAAGCCAAATCACAGAAAAGACAAGCACTACATGCTTTCTTTCATTTTTCAGTACTAGAATTCTTTATATATGTTTATTTAAAAGCATACATGAATGAGTAGAGGAAGGGAGGGCACTAGTGGGAGGTAGAAAGTGTTGAGGACAAGGGGAAGGGGACATAAGAGAGATTGGGTCAAATACACAATATACTTGAAAGAAATGATATGAAGCCCTACACTATGTAACATAAATATGCAGCAATAAAGACTGAAAAAGAGGTCTAAAACTCTTTGGATAGTAAATAGATGAGTATGCTATTTGTATCCAGTAATAGCTGCATGTAGACGAAGGGAGCCGCTGGAGCAGTCACCAGTGGCCGGTTTGCTGTTTCTATGCACTTCCTGGTAGTGTTTTCCCTGAATATTTAAAATGTGTACTTTCATTTTCCTTGTTGACAAGATGTTCTTCCATTAGAGTTGACTATACATCTCTGATACTAGATCATGTTCTGGGTACAAATATTTCCCTCTATTGAAACAGAGAACACTGGGACTCCAGGTACCAGCAGGAAAACTGAAAGGACAGAAATGATTAACTCCAGTGGGTTTTGCTTTTCCATTCTGCTTGTGACTGAGTGGGAATGGGTCTTCTGTTTGGCTCTTGTCAGTGTTTCTATAAAATAGTCTTTGACAGGATGATAGATGTGCATCAGAAACTTGTTTCTTTCCCTTTTGCTTTTTAAATTTTAAATGTTTTATGCTTTGCGAATTTTATACATGAGTACTATATTTCATTTTCACCCTTCCCCCCTTCCTGCAACTTCTACCATGTCCCCCCAACTCCCTCTCCAATTTATGACTTCTTTTCTACTTATTATTGCCCTGTTCATATGTATTTAGAGATGACCACGTGGGACTGGATAGCCTATTTTGGAGCTTGTCCCTGAAGAAACACGATTCTATTGTCTGTAGCTTTTCATCTAGGGTTGGGACATTATAAAATCTATGCCATCCACATTGTTATGCCAACTGGTGTTGTCATTGTGCTGGTCTTGTTTAGGCAAACATATTGTTGAGATTCATGGGGGCAAGTTGAGGGTAAGGCTGTACTGCTGAAGATACCATTCACTTCAGACACAGGACTTGGAGGAACTGAGCTGGAACTGACCTGGGAGTCTCCTCTCTGGGAACTAGCTCTCATAGTTTCAGAAGGTGTTATGCAAGATGCCAAGGAAGAAAAGTAATCAATAGTCCCACCTAGCTAATGGTAAAACCTATGATCCACAAAGACTGGACTAGCATGTTATCCTTAATGGTGCAATACTGTTTGCTTTAGTTTTGGAATAACCAGCAGTGGTCTAATTGGACTTCAGGCTCATTCAAAAGAGAAAACTCATGGCTAATACTGCAAAGCTAGTCAACTATGCATCAAAATTTTTTAATGAACAGAAAAGTGATAGGGCTGGATAGCATGGGATAAATGAATGAAACCATAGAACCCAGTGGCCATCTCTCATTTTAGTTACATGATTTTAACGAGGTCAATTTCCAAGGAAGCTAATATCAAACTAAGTCATACAAAATATTCTTTCAGCAGAATATTATCATGTTAATAAACTTTCTTTTCCATCTGAATTACATTAGACCTTTTTACCATTTGCTTTCCTTTTTTAGCACAATTACTTATTATTTCAATTTTATCTTATTATCACTCATAAAAGGTTTCACACAGAATTTAGCATATTCGTTATTACTTGTTACCATTGCCATGGAGGTCCAATTATTAATTTTAGAATAATAAAGCAAGCTTTCAAATATTTCATACACAGCACCTCCAAAGACAATGGTTACCATAGACACAAAACCATGTTACAGCATCATTTGCCTGTGGGGAACTGAGGAAAGTATATCATTCCCCTCTTCTAGTTGTGAGACTGTAACTACTGGTACAAAATTCTAGCTTCATCTACTCCATAATGAGCTGGGAAAGGATGCAACTGATCACCATAGATTTAAATTGTTTTAGTCCATATTAAGAAACTAAGTTAGATATTATGTGGAATTATAACACAGGTAAAAGGCAAAGTGATGATGGAGCAGAAATCAGCAACTTTGTGGAGGAAGTCAATCTAAAAGAGAGAACTGAGCACAAGGGCAGAAAAGTAGCATTAAGTGGCCACATGGAGAGACAGGAGAGACAACAGGCCACATGTTCATTTCCATCAGACCTGTAAGTCACTTCTTATCAGAGGGATCTGTTCTGAAGGTTTTCCCAGTACATTTTAATTAATATAATCCCAGAGACTGTTTTCATTTGTTTCAATCAAATACCCTCCAGGTTCTACCACAACCCATGACACTTTGGCAAAACATGAGGCAAAGTATCCAGTTTTATGTTTAGAAAGGAGGACTCGGCTTGCACTATATGGGGAAATGTCACTCGTGGTCAAACTACTCAACAGAACTGGCCCTGCTCTAGGAAGGCCAGGTGTTTATTTCTGTTTATTTTTATTTCTAATCATTAGCAACAGCACCACTGTAGACTCTGCCAGTGAAGTAAGAAGTGGAGATGAACTAAATGGGCTAAGATTCCAGATTAATTCCAATAATACTTTAATAGCACTTCTGCTTCTCATCTGGTGCCTACAAATGTGGAGCTCTGCATCTTGCCCTTTTTACTGAAGTGTCTTTGTGTGTGCTTGTTCACTATCATGCACTTACCTCCACCATAACACTTTGTTCTATGACTTTGTTCTATGCCCTTCATGAGAGTGTGCTCAATAACAAACTCTGGGCAGGTCTTTTTGTTCTTGGCATTCCCGGTGCCTTGTGAAAGGCTCAACTCAGACTAGACATTCAGTAAGTAGTTTTTGAGTGAATAACAGGCAATATACCTTCTTCAGGATTTCACATTTATGAGAGCTCTCCAAATCCCACATATTATGGTTTGAATGTAAAATATCCCCGCAAAAGTTCATGTTTCAAGTTTGTTTCTAAGCTGATGGCACCCTTTTCGGAGACTGTGGTACTTTACAGAGGTTGTCTCTAGCTAGCTGAAGCAGGTTACTCAGGGCAGGCTATTGGGTGTTATAGGCTGGCCCTTGGTTCCTGCCATGTTCCAGCCTATTCCTATATGGGTGTTAAGAGCCTCTGCTGTATGCTTCCATTGCTGTGAAGCAGGCTGTCAGATAACAAGCTGGCTACATGGCTTTCCCGCCACAAACACTCAACCCCACTGACATCATATGCCACAATAAATATTTCTTCTTATAAGTTATTTTTGTCATGTATTTGGTCATAGTGATGTAAATAAAACATACAAAATTACTGATAGGACAAGTTACTCCAAAGTGTGAAAAAAGAGGCTTGTGAATGTGAAGTTTAGGTATACTATCTTGAAATTAACTCCATTTGTCATTGACAGGGGACTGTTTCTAAGGGAAATACATGCCCAAAGCTATGGGGTACGAACAGGACAAGAAGATGAGCACATAATTCTTCCTGGATCAGAAGCTGATGTCAGAACTCAGAGCTGACAGGCTGAGTGCAGTAGTAAAACTTCCACATCCTTCAAGCATAACAGCTTGAAAATGTCCTTGGAACACAGTGTGAGCAAAAAGGGGTGTATTTTTCAAAACTTTGAAAAGCTATTCTAACAGCAACAGAGTGCAAATGTTTTAAAGGAGCCCAGAGACTATGAATAGGCTGTTCCACCATTGTGTCGGCTTTCTCAATAAGTTGAAATGTAGTTTTAACCACAAAACGTACAGCCAACTGGTTTTGACTCTTTCTAGCTTTGGTCAGTTTGTTGGAAAAGAAAATCTCCGAGTGCATTTGGATGACCCAGTGAAGCCAAGTGCAAAAATGACCCTGAATTTTGATACAGTGGTAAGAAAATGTGGAGAGCTCTTTCACCTCCTCAAAGTGCATAATCAAGTTAATAGAGTAAAAGACCGCTAAATTCAGAAGGGAACTAAATGGATTGGAATTTAACTTACCTTACAAATGAAGATGCATTTGAAGAGTACTAAAGTAACTTGATCAAGGCATCAAAACTGTTTGTATTCTGACATCATCAGACATATAAAAAATAAGAAACAACATGATAAGCTTAGTGCACAATATTTGTAGTGATATTTTCTCTGCATGTGGTACATAAGCAAGAATACTACTCCAGGCTTCCTAGCAATTACACATCAGAGGAAATTAAGGCTGACTAACCTTGACTATGTTTCAAATATATATGAAGCAATAGTTCAGGAGAACACAAGATTTCTCTAAGCTAATACCGAGGCTTTCTTCATTTTATAGTCACATTTTGACACAGAGTAATGAATGATGAATATAGAATGAACTGTAATGATGATAATGAATATAGAAATGAATGGTAGCTCTGATAACATGTTAATACAAGTGTTTTGGTTAATCTAAGTGTCAGCTTGACTGGATTTAGAATAACCATGGAAATGTATCTCTAGGTATGACTATGAGGGTATTTTCTGAAAGATTTAACTGAAGAGGAAGACCTACACTGTATGTGGGCAGTACCATATTATGGGCTAGGATACTAACCTGAATAAAAGATAACTGTATATGAACATTCACTCTTCTCTGCTTCCTGACTGTGGGTGCCATGTGACCAGCTGCCTCATGCTCCTGTTGCCATGACTTCTCAGCCATGATGGACCACATTCTGGAACTGTGAGTCAAAGTTAGCCCTTCCTTCCTTCAGTTGCTATTGATAGGTATTTTCCTCACAGCAATGGAAAGGGTTACTAATACAATAGGCTGTGAAATAATTCAATAAAACAATGTCATGGTTGAGGGGAACACAGGACCTCTCTGATGGCCTGACTTAAACTGGTCTAAGGTTCAAGTTTAGGTTACTCAGAAATATAACTTCAACTCAGGAAAATGTCTGCAACTATTATTTATTAAATGCAATTTTTGAAAACTTATTTTACAGAGTAGAATGAAAGTTACATTTTATGAGAAGTTTCTGGGAGTTTGACTCCTTGGTGAGTGATACATGTGTATGTGTGTGTATGTATATATGTGTGTGTGCATGTATGTGTGTGTGTATATGTGTATATGTAAGTGTGTGTGGATGTGTATGAATATGTGTGTTTTTATGTGTATGCATGTTTGTGTGTATATATATATGTGTGTGCATATGTATGTATATGTATATATGTGCATGTATGTGTATGTATACATGTCTACTTATGTATATATGTGTATGGATATAAATATATGTGTATTTATATGTGCATTTACACATATATTTACACACACATATATAAGTATATATATACATATATATACATTTTAATTATTAAATGAGGTAAGATTTGGGGCTAATGTTATTAGATGTTTATTCACATAACAGTCAAATTTAATGCATGCATGACCATTGTTTTAAAACTTGGGTTTCTTAAACTCATGAAGGAGTTAATTAAGTAAGTGTGGTGATATATTGTCAATGATCTATTAAAGCTTGCCTGGAGATCAGAATGCAAAGCGAGCCACAGCCATAGAGATCAGGCAGTGCTGGTACACTCCTTTAATCCCAGTAGCCATACTAGTTAGCCATAGAAGCTGGATGGTGGTGGTGCACGCCTTTAATCCCAGGACTCAGAAGACAGAGGCAGATGGATCTCTGTGAGTTCAAGGCCACCTAGGGCTATTTGAGAGTTAATCATTCTAAAGGAAAAACAGAGCTCACACCTTTAATCCCAGCACTAGGTAGGTATACAAAGCAGGAGCAGAGTCTCAGATAGGGCATTCAGTCTCCAGCCATGCTGAGGATTTGTGGAGACAGGATTACCCTTTCAGTCTGAGGTAGAGGTAAGAGCTAGTGGCTGGATGCTTTGCTTTTGTGGTCTTCAGCTTGAATCCCAATTTCTGTCTCTGGGTTTTTATTATTCCTACTGCAAGTCACACCTAAGGACTGGTGTCACGGCTCATTGTAGAAAGCTGGTTTAGCATGCATGAGAGTTTAGATTCAATTCTTATTACTGCCCAAACTGCAAAGCAAGGAAGTGATGTTTATTCAAGCAATGGTTGTGGGTGTACAGAGTCATGGAGGGAGAGCTCGCATCCTCTTCATGGCTTTACCATCCAAATTTCAGTGGTCCTTGGCAGATGGCAACTTTAAAAAATGGTTTCTATCTTTAGGGAGTTATCAAGTCAGGAGATGGCACAACCAATTTAATAGAGAATCTAAAGAACAATGATATTAGGCATTGAGGATCATAAAATGAATATATAAATATGAAAAGCCAATAAATCAATATCCATTGGAAATAATGCATCATATTCCAACAGACACAGTTCCTATTTCCCCAGATGAGATCCATTTGCTTTATTGTCAGTTTTCCATGACTTTTCTGTAAAATATTCAAAGACAATAATGCTCAGAGAATTATGAAATACTTGCTACAAAAGCATTTCTGGCTAATATTACTTACATGTGTCAACAATTTTCATGCCTAAAACTATTTCTTTGGGACGTTAGCATATTTTTTCTTTCATCTGTCCTAGGTGTTTTTCTTAGAAGAGTATATTAATCTAGGCTTGATTTCACTGGGATACTATTCAATAACTTTTGCTGTCTAATTGTACCCATAGTCTCCCATGTAGCTCAGTCAGGGAAAAGTGACAGAAGCATGTCTGAAATACATCTCCATTTGTATAACAATCCTCCCCTACTCTTAGTCAGAAAACTCACTTTCCAGCCTTCTCTTCTGACTCCTACCATTCCTCCTATAAATCATTGTTTCTCAACTTAGGCTCTCTTGTGGATGGTTCTCTTCTTCACGGTAAGTAAAGATAATACCCAGAAGCTACACACAACATGCCAGCGGTACTTACCATATTTTGACACCAAAAAAATGTCTCCAGACACTGCCCAGTGTCTCTTCTGATTGAGAACTACTGAAAAAATAAGAGAGGTGCTATGAAAAGTAGGGCTGGAGATACTCACAAAGGAATTCAAGTGTCCATGCCAAGTCAGTGAATGATTTTAAGTTCAATGTGATGCAATTTTAACTTTAAAATATTGCACTAAAATTGACAAAAGTTAAGTGTTTGGGGAAGTGATGCAATACCTTGGAAAGGGCTAAGGGTAGCCTCATGGGGATTAAGGCACTGAACCAATGCAGGAGACAGTAGGGAAGGGCACAGTAGATTGATTCTCCTTGTGGCTGAAAGAAATAGAGGTGTCAAGCAAGACTTACAACCTTCTGATCCATCAAACCTTGACAGTCACTGAATTCCAAAAGAAGAAAAATGAAAAGAGGCATGTGGTAGATGAGACACTAAGTCTGAAAATGTAGAATGTGAAGATGGATAGGGCAGGCAAATGTGAAACAATTATTTGGCACATATGGGTGGTTTCATGCTGGGCATGTTTCTGTGGAAATTGTTAGATACTTATTCCAAATGACTCTAAAGCAAAGGCTGAAAGTTCTGAGAAGTCATGTCATGTCTGAAGCAAAGAGAAGAGGGTGAGAGCTTGGACTTCCTATCTAAGATAAAGTCAGCCTGCAAGGCTACAATTACTAGACTCCTGGTGTTTTTCTCTCCATAGTCTAAGGAATACACAGAATGGAAGAGGAAGTCCTCAATCTGCCTGCCATTGTGACTAAACTTGGATAGACTTCTTGCTCCTGGAGCCATCCTTGGAACATTTACCTTAAAAGTGTGTACTGCCAACTTTCTCTCTCCCTTGTGGTGTAAATGTGTATAAAAGCTTCTTCTTGGTTTTACAACTCAGAGATGTCTTTTAACCCATGCCTTTTTAACAGGGCCCCAGACCTTAGCACAACTGACTCGATGACGGAAGTGCCATTCAAGCTATAAAACTCAGCACATAGACAGTACCACCTGCCAAAATGAAAACAAAGGCCTAATTCATCTAAGTCCATAGTTATGGGAAAGTCTCTAAATGTATTAACAAAAGACTTTGCCTTTTGGCTTCTGTAGTTCTGCTTCTGGCTATCTATTCTTGTTAACTGCAGTATGTCAACCCAGATCATGGTTTCTATGCTTAAAAGCTCACCCTGAGAAAGGCTCAGTGCCTCCCTGGGATCCTAAACACACAGTGTAGTTGCCAGTCACCTAATAAAGACTTTCTATTGGCTTAAACCCATGTATGAGCAGCCTTCTCTGGTGAATATCCTACAACACCTTTAAAGCACGACGTGAGGGGAGGCCTTCTGATATTTGCCTCCTAGTCTCTCTGGAAAGGTCTAAACCTAGTTTCCTTTGGTGGCAACAGATAGAATAATCTCCATAAAGAAAAGATGAAAATTTAGTACTCAATCTGTCCCATAGCTTCTATCAGTCAACCATTTGATGCTCTCTTACTAGTCTGCTAGTTGACCTCAGTGCTTGTGACCTCCTGCTACCTCTTTCTTCAGAGGAATACAGTTATGTGTTTTGGTCTCTTGTTTCTAGTGCAGTGGCATGGAAGAAAGTCTTCCTTTTCCTCAGGGCTCCTGGCAGCTGATGCAATGCTACAGGGGTGTTGGTGGCAATCTTGGCATCTTCCCACAGGAGAAGGCCTGTTTTCAGTGAATATTGCCAGCAGAAAATAAGAAACTGGGTCAAAGAATAATTTCAAAAAATAATCCACAGCCATGCCTGGTGGTGCATGTCTTTAATACCAGCACCAGACCTGGTCTACAGAGTGAGATCCAGTATAGCCAGGCCTATACATAGAAGCCATGTCTCAAACAAACAAACAAACAAAACAGCAAGAGCATTAGAAAACAAAACAAAACAAAAACAACCCCAAAACCAACATCACAAAGAATTCATGACCCTCATTTGCAGCATTTTCTGTATCCCTGGTCCTTCTATATGTTGTTAAATATGCTGTTATTCTGTAAAACAAGTGTCATCCTAGATTTGAGTTAATTTAAGTGATATTAGGTTCTGATATTGATAATTTCATTTGTGTGTTCATGTGTGTGTAGTACTTGGAGAAGAGAGAATAGGGCAGTAGACCCCTTGAAGCTGGAGTTCACTGGTGAGTGTGAGCTGGCTCACATGTGTTCTCTTAACCACTGAGCAATCTCTCTGGTTCCGAGAGTCAATCTTATTATCCATTATGGGTCCATTCACATTTTTCTCTTTCTTTGTGATTTGTTCTTCAATATTTGTTTCTTCAGTATTTGGGATTTATTAATTTCTTTTAAGTTGTCTACTATGTTGTTATACAATGGTTCCAACTGTTCATGAAGGAACTGGATGATTCTGTGTATCTTTCTGGTATCAGTCATTATGTCTGTTTTTCTTTTTCTTTCTTTTTTCTCATTAGTATAAAGGTTTTAAAATTTATTTGTCTTTCCAAAAACCCAACTCTTTGGTGGCTCTCTTGTGGTGTTTTCTTTAGTTCCTTATTTATACCATGGACTTCACTATTCCTCCCATTGTTTTTGGATTTAGTTTGTTCTCCTGGATGTAGCTCAACATGCGATATTAGGCTGCTTATTTGAGACAATGCAACCACTGTTTTTATTTTTTCTGTGTTCCCTTAGAAATGAGAAAGTAAAATATTCATAACTCATACACAGTCTGACGGCACATGTTGTTAAGTGGTAATTACAAATCATTAATAATCTCCTGGTCATACTAGGGAAGGTTGTTGTATTATTTTTCTTGATTTGTAGATCATTATAAATGAAAGATTACAGGATAGGGCAGATAGGAGCTAAAATTCTTGGTCTGCACGACCACAGATCTGTTCTCTTTTAACCACAACCCCAAAGCAATGTTAGACTCTAATTCAGAATCACTTATCTCCTGAAAATTTCTGATAACCCAGGTCACTGTGTAAGGGTTTCTGGGTCACATCACAATGCTACTTGCAGATGTTCTTCCTTCCTTCCTTCAAATCATGTTTGTTTATTTTTTTTAATTTTATTTTATTTTATTAGTTCTAGATAGGGAACAAGCTTATTTCAAGTCCCTTCTCCCTCTCCCTCCCCTCACCCCCAAACTTTCTCCCCCACCCCCAGCCCATCCCCCCAACCCCATCCACCCACTACTCCCCAGGCAGGGTAGGGCCCTCAACGGGAGCTCAGCAAAGTCCACCAAGTCTTCCTATGCTGATCCTGGGCCCTTCCCCATGTGTCCAGGGCCAGAGTGTAACCCTTCATATGGGATGGGCTCTCAAAGTCCCTTTTTGCACCAGGGAAAAATACTAATCCACTACCAGAGGCTCCCTGGAGTGCAGAGGCCTCCTTATTGACATCTATGTTCTGGGGTCTGGATCAGTCTTGTACAGGCCTCCTGGACAGCATCTGGGGTCGATGTGCTCTCCCTTGTTCAGGCCAACAGTTCCTGTGGGTTTCTCCATCCTAGTACAGACCCCTTCGTTCTTCATTCCTCCCTCTCTTCAACTAAATTCCCGATTTCGGCTCATTGTATATCTGTGGATGTCTGTCTCTGTTTCCATCAGCCACTGGGTGAGGGCTCTAGGATGGCATAAAGAGAAGTCATCAATCTCATTTTAGGGGGAGGGTTTTTAGGTTATCCTCTCCACCATTGCCTGGATTGTCAGATCGTGTCATCCTTGTAGGTCTCTGGAGATCTCCCTGGTTCCTGATCCCTTCTCGGGCCTACAGTGGCTCCCTCTGATATCGTTTCTCTCATCTTGCTCTCTTTCCTCTATTCTTCCCCCAACTCAATGTTTCTGCCCCTCCATTTCCTCTCCTCTTCTCCTCTTCTCTTGCTCTTATTGTAGCAGCTCCTTCCCCCCCCCACCCTCATGCCCCCAATTAGTTCGGGAGTTCATGCCATTTCCATTCCTGGGGACCATTTAACCCTTAGAGTCCTTCATGTTTCCTAGTTTCTTTGGTGAAGAGCATTATATACTGGTAGTCTTTTGTTCTATGTCTAAAATTCATATATCAGTGAGTACATACCTTGCTTGTCTTTTTGTGACTGGGTTACCTCACTCAGGATGGTTTCCTCTAGTTCCATCCATTTGCCTGCGAATTTCAAGATTCCATTGCTTTTTTCTGCTGAGTAGTACTCCATTGTATAAATGTACCACATTTTCTCAATCCATTCTTCAATAGAGGGGCATCTAGGTTGTTTCCAGGTTCTGGCTATTACAAACAATGCTGCTATGAACATGGTTGAACATATGTCCTTGTTGTAAGTACATGCCCTATTTGGGTATATACCCAAGAGAGGAATGGCTGGATCTTGAGGTACACTGATTCCCATTTTTCTGAGCAACCGCCATACTGATTTCCAGAGTGGTCTTACAAGATCGCACTCCCACCAGCAATGGAGGAGTGTTCCTTTTTCTCCACATCCTCTCCAGCATAGATTGTCATTGGTGTTTTTTATTTTAGCCATTCTGACAGGCGTGAGATGGTATCTCAGAGTTGTTTTGAGTTGCATTTCTCTGATGGCCAATGATTTTGAGCACTTTTTTAAGTGTCTTTCAGCCATTTCAGATTCCTCTGTTGAGAATTCCCTATTTAGTTCTGCACCCCACTTTTTAATTTCGTTGTTTGGTGTTTTGGTGGCTAGCTTCTTGAGCTCCTTATATATTTTGGAAATCAGTCCTCTGTCAGATGTGGGATCGGTGAAGATCTTTTCCCATTCTGTGGGTGGTCGTTTTATCCTACTGACTGTTTCCTTTGCCTTGCAGAAGCTTCTCAGTTTCAGTAGGTCCCATTTATTAATTGCAGACCTCAATGTCTGTGCTTCTGGCGTAATGTTCAGGAAGTGGTCTCCTGTGCCAATTTGTTCAAGGGTTGTTCCCACTTTCTCTTCTAGAAGATTCAGTGTGGTTGGATTTATGCTGAGATCTTTGATCCATTTGCACTTAAGTTTTGTGCATGGTGACAGGTATGGATCTATCTGTAATTTTCTGCATGTCCGCATCCAATTGTGCCAGCACCATTTGTTGAAGATGCTGTCTTTTTTCCATTGTATAGATTTAGCACCTTTGTCAAAAATAAGGTATCCATAGGTGCGTGGGTCGATATCAGGGTTTTCAATTCGATTCCATTGGTCTATCAGTCTATTTTTGTGCCAATACCAAGCTGTTTTCAGAACTATGGCTCTATAGTAGAGCTTGAAGTCGGGGATGGTGATGCCTCCAGAAGATCCTTTATTGTAAAGAGTTGTTTTGGCTATCCTGGGCTTTTTATTTTTCCATATAAAGTTGAGTATTGTTCTTTCAATGTCTGTGAAAAACTGTGTTGGGATTTTGATGGGGATTGCATTGAATCTGTAGATTGCTTTTGGCAGGATTGCCATTTTTACTATGTTAATTCTACCTATCCATGAGCATGGGAGATCTTTCCATTTTCTGGTATCTTCTTTAATTTCTTTCTTTAAGGTCTCAAAGTTCTTATTGTACAGGTCTTTCACTTTTTTGGTTAGTGTTACCCCCAGGTATTTTATGTTGCTTGTGGATATTGTGAAAGGTGATGTTTCCCTGATTTCTTTCTCATTGGATTTATCATCTGTGTATAGTAGGGCTACTGATTTTTTTGAGTTAATTTTGTATCCTGCTACCTTGCTGAAGGTGTTTATCAGCCGTAGGAGTTCCCTGGTAGAGTTTTTCGGGTCACTAATGTAGACTATCATGTCGTCTGCAAATAGTGAAAGTTTTACTTCATCCTTTCCAATTTGTATCCCTTTGATCCCCTTTTCTTGTCTTATTGCTATAGCCAGAACTTCAAGTACAATATTGAAGAGATATGGAGAGAGTGGACAGCCTTGTCTTGTTCCTGATTTTAGAGGAAACGCTTTGAGTTTCTCTCCATTTACTTTGATGTTGGCTATTGGTTTGGTATATATTGCCTTGATCATGTTTAGATATGTTCCTGTTATTCCTGTTCTCTCCAAGATCTTTATCATGAAGGGATGTTGGATTTTGTCAAAGGCTTTTTCAGCATCTAGTGAGATGATCATGTGGTTTTTCTTTTTAAGTTTGTTTATATAGTGGATTACATTGATGGATTTTCGTATGTTGAACCATCCTTGCATCCCTGGGATAAAGCCTACTTGATCATGGTGGATGATTTTTCTGATATGTTCTTGTATTCGGTTGGCCAATATTTTGTTGAGTATTTTAGCATCGATGTTCATGAGGGATATCGGTCTGTAGTTCTCTTTCTTAGTCATATCTTTGTGAGGCTTGGGTATCAAAGTGATTGTAGCCTCATAGAAAGAGTTTGGCAATATCCCATCTGCTTCTATTGTGTGGAACAGTTTGAGGAGTACTGGAATTAGCTCTTGTTTGAATTTCTGGTAGAATTCTGCAGTGAAGCCATCTGGCCCTGGGCTTTTTTTGGTTGGGAGGCTTTTGATTACTGCTTCTATCTCATTAGGGGTTATAGTTCGATTTAAACTGTCTATCTGATCTTGATTTAATTTTGGTAAGTGATATTTATCCAGAAAGTTGTCCATTTCCTTTAGGTTTTCCAATTTTGTGGAATACAGGTTTTCAAAGTATGACCTAAAGATTCTCTGGATTTCCTCAGTGTCCGTTGTTATGTCTCCCTTTTCATTTCTGATTTTGTTAATTAGCATGCTCTCTCTCTGCCTTTTGGTTAGTTTGGCTAGAGGCTTGTCTATCTTGTTGATCTTCTCAAAGAACCAACTCTTTGTTTCATTGATTCTTTGTACTGTTTTCCTAGTTTCTACTTTGTTGATTTCGGCTCTCAGGTTGATTATTTCCTGGCGTCTACTCCTCCTTGGTGAGTTTGCTTCCTCTTGCTCTAAAGCTTTCAGTTGTTCTGTCAATTCTCTAATGTGACTTTCCTCCAGTTTCTTCATGTGAGCACTTAGTGCTATGAACTTCCCTCTTAGCACTGCTTTCAGGGTGTCCCATAAGTTCGGGTATGTTGTGTCTACATTCTCATTAAATTCTAGAAAGTCTTTGATTTCTTTTTTTATTTCTTCCTCAACCAAGGAATGGTGCAATTGGGAGTTATTCATTTTCCACGTAAATGTAGGTTTTCTGCAATTCGTATTGCTGTTGAATTCTAGCTTTAATGCATGGTGGTCTGATAAGATACAGGGGGTTATTTCAATACTTTTGTACCTGTGGAGGTTTGCTTTGCTGCCAACTATGTGGTCAATTTTTGAGAAGGTTCCATGTGGCGCTGAGAAGAAGGTATATTCTTTTGTGTTTGGATGGAATGTTCTATAGATATCTGTTAAACCCAGTTGTGTCATAACTTCTTTCAGATCCTTTGTTTCTTTGTTAAGTTTCTGTCTAGTAGTTCTGTCCAGTGGTATAAGGGGGGTGTTGAAGTCTCCTACTATAAGTGTGTGTGGTTTTATGTGTGGTTTGAGCTTTAGTAATGTTTCTTTTACAAAAGTGGATGCTTTTGTATTAGGGGCATAGATGTTCAGGATTGAGACTTCGTCTTGATGGACTTTTCCTGTGATGAGTATGAAATGCCCTTCTTTATCTCTTTTGATTGCTTTCAGTTTAAAGTCTAATTTGTTAGATATTAGTATTGCTACCCCAGCTTGTTTCTTGAGCCCATTTGATTGGAAAATCTTTTCCCATCCTTTTACTCTGAGGTATCGCCTGTCTTTGAATTTGAGGTGTGTTTCTTGTAAACAGCAGAAGGATGGATTCTGTCTTCGTATCCATTCTGTTAGCCTGTATCTTTTTATGGGTAAGTTAAGACCATTGACATTCAGGGATATTAACGTCCATTGTTCATTGGTTCTTCTTAGTTTTGGATTTATTGTTGGTGGTATCATTGCGTGTGGATTTTGCCCTTCTGTTTCTTTTTGTGTTTGGTGAAATTCGATTAACTACTGACAGTGTTTTTGTGAGTGTAGTTATGTTCGTTGGGTTGGAGTTTTCCTTCCAGAGCCTTCTGTAGTGCTGGATTTGTTGATATGTATTGTTTAAATCTGTTTTTGTCGTGGAATATCTTGTTTTCTCCATCTATAGTGATTGAAAGTTTTGCTGGGTACAGTAGTCTGGGTTGACATCCATGCTCCCTTAGTGCTTGTAGGGTATCTATCCAAGACCTTCTGGCTTTCAGAGTTTCCATTGAGAAGTCGGGTGTGATTCTGATTGGTTTGCCTTTATATGTTACTTGGCCTTTTTCCTTTGCTGCTCTTAATATTTTCTCTTTATTCTGTAGATTTGGTGTTTTGATTATTATGTGTCGGGGCGACTTCTTTTTGTGGTCCAGTCTGTTTGGTGTCCTGTAAGCTTCTTGTACTTTCATAGGCATATCCTTCTGTAGGTTGGGGAAGTTTTCTTCTATGATTTTGTTGAATATGTTTTCTGTACCTTTGAGCAGTATTTCTTCACCTTCTTCTACACCTATTATTCTTAGGTTTGGCCTTTTTACGGTGTCCCATATTTCCTGGATATTTTGTGTTAGGGTTTTGTTGGACTTGAGGTTCTCTTTGGTGGATGAATGTATATCCTCTAGCGAGTCTTCAGTGGCTGAGATTCTCTCTTCCATCTCTTGAATCCTGTTGGATACACTTACATCTTTAGTTCCTGATCGTTTATCCAACCTTTCCATTTCCAACATGGTCTCATTCTGTGTTTTCTTTATTGTGTGTATTTCAGCTTTCATGTTTTGAACTATTTCAAGAGCTTCCTTCACTTGCTTGGATGTTTTTTCTTGGCTTTCTTTGGATTCTTTAAGAGATTTATTTATTTCTTGAATTTTTTGGTTTGTCTTTTCCTCCAATTCATTTAATTTTTTGTTTGTTTTCTCTTCTATTTCTTTAAGGGATTTTCTTGTTTCCTCTTTAAAGGTCTCTATCAACTTGCTGAGATAATTTTTGAGGTCCATCTCATCTTCATGCTCTGTGTTGGGCTTTTCAGCTCTTGCCGGAGTGGAGTCCCTAGGTTCTGGTGGTGTCATGTTGGTCTTTGTGTTGTTGAGTGAAATCTTATTCTGTCTTCTCCCCATATCCTTTTAGTGGGTGCGGGTGGGTTCTCTCTATCTCCTCTTGTGGCCCAGTGGTGTGTGGGGGCTAGGAATTCGATGTCCACAACTCTAGATGATCTCGACGCTCCTGGTGGTCTCCTCGCTAGTTCCTAGTTTCTTGGTCGTTCGGCGGAATGTAAGAATGGGGTGCTAGCAGATTGGTGGGGCAGGGGGCTCCTCCCTCTCTGGGCGTGTCTGGCCCAAGCCGGCAGGCTCAGGAGGGGGTGGTGGGATGGGGGTGGTGGGGTGTTCTGGTCTGGGGTCGGGAGCGGGCAGGAGCTCACTCACCTAGTTCCAGGTCAGTCTTCGGCGGCGGAATGTAAGAATGGAGTGCTAGCAGATTGGTGGGGCAGAGGGCTCCTCCCTCTCTGGGCGTGTCTGGCCCAAGCCGGCAGGCTCAGGAGGGGGTGGTGGGATGGGGGTGGTGGGGTGTTCTGGTCTGGGGTCGGGAGCGGGCAGGAGCTCACTCACCTAGTTCCAGGTCAGTCTTCGGCGGCGGAATGTAAGAATGGAGTGCTAGCAGATTGGTGGGGCAGAGGGCTCCTCCCTCTCTGGGCGTGTCTGGCCCAAGCCGGCAGGCTCAGGAGGGGGTGGTGGGATGGGGGTGGTGGGGTGTTCTGGCCTGGAGTCGGGAGCGGGCAGGAGCTCACTCACCTAGTTCCAGGTCAGTCTGCGGCGGCGGAATGTAAGAATGGGGTGCTAGCAGATTGGTGGGGCAGAGGGCTCCTCCCTCTCTGGGCGTGTCTGGCCCAAGCCGGCAGGCTCAGGAGGGGGTGGTGGGATGGGGGTGGTGGGGTGTTCTGGTCTGGGGTCGGGAGCGGGCAGGAGCTCACTCACCTAGTTCCAGGTCAGTCTAGTTCCAGGTCAGTCTTCGGCCCAAATCATGTTTTAAGATGTGATTTTTCTGTTATGTGGAAGATCAATGTAATTTCAAAATGTTACAAACTTTTAATTTCTCTCTAAAGCCAGTTTTATTTCAGTGGATGTTCTGGGCCATCAATCACAACTGAGAGCTTAGGATAAAGTTAGTTCACAAAACACAGATAGTTGAGGCGCATCATTGATGAATAAAACATTCACAGAGACAACTAATCAGTGGCTTATAGAGAGAATCAGGTTCACTAGCATAAGATGCATTTCTATAATGCACTGCTTACCTGAATTCACTTTGGTGTATACAGTAGGAAATTAGTGTGGGGCTAGAGGTGACATTTGTCCAATCGCAGCTCTCCTAATCCTTGAACTATTAGCATACATTTTAGGCCAGTTAATTACACTGAATCTTCTCAGATAGTAAGCCAGAAGAGCTCCTTATTTTTATGTCATTCACTTGGATGGAGAAGGTCTTTCAATTCTTTTTCTTGCTAATTAATAAAAATTGCTGTTGTTGAGATTTAATTAGGCATTTTGTTCTTAAATGAAAAAATGTTCTATCATTTTAATCTGTGAGTGGATTGAAGGAAAGGAAGAAAAAAAAACTGGAGGAAAGGCGGTGAAGGGCAGTAGGGAAATGTTACTTTTTAACCATGTTTGTCTTTGTTTTTGACACAAAAATCACAGTTTATCACAGTGTCAGTGGTTGGCAAGATGTATATGAATCTAGAGTAGCAGGAGTGTCAAAAAGCTGGCATAGTACACAGCTTCCCCCAAATGATGTCTGCAAATGGAGGGAAGAACACAGGTAACCATCAGTCAAGGATTTAGGAGGTTTCTAAGAGAAATTGTTTCTTTCATTTTGTTAGTTGGCATCAAAGAAATGGATTTCATTGGGACATTTCCATACATGTGCATTATTTCATTTTGTTCTTAATCGTGCCCTGTGTCTGACCCCACCTCCTCCCTTTTGGTGCTCTTCCTCCCCAGTAGTCCCTTCCCTTTCTCAGTTTTCACATCACATACATTCCATTGCCCTGTCTCCTTCCCCACTCCCTTTAGATCTTTAAGAGAAACTTGTCACTTCATTTTCATCTTATGGAGAACCTCTAATATATGAGTATATTTAGCATTTTGGAGAGGCTTCCCCTACAGAATTTTAGTGAACATATATTTATTCTCATGTATCTAGAAGCACTTCTGCTGAAGAACTCTCCAATGGTAGCAAGGTGAACACCATGACTAGATAGGATGTCCTATAGACCAAACTGATGCAAGGCAAAGCCAGCACTGACTTTTCATGAAGCATGGGTGTACCAAAAGCAACAGATCTGGACTGTTTTATTTGGAACCATATTTCTAAAGTGAGCAGCCTCTTTACAAGGACACATTGGCTTTTTGTTTGTTTGCTTTTTTTAAACATTGTCTTAATAAAAACTTAACTACACGTTATTTGCTAAATAAGGAGATTGAAATTTTCTTTGACAGAGACTAGTTGAATGTGTCATGGCAAGGGTGTTGGATTCACACGGGTCCATCGGAAGAAGGCTAAGAGACACTTTAAGAATGAACTTAGCCTTTCTCAGCTTCATGGGGGTCCAGCCTTGATGGACTGAAGCATTTTCCCCTTGCCCAGGCATTTTTATTTTTCTCAATATTTGCACTTTAGCCAACCGATTACCATATGCCCAAAACAACTTGAATGAGGCTTCCAAAAATATAATGCCAAGTGCAAATTCTTGATTCATCAGGTACTACTATTTTCTGGGTTTCTCAAACCAAGTTCTGCATAGGCCTTTGTTGTATAAGTACTGTGTGCTTACAGATTGTACCACTGGAGCACCCTGCATAGGCCTTTGTTTCCTTAGAAAACTCTCAAACAAGATCCATATAGGGTGACAAGAGAAACAAAGGATATCTGGTAAACAGAAGTTGGGTTAGGAGTAGGTGCTAACTCTCTGGAGCTAAGCCAGTTATGGCCCAGTGGAGGATTAGGGCTAGTTAACGCTGGCACCATGCCAACAGGAATTCTGCCACAGATCCCTGTTCTATGTTCAAAAAAGAACTGTCTTGATCCAATTTAACACGGGCTTTGATGAATCCACTTTGCTCATTAGGAAATAACACATATAAAGCTTTCAAAAAACATATTATGTTTTAAAAAGTCATGCAGAACCTACTATAGTTGCTAAAGCTTGATTGCTAGCAAGGTTTGAGCTGGGAACTGATAGGTTTAAACTTACAGCATACCAAATAGCAACAAAATGCTCTGAATTCCCATTGTGGCTGCTAAAGCAGAACAGACTAAATACAGAAGCATGCTCAGGGCTAGATTGTTCTGTTTTAAAATATAACATAATGGTTTTAGCTTCAGAAATAGTAAAATAATGCACTGTATCACGTTAATGTTATAAATTTAACATTTATTCTTGCTTTGGTTAATTTAATTAGTAGATTTGTTCTGCTTTTCTAGTTTTACTAGAACCAGTCACACGAGGAATCTATAAGTACTCTTACATCTGAGAATCCCTCATATAAAAGCAGAAATGGTTTTGATTAACAAGGATCTGGGAGAAAAGTTTTCCATTTAGAAGCATCTGTGACTGAGAAAGAATTGTCCACCAAATTATCCATTTGTTCCTATCATAGGTGGGGGTTCCTTTAGGGAAATCCAGAGAACTAGAGTCTTATGCAAATGATTTATTGAGGAAGTGATTTCTGAAGGGGGAATGAGGAATAAGAACGGGTAGAGGTCGGTGAAGAGGATGTGGTTTCAGCTGGAGAGCAGCTGGGACCTGTCTGGCTCATTGGATGCTGTGGAGCCTGCATCCTGCTAAGAGTGTATGCAGTGTCCGCAAGGATTTCAGGCAGTCCTTGGAGTGATGGCGTCTCTTCAAGTTAGGAGAGAAATCCCTGTGAGCTGGACTACTAAGAGCGGCTATGGCTTGAGAGCTGGGAGTAGGGAGGAGGAGTGTTCCAGACTAGTGGAGTGGAGGACAGAGCACTGTGGGAAAACTAACCCTCAATGGGCCTGACAGCTGGCCTAGAGCATGCGCAGTAGATATTTCTTGACAGCATGGGTCTGCCAGAGAGCCTTGACAGCAATAGATGAGAGATGGACCTATGGACAGCGACCACATCACCTCAGCAGATGCCAGCTCAGTGGATCTCTTCCCCTGGGGCGGGGGTGGGAAGTATATAAGGATTACTCTTTTCCTGGAATAAACTGAGATTGTTGTTTCAACTTGTTGCGGATGCCTGAGTCTTTGGAGTTGCGCCTACTTTCCCCCACCCACAAGGAACATCCATCAGGATCCTGCATCAGAGCACCAAGAGGGTTCTACTATAGAACCCACTTTGCCATGTTCAGATCCATGTTTTTGTTTTGCTGTTTTGCTTCTCAAGTTAAGCTACTTCCACTCAGTCATAGCTTTTCCAGTTTTCTGAATGGCTAACATTCTGGGAAAAATTGGAAGAAATGTATTATTTCACAAACCTATTGCTTCTTCTGTGGCAACTGGCTCTGAAATACTTTTATTTTCCTGGACTTCACATTCCATGAGCTAGGGCTTCTTCTCAGGTAATTGGCTCACCCAGTGGTATCTGAGCCCCTGCTTCCAGTGCCTTTATCTCCTGTGATGACTTATACTTTCTTTTTATAGTAAAATGGGTTCTGAGAACAGCTCAGCAAATCACCCTGCTCCATTAGAGAACAGCAGCTATATCTCTTCTCAATGAGCAGGCCAATTACACCTGTCAGCATGGAAACGGACTGATAGTCTGCTGTCTTGCAGAGCCCAGTGACCAGGGGTTACTCATCACCATGAGTTCAAGTTTGCTAGGATTTCCCAAGTATCTCTTGGTGGGAAAGTGTGCCTTCTGGGAGCTAGAATTCAGAGTCTAAGAGAGGGATTGAGGAAACATAAATTGCCTCTTTGTGTGTTGGGGTGATAGCCAGTAGCCTGATCTATTATTGGTGTATGAAGCACTTAGTGGTGGTGGCAGTAGATAAGCATTTGCAGAACAGAACCCATGCTTCTGTGCCATTTATATCTACTGGGAGTGCTTCCTTGCTTCATACCCCTTTACACAAATGCCTATTTGGTAAGAACAGATGCTGGCTGCTACTACTAACCTCATAATCATATAAAGTTCATTGTTCAGTTACTCTTCCATGGTGGTACACTCTCTTATGAGCATCCATGCTTTTAAGGTAATCATAGGATCCACACTTGGTTCCTATACCTGCATTTACTTAACTAAGGACACAACATTACTTAATGGCCATTTGTGTGTGTTATGTGCTAAATCCTGAAGGATATAGTTATACGTTCTCCTTTTGAAGTATCTTCAAATGGGACTTCAGCTGAACCTCAAGAAGACTTTTCACTACTTCGGCAAACTTGACAGATTATGTATGTTTGAGTATACAATGGTATTTATAAACAGATCTACAGTTATGTACTACCACTGCACATTCATTGTCTTTGTGACATTATTACAAAGTATTTAAAACTTTTCATCAGGGTATCTGAGCCCTTGGGGGTAGTGTTAGTTAGGAAATGGATAGTAAAGTTGGTTGACAATCTAGATGAACTGTCTTTCCTTGTGATGAAAGGAGGAGTTTGGTTCAAAGTTATTAATTGGTGTTGCTGCTTGTTGCTGGAATTTGGAACACTCAGTGGTGCCAGCAGCTGAATGGAGCAGAGCCATGCTCTTTGGGGTCTTACCTCACCTTCAGCTCTCCTAGGACTGACTCTATTCTAGAGCACTGGTTTGTTAAGACCAGATGTGGGATGCCATCTACTGGTCGAGTCATGCCTCTGATTTTTTTCTTCCACTTCTCTGTAGGATGCTCTCTTAGGGGGATTAATTTAGGATGTAGCTTGTTGTGAGTTGTGTTTACTCCTACAGCTTCATCAGAAGCCTTCTTCCTCAGAGTAACTTGTCTCCAATTTTGCTTTCAGATCCATAGCCAATTGTATACACTATTTAGCATGTTCACATATTGATTTCTGTCTTTCCCACATAACAGTTATTAATCATCTCAAAGAGAATGACCGGAAATGTTGCTGTGCTTGAAGTAGAGAATTTCATTGCCCGCAAGGACTATCCTTGGGTGGGCTGTGGTGCAGGGGCAGTCCAAGATGCAAATAAAATCTGCTTTGCCCATTCTTTGTGGACAAGAATGCCTATATATCTATGACAACAATGGTTAAATAAGTGTGTGGGGGGAGGAGTTGGGAGTTGGATGAGAGTAGAAATAATAATGGAGAAGAAGGGAGGGAATGATATAGTGTGTTTTAATTAAATAAAAACATGTGTCTGCAGAATAGTAGGCCTAGTCTACATACAAGTATTTATGTTAATCTACTTTGGTAAATGTACCTCATCTGGCCCAGCCATTGCAACATGAGCTACTCTTTGTTTAGCTCTGGCATCCTGTGTCATATAGTATAACCTTTTCAAGAGCCCACAATAGTGAATTAAATTTGAGAAGTCATAAAAATAATCCCTTCCTGCATCTTACCCATCATAAATAGAATGGCTCTGTATTTTAGAGCATCCCTTCCTGCATCTTACCCATCATAAATAGAATGGCTCTGTATTTTAGAGCATCAGTATGGGGATTCTACCAATGACTAATCTGACAATATATTCAGAAAAGAGGGATAAAGCAACTTAGTGAGCTGAGTGACCTAGAGCTTTACTGAAAGAGGAAGCTGGGATGGGGAGGGCTGTACTTATTATGGGATTACCACATGCCATGATAGTTTCTTGAGTCTTTTGGCATTAATGGCTGCAGAAATACCAAATTTCACAGGGATGATTATTCTCTTACAGTGTAAGATTATTCAAGCAAATGTCCATGGGCCACTTTAATTACCTGGCTTATCATATTATGTTGAAATTTTATTCTAAGCCTGGGTATATGGCCAGTAGGGAAGGTGCAGTATATACTGAGGACTGGTGTTTTCAAATATCCAGTCAGACAAAAAGTACTTTTACACCTATGTGGTATCATTAAGGAATTTGGATTTTGGAAGCAATGACCAAAAAGCAATGAGAAAAATAATGGAAAACATATTCAATGAAATATTAGCTGATAAAATACTCTTGTATCCAAATCCAGCATGGATCTCCTATTATCATAGACGTTAGAACACTGTGTGATAATAGATAAGTCGATTATTTCTTATTTCTGTTAGGCAAATGCAACAATTGCTGTGTGCAAAATTCCTGGCTATTAGGGGCTGTTTTACCCACCAACACTTGGTAAACGATGTCTTTTTTTAATTATTTTATTTTGAAATGACAAATGTGTTTTTTAATGGCCAGTTTTTCTCAATATATCTCTTAAGGTTTTTAAATTATTTCATATCTTTTCAAGTTAAGATTTTTTTTAAAACTTCACTTTTAATTTGTAACAAAAGTTTACAACTTGATTCTTTCCAAAAAAGCCAACAAGTACCTGTTAATAAATATCTTAAACAATTAAGAATAATAAAATTGGCAGTTTTATGGCTTTGCCTAAGAAATTGGTGTCAAAGTACATTTTCACCCTCTTAGTGCTTAGGTGGTCCAACTTCTTTTTCTTAGCTCTTTTGAAGAACTCTTCTCATGAAATAAGCTCTTTCTTCAAATTCAAAATAAACCCAAACAGACAAGTTTCAAAGGAGAAAAATGATATTTCAGAAATCCGCAACTGTGAAAAAGAAATGCTGCAATACTGGGTGGGTGACATGTCCTCTGGATCTGAAGGTGCTTCCTGAATCAGAGTCACAACTTCCCACATGCCATTGCAGTGCCAACATTTCCAGTTTAAATTCTCAAGAAAACATGTAATTCCTTTAAAACAAAGAGGGGAATTTCAACAAGAAGAACAACACAAGTACTAGAATGAATACTATGAAAGACTCGCTTGCAGTTATGGTTCTACTTACACAAGTGTATGAGAAACAACACTTTAACTTAGACATCATAAATATGGGATATTTATATAATATTTATATAATTTTCTTACTGCTTTATTCATTACTAAATTTACATAGAATATTTTTGTACAACAATTTTTAAACAGATTAAAGCAGTGGCTCTTAACCTTCCTAATTCTGAAACCTTTTAATACAGTTCCTCATGTTATGGTGCCCCCTTGCCCCATCCCATCAAAAATTATGTTTCTTGTTACTTCATAACTGTAATTTTGCCGCTGTCAAATTACTGAATGATAATGTCAGTATCTGTGCTTTCTGATGGTCTTAGGTGACTCCTGTAAAAGGGTTGTTAGACCTCCAAAGAGACCACAGCCCATAGGTTGAGAATCACTGGATTAAACTCTATCTGTAAATGTTTAAAGTGTAAAACTGAAAGAGCATGTGAAGGGGATGCTTGTGACAGTGATTGTTATTAAGATGACACCAAATGAACAGACAATAAGATACAAAAGTAGCCAAGTATGGAAACATCAAAACATCTACACAACAAAGGAAAGAAGGGCAACCTAGACAAATGGCAGAAAATATCTGCAAGCCATGTATTCCAGTAAGGGTTAGTAACAATAGATTGTAAGGAATTCGTATAACTCAGTGTAAAGCAAAATAAAACACCCCAGAAACACAGTAATTCACTTAAGAATAGTAAAATGAACATCAGGGAAATACAAATTACAACTACAGAGAGGAGACCGCCTCATCCTAGTTCAAAAGATCATTAACAAACAACAAGAGCAAAAGTTCACTTGTGCTGAACAGGGTGTAGAGAAAAAGGAGCTCTTACAGGGCAGAAGGGAAAGGGGAATGCAAATTAGTGTACCTACTAAGGAGAGTGGTAAGGTGCTTCCTAGTAGGTGCTAGGAATCAGAACTACCAAGTGACCCAGCTATCCCTCTCTTGAGTGTATAACAGAAAGAAATAAAATAAGCATGCCAAAGGGATACTTGCAGGGTTAGGCTTATTGCTGTCATGGTAACTAAGATACATAGCCATTCTTAGTGCCCAGAAAGACATGAATGGATAAAGAAAATATGGCACATATTCATAATGAAGTATTATAGGTTTTATAGGAGAGTGAATTTTTTATTTTTATTTTATTTTTATTTTTTTTAAATTTATTTATTAGTTCTAGTTAGGGAACAAGCTTGTTTCACATGTAAGTCCCTTCTCCCTCTCCCTCCCCAAAGTCCACCAAATCTTCCTGTGCTGTCCTGGGCCCTTCCCCATGTGTCCAGGGCCAGAGTGCAACCCTTCACGTGGGATGGGCTCTCAAAGTCCCTTCTTACACCAGGGAAAAATACTAATCCACTATCAGAGGCTTCCTGGAGTGCAGAGGCCTCCTTATTGACATCCATGTTCAGGGGTCTGGATCAGTCTTGTACTGGCCTCCCCGACAGCATCTGGGGTCTATGTGCTCTCCCTTGTTCAGGCCAACTGTTCCTGTGGGTTTCTCCAACTTGGTACAGACCCCTTCGCTCTTCATTCCTCCCTCTCTTCAACTAAATTCCCGATTTCAGCTCAGTGTATATCTGTGATGTCTGTCTCTGCTTCCATCAGCCACTAGATGAGGGCTCTAGGATGGCATAAAGAGAAGTCATTAATCTCATTTTAGGGGAAGGGCTTTTAGGTTATCCTCTCCACCATTGCCTGGATTGTCAGATTGTGTCATCCTTGTAGGTCTCTGGAGAGAGTGAATTTTTATCTTTTATAGAAAAATGGATGTAACTGGAGATGTTATATTATATAAAATAAGTCAGACAAAGAAACACAAGTATTCTCTACTCTATCTCATATGTATTGGCCTGGAAGTATAGAATAGTGATTATCAAGAACTGGAAAGGACATGGTGTTAGAAAGGCAGAGAGTAGAATGGTGAATGATGTAATCAGTGCACAGTGTATCTGTATGAGGGAAAATAACACATTGAACCCCATTAATGACAGCGATGTGTTAAAATAAAAAAAAATGTACTTTGAAAACAATGGCCAAAGACATGAAATAGTGGAACCAGAATCTGAATCCAGGAGAAGTTAGCCAAAGTTGTTTATAGGCATGGAAGAAGTGAAGTAAACAATAAACACTTGCTAGTGAATAACTAGGACATTTCCAAAGAGAAATTGTAGCATAGGCACATGGCGCTGTGTTGCTGGCTTCTGGGGCTACTCTGTAGGCATCTCTGGAGCAAATGCCCTGCTCTTGCCACCTGTGTATTTTACTCACTAACCCTCACAAACCAAAATTCATTTTAATTTAATTTTGTTAATTCACACATGATACTTTTTAAACTTTTAGGCAAAAGGAGAAAATACATTATGCTAATAAAACAAAAGAAAAATATCCAAAGTTAAGTTCTGGATCTGTGGCATCACTATATTGTCTCTTTCCCCAAACATGGCAAGGACCAGGGAGTTCTCTGTTCTATTTAGTATTCTATGCATGTAATAAAACCTGCCAGTAACAAATACCCAGTGCATGAAATCTCTTTTCAACCATTAAATTAGGTTTATATTTTAAACAAAATATCACAAAGCAAAACAAAAAATGGGGAAAATAAATTACTTCAAGATAATTTAGTAGCTGTGCAAAAGATTTAAAATGGAAAGTCATTAGTTATACAAAGACAAATACAAGAACAAGCTGTGCCCTTTGTACTGTGTGCAGAGTACATTTCTGTGCAGACACACTTGGGCCAGTTTTAGCATCTGGAAGTTTCAGGCAGGTTCCAGCTTATTTGAAATTCCTGAGCAGCGATAATCAACATGAAGCAGCCCTGTAAATTGTCAGGGACGTATTTCCCATTTCAAGTCAAGAATAGCTCTCAGAGTCATTTTCTTGGCTCATATTTTGAGAAGAAACCAGAGCAGCTGCACAGAAGTGTTGGGTGTCCACACAGTTCTTCCTTTGAGTGATGTTTCTTTCATGTACTGTCCATTGTCATTTTCAAATTGTCAAGACATTTTCTGGGCTCTTCTAATTGTGTGCACTTTACTGGCTCTTTCACCAAAACTGTCCATGGTCTTTTTCTCTTGGATTTATCATTAATTGAATGGACTTGTGCATTTTCTGATCCTAGGGGAGTATAGAGTTCATCAAAGCACACAGCAGATGGGGATCCTAATTGTACTCTTGTAGTTGCATAGTTGAGCATGGAAGCATGTAAATAGAGACTCTAATGTCAGTGTTTGAGAGGTTTATTTTGAACCTAAGGAAAACTGTAAGCCATGTCTAGTGTTTTGTTAAACTTTTCTTGAGTTGTGTGTAAAGTGGAATGGACAAGGCAATTAAAGATCATGTTCCATATATTGGAGGCACCAACAACCTTTGGCATCACACCAAAAGGCCTCTTTCTCTGCTGGATATAAATTATATAGGGTTTAAAGCTGGGAAAGAGACTACTTCTCCTTATTCTAGGTTCTACCTTATTTCTTGGTGCAAAATAAAGCTTCAATGAGAATTTGAGCAATGGGAGAATAAACCAAAATCTCCCAAGCATGAAATGGGAAATGTATTATAGGAAAAAAGGAGTAAAGCATTAATTTGTTAGATGGCCCTTTGAATTAATGAAAATGTATGCATAGAAGTGTTGTAGAATATTATTGTAAGGTGTGTTACATTTGTTTACGCTCTGGAACATTTGTTTAACGATGTAAAGATGTGTTGCTTTTATTTATGCTGCATTTGTTTAACTCTGTGAAGCTGTGATTCTTTGCCTGTCTAGAACACCTAATGGTCTAATAAAGAGCTGAACAGCCAATATCGAGGCAGGAGCAAGGATAAGTGGGATTAGCCGTCAGAGAGAGCAAGATAGAAAAAGAGGAAGAAGACATCAAGGACCAGTCACCCAGCCACCTACTTAGCCATGGAGTAAGAGTGAAAGTAAGATATGGAGCCATTATAGGTTTAAAGAGAAATCAGGCACTCGGGAAATCTCCAGGGATCCACAAGGATGTTCCCAACTAAGAATCTAAGCAATAGGGGAGAGGCTACCTTTTAAAGAGGAGAAGAGTTTTTGGAATGAGACACAGATGTATGAATCTGGAATGAAACATGATCTCTATTTTACTGCATGCCATAAATGCCAGAAGAGAGAATATTTCAGTATTAGGGGAAGGGAAATCCAAATGATAAGACACTTAAATTTCTTTACCTTTAGATGAAATTCAACATACTTAAATGGCTAATTATCCCTAATCTCAGATAATATCTCATTCCTTCCAGGGTATGAGAAGGAGGAAGAAGGAAGAGCTACTTTATGATCCCTCTACAAAGCAATACCAAATAGAATCATTAACCTTCTACAATACTTAAAATGTTACATACAGAAAGAAATTGCCTTGTAATCAATATATAAAACAGTGAACACGTGCTTATCCACATACAAAAGCCACATATGAATCTAGACTTGGACATTTTTCCTTAAAAATTTACTCAAAATGGGTTGAGTTGATTACAATATAAAATTTCTAGAAGATAACAGGATAAAATTTAGATGATAATTGGTTTTGTGAACCCTTTGGAGTTAACACCAAAAGTAGAATCCATGAAGACTGACGAGGAGATTATTAGTAACATTAAAGCTGTCTGCTCTTGTGAAAATGAGAAGATAATCCATAGGCTCAGATGAAGTGTGTGCAGAAGACATGTCATGAAGACCTGCTATCCAAAAAACATACCAGGGATTCTGAAAACCCAACAAGAAAAGTAAAGCCAAATAGCCATAAGGTCTGAACAAAGGAAATACACATGACAAACAGAAAGAGAAAAAGAATGTTTAACCTCCTCAATATGTCTTCAGGGATTGCTAGTTCCATCGATGAGTTACATCAATTAGAAAAGCCCAATCCCAAAGAACACATCAAGGAACACTGGCAAAGCACTTAATGCATTTATGATGCTTCCTTTTTATGGTGTGAGGACAGTGAAAAGAATCATTTTTGAAGAAATGAGAACCCAACGTTTGAGGGTGAAGAATGTGGTGATTATTATATCCAGCAGAGACAGTGGAGAGAAAAGACCATTCTTCAACCATAATTTTAGAACATAAACCACACATCTGTTGGCAAAGGCAAGAACAGAATCTCCATGGAGATCTTCACTGGGAAATAAACAGCAGGAGAGGAAGCCAAACCTGTCAATATTATCATTCTTTGTACAGTGACTGGGTATCTCATCAAGATTCAAAAACACTAATCTGTGTGACACTGAGCACACAGTCAAAACAGATTCCCTCCACAACAGATGGTGGGAGTTGCACTTCCTCCAAAGAGCATCTGCTCCTGCCTGCTGCTGTATGAAGGAAAGTTCTGAAAAGGACTGAGCTTCCAGTGTGAGGCTGATCAACTGATTAGAATATCAGTGATTGCAGCAAGGATGGAATGTTGCAGGTCCATAGTCTAATCTCAATATGTCTTTGGCTACCTCTAGCCCCCTTAACAGCCATTTCTTGTCCACCTCTGTGTCTGACCTAACATCCTTCTGACTAACAAGTAAATCCTTTCTGAATGTATTAACTTAGCAAACCAACAGCTTTCACTGGCCAACAAGCCAAGTGCGTCATCAGATGGCACCTGAGGCCTATAGCAAATTTTCCCACTCTTGACTCACCTACCTAATGTTGCTCTGACATTATAGAAACTCTATCAAATGTTACCATGTTCAAACATGTAATTTGGGGGTGTCCTAATGGTCACTCATATGTGGCTCTGGAATAAACTATTTCTTATCCTTTTGGCAACAAGACTTGGGCTTTTATGTTAACACCAGCCTTCCTCTCAAACACCCAGAGTCATGGCTTGAACATCATTAACTTTCCCAGGTCTAGAGTCCTCTAAGTGGTCCAGGCTGTTCTATTTCAAGCATCTTTTTCTCTAAGACAGGTAAAGCATTCCTCACATATGAGGAACAGTTAAAGAGAAATAGGGAAGAAGACTCTGGAGGCTTCTCCCACTTAAAGACAAACAGGCTAGTTAAAAATTATTATAAAAAGATGAAAGATGTAGATGATCTCTGGATTAGTTTTCTTTTTTACAAGAATACTTTGCCTTAGGACAGGAAATGACAAAATACATTTTTAAATTCTTACAATTCTTTGTATCAGAAGTCTGAACTGGTCTCATTGGTCTTTAGTACTGTGCCATTCTACAGGCTCTAGATTCTAATTACTCTTTGCCACACAGCATACATAAAAGGCTTGAGTTTTAGGATGTGCAGATCTCTGGTGAACACTATTCTGTCTGCAACAGTTAGTAAAAGAGTTAAACTCTAACACATATTGTCTATTAAAACAGAAAATGATCCTGTTCACTTGATGAGAGGGACAGGCTAATCGGTCTTTCATCTGACTACTATGGAACCCTTTCCACAGAAGTTTGTGACTGCAGGCTGTGGATGAAGGAGGTGGACATGACTCTGGCAATTTTATATCTGGGGAATGCACTTACACATTTGAGTGAGTTCAATGTGTTGATTCTTCCTGCCTTAAAATGAGGGTAATGCGTTACAAACTTATAGCTAGGAAGCCACTCTTGTCTTTGCATAGTCATTGGGAGGGAGAAAAAATAGATGAGAAGACATAGCAAGGATACTTACTAATCATTTGATGACAAGAGATTCATGTTATTTATGGCTATAGATCTATTCCTAACTTCCTTAGAAACACTGTGGTATGAAATCATACAATATCCAAGAAACATCTGACCTGAGTTGGCTACTTCAATGACTAACGAAAAGAATAAAATCTAGAATTGTTTTTTCTCCCCCGAGAATTGTCATTTTGGGAATAGATTCCCTGGTTGTCACAGGCACACCCTTCTGAGAGCAGCAAATCATGTTTAGTGGAATTCTCACCCTTCACAAAGCCTGTCCGAAGAGAACATTCCCTGTCAGTCAGACCTGAAGAAGTAGAATTTCGTCTGATCTATAGCTCTGAAATTTGTTTTCTTATGAGTTTGTAGGTGCCTTTGGACCTCAAGGAGGAGAAATATATCCAGATGTCCCAAATATAGGATGAGGAAGTTGAAAATATCCACCAAGTGCAGTGGTGTAGCTTGCTTCCTAATTGTGTCCAAGACAGAATTTTTAGGATTATGTAATTGTTTTCCAATTCACAACCTTCCCAAGTAAACATCTGGACAGAATTACAAATTCCTTGTAGAACATGGGTAGAGATTGAGGCTTGTGTTTCTGTTTTCTCGAAGATATGCTAGGTTTTTGTGTTCATTGGCATTGTCTTCCTAGTCCATAGCCCTTATTCCCCTATGAAATTGGCTCACAAGAAATGGCAATCTCAAAGCTATTGAACTTCAGAGATTTATATCATTTTCTAAGTGTGCTTTGAGAAACACGACTGTGCTTTCCTGAACCATCCTGGATCTACTTTGTGCATACCCACTCCGAAGCTGTCTTCATTAAGGAACACACTCTCACAACACACTCTGAACCAATTAATCTAATTTCTCTAATCACGAGTGTTCTAATCGTTCACTCTTCAAAGTGGCAAGAGATTTCTCAGAAACCACTTTGGGTTTTGGCGAAGTGGAGTGCCTGCATCAAGAGCGATTTTGTTTTTGCTCTGTGGGCAGAGGACAAAATTAACCTTTTGTTTTCCAGCTTAAGGGTATTGCTTGCTTCAACAGGGAAAGGCATAATAATGTCACTGGATCTTTTTGGTTATCCACAAACTGAATAGACATGGTAATTCAGGGATAAGTGATTTGGAGTGGGGACTGTGATCCTGTGAGAGAGAAAAAGTAAGAAGGCTGTTTAAGATATTTTAGTGGGTATTTGATAATTTTCTTAATGCCAATCCAAGCATCCAAAGAACAAGTGTTTTCTAAAATTTGGGTTGTTGTTATGGATTCTTTAGGTAAATGATTGCAGCTACAAATCTTTTACTAGAAAATGTGTGGACATGTATACATAGATCTTAAAAGTGTTCATGTACACGATGAATCCTCTCAAAAGCTTACACAGACAATATGTTCTGTGGAAAGTGACCCGTGCCTCTGCCATCATGGGTGTCCTTTTGCTGCTTCAAGAGACGAATTAGCCCTCTCCTATTACGTAAATGAGAATGACTGCAGTGAAGTATGGACAGTGTAGCTGCCCAGCCTCCACTCTGATGTCAGATTTATTTTTAGAACTTGCTGACGTCAGTGGTGAATAACAAGAATTTGAAAACTGAGTGCAGTTGGGAAAATGTGCAGTAATCCACAGAGAGAGATGTGACTCTATTTGTTAAAGAAAATAGGGAAAAGCAACCAGATCATTTCTCCCTACCTGATGGAAAGCCAGCCATCAAGAGCAGTGCTGGCTCTTTCTGTTGAAGTATCTCCTGTCCTTCTACAATTCCCTCCCGTGAGCCTGCCCCAGATCATCTTTCTCATTTTCCTTGTGATATTTGTTCCCAGTGATCATTTCTGCACAAAAGGCTGAGGATGACAGTGGTCGTAAACTAAAGGACTCAAGCCACACTCCCATGAAGTGCATCTCTGGTCCATTCTTTCCTGGCTAAGAGCTTTGCTTCCCTTTCAGTGTTCAAGGAGATATTACTGCCTACAGCTCAGAAGAGGAAGGTGCAGGTAGCATTGGGAGAACTCTTCCTCGGCAACTTCTAGATTGTTCCTGGACAGGCAGTTTGGTGAACTGTCTGGAAACAATGTAGGAGCTTTTCTGCAGATTAGCACTGTGCACTGAGACCCAATTCTCTATACTGCATCAGAGTTCAGCTTTGCCAGTATGTAAGAGTACTACAGGATGACATCAAAAAGTGAAGACTGCCCTGCCTAGGAGAACAGGGACATCATCAAGACACTGTCCTTAATAAAATGTAAATGCATCCATCCTGATCAGATTGGCCACACAAACAGAAAATTGTATTCAAATATCTGAAATATCAAGCCTTAATTTTTCATTTGAGAGAAAAAGAGCATGCTGCCTTTGGGGCATGGACCTCTGTGATAAGGCTTTGAAACACTGGTTGGCCAAAGTCATCTTTAATCTTTTACTAAAGATAAAAGTTGCTGTCAGCTGACTTGAGGAGATATGCACTAGAAGAGTGGTATAAACAACGTTCTTCTTTAAGATAAGATTTTAGTGGTTGTGATCATGGCAAAAGCAAAACGAAGATTTAATTACTTTCTCATCGACTCAGTGAAATGATTCCCTTGTTAACAAACATGAGACATGGAACAGGGATGGAGCTTCAGCTGGTGAAAACCCCTACCCAACTTCACCCATGGTGGGTTAAGAGGCTTTCAGATAAAGTACAATGGCTCATGGGAGAGTGGGAAGAGACAAGGGTGGCCAGAAAGGAATGAAAACTAACTGCTTCAGGGTATCATTCTGCTTTAAGTAAAGCAAACACAGCTGCAGGCAGTTTCATTAGCATTCAAGTCAATTAGATTCAATCAATGTGATTATATGTTTCTGCTTGTCTCAGTGGTTTTTCAGAGGTGAAAAGAACAGATCCTTCCCAATTAGAAAACAGCAAGCAAGCATTTTATTAAACACCTAATGAAACTTGCCCTGTGGTAGGGCACAAAAACAGCAAAGAACAACAAAGGACTGCTTGGGCTTTTGAAAAGTTTGGATAGTAAGACGTTTCAGTGAAAGTGGTGTGTTACGGGAGAACTATGGCCTACTCAAGCCTTCAGGAAACCTGCCTAGGTGTTTCCCAGAAGAAAATATAATAATGTAGCTGTTCTTAGATGTGTTGTGGTGATGGAAAATTGTAGCATGAACAATAAAAGGACCCAGAGCCTGATATTGGGGTTCAAGCTTCAAGCTGAAGATCAGAAAAGCAAAGTAGCTGGCCACTAGCTTTTACTGCTACCTCAGGCTAAAAGGGCTGATCCTGCTGCTTCTCTTCAGTGTGACTGTAGAATTCTGAGACTGAATGTCTTCTTATCCTCAATATGGCTGGAAAATGAATGCCTCCTATCCTCAATGATGTAGATGAATGCCTTCCTAGCTTCAGTGTGGCTGGAGAATGAATGCCTGAGACTGAGACCCTGTTCCTTTCTTAAATACCTCTCATGAGTCCCAGGATTAAAGGTGTGAGCTCGAATTCTCTTTTCAGTAGATTCACTCTAATGTATCCCTGGGTGGACTTGAATTAACAGAGATCTATCTGACTTTATCTCCTGAGTCTTGGGATTAAAGATGTGTGCCACCACCTCCTGACCGCTAAAGCTTGTGGCTGACTTTGCTTTCTGAATCCTCAGGCAAGTTTTAATAAATCATAAATAATATATCACCACAGAAAATAATGCACAAATGCCTCCATTTCACTCTGTTATTATGGTGGTAATGGGTTTCACATGTGATTTCTTTTTCCTGGACATTCCATACTCTTCTACATAAATTCATATCATTGCATGTCTGTTGTCTGGAAGGCATTAGTAGCACCCAGAGTACTCTGAAAAGCTGTAATTGTAATCCCATTTGTTGGATTTCTACTGCAGAATTTTTTTTTAAAAAAATCATATCCACATCCAATAAAATCAGATAAATAAAATTTGGCCTCTCAGAGGGTGCTACAGCTGTGATTCAAGAATCCCAGGCCACAGCTCAGTCATTTGAACTTGATGTTATCATCTGCATAAGACTGGTTTGCTGGCACTCAGAACGACAGTGACGGGGTCATAGAAGCTTGCACCAAGGTTAGAGAAAGCCACTGATGTCAGGCAGTGTGTAGCAGCATCAGATTCTGTGCATGGAGTTCCTGAGATGGCTGAGCATGGAGCTGCAAAGGTGAAGCCCAAGTTACAATGAAGACCTCAGAATATTAGAGATTCCAGATGTAGGTGATATTCACCAAGAAAAAGCTACAGGCCAACTTAAGGAAAAAAAAAAACAAGTTCTATAGGCAACAGAGCCTGAAAGGAGGGGATTTCTAAGCCTCTTGAGTCCAGATGCCACCAGAACTGTAGATGTCATACAAGGAGCTCCAGATGTTGCCTTGCTGGGTTTCTGTCTTGCACTGGTCTTTTTTCCCTGCTATGTTGCATCCTGCCTTGTGGAATGGAAATGTTCTGTGTCACTGTGTATTCATTTGATGCCACCGTCTGTCTTTTGATTGCACCATAAATGTTCAAATATGATTAGTTTACAATCAGCAACTTATGCTTTCTCTCTTTTTCATATTCTAAGTTATCTGAAAATGAGTTGAACAGAGTATGATCTTTTGTTCCTAAGGCCTTGGGATGATTAATGACATTTTTTAAAGTACCATAATTATATTGTCATATTTAGGTTTTTTGCATTGTCAACTCACACATGGCATAGTACTTTTTAATCTTTAATATCTCTTAATTTAGAGTATGCACCTTGCCTTTTAGTCTTAGTTTTTATAACAATGACTTTTCTAAGAGTCTAGGCTATTTGTCTTGCAGAGTGTCCAGTATTTTGAATGTGTCTAATTGCTTTCTTAAGCTTGGGATCAGGCTGAACATTTCTGGCAAAATTAACATATAAGAGAAATTGTATATGGAATTCATCAGATCATAGAATATTAAACATAAAGCTAAGCTATGAAACTAACACTAGTTTAATGATTTTTCTCAACCGATGAGCTTGTATGACTGATGCAAAACTTACACCTTCTCCTTTGTATGTTTAGCAAACAATCTAGAAATGATATTTTAACTGTGAATATTCTATTTCTCCACAATACCACACCCGCATTGTAGCATTCCTTGACTATTAGTCTATGTAGATAAGTTATTGCAATACAGATGGAAAATGGATAACCCTGTTTGTTATAAGAATTTTTCTCAAAATATCTTCTGCTGCATTTCTATACTTTTGAGCATCATAATAGACTCATAGGTTATTTTTAAAAATTTAATGTATTATGATCTATTACTATATTTCTGCTTTTAATTGCTCCAATTCCAATTAACCTGGTCAAGAGAAAACCCTAAGAGAATAATCTGTTGTCCTTTTGACATAAACCCATTAGACTTTGAGCACTTTATTGTTTGTTTAATCAACTTACCCTAAACTTTTTCTTGTTTCTCTAGTCTGAAATTAGCCATCTCCAAGGAACTAAGTTTCTTCTGTTTTACAGAGTTCTTCTATTATAGAGTAATATTTAAAAACAAAAATTCAATTCTTTGTATTCTTGCTACTAGAGTGTCATTGTCATTAGGAAACATCCTAAAATGAACTCACACCAATACTTCTGATTCAAATTGAATAACACATAGAGTTTCTTCAGCTTTTTAATACTGTATTTCTCTGAAGGTGAAAATCTTGGTACTTTATTGGTACATTTTCTTATTTCTCATTGTTTAAGTTAACTATATTTGTAATTAAAGTAAGTAATAAGCAGTATTACAATTATTTCAAAAATAAAGTTAACAATACACCTAGTAGGTGATGCTCAAAAACTCTTTGGAGGTTTTTCTTCCTAAAATAGATCCTACATAATTGTATAGTTATAAAAATGACTTTTAAAAACACAAATAATTCTTATAGATAAGTGGGAATATTATCAAATTCATACAATCATATTAAATTTTTCTCTTTGTACTCAGTTTTAGTGGCTGCCTTTGTATCCTTTATATTTTGGTATCATCTTCCCTATATTTAGAAAATATTTGTAGCTCAAATTATGAATTAAATTATATTAAAAATTTCTTTATCCTCACACACATTTTTATTTCTATTCAATGGATAACCATTTCCATTTTTTCTTTTTTTTTTACTGATTTTTTATTTTAATATATTTTACATACCAATTTCCCCATTCCCTCTCCCTTCCATCCTCCCATACTCTCCACTGACCCCCAGCCCACCCCTAGCCATTCCCCAAGGATAGTGAGGCCTTCCACGGGAGATCACAAAGGTCTATCACATCATTTCCGGGAGGGCCTAGGCCCTCTTTTGTGTATCTGGGTTGCAATAGTATCCCTCCATATGGAATAGGCTCCCAAAGTCCATTTGTGCACTAGGGATAAACACTGGCTTCACTGTTAGTGGTCCCATAGACTGCCCAGGCCTCCTAGCTGGTATCCATATTCAGAGGGCTTGGTTCGGTCCAATTCTGGTTCCCCAGTTTTATGACTAGGGTCTCTGTGCTCTCACTAGATCAGATCAACTGTTTCTATGGGTTTCTCCAGCACGGTCTTGGCTCCTTTGCTCATTCCTTCTCTGACCATATCTGATGGGGGAAGTACTTCTTGTATATGTTTGTCTTATTGGTTGATAAATAAAGCACTGTTGGCCAATAGGGAAGCAAGATAGGTGGGGCTAAGTGATGATGAGGATTCTGGGAAATATAGTAAAGGACAGGGTCACCATGTGATCCCAGGGAAGAGAGGATGCATGCCGCTGGTATCCGTGATAGGATAAGTCTTTATAAAATATATAGATTAATGGTTATTGTGGATACTTAAGACAGAGCTAGCAAATAAGAAATCTTAGTCATTGGGCAGCATCATTGTAACTAATATTAATCTCTCTGTGTTATTGGGGGTCCCTAATGTGGCGGAGGAACTCAGGCAGCTGGTGGAAAGAGTTATTGTTACACATTTCCATCTTTTCCTTTCTACTTTTACCTGATTTTTGGTTTTGCAAAAATAAGTAACTTTGTGGCCCTTCTTCTTTTTTATACAAAAAAGTGACACGTTCTTTTGTACTTAAACTTTTTACTACTTAAAAATATATGCAAGAGTTGGGTGGTAGTGATGCATATCTTTAATCTGAGTACTAGAGAGGTGTATCTCTTTGAGTTTGAGGCCAGCCTGAGTGAGTTCCAGGACAGACAGGGCTACACAGAGAAACCCAGTCTCACACACACACACACACACACACACACACACACACACACACACACACACACAGGAAAAGTTGTAGGACAATAGGGATAAATTGAAGGTATTGGGGGTTTGACCAAATCACATAATATTCATGTATGAAACTTTCAAGTAACAAAAAGAAAAAAATGTAAAAATCTATTCTGAGAATCACTCCTTTTCAGGTAAAGGACACTCATTCTCTTTTGAGACTTCATAGAAAGCCATTGTGTGGGTCAACCACACATTTTAAATCCTCTTCTCCTGAGTAGGCATTTTTCTTATTTCTCATTTTGCTCTGAGATATAATGATTTATTGACTATTTCCCATTTGTCCTGTGTAGTATAGATAGATTTTGAAGATAAATTCCTAGTAATGAAGTTGTTGGGTGTTTGCAGGTCAGTTGTTGCCACATTTATCACTGTTATCATAGTTTTGATTCCCACTAACAATGAAGTACCTACTTTTTATGGTGTGTGTGTTCTTTTTAAAGTATTTAAATAGCTACCTATTGATGACCTATTTACTCAGGAGAGAGTTCCCGATAAAACTGCATGTATTTCAAATAGCTATGAATTTCTTGATGGTCACAGTCTTGAACACAGAGGTAACAAAATGCATGAAGGAAATGATGCAAAGCTAAGAGGGAAAACAGAATGACTGTGAATGTAGTATTGTCCTAGGAGTTAGTTTTCCATTCTCTGCCTGACTTTTTACCCTCCTGGTCTAACAGCATTTCATCCTTTTAGTAAAATAATGAGAGAGAGAGAGAGAGAGAGAGAGAGAGAGAGAGAGAGAGAGAGAGAGAGAGAGAGAGAGAGAGAGAAGAGGGAATATTCACTCTTAAGCACATTCCAGCCTGTTTCCTGCCCCAGTGTTTTCTTTGGCATCCCGAAGGTTCTGTTTCATTCCCCGGATCTCTGAAACATAACATGGGTCCATCTACTTACCCAAGACCAGCTTAGCTCTCTAAATATAGATGGAAAGAAAGGAATAAAGCCGAATTGTTGCATGAGTGCTAATTAGTAAGATCCAAATGGATATGGAACTCTATCTAGTCCAAGATCATGAGAAAAAGAGATCCATCCTCTTAGGCAAGTGTTGGGTAGATAGCTTCCACGTTATGCTTTTGCCCAAGGGGAAAGGATCAAACTAGATAATAAATAAGACAGAGAAATTCTCTATAACCATTGCTTCAACAGAAGGAAATACCAAAGCTGTGTATTGAGACTGGCTTTTTCCTTCCCAGTCTTCACAGAATTTATTTACCTGATCTCCGATTGTTTTTATTGTTGATACATCAGTGTAAAACTTTGTTCTACTTCTGATATGAATTTACATAACATTATGGCCACAGTCAGACAGACACAGAGCAGCTGGCACCTGAGATGAGTAATCAAAATGAGTTATTCTGTGTCTTTAAACTCCATTCATGCAAGTCCTGATTTTCTAACAAATCAATTCTTCTGTAGAACTGACACATGATGACTTTACAGATTTGATAATTATATGAGAAAATTATTCTTCTCAACATTGACATACTATTATAAACCTTGTAAGTTTTTAAAATTTTTCTTAATTCCCTTGTGTTTTTAATATAGAAAACTATTCCTTTTAACATCTAAAGTCTCTCCTTAAATTTTTCTCTTGAAAAAGATTTTATTTTTTATATGTGTGTCTGTTCTGTGCACATGTGTGCATTAGGGACCAGAATAGGGCCATGAATTTCCTGGAGCTTGAATTACAGGAAGTTGTGAGCTTCCTGATACTGGTACAGACTTCTGTCCTCTGGAGGAGCAGTGATCACTCTTAGTCATTGAATCATCACTCCAATCTCTCTCTCTCTCTCTCTCTCTCTCTCTCTCTCTCTCTCTCTCTCTCTTGTTCAAGTTTTCTTATAAAAATATTTTTTTTTTCTTTCTGAGGCCATGTTCATACTGCCCTTTTCTGCCTTGTAGGAAATGCCTTGAAATTTGCCATTTTTTCAGCTCCTATCTCTGTGACTTATGGGTGGCAGTGTAGCAAATGTCTCTGGACAGCTAAAGGCTCTGACATCATTTCAACAATAAAACAAATAAAACATACTCCTTTTCATTTAATCCATTGTTTTCAAAGAAGCTGTTGAGCATAAAACTGTAGGGAGCCGTCCCTGCATTCTCCATTACAAGATGGCGCCTGCATCCAGCAGGCACCGAATGTAAACAAGATTATTGCGCAGGCGCTGGGTAATTTTCCATTCCTTGATCTCTGCCTATTCTGTGTCGTCATATGGCCCGATGAGCTACAGCCAATCATGGGGTGACACGTCCGAGGCGGCGGTTGCCAGCCTTTATTAGGGGATGGGATTCTTGGCTCGGGGTCTCCGCTCTGGTAAGTTTATGCTCTCCTCTCAAGACGCATTAAAGCTTTACTGCAGAAGGATCCGAATGTCCTGTGTGGTTCTTGCCGGCAAGACTATCGCGTGGGACATCTGGTGCTGAAACCTGGGAACTTGTTAACATCGCCGGCACTGCGGAGACCCCCTCGGACGGGGCGGATTCAGAACTGCAGGGTGGTAAGTTCGGAGAGGTATGCTTTATTCTGACACCTTCTTTTTTGACTTTGTTTTTAATTTGTCACCACTATGGGATGGAAAAGCCTTAATTCTAGTCTTTATTCTTTTGTTCACATTGGTCTTATATTGTGCCCACCGTGGCTGGTGTTCCAGTTCGCGACCAAGCTTACCCCAGGTAGCCTCCAGCATAATGGGCTCTTCAAAACAGAGAGACCTAATTAAAAACTGTCTAGAGATTGAGGCTTGCCATCCCATGGTAACAGAGAGTCAAAAAACGCTTAAAGAGGTACAGGATAATATATCAGAAACCAAACGAGATGAGAGATTAGGAGCTCAAAAAAGGAAGGACATGTCTAAGGAAAAAGGCCCTCCCCAGGATACAAAAAAAGGGGGAGAGAAAATAGGGAATAACCGGTCACACCCCGGTAAATTTAAGAGAAATAAAGACTCAAAACCTAGCCTCTACCCTACGGTGAAACTAGAGGCCTTGGAGCTGAGCAACTCAGACTCTGAGATTTTAGACTCTAGCGAGGAAACAGAGCTAGAGCAAGACAGATACCACCCTGATAGATATCAGCTGCCAAAAGTGAAAGCAAATATGAGGCCACCACCTGTTAATCCAGCGGGTGTACTTCCATCAGCACCCCCATTATTTGGTACCGACTCATTTTTACCATTAGAGGAGCGGAGAAAATTGCAGATGGCTTTCCCAGTCTTTGATAGGGGAAAAGGCTGCGCATGTGATTCAATCCTGCTTAGAGGCCTGGAATGCCTGGGGAAAGCCTCATAAACATTGACGCTCAGGGCCATACTGCGGCCAAGCGCCAGACCTCAGAACCTAAAAGGCCAAAGGAAATGGTAAAAGATATCTTAACTGGTCTTTGGAGAGGCCCGGATCCTATTCTCATAAGATCCAGGGGAGCTATATGTGTTTTTCCACAGGATGAAGAGAATCCCCTGTGGATCCCGAAAAGAATCACCCAAAGAGCCCCTTCGGACCCTCAAAAGTTGGAACTCCACCCTCTCCCTGGGAGTTGAGAGCCGCTATTATCCAGATTAACTCCTGTCCTTGACGGAGAGATTGTCATCATAGATCGCTTCAGCTGTCTCCTATTTTAAGGAATGGGTGGGGATGGGATTGTTTGGTGCAGCCGTTTGCTGCGGATTGGTGTTGCTTCTCTGGCTGGTCTGTAGGCTCAGGGCTCAAACTAAGAGAGACAAGGTGGTTATCGCCCAAGCGCTTGTAGCTTTGGAACAAGGGGCTTCCACTGATATTTGGCTAACTATGCTTAAGCAATAGGCCGCCGGCCAGACAGCTCTTGCACACCCGGAGCCTAGGCTCATTGCACAGGGTAGAGTGTCTGGTTTGAGCAGCCCATGAGGGATGTTGAGCAAGGCATCGCACAGAGAGTTGCCCAGTATGCAGGCTTCTCTGGGAGGCATGTTGTCCTGCATAAGGGTTGCCTGCCCTAGTCTCCCTTTCCCAGAAAAACGGCAGAGGACAGGTCGAGAGCGCTTCGGGTCAAGCTAACAGCCTGATGGCGACTCTTGTACACAGTCTTAATGTTTGATTGGGAAGGTACAACCTCTGCCTCTATCCCTCAACATTTGGGTGACCTATTTGCTTGTAAAAATATAAAGCCTTATCATTAATTAATAAAAAAGGGGGAGATGTAGGGAGCCGTCCCTGCATTCTCCATTACAAGATGGCGCCTGCATCCGGCAGGCACCGAATGTAAACAAGATTATTGCACAGGCGCTGGGTAATTTTCCATTCCTTGATCTCTGCCTATTCTGTGGCGTCATATGGCCCGATGAGCTGCAGCCAATCATGGGGTGACACGTCCGAGGCGGCGGTTGCCAGCCTTTATTAGGGGACGGGATTCTTGGCTCGGGGTCTCCGATCTGGTAAGCTTATGCTCTCCTCTCAAGACGCATTAAAGCTTTACTGCAGAAGGATCCGAATGTCCTGTGTGGTTCTTGCCGGCAAGACTATCGCTCGGGACATAAAACATAAGTGATACCATGCCAACTCCCATCTAAATTCCACCAAGACCTTTGATAGGGTGAATGCCCATTGCTTTCTAATGTTTCTCATTTACCTATCCCCATGAGAAGGACTCCATAGTGGACCAGTAGTTTGATCCTTTAGGTTATTTTGTTAAAAAACACAAAATTCTTATAAAATAAGTGAGGCCTGAAAACAAACTAAATGAACAAAACCTTCTTGAGTCTATGGAGCCTGGGAACACTAGGTAACAAAATGTGGGTTGAGGGGAGTGAAACTGGGGAACAAAAACATCATACACTTTCCAATTTGCTGGAGTTGGCATCTAAATCAACTTACTGCAAATGTATGTGGTGGATCCTGCCAGAGCAGTGGTTCTCAACCTGTGTGTCTCGACTCCTTTGGGCCACCTGACCCTTTCACAGGGGTAGCATATCAGATTTCCTACATATCAGATATTTACATTAAAATTCAGTACAGTAGCAAAATTACACTTAGAAAGTAGCCACGAAATAATTTTACTGTTGGGGTTATCACAACATGAAGAAGTGTATTACAGGGTTGGAGCATTAGGAGTGTTAAGACACACTGCTCTAGTGGTCTTTTGGCTCATTCAGCTTCTAATGCTAAACCCAGAGGAGGTATTATAAAATCTTGAGATGAAAACAGAAAAAGACAACCCACTAGGGTATGGAGACATAGTTGGTGAATAGCTTGGTCCAGGCCTCTGTGTGCTTCTGGATGCAGGTACACCAGTATCTCTTGCTTTCCTCAGGCTAACAACAGTCACTGGAAGAGCAGTTTTCCTGGGCAGCACAACCTGTCTTTCTGTAGGGAGTGGCACTTGGCTTGCTTTCCAAGGACCTGGTGTGCGAGAAGGAGGCCATCTCTCAGCACCTCTCATTATTATGGTTTTTTTTTCCATGCTTTCAAAACAGTGGTCTAGACTGTTAGTTTTCACAATGGCTGGCCATGTTCTTCTAGCTCCTTTGGGGTTCAGAAAAGAAAAGGTAATTTTCTATATTTTATAAGTCACTCACTCTTGTGTTTGTGTGGAAAAAAAATTGTAATCACTGGGGAAGTTGGTGTTTTGCTTTACAATATCAGTGCTAGTAACAGGAAAGAGAAAAGGAAGAAAATTAGACGGGTCAACAGACTAATTAGTCACTAAATAACTGACGGAAATGGGTTATGGGTGTGATTTAAGAAGTCATTTACAAAAGAAAGCAAGGCTCCAGCAACTCCAAGTCAACACAGAGAGAATTTGCCTTTCTAATAACTTTAAAGGAAGCAGGTATTTCTAACTGAATAATCCTTAAACCAAACTCATTATTTTTACCACTGTGCTCAAGCAATGGTAATGTCTCCATCTAGCGCACCTAAACCAGAATGTGATTGCCATCTATTTCCTCCACTCATCCCATTGCATAATTGTAATTAATTTAAAATTTAAATGATTTTTAAAAGTCAGTCTTTGTTTCATCACCCCTTGCCATGTTCTCCTACCAAGCCTTACCTGGATTTGTATCTAGTAGTCCCAAGAATATTTCTCTACTAATTTTTTCTTATTTTTCCTTCATAAAGCAGTGACACTGAAGTCTCCTCAAGTTTCTCCATCTTTAACATCTGTTAGTCCTTTCCATCCCTCAATGAATAAATTCTGAAAACCTTGACATCCCTCAGTTTCTTATGTCCATCTCTGTTGGCCTATGTGCTCATCATCTCACAAACTTGCATTATGTGTCCTAGTCTTCAATAGCATACGATGTACTTACATAGATGGATTCTTGAGTAAAGTACATCTGAAGTGTATCACAAAAGAGATTAAAATTTCCTCTTCAAACATTCATTCATCACTCTTATCTGTGATTGGTGCATTTTTGGTTTCCCTGCCAGGCTGAAAGCTTTGGAAAGCGTCCAATTCTGCCTTGTTTATAATAGATACTAAATAATTATGCTAACAAGTAAGTTAATGACCATGTCCAGATGGTATGCTTAAACAATAGTGTTAAACCACCAGTTTGAATCAATATTAAGAAAGTATAATTTACACAAAGTAACATATTTTAAGAGTACACACACACACACACACACACACACACATATATATGCATAAAACGACTCAAAATATAAAATCTGTATAACCCCAGAGAAATTCCTACATATGCTTTTGTAATAAATTGGCTTGCCCATTCTTCATGTGTGGTAACTAAGTTTTTTTTAATCACAAGAGTTTAATAACATTTTTAAATTTAATACAAATAGAAGACACAATACACTCATGTATTTTTTCATTAAGGACAAAATTTCTTGTGAGTCATCAAACTTGCTGCATGTACCTCTGTTTTGTTCTTTTTCAGCTGCTGAGTAGAATTGCTATTCCAGGCCCCTTGTGCTGCCAACAGAATACCTGAAGCTGGGGAATGATATATAAAGAACATGGGTATATAGTATAGATTTTTGAAAATAATTTATTTTTTATTTTATGTACGGTGGTGTTTTGCCCACATGTATGTCTGTCTGAAGGTTTTGGATCCCTGGAACTAGACTTGCAGATGGTTGTAACCTGCCATTAGGGTTCTGGGAATTGAACCCAGGTCCTCTAGGAGAGACGCCAGTGCACTTAATTGCTGAGTCATCTCTCTAACTCCATGTGGAGTTATTATTTATAGTTATGAAAGCAAAGAGATCCAAGATCTAGGAGCCAGAAAAGTGAGAATTTCTTGACATTGTCATGATAACATGCAGAAAACATCACTTGTTAATGGGGTCAGGCAAGGAAGAGAGGAGAAAACAGAGAATTGAACTCTTTTTTTTTTTTTTTAATCAGGAACTCACTTGTGTGATAATATCATTCGTTGACCCACAAGAGCACACCTAATGATATTTCAATGGTTGAACTTCATAAACTTACATTTAGGATCATTTCCGTGCACATAAATTTTGGGGGACACATTTGAAGCAAGGAAATTTCATTGTATAATCATCAGTATTTTACTTCTAACCCTCTTGCTAGATACCAGGTAGTTTCCAGATTTTATTTACTATGAAGATGAGGTTCAAGTTGATTGATTTGTATCTTTCCCTCTCATGAGCTCTAATTACTAACTGACACTTGGCATTTTCAGTCATTTTAAATTCATCTATTCTAATGACTATGGAGCAGTATCTCATTATTATCTGAATTTTCATTGCTCTGGCTATTAATGGAGTCAGGAAGGTGTTTATGTGCTTACTGCCAGTCCACATATCTTCACTTGTAAAATGTCTGCTTAGGCCTTTTTCATATTTTAAAATTGCTTTTATCTCACTATTGAGTTAACAGTATGCGTATTTCAAAAGTTTGAAAATGAGCTTGTTCTTTTCATTTTCTTTGATAGTATCTTTAGAAGAATAAAAGTTTTAGTTTATTTAAATCTCAGCCATGTATTTTATGTCTTAGTAAGAGATACTCCTACGGAAAGGCTGCTAGTTGTTTCTTTTATTTTAGAATTTTTATAATTCTAACTTTACATTAGATATATACTTGTTATGAAATTAATTTCATGTGTGGCATGAGATAGTAATAAATATTTATTATGCTTAGACATGTGTTTAGCTTTTCAAGATGTATTTCTTTTATTGTATATGGGATTTGGTCAAACAGTAGATCCTCTTTGAACTTTCTTCTACCGATTGATACCATGCCACCACTGATGATTACCAATGCCACTGATTTTGTAGCTTTACGGTTAGTTATTAAAAGAAGGCTGTGGGTGGCAGAGAGATGGCTCAGTAGTTAGGAGCACTGGCTGCTCTTTTAGAGGACCCAGGTTCAATTCCAAGAACCCACTTGGCAGATCACAAACTGTCTGTAACTTCATACCAATGCACATAAAATAAAGTTAAATAATTTTTAAAAGTAGGTTGGTATACATCCTCATTTATTTTTCATTTTCAAATATCCTTGGGCTACTTGAAACTTCATCTCTTTCTGTATAAGTTTTTAAAATCTCTGGAATTTTGATTGGGATAATATCAGACCTGTCAATTAAATACAAGTCTTAGTATTAAGTTTGTCAATCCCTAAACATTACTCCAGCTCTCCAATATCTAGATGATCATTAATTCTCTTAGTAATATTTCATGCCTGTGGTATAGAACCCTTATACATCTTTTCGTTATTGTTGGCTTATCTGGAGGTTTTGTTTTTTTATTTTTTTATTTTTTGCTTTGAGGCAAAAAGTCTTGCTATTTAGCTCATGCTAGCCTTGAACTCATTAAGTATGGAGATTACACATACTATGTATTCTGCAGTTATAAATGTCAGTTGAATGAACCTATCTCATAGTGCTTTTGATTCTCATATACATATATAAATATACATATATTTAATTGCTTTTATTTTAAAGCCTTATAAAAATTCTTAAAGATAATCGTAACTTTGTCAATTTTTTCTGTACACATTTCCACTTTTGCTTCACAAATTAGAGAAGTATGTTGTCTGTTCACATACATAATTATGACTCTTCCAGATGAGTCCAATTAATTATAGAATGCCCTTCCTATCATTTTTAAGCCTCAGCCTTTGTATTTACTCTGTCTGATATTAGTATAATGACCCAGCTGCTTCACACTTTCAGATTATTAGTGTCTTTGGATGTAGAGCACATCTCTTCAAAGAAACACATAGTTAGATTTGTTTCTCATCTCTATCTGCCCAACAACCATTACAACTTCATATTATTATTGGTGTAATTTGGTTTATGTTACCACCTAGATATTTATTTGTTAATAATTTGTAGATAATGTTCATTTTCCTTTTTGTTCCTTTTCTGACTTCTTTTGTGGTTGTTATATGATCATTTTGTGTGTGTCTGGTTTATTTCTCTTATTGACTATTGCTTTTAGTGGTTTCTTGGGGATTAATAATATATGCCTTAACTTATCCAAGGCTACTTACAGTCAATATTGTATCATTTTGCACTTTACACTTTGAAGGTCAGAAACAGAATAACTTTACAATGGTACAATTTTATTTGCATAGGCTATCATAGCCTTTCCAGTCTCCCTGTTGCTGTGTAGAATATTAAAGAGAAGTTATGCAGTTATTTGAGGTCCTGTTACCTGACACTATTTCTGGGGAGATGGGAGCAAACATCTTCTCACCTCAGACAGAAACACTACCCATACCCAATTTGGTAAACCAGTGAGTTTTATTGGGGTTACTTACAGGACTATGGGTGACAGATTACTTACTGGAATGGAGATGACTCAAAGATCACCAAGTCTACCTCAGCATGGGTGACCCCTCATAATACCTGGGAACCTGGAGCATGCTGTACAGCTTGCAAGCAGCTCAACAGGTTGAAGAGTGTCCTTTTATTCCAGGAAGTTCAGCTAGTCATCTTCCATGGAGTTCAGTTTACCAAACAGTGTAAAAACAGTACTTACTATTTATATATGCTTAGGGAGGGACCTAGTGAATCTGGTCATGTTGTTGAACTTTCTGAAGTCACTAAGTTGTTTACTTCCTGAGCTTATGCAGCTTACCTGTGGGATGGAATGTTTCACCTCCTTCAGGTTCATTTCCGTAGAACTTCCTATTATTTCGCTTCCTATTAGACCATCCTGTTGTTTTACCTCCCTTTCACCAACCTGTATCTTAAGGAGCTTTTTTGTTGTTGTTGTTCAAATTAGGAACACGCTTGCTTCACATGTCAATCCCTTCTCCTTCTCCCAATAAGGAGCTTTTTATCTTGGTAGGAAATGCTACACAACAGGCCCCGTCTCTCAAGCTCCTTCTTTGGGGATCCGACTGCTTCTGCTTCCTCAAGTTAGCAAAATAATTGGGTTCCTCTAATTCTATGTATCCAGAGATGCCTAGCAAGAAGATGCCTTGCTTGCATGAGGCTTCTCCTGTTAGTTTGTTTCTTTTCAAAAATTTCATTCTTGTGTAACCTATTGTCTTATTTCTTTTCTGTGCAGTGTAGCATGGATAGTGTAGTAGCTTCAGCTAAGTCAAAACTAAGGGGATTTAGGCACTAACCATAATAAATATAGTGTATTTCCAGAGAACAGCTGGTAAAATATAAAAGCTAGGAACTCTTGAAACATAATCACTCTCTGGTTTCTGTAGGACTTAATCTGGGAGGCAATGTTGGTGCTCACTAAAGTTGGTAATCTTTCTTGTAGGTTCTAAAAATATGTGAGAAAATTTTAATTTTATATTGCAAATCTGAACATTTCACAGTTTTCTTTAAAGGTTCTCCATACTTGCTTCTATCCTTTGTTTTCATTTTCTCATTCACCCTTTTGTCTTATTCAGTGTAGAAAATATTTATAGAAGAGAGAGCATGGGCCTAGCATTGTAATACATGTTTGATAAATACTAATTCAGTTAATTATTGAGTATAATGGACAAATACAAAACAGAGCAGTAGGAACACAGGAAGCATTCCTTCTTGGTGATATAACTTTGCTCTATAAAGTAAAGTATGTGTGTTTCTCCACTAACATGCTAATTTAGCAAGCTATTCCAAATAGTGGGAAAGCTCTAACAGACCCTTTTATGGAGAAATATGAAATAATTATGAAGAAATGATTTGTGCAAAATGTTAGGCAAAATTCTCTTACTAGTTTGTCTTATCCTGTAGAGCTTGGAAAGGTTTTCCCATCCTCATATTCTGTAATTAATTTTGGTGAAGGAATTTTTTTGTTAATTTTGCTTAACAAACCAAGCCAAAACCAAAACCTTTCCAAGTTAGACATACCTGCCAGGGTGTATTTGAGCTACAAGAAAGAATATTTGAAAAGAACAAAGTATTAATATAGGACTAATTATGAGAATATGCTTACATTTATTTATATTTTAGTTTTTCTGGCTCTAGTATGGCATTCAAATGCCACCAGAGAAGAATAAAAACATGACTTTTGGTGTTTAAACAACCTGCCCTCAAAAGTAAAGCAAGATGAGGGAAACCAAACCAAACTTTGCCACCATATTCTCCTATGTTGTGCAGTTAAAACATCAAATGAATTCATGCTTTTCCTTTGTCAGGGCAGTGCTTATCTCGGAGTAATCTGGTGCATTGGTTACTAAAGGCAAAAGAAACAGGGAAAAATCTTTGTATCTAAATAAGGCATTCACTAAAGTACAAGAGGATATCTGAATTTGACTTTCAGCTTGGTATGTTGATTGTCCCAAAGGGCAGGCCCATGTGTAAGTTATACTGTGAATAGGAAACTTGACACCAGCCCACGCATCCCACTAGGAGCCCTTCATAAATCACTTAATGGGCACATCTTACCTCCAGTGAGATGGAAAAATCTTCCTTTTCTAAGACTTGCTTTAAATGCCTTCTTTCCTGGACATGAATTTGGATTTGCCTGCCAGAAGTAGTGTGCATGCTTGAGAGACCACAGAAGCCCATCCCAAGGGAGCAAGGGACAGTCTTCACAGGCAGAGGCCTACCACTCATGCTTACCACTGGTAGGGGGAAGTCTCTTTGTTCTGGTTCCTCAATGTACCTTTATTCCCAGGTCTTAAAATCAGTTCCCTAAAGAAACTCTCCGTAATCGACCAAATAGAATTGTTCCTGTTCAACTCTATGTTCCTGTCTCGAAAAACACTCAACCCACCACAAAAATACATCATTTGTGTGACTCACTCATTCATTGCTTGTCTCCCTCTCTGAAATCTATGTTCCTGAGGCCAAGGACTGTTTGACCTTGACCAACTACACAGCATACACAATGCTATTGTTTGGACTAGTGTCTCCCAAAGGATGGTGTTGATGGCTTGCTCCCAAATTGGTACTCTCAAGAAATTCTGTAAACCTTTAGGAGGCAGAGCCTTGTGGGAGGTCCCCCCAGATCATCGAGGCCAAGCCGTCACTCATCTATTTCTCTTCTTACAGATGCACATTTTATTCTCAGTAGTTTTCTATCATTATTTGCTTCCCTTGGCAGAGGCCGCGGAAATACCCTAAATATGAACCTAAGTAAACTTTTTCTTTTTGTAATTTAGTTACCTTAAGTATTTCCTTATAGTAGTGTGAAGCTGATGAATACACATGGCTTCTAGTGTGGAGCCTGATCCATCATGGGCATTCAGTAAATATTTGTTCACTGAATGAATGAATCACCTTTGTTCTAGCTACACCCAACAGGATTATGGCGTTCAAGTGCAGAGAACTTCAACGCAAGTGAGAAAGAAAATCCACCTAATCCAAAAAAGATGCAGAAACTCACAAAGTGGCCTCCAAAAGGGGCCATAAGGATGCAAGATAAGTTATGAAATACAGGGTTTCCTAAAATCCTCACCCAGACCATATTTACTAAGCTATCTTCTCCAAACTCAGGGGAAAGGGCTGGGTTTTTATTGCTTACTTCAGAAATTGAGGTTTCTGAAGGTTTATACACTGCTATTAGTGTGTTCCTGTGGGTAGGATGATGGCAGTAGTAAGACAAGGAGAGTGACACGGAATCGACTTAGCTTCCTAGAATAAGGGCTTCCAAGGTGACACATGCACATCATCTCTCAGCCAAGTGGAAAACACTGGCCTGAGGACACTCCAATGAAAAGTAGTCAACTAAAAGGAATGTACTGAAGAGAGATACTGCAGCATTTTCCACAATAACAGAGAACACTTGAAAACACTATGCCACAATTTAACTTGACTCCCATCATGGCAAGGACATCTTATCTGATGGGATCAGTTTGATCTATTGCTTGAGATTGCTTAGAAGATGGGGACATGACAAATTCTAAGTCTGAGTTTGGTTTTAGGGAGGATATGCTCACATTTTGAACCACATGCATGAAACACAAGCATGAAATAATGCAGGTTGTTAAATTCTCAAAGCCCACCTCTAGTGACATAGTCCCTTCCTGTACTTCCTAACCACCCCCTCAAACAGTGCCACTAACTTGGGACCAAGTATTCAAATATATGAGCCTATAGGAGAAAATCTCATTCAAACTACTACAGTGGCCTCATAAATATAACTGGTAATACAGCTATTTTACCCTGTCTATATGTATAAAATATATAACATACATTTAATGAAACTTTAATATGCTATAACTTACACTGGTAATTTCTTTGACTCTCTCTGTGTCTTTCTGTGTGTGTGTGTGTGTGTGTGTGTGTGTGTGTGTGTGTGTGTTTGTGTGTGTGTATACATGTACCATGGCACATGTGTAGAGTCAGAGACAACTTATAGGAGTTAGTTTTCTTCTATCATGTGGATATTGGAGACTGAACTCATGTCTTTAGACTTGGTGGCAACTGCCCTTGCATACCCAACCATCTCCCATCTCTTAGACACACATTACTCCTTATTTCTTTGGTTATGGTATTAGACCCCTGAAAACTCAAGTATCCGGGGTCCCAGGCCACGTTCACGGTCACCCCAATCACCAGGCGGATTCGAGAGCTTGCTGCAAACTGCACGAGGCTTTATTGTAATTTAATGAGCTAACCCCATGTTAGCTCGGGTCTTTGATCCACCCACCATGGCGGATGGCTAGCAAAGATGGCTCCTAGGGCCTCCCAAAAGATCTTATAGGGCAGCGTAAGGGGAGTGTCTAGGGGTACGCACAGGCTCACGATTGGTGTGCCTCCAGGCTTGGAGGGCTTGCCCTGTGTTGATTGGTCAACTGGTTGTTATGGCCCATAGGCCCTCCCAGGGTGGTTACTATGCTCTCTACGTCATTGCTGTGCGCTTGTCCGTAAAGCACACCCAGGGTTGTAAAGCATAGTGCCACCAGCTAACTTCCGATTGGTTCCTTGTCACAAGACAGGCATCTGACTTTCTAGTGACTAACTTCTGATGGGTTCCTTGTCACGAGACAGGCATCTGACCTCTAAGTGACCAAGGCAGGTTTATGGCAAGCACGTTTTCGGCTGTTATGGCTGCCAAAAGGGAAGCTGGTTCCTTCATTGGCAGGATATTGAACAAGTTTTGGGTATGTTCAAAAGTCATTATGATTCTAATAACAAATTTAGGCTTTTCAGCCCTATCATACAGCTCTGTTGATAAGTAAATTTTTCTCTCTGGTAATTTGTATACTTACCTTTCTGTCATCTCATTAGGTTAACAGTAATGATCTTTAAGTGAAATTACATCTAGCAGTTACCCTAACCAATAAAATTATAGACAGGCCAGGGGCACACACACACACGTGTGTGTGTGTGTGTGTGTGTGTGTGTGTGTGTGTGTGTGTGTGTGTGTGTGTGTGTGTGTGTATGTTCCTCTGTAAAGCATTACCCTTAAGATATTTGTAAGGCTGATAAGATTACTAGATTCATATTCATCAACATCATAAGAAACTATTCACAGATTTAATTTTCACAAGCAGAGGTGAGAGTAGCTGCTGGATGTGGAAACTGCAGTTTGGAATAGAAAGGTGTGGATTGAGTTGATCCCCCACTGCACTACAGGGGTTGTGTTTCATAGGCAGATGTTGGTAAGCTTTTCAGTGATGCCTCTTGAAGGAAGTAGGGCACAATCTAACATCATAGTTAGGATCTGAGCCTTTTGTCTTTTGCTGAGCCTAGCTTTAGTTCCAGCTTTGCCACTTCCTGTTGCTAATCTCGTGATTTCAAGTTTCTAATTTGCAAAGTGAAGACAACTAAGGATTAAATGAGATGATGCCTGTAAAGATTTAGTGCAGCAGCCTGCTCTCAGTAAATGTCAATGGCAAAAATCAGGTCATTGAGGCTTGGGATGAGGCTCTTGCTGGTGATTTGGCAGTAATTTTTCCCTACAATTTAAAGATGGGGTTTCTGAGGAAATGCTAGGCTCATGATCCTGAGGCAAATAAAGTGTTGGATTGTGTGTCTCAGTTGAGCAGAGCAGAGGTACATGAATATTGGACTTCTCACAGTCTATCCATTCCCAGATGGAATATTAGGCTTTTTTTTTTTCACAAGCATGTAAATCAATGAGCTGAGACTAAAATATTCATTGAGCTTACATTGCTTGGCACCAGAGGATATTGATTATTTATACTGTATTGGGATCAATTCAGAGGCACTGTGGTGGGAAGTATTTCCTCTGGCAGACATAAATTTCTGTCTCTCTTACTGAGCCCAAACAAATGAGTTGAATGCAATAGAATTTTATGCATGCCCAGGTTCTTCTGTTAGTGGTCTCTGGCTGTGTTTCACTTATAGTTGTACCCAGATTACATAACAGTTTTCCTGGAATCAAGAAGATGATTCACAAATGATGGTTGAGTAAATGCAGGAAAGACAAAATCCAGTTGCACTAATTCAGAGCCCAGAGATCATCTGTACAACTCTGGCTTCATACTGACTTTGCTAACATAGAGGCTGCCAGCTAGTGTCCTCAAATAGGTGTGGAACATGGATTATATTCTGTACTGTTTTATTTTAAGTTATTTTATTTTAATTCCCCTGCCTCTACTCTATATGACAGTGCAGTATTGGGTAGGAAGATGACCCTTAGAGTCTACCCACCGGGATTCAAATCTTGACTTCTACTGGTCAGACTTCAGGTATGTCACTTAGCACTAGTGTCTTAGTTAATTTCTAAATTGGAGATGATTATTGTATTAATATTACTTGAACCATTTAAATAAATGAATTTATATGCTTCGGATGTACATATTATTGCTTATTTTGGGAAAGTACTCTATATAATGTTAATATTAACACATTTAGCTAACAATAATAACTGACTATAAGGTATGAAATGGGAAATCAGCTTTTCTTTTTATTATATAAATTACATTTATTTATTTATTTATTTATTTGAATTAGAAACAAGATTGTTTTACATGTCAATCCCAGTTCCCACTCCCTCCTCTCCTCCCCTACCAGCCCCCCAACTAAAACCCTACCTATCACATATCCTTTATGCTCCCCAGGGTGAGGCCTTCCATAGGGTTCATCAGAGTCTCTCATATCCTTTGGGATAGGGCCTAGGCCCACCCCCGTGTGTCTTGGCTCAGGGAGTATCCCTGTATGTGGATTGGGCTCCCAAAGTCCACACCTATGCTAGGGATAAGTACTGAACTTCTACAGGAGGTCCCATAGATATCCGAGGTTTCCTCACTGAAACCCACATTCCTGGGGTCTGGATCAGTCCCACACTGGTATCCCAGCTATCAGTGTGGAGACCAAGAGCTTCTGGTTGTTCAGGTCAGCTGTTTCTGTGTGTGTGTGTGGGGGGGGGGATCAGCTTTTCAAATGACAAAAGAATCATTAATCGATGTTTATAATTACCCCATTTATCTTCCCCACTTCTGATCTGTAATATTTCTGGTACCATGCTTTATGTTACCTCCAGGAAAATCAATTAATCATGCAGTATTTATATTTATTAAACTCAGTTCAGAATTCTTTATTCAACTTTTGAGATGACTCCTTATTTCAGATATATAGTGTTCCTGAGTAGGCTATGATATGGTAACTTGACACCAAGTGATAATTCTAGGTATTCCAATTACACTGTAATAAAACCAGAAGAATTCTACACCTACATTTGTCTAACAAAAATTTCCCTCTCCTCCTCTTCTGCTGCCTTCTCCTCTTCTTTTAATTATCTTCCTTCCCTCCCTCCCTCCCTCCTTCCCTTCCTTCCTCTCTTCCTGCCTCCATTTCTCTTTCTTTTTTATATATAAACTTTATTTAAATTAGAAACAATCTTATTTTACATATCAGTCCCAGTTCGCTCTCCCTCCCATCCTCTCATATCCTCCAAAGACCCTCCCATCCCATTCCCCATTCACTCCCCAGGGAGGGTGAGGCCTTCCATGAGGGATCATTAAAATCTGCCAAGTCATTTAGGGCAGGGCCTAGGCCCTCCCCTGTATATCTAGGCAAAGAGAGTATCTCTCCATGTGAAATGGGCTCCTGATGTCTGTTCATACACTAGTTATACATCCTGGTTCCACTGCCAGAGGCCCCATAGACTGCCCAGTGCTCCTAACTGACACCCATGTTCAGGGGTCCTGATTTGATCCTATGTTGGTTCCCCAGCTGTCAGATTGGGGTCCATGAGTTCCCACTGGCTCAGGTCACCTGTTTCTGTGGGTTTTCCCAGCATGGTTTTGACCCCTTTGTTTGTCACTCCTCCCTCTCTGAAACTGGATTCCAGGAGTTTGGCTCAGTGCTTGGTTGTGGATCTCTGCTTCTGTTTCCATCTGCTACTGGATGAAGGCTCTAGGATGGCATTTAAGGTAGTCATCATTCTCATTATAAGGGACAGACATTTAAGGTAGCCTCTCCACTATTGCTTAGGGTCCTAGGGGTCATCCTCTTGGGATCTCTGTATAATTCCCTAGTGCCAGATTTCTCTTTAAACCTATAGTGGCTCCCTCTACTGATGTGTCTCTTTTCTTGCTCTCCTCTATTCCTCTCCCCACTCAATCTTCCTGATCCCTCATGTTCTCCTCCCCTCTCCTCTTCTCCCCTTCTCTTTCTCCTAAATACCTTCTCCCTCCCCCATACTCCCCATTTGTTCAGTGGTTCTTGTCCCTTTCCTCTTCTCCAGGGGACCGTGTATGTCTCTCTTATGGTCCTCCTTGTTTCCTAGCTTCTCTGGAGGTGTGGACAGAAGGCTGGTAGTCCTTTTCACTATGTCAAGAATTCATATTATTGTTGTTATTAATGGTTTAATAATAATGTTATTATTATTAAACTGAACTCATTTATGAGTGAGTACTTACCATGTTTGTCTTTCTGTGACTGAGTAACCTCACTTAGGATGGTTTCTTCTAGTTCCATCCATTTGCCTGCAATTGTTTTTTCTGCTGAGTAGTACTCCATTGTGTAAATGTACCACAATTTCTCTATCCATTCTTCAGTTGAGGGGCATCTAGGTTGCTTCCAGTTTCTGGCCCACACACCTATAGCGCTGCTATGACCATTGTTGAACAGATGTCCTTGTTGCATGAATGTGCATCCTTTTCATATATGCCTAAGAATCTTGAGGTAGACTGGTTCCCGTTTTTCCAGAAAAACTACCATACTGATTTCCAAAGTGGCTGTACAAATTTGCACTCCCACCAGCAATGGAGAAGCTTTCTCTACATCCTCTCCAGCATAAACTGTCATTGGTGTTTTTTATTTTAGCCATTCTGACAGGAGTAAGATGATATCTCAGAGTTGTTTTAATTTGCATCTCCCTGATGGCTAAGGAATTTGAGCACTTTCTTAAGTGTTTTTCAGCCATTTTAGATTCCTCTATTGAGAATTCTCTGTTTAGTTCTGTACCCCATTTTTTAGTTGAATTATTTGGTTCTTTGGTGACTGACTTCTGAGTTATTTGTATATTTTGGAAATCAGCCTTCTGTCTGATGTAGCCTTGGTGAAGATCTTTTCCCATTCTGGGAATTGAACTCAGGACCTCTGGAAGAACAGTCAGTGCTCTTAACCTCTGAGCCATCTCTCCAGTCCTTCTTTTCCCATTCTGTGGGCTGTCATTTAGTCTTGTGTCTTTTGCCTTACAGAAGCTTCTCAGTTTCAGGATGTCTCATTTATTAATTGTCAATCTTAGTGTCTGTGCTACTCCAGTTATGTTCAGGAAGTAGTCTCCTGTGCCAATTCATTCAAGGGTACCTCCTACTTTCTCTTCTAAGTGGTTCAGTGTGGCTAGATTTATGTTGAGATCTTTGATCCATTTGGACTTAAGTATTGTGTATGGTGATAGGGATGGATCTATCTGGGATCTTCTACATGTCCGCATCCAGTTATGACACCACCATTTGTTGAAGATGTTTTCTTTTTTCCATTGTACAGTTAGCTTCTTTGTCCAAGATCAGGTATTCATAGGTGTGTGGGTCTACTTCTTTTCTTAAGACAGGGTCTACACATGTAGTTCTGGTTGTTATGGCACTATGTAGTATAGGCTTAAACTCAAACTTGGAAATATTCTCTTGTCTCTGCTTCCCATGTTCTGTGATCACAGTCAAGAAATACCATATGTGGCTTAGTATATTAGTTTTGACAAAAGGTGAACTATTTTAAAAAATCATATATTTATGTTATATATTATATAATAATATTGCTGTGTGTGTGTGTGTGTGTGTGTGTGTGTGTGTGTGTAGAATGAACATGATGAGATAATTTACAGGAATTTGTTCTTATCATCTATCATGTGGGTTCCAAGGATTTAAGTGGTCGCCAAGCTTGGCAACAACAACCTTTACAAGATGAGCCATTTCAGTGGCCCATGATAGACTCTTTTCCAGAGAAGAAACAACACCTCTGCAGTAATTTGAATGTAATTGCTCCATATAATCTCATAGGGAGTGGCACTATTAGGAGGTGTGGCTTTGTTGGACTGTGTATGGCCTTGTTGGAGGAAGTGTATCGTGGTGAGGGTGGGATTTAGGGTTTCCTATGCTCAAAATACCACCCAGTGTCAGTCTACTTCCTGTTGCCTTCTGATGAAGATGTTGTCAATACCCTATCTGCCTGTTTGCCATCATGTTTCTCCCCATGATAATAATGGATTGGACCTCTGAACTGTCAGTGAGCCACCCCAATTAAATGTTTTCTTTATAAGAGTTGCCTTGGTCATGGTGTCTCTTCACAGCAATAGAAACTGTAAAACAACCTCCTATGGAAAGCTGTCCAGCACAATACTGAAGGTAGTAGCAAGAGGTCACGAGAATTAGTATATTTCAAATTCTGTGTAGCCAGTTAGCCCATTTTCCCCAAATTGTTAGAATATGCTCAACCAGTGTCATGCCTTTTTTAGTACTGTAGCCAAAATGACTGAACTTTGCTGGCCACTTGGCCAATAATCAGATAAAAGAACGCTTTGCATAACATGACTTTTCTGAAGGCAAGTGTATTATTTATGTTTCTATATTGCTGTAACTATGTACTTAATACAAAGAGTTTAAGGAAGAAAAGATTTATTTTGGCATAAAGTTCATAAAGTTCATCACAGCAGAAAAAGTATGACAAATAGAGCAAGTAGTTCTAGATGTGGCAGCAAGAACATGGGGACAGTTGATTTAACTGTGTGCTATAGTCCGGAAGCAGGGATATGAATGCTGGTGTTCAGTTCACTTTTTCCTTTTTATTTGAGAGGATCCCAGCCCATGGGATGGTGCTACTCACATTCAGAGTGGGTCTCTACTTTGCGTTTTCAGGTATGATCATCACCATTAATGTGTCTAAAACATTAATAATTTCATTAGAGAGGCTGTGACTGTTTTGAGGCAGACTAAAAATACATGTAGTCTATGGAAGACTTAAAGTGCTCTTCAAAATCACCATTTGTTCCTTTGGTATATATACCAATATGCTAGCTTTTTTTCTTCATTTTCATGAACGTCGACCAAACTACTAAATTGCAGACAATAGCATTAGCTGAAAGAATAGGCATACAATAAAATACCTACAACCAAGAAATAGTCATTCCATTACCAGTGGTTCAATTCATGCCCTTGAAAAATGAAATACTATTTTTATTTGGTCTTCAAATAATGCCATACCTGTCTACAAAGCATTTTGATCGAATCCACTCATACTATCTACTTTCATCTACGTTCACGATGGAGGAGACTACACAGAGGTAGAATCTTTAAGCTGAGCAGGATATAATAAAAATAAGGGATAAGGTATTGCAAAAATTATATCCAGAGAAGGCTCCCTCAAGTTGTGTCACTGGGAGAGTGGCACAAGTGAAACTATATTTCCAAGTACAAGAAAACTGAACCTAATATCTCAGTCACTTTCAGAAGTCTTAACTAATTGCTTTGTAATGACACATGGAAAGCTATCATCTAGAATGTGGGAGGCTCTACTTGTGACCTCCAAAGGTCACAAGGGCTTTTCTTTTCCCCTATTACTCAGGCTTGTCTTTATTTATTTTTGCCTCCATTTTTTATTTAAATTAGAAACAAGATTGTTTTACATGTCATCCCAGTTCCCTCTCCCTCTCCTCTTCCCCTTCCACCCACTAACACCCTATCTATCCCATACCATTTCTACTCCCTAGGGAAGGTGGGGCCTTCCATGGAGGGGGGGTCTTTGGGCTCTGTCATATCCTTTGGGATAGGGCCTAGGCCCTCCCCCATGTGTCTAGGCTGAGGGAGTATCCCTCTATGTGAAATGGGCTCTCAAAATCCATTCCTATGCTAGGGATAAGTACTGATCTACTACAAGAGGCCCCATAGATTTATGAGGCCTCCTCAGTGACACCCATATTCATGGGGTCTGGATCAGTTCTATGCTGGTTTCCCAGTGATCAGTCTGGGGGCCAAGAGCTCCCACTTGTTCAGATCAGCTGTTTCTGTGGGTTTCACCAGCCTGGTCTTGACCCCTTTGCTCATCACTCCTCCTTCTCTGCAACTTGATTACAGTTCAGTTTAGTGTTTAGCTGTGGGTATCTGCTTCTACTTCCATCAGCTGCTGGATGAAGGCTCTAGGATGAAATATAAGTTAGTGATCAATCTCATTATCAGGGGAGGGCATTTAAGGTAGCCTCTCCACTGTTGCTTAAATGGTTAGTTGGTGTCATCCTTGTAGATCTTTGGACATTTCCCCAGTGCCTGATTTCTCTTTAAACCTATACTGGCTCCCTCTCTGATGGTATCTCTTGTTTTGCTCTCCTCTATTCTTCCCCCTACACAACCTTCCTGCTCCCTTATGTCCTCCTCACCCCTCGTCTTCTCCCCATCTCATTCTCCTAGCTCCCTCTCCCTTCCCCCATGCTCCCAATTTGCTCAGGAGATCTTGTCCCTTTCCCCTTCTCTGGGGGACCATGTATGTCTCTCTTAGAGCCCTCCTTGTTGCCTAGCTTCTCTAGTGGTGTGGATTGTAGGCTGGTAATCCTTTGCTCTATGTCTAAAATCCATATATGAGTGAGTACATACCATGTTTGTCTTTTTGTGATTGGGTTACCTCGCTCAGAATGGTTTCTTCTAGTTCTATCCATTTGCCTGCGAATTTCAAGATTCCATTGTCTTTTTCTGCTGAGTAGTACTCTATTGTGTAAATGTACCACATTTTCTGTATCCATTGATGAAGAATGGATTTTGAGGACAGAGATGACATGAACTGGAATTAATGACCTCATAAAAGAGTCCCAAAGATATTCACTTATTCCTTTTTAGTGTGAGGATGAGGGAAGAAGGTACCATAAATAAGGCAGAGAATGGGCTCCTACAGAGCTCCAATTATTCAGTACTTTGATCTTTGATTTCCCAGCCTGTAGAATCTTTTTTTTCTTTTTTAATTTAAATTAGAAACAAGCTTCATTTAGATGTCAATCCCAGTTCCCTCTCCTTCCCTTCCTCCCCTGCCCTCCACAGACACTCCTAACCCATCCCCTTTCTGTTCCCTAGGGAGGGTAAGGCCTTCCATGGGGGAATCTTCAAAGTCTGTCATATCATTTGGAGCAGGGCCTAGACCCTCCCCTGTGTGTCTAGGCTGAGAGAGTATCCATATTTGTGGAATGGGTTCCCAAAGTCCATTCATGTACTAGGGATAAATACTGATCCACTAACAGAGGCCCCACAGATTAATCAGACCTCCAAACTGACCCCCTCATTCAGGGAGTCTGGAATAGTCTGGGGTCCATGAGCAACCCCTTGTTCAGGTCAGCTGTTTCTGTGGGTTTCTCCAGCCTGGTATTGACCCCTTTGTTCATCACTTCTCCCTCTCTACAACTGGGTTCAGTGTTCAGCACAATGTTTAGCTGTGGGTGTCTGCTTCTGCTTCCATCCAGCCTATAGAATCTTATGCAATAAATTTTATTGTTTATGAGTCACTCAACATAAGGCATTTTTCTACGACAATGTGAATGGAGCAAGATTGGACAGTAACTAAAATGCTTTTTCCCTTTGAGTCTCATCTCAAGATTTGTATTCAGTAAGTGTTGCTCAGATTTACATGTGGCAGCCACTGTTGATCATCAGCTTAGCAGGCAATACTTAGAAGATAAAATACAAGAGCTGATGAATGGAACACTTCGTGATCAACTGGAGAGTTGCAACCCAGCTCTGACAATGTTTAAAACTTTCCCTAGCTGGTGTCTAAGTCTACAATAAAGTGAGATGGAAAGAGAATTATGAATAAGAGTGATTAATGAATAAGAGCTTCCAAACTGGTGTCAGGAGAAAAACAAAAGGACTGTGTAAATCAGATATAGCCAGTCAAGCAAGAGGCTTTCATTCTCTAGCTCTGGCAGATTAGAGTCAGGCCTGTCTTCCTTCTGTAAGCAACTACAAATGAGGCTCTGTGTATTTCTGAACATTTTTAGACATTGTGCCAAAAGCAGCATTGGCTGTGATCTCAGAGAAAAGGAAAACAAATGAAGACTATCCAGGCGGCCTGGATGGACTTTCTGTACTGTAGCTCAGGGAGAAGAAGCTAATACAAAGTTGGGCATTTTTTTTTCTGAGTCCAAGAGTCATAAATTAGAGTGGGGTGGGTCAGAGCAATGAAAAGGGGAGGATTACTTAGAAGAACTCCAAAAATCTTTTTGTCATTTATTGGTGAATAGAAAGATATGTGTGTTAGGGTGAAAAATGTCCTCAAAACAATTTGCCAACTGAACAATTTGCAGAATTGCACTTTGACTTCTGAGTAACCAGATTTGGACCTTACTAAAGAGCTAGATATTTAATAGTAATTGGAGGCAGGTTCTTCCTTGGTGGTGGGACTGAATTTGGTCTAACCCTAGAAGACTTAAAGTTGGTCATGAAAAAGTTTAACTACTTCACAACAAATTGTAACACATGTACCCCCAAATCAAAACTCTTCAATGAAAAATTAAAATTTAGGCTAGCAACAAGTAGTATGTTACAGTGTCCATCTGCCAGTAGAAAATTTCTAACTATGCAAAGAAGCAAGAAAATATGAGCCACTAGCTGCAGAAAATGAGAAAATCCAAATGTTACATAAATGATGTTGTTACTGCACAAGGACTTGAAAATGATTTCTGGAAACATGCTTAGAACTGTAAAAAAAATCAGGAAGATTTATGAGGAAAGCAAAATAAATCACAAAATGGAATTATTCATATATTATTGTAAAGACATAGTTGTGAATTAAAAAAAACCTCAATAAAAGGTTTTAACAGTAGATTTCAAATCAGTAGAAAACCTGAACACAGAGTAATAAAAATTCTCCAAACTGAAGAAAAGCCTGAAAAGAGGCAAAACAAGTGGCCTTCCTTTACCTAAAGCACAGTAAACTCTGGTAGACTTTTAAGAATGAAATCTCACATAAACTCTTGAAAACTGAGAAAGAAATGACCATTTTCCCATTTATTCAATGAGGCCAGCTCACCGGCTTTATGAAAATGCATCAAACACACAAAATTTCTTTAAGAAAATAAACTGTAAAGTGAATGCCTCTTATTAATATCAGTGTAAAAATTCTCAGAAAATTTTCTTGACATTTCAAAATTATGCATTAAGAACAATACATACTGGAAAAGAGTTTATTCTGGAATTAAATTTTAGTTAAATATTTGAGAATCATTTTAGTTCACTAGAAATAGACCTCTCTGGATGTGGCTTGTTGTTGGGCTTTCTCAATGAGCACTGCTGTACAGAAACCCATCATTAATGTTTTCTAGGCACTATCAATTTTGTTGCACTGAGTTTATCATGAAGATTTTAAAAAATAAGTATAATAAAGGCCCACTTTTTGTTTCCAATTGCACTCTGCCAGCAATGTTTACTCACAATATACTCATTACCATTCCTTTCCTGAAGCACCAACTAGAACCAAAGAGAAGATATTTAGTTTATAGGATACTTTACTTTTGTGGAAGACCATGTCTGAAGTCTTATGTTGTCCTGTATCCACTAAGCTGACAATATCAATTACAGCTCAACTATTGAGGATACTGTGGTGAATTTTATACATTCTGCAGGGTATCCCATGCACCTTGTGAGCCCTGATGTAATTTCCTTCAGCTTTTGCAATCCCTTCAGTTGTGTCTGTTTTCGTTTTCCCATTGGCAAGTTTCTATCCTGAGTCATAGTGACCTCTGCCTGCCCTGCAATAAGGAGGGAGGCTGTGGGGTGACTGCTATTGAACATGTGAGAGGAAGGAACGGCATACTTTGGAGAGCCCAGTATAGAGCCTTTTTCAAATATTTCCAAAACTCACTCACTGATATCTTCGAATTATGCTTTTACACTATTGCAAGACAGGAGGTCTAGTGCAGTGTTTCCTGTGGGCAGCCTGAACTTTCCCAGACATCCTCGGGCCTCTACAGTTTGTATTCTCCAGTTCAGGAGACTCTGTAGTTTGACATTTGACTGCATTCTTATAATTCCCCAAACTAGCTCCAGCTTGCCTTACAACATACCAACGACTTGTTACATTATGTGTTTGCCTCCCTCTGTGGGTGACTTCTGAAGAAATTAGCCAGAACATCAGCTGATCCAACTATGCTGTCAAATGAATACATCCTAATTAGACAAAAGGCTTCTTTCCCTTTTCCTTCTAAAGAAGATTTGGGGGTTTTATTGTTTCTATTAGATGACAAACAGTTTAGTCAAATCATTCTAATTATTTGTTTCTTTATTCACCTCATAGGATTGAAGGAAGATAGGAAGTTGGTTGGTCTGAGGAGCTGAATCCACCATTCTCTCCTCTACTGGATTTCTACTGTCCTCTTTTGAAGGCAAATACTGCAGTTCACATAGGAGCCAGCCAACAAGCAGCTGATCAAGATATTTCCAAAAGAATCTTCCTACTTCACAGCTAACGGTTTGTGAAGTGGTTCTTCAAGCAAATCTGCAGATGACCACTGTGACAGTCCCCCATGGCCCTCTGGCATCTGGCCAGGATTCTGAAGGTGTTTTTACCTCACAGTGGGTCAAATACACAAGCACCTCTGAGCTTTCCAGGAGGAAGTTTAGTCAAGGGACGTAGAACAGAAATGGCATGGGGGGGGGGGGACACAAACAATGTAAAAGAGAGGACAGTCTCAATTACATGGAAAGTACTAAAAAGATGTGAGTGATTTAGATTGGGGCATAAAATAAAGCACTATTGCTGTGTTTGAGACACATTTATCCTGAAAGGGGATAAAAAAAAGATGAAGGCAATCTGAGGTTTATTCTTGCAAGACAGTGTAGTCTTGGGATTCCATGGTAGAGATTGTATCTACATATGTCTGAAATGAGCACAAAAGGGAAGGAAAGCATAACAAAAACAGCACTGAGAAATGAAAGAAGAGTGTTTACAGATTTATTCCAATTCAGAGCTTGGGAGATATGAGTCAAGAGGGCTGTTGGTACTAAGCAAAAGAAATACCAATGTGTATTTTATGGGACTGTTTCTTCTAATTCGTGTTTTTCAACATATAATAAAATTTCATAGATATTTCTCTAAATGCCCATGCATTAAAATAAATGAAAAAATACTGTATATTAAAATAACTACACCTGTTGCCATCACCAAGTACTCTATGGCAGTAAAACAACTGTCATATTCAGTTCATTTTCCTTTTCACTAAGACCACTAATTTGGAAATTTGGACTATCTTTTCTCCATTTTCCAATTTCTGCTTCTTTAACTCATAATAATAACCTTTCCTCTGATTTCACTAATAAAATAGGAGAAAGAAAATTAGATCTATGCCATAGTCAAACTACCCAAATTCATGAACTATCATATCCATGTATGTCCAAGCTAGGACAAATATATGGCCTAAGGGTAACTCTGAATACATGTTGACCAACCCCAAATCTTTAACTTGTTTAAACCATTATGAGGTAGGTGTGTGTGTGTGTGTGTGTGTGTGTGTGTGTGTGTGTGTGTGTGATAGTTTTGACTTAACAACTTTATTGTTCAGTTTTCAAGCATGACCTCTGTAGATGACAATACATTGCAAGGCAAAAGATTGAATGTTGTGGGATATTTGAACCGTGTGAACATGTATTGCTATGATTGCTATAATAAAACACGAATGGTCAATAGGTAGGCAGGAAGTATTGGTAGGACTTCCGGACAGAGAGGGAGGAAGAGGAATTGAGGTATGCAGAGATGCCAGGAGATGCAGAGCAAGCAGGATGTGCAGGAGGAGAGGTAACAGCCACAAGGCATGTGGCAGAACATAGATTAATATAATGGGTTAACTGAAGTGATAAGAGCTAGTTAGGAACAAGCTGAGCTTTCATAATTAATAAGAAGTCTCTGTGCCATTACTTGTGAGCTGGCGGTCAAAGGAAAGTCCAACTATGAATTGATCATGTTATGCAGTCTCTGGTACTGTGCTTTCTCTCATTTTATAGTACACAAATTGTCTGTGTTTCAAACTTTTTGGCAAATAAATGACTTGCTGGCATCTTCTCCCCAAGTATTTTCCTCTTGGAATTAATTTGTGTTGTTACTATGTTATCACTTTTCTCCACTGTATTATTTTCAAAACCATTCAGACAGGCTTCAGTATGCCTCATACTCAAAAAAGCAGTAACCCCAATCAAACTGAACATACAAAAACAAAAAGCTCAGTCATCCGTTTCTCTCCAGTTGCTGTCTAATTCCTTTTCTCTACTGTTTGGCAAAAGTAACAGACCTGTTGTTTGTCCCCTGTCTCCAATTTCTTGCTTGACATCTATCCTCAAGTCCTTTCAACTAGAATTTTATTTCTAACTGAAATCACATTTTATTAGGGTCATTATTGAGGATCGTGTTGCAATGCCCAGTAGTCAAGGCTGTCATCTTGCTGGTTCTTAGCAAGAATCGAGACAATTGATGGGTATTTGGGGAACTGGTCTAAAAGTGTTTCTTTCCTTACTTCTGAAATATTACATTGTGTTTCCATATCCTTTATTCTGTCATCTTTCCACAAGAACCTCTTGACTTTTTTATTTCCAGTAATTGGTCAACATAAATCTGATTCTGAAATATATAGTGAACCTGCGTTGCCTCTTGGCACCAAATTGGCCTCCAGTGATGGTTAGTTTAAACTAATGGTCAACTTGACACAATCTAGAATCATCAAGAAGAGAGTCCCAGTAAAAGAATGTGTAGATCAGATGGGTCTGCAGGCATGTCTGTGAGCATTGTCTTGATTATGTTAACCATGGTAGAAAAGTCCCCTAAACTGTGGGTGGTACCACTCCCTAAGATATGGATTCTTAACTGAACTGTTTAAGAATATGAAAGTCCCCTTCTCATTCTCCTAGCTCCCTCCCCCATTCCCATGCTCCCACTTTGCTCAGCATATCTTGACCCTTTCCCCATCTCCAGGGGACCATGTATGTCTCTCTTAGGGTCCTCCTTGTTTATTAGCTTCTTTGGCAGTGTGGATTGTAGGCTGGTAGTACTTTACTCTACGTATAAAATCTGCATATGAGTGAGTACATACCATGTTTGTCTTTTTGCGATTGGGTTACCTCGCTCAGAATGGTTTTTTCTAGTTCCATCCATTTTCCTGCAAATTTCAAGATTCCACTGTTTTTTTAGCACTGAGTAGTACTCCATTGTGTAAATGTACCACATTTTCTCTATCCATTCTTTGGTTGAGGCGCATCTAGGCTGCTTCCAGTTTCTGGCTATTACAAATAGTGCTGCTATGAACATCATTGAACATATGTCCTTGTTGCATGAATGTGCTTCTTTTAGGTATGTGCCTGAGAGTGGAATTTCTGGATCTTGTGGTAGACTGATTCCCATTTTCTTGAAGTGTCACCATACTGATTTCCAAAGTGGCTGTACAAGTTGGCACTCCCACCAGCAGTGGAGAAGGGTTCCCCTTTCTCCACATCCTCTTCAGCATAACTGTCATTGGTGTTTTTGATTTTGGCCATTCTAACAGGAGTAAGATGGTATCTCAGAGTTGTTTTGATTTGCATTTCCCTGATGGCTAAGGGAACACTTTCTTATGTGTCTTTCAGCCATTTTGGATTCCTCTATTGAGAATTGTCTATTTAGTTCTGTACCCGACTTTTTATTGGATTGTTTGGTGTTTTGGAGACTAGCTGCTTGAGTTCTTTGTATATTTTGGAGATCAGCCCTCTGTCAGATGTGAGGATGGTGAATATCTTTTCCCAGTCTGTGGGCTACCATTTTGTCTTGCTGACTGTCTCCTTTGCCTTACAGAAGCTTCTCAGTTTCAGGAGGTCCCAATTATTAATTGTTGACCTCAGTATCTGTGGTACTGGTGTAATGTTCAGGAAGTGGTCTCCTGTACCACTTAATTCAAGGGTATTTCCCACTTTGTCTTCTAATAGGTTCAGTGTAGCTGGATTTATGTTGAGGTCTTTGATCCATTTTGACTTAAGATTTGTGCAAGGCGTTAGGCTTGGGTCTAACTGCAGTCTTCTACATGTCTGCAACCAGTTATGCCAGCACCATTTGTTGAAGATGTTCTCTTTGTTCCATTATATAAATTTGGATTGTTTATCAAAAATAAGATGTTCATAGGTGTGTGGGTTAATATCAGGATTTTCAACTCTATTCCATTGGTCTACCTGTCTATTTTTGTGCCAATACCAAGCTGTTTTCAGGACTATAGTTCTGTAATAAAGCTTGAAGTTAGGGATGGTGATGTCTCCAGAAGTTCCTCTATTATACAGGGTTGTTTTGGCTATCCTGGGTCTTTTGTTTCTCCATATAAAGTTGAGAATTGTTCTTTCAAGGTCTATGAAGAATTGTGTTGGGATTTTGATGGGGATTGCATTGAATCTGTCGATTGCCTTTCGCAAGATTGCCACTTTTACTATGTTGATCCTACCTGTCCAAGAGCATGGGAGATCTTTCCATTTTCTGGTATCTTCTTTAATTTCTTTCTCTAGAGACTCAAAATTCTAATGGTACAGGTCTTTCACGTTTTTGGTTAGTGTTAACCCAAGGTATTTTATCTTGCTTGTGGCAACTGTAAAGGGTAATGTTTCTCTGATTTCTTTCTCCACCAATGTGTCATTGGTATATAGTAGGGCTACAGATATCTTGAGTTAATCTTGTATACTGCCACTTTGCTGAAGGTGTTTATCAGCTGTAGCCATTCCCTGGTAGAGTTTTTTGGGTCACTGAAGTAGACTATCCTATTGTCTGCAAATAGTGAGAGTTTGACTTCTTCCTTTCCCATTTGTATTCCCTTGATCTCCTTTTGTTATCTTATTGCTCTAGCTAGGACTTCTAGGACAATATTGAAGAGATATGGAGGGATGCAGAGGACATGAGGGAGCAGAAAGGTTGAGTTAGGGGATGAATAGATGATAACAAGAATGGAGACATCATAATAGAGGGAGACATTTTAAGTTTTCAGAGAAATCAGGCACTTGGAAATGTCTGGAGATCTACAAAGATGACATCAGCTAACAATCTAAGCAACAGAGGAGAGGCTACCTTAAATGCCCTACCCTGATAATGAGATTGTTGACTAACTTATGTACTATCCTATAGCCTTCATCCAGCAGCTGGTGGAAATAGAAAGAGACTCCCACAACTAATCACGAAACTGAACTGAAACCCAGATTCAGAGAAGGAGTGAAGAGCACAGGGGTCCAGACCAGGCTGGTGAAACCCACAGAAACAGCTGAACTGAACATCGGGGAACTCTTGCTCCCCAGACTGATAGCTGGAATATCAGCGTGGGACTGATCCAGACCCCAGGAACGTGGGTTTCTGTGAGGAAACCTCGGAAATCTATGGGACCTCCTGTAGAAGTTCAGTACTTATCCCTAGCATAGGTGTGGACTTTGGGAACCCATTCCACATAGAGGGATACTCCCTGAGCCAAGACACATGGAGGTGGGCCTAGAACCTATCCCAAAGGATATGATAGACTCTGATGCCACCCTATGGAAGGCCTCAACATCCAGGGGGAGCAAAAAGGATATGTAATAGATAGGGTTTTAGTTGGGGTGATGGTGGTATTGGAGGATGGGAACTGGGATTGTCATGTAAATCAATCCTGCTTCTAATTCAAATAAAAAAAGTTGAAAAAAAAAACAAAAAAAATATGAAAGTGAGTACCAGCTGCATACATCAATGTACCACTGTCTACTCTCCACTATGATGTAATGTAACTGGCTGTTTCAAGTTTTCTCCTCCTTGACATGCCCATGAAGATGGACTCGGAAACATATGCCAAACAAATCATTAAATAAAACATAACATGCCCAAATTTCTATTTCACCTTGAACTTAACAGTTCCAGAAAACAATCCCTATTTCTTTCCCCCAAACTTATTCTTCACATTCCCCATACTCTCTGCTGCTCAGGCTAAAAGTTAACAACTTTGTGTCTTTGTCTTATACCTAATCTAACCACAAAAGCTGTTGGTTCTTTTTTCAAATCCTATTCTGTCCATCATTTCCATGATGACTAGTGTTAGCTTGTAAGTAGGAGATTCATGAGAATTGGCTGGTTGTATGGGGTGTTATGTTTTGTTATTTTCTTTGCACGATTTTATCTCTCCTTTCATGTTAGTTTCATTTATGTTTCAGGTGACAGCTTGAAAGGAGGGCCCAAGTGAGTTTTTCAAGTTTAAGAATATTAAGAGCATATATCTTAGCTAAATGAAGCTTTTGTTGTTAGAAGAAAGAGGTAAAACATGTGTCGAGGCCACATTTTAACACTGGAATCAATCCTGTGATGATGCATGTGGTTTAATAACTTAGTGATAGTTAAGTAATCACATTTGTTAGAAAAATAAATGGGCTTAAGCCACATGGTGAGAGATTCAACTGCCAAGTGAGAGCTGCTGCTTCTGTTCATCCACATAGGTAAGTCCTGTACCTTTGCATGCAGATTATTTGAGAATTTCCAGGCAACCAAGTGCTGAAGTTTCATGTAATTGATTTTTTGCAGATCTCTAATAAGGAAATTGAGTTAATATTTCCTGTAGCATGTGACAATAGCCAAATCACTCCACTTGTCATTTTTGTTTTGTATGTTCTTATCCATGGATGCTTTGTGTTATGTGTGTGTGGCTTTATGCTGTCCATATTTCCAGATGACCTGATACAAAGTATTAATACTATTTCTGCCATGAGGCCATTTGGAATTATACTGTACTTACCATCAGAAAGGAAAATTAAATATTAAGCCCATAATAAACTACAAATATTAAAGGTTAAAAAGTACCATAGGCAACAAGACCCAGGAAATAACATTGTTCCAGCTTTTCAGGTTAAATTTAGCTCTAACCTTCTAACAGCTAAGGCATGAAAGGAGATGTGACGAGGTTTTGGCCTTTTCTGAATAAAGGGAGGCATACAGTATCATAGGATGGAATTCATCTTTTTCCTTTGCTTTAGCTGACACAAAAGACAAATCTGTGGCTAGTGATTCATTATAATTAAAACATATTACAAGAAGTAAAATGTGATGTAGCATGCCACAACAAGACAAATGTTCCAATATCAGCCATAGGCAGCCCCAGGTTAGTGACTCAGTTTCCTGGCCGTCACTTCCGAGCTTCTGTTCCTACTCTCTCCCTCATGAGCTTATGTGTATGTGTGATTCCCCTCTATGTACGTCTTCTTTCCCACTTCATCCATCGCTCCTATTCCTGTCCGTTAAGGGCCTCTGTCTACTGGCTTCTGTCTGGGATGCTGATTTATTAGCTTCCTTATCCTGTCTCTTCTACATTTAAAAATTGTCATTTGAGTAGTATTCCAGGAAGAACACAGCTGGGCAGATTTCTCTTTCAATGCCCCTGACAGCTGGCTTGCCTTAGATCTGGCTTAGACTTTGCTGCCTTTGAGTCCAGTGATTGCTTTTATTTTGTTTGTTTTTGTTTCTCAAGACAAGGTTTCTCTGTGTAACAGACCTGGCTGTCCTGGAACTCACTTATGTGGACCATACTGGCCTGGAACTCTGGGTGATCTGCCTGCCTCTGCTTGAGTACAGTGTTAGTTCTGAATCAATTCAATGAGCTGAGTTGTAGAGTAATAGGGGTGTGTGTGTCTTTCTTTTCTTTTCATTAGGTGAGAAGGTATACATCTAGGTTGAAGGACTTCTTCTAACTGTGTAACCTTACTCTCTGAAGCCCAGTTTCATGAGCAATAACACTTGTTATCTGTGACATGATGTTCTGAATAATTATAACTTGTTCAGTTACTTTTTAAATAAAATCATTCGATTAAAACATGAGCAGCTATGTCAACACAGAAATAACGTGAGCATGTCACCCATTTTGCTCTATGGAAGCAGTGTTTTATGTGTAGTAGATATTGTTTTTACACAAGGCATTAAGATTTTACATGCTCATAGGTTTAGTTTTAATAAAATTAATTTATTTTATTGGCTCATAAAGAATGTTTTAAATTGAGACTGGCTGACTGACAGTTTTTCTGAGAGAATGTGATGCTAAAGGATATATAGATGCTGTTTACACACTCGGGTGATGCACTTGATTCATGGAACACTGTCAGATTTAATTTACCCCGGAGTTTGCCCCATCTGTTCAAATGCCAACACAATGAAAAACATATTAACTTCTTGGTATCTCTTTTATAAAACTGCTTTTAACTAAGAAGGTCCTATGGCTCTCTGGGGTATGTGACATTGTTCTTTCTGGAGCTACTATACTAGGCTATAGATGACAACTCCATAAAATACCCAGCATTGAAACACAATTCAAATAGAAGCACTGAAAAGTAAAAGTCAAATAACTATATTTGACTAAACAATGGATTATGCCATACATAGAACTTAACTGTAGAGAACTCTTGAAATATACACAGATGCAAAATTTGCATACTGAACTCCACAAGGTGGATGTCTAGATTACAGGTTAAAATGTTCTCATTGAAAACTGTGAATCTCACGGTGTAATTATTGTTATCACTTGTCTGTTTCTATAAAATTTTAAATCTTGGTATTTTATAACAGATACTCAGAAGGATACTTCACCATTACGATTGTGTTCTGTTCTGTTTGTTTTTTGTGAACAAACTTTAAGAAAGAGGTGTATTTCCTTTTGTGTTCACCTCACTTCCATGTGATCCCCTTACTGAGCAATGACCCTGCTCTGTCTCCCCACCCCTCCACCAGGTCATATTTACTAGAAAAGGGCCAATTCTCACTCCCACAAAATCACAATGCCTGTTAACACTAAACACCAATTCACATATTTCATTTCCCTGGATCATCCACCATCTCACCTCAAGGGTAACCTGGGAAGAAGGAGTCGTTTCTACAACATAGCTCTTGACTCACAGCAACGTATTTGCTGAATGAATGAAGACAGAAATTAATTTTTCACAGGAATATAGTAGGAAATTACCAATACGGAGTCAGGTAGAAATATAAGGGTATTTAATAGGGAAAAGCCTTACTTACAGAGCGAACCAGCCAGCCGGTGGTAGTCTGTACAGCAAGAAGCAAAGAGAAACCGAAACCGAAAAAGCAGTCCCCCTACTCACTCTGACCACGCCCTCACAAGCCCTCAGGTACTCCTCTAGCCAGCCCCTAAGAAGGCGTGGCTACAGCTTCCCCTACACAGGAAGAACAGTGGTAAGACTATTTGCCTGCTGCTGTCAAAATCATGTGAGTTTCTTATTTCAACGTAAAAAATATTTATTATAATGTTTCAGTCTGTTTTTCAGTGTTCTTTTGCAAAAATTCCTATTTTGTAATTCTGTAATCTTGCCATGTTCCAAGAGTTTCGGGTCAGACACTTAATTTGGTACCTTGGGAAACAGATCCCGGAGGCATAATTTTTAAAGTTTCACTTGTTATGAAGCAAATTTAGGATTTCTGAGTTTATGAAAACACAGGAGTCAAATGTTTCACCACAACTTCAAGAGAACCCTCATGGCTCAATCATCTCTTAAAGGCACTGCTTAGTCATGCCATCCCCTTTGTGATCACGTTTCAACACATGAACATGGGAGGACACAGTCACATCACAGAACCTATGTAATCCAAGGCCTGGAAAAAATTGTGATTGACAGCATTCTAGTTAGTTTACCCTTCAGCATCTAAATGAGAGAAGGACCAGGGAGGTGATCCTTCTTTAAAAGTCAAAACACCCAACAAACAAATCAACAAGCTTTCAATATGGTAGCCAGCAAAAGAGAAGCATCTGGAAATGTCTAAGGGTTATTTGGCCCAGTTTTAGGGTACCACTGTGAAAGTGTCAAGCCTTGTGAGATGTTTTAGCACACTCAGCTGCTGTAGGGATCAATTCAGTCTTATCCATTTGTCTGGGAGAGCGGTCCAGCCTGGGCTTGCCAATGGAAAAAAATTAAGTTCAGGATCATTTGGGTGGCTTCATAAGGAACTTGGTATAAAATGCAAATGAGGCATACTATAGGGAGAATTAAGTGCCATCAGACCGTGGCATTTAATTTTCTGTGTCTGGGTGCTTCTGTGTAAAGATGATGAATTATGTGGCAGAAGCAAAGAAAGAGGCCAGTGTGTACATCCCACCTTACATTTGCTTTCAGATAGCAATAGCAAAGAAAAGGTCACTTGGGCAGTTTGTGTTGGGCAAAGCCTTCTCTATGGTAGCACAGCAGGGATTTTGTAGATACTGCTAGTAATAATGATACTGTAAACTGATCTTTCTTTGCGTTCCATGTCTGGTCTTGGGCTGCAGACACAGAGAAAGCTAAAGGAACAGTCAAACTGTCTATACCTGGCACCTTGTTAAAGGGAGGAAAGTTTTTTGCAATGGCTACTGGGGAGCTGATCTGCTGAAATTATGGGGTTATTACAGCTGCCTCAAGGAATTCAGTTCTTTGACATTCTTGTTGGCATAAATTGTGTTTCTTGGCATAAATTAAAATTATCAAACTTTAAAATTTTTTAAGATGAAAGAAGATATTTGTTGAAATGTCTCCCATAACTTCCTGTTTCTTTGGAAACTATGGGTCATGGGGCCTCACTGACAGTCATAGGTCACTAGTAATGAGCTCTTGAATGTTAGCCGACCCTAGTTCTGACCTTGCCCTCTGCGTCCTGGCCTTTTATGATATGACTAGCCTCCACTAAATGCTACCATGACCATGAAATAAGTTGTTCCTCCATGACTTTAGTCACCATGGATGGAAACTCTCCAAAATAGTGAGTCAAAGCAAATCTTTCTTTTCTCAAATGTTTCTGTTCGGTATTGTGCTCAGCACAGCACAAAACCTGCCAATACAGCACTCTAAAGTTGTGGAACATGGTTCACAATGAAACTTAGATGAGCATTTATGCAACAAATATTAATTTAAATGCTGTATCTTATTATCTCTACTCACTAATCTTGATGAACTTCCATGTTATGCCCTAAATACATTAGCCATAACATATAGTTAATTTCAGGCAGGTTTCTGAATCTGTTCCTTCCAGTGAGTTTGAGGAAACAAATATTTCAAAATCAATGACTAGTCTAAAATCTATTAGGAAGCAAGATTAGTGCCATTTTCCTGATTTTATATAGAAACATAAAATAATGTATGCATATGTGATATAAATGTAGAAACAGAAATGTCCAAGAGGAGTACTAGAATAAGGGTGAAGGGAGATTGGAGTGTAGGAAATATGCTTAAAGTACATTGTGTGCTTATATGAAAATGTCCTTATAAAACCTTGTTCCTTGTACACTGATTATATGCCAATTGAAAACTAAACATCTTACTTTGTTTAAAGGGCAGGAGTACTTGTCATGGCTCTTGTTTTTCACCCCAACTTCATGTTCCCAATAGAATAAAATTATATTTGTTCAAAAAAGAAAACTAAAATTCTGAAAAAGTCAATTGACTGTTAATTTACTATTTGCTTCTGTTCTTCTAAATATCTATCCCACAAAACATGTATGTTTATTTGATATAATTTTCCTTAGTATGTACAATAATGCTAGTCATAAAAATCCCTGTTTGGTTGTTATTAATGGTCTTAGTAAAGATTTAAGTAACCTCCATCATGCGTAATTTGTCTCTAAGACATTTTATATGGAATGGACCTGTGGGAAACTGGCTTCATGAAGAAGGCCTCTTGTTCAGGTTCAAACTAAGCTGCATAGCTGGCCTATGTCATTCACGTGTCATCTTAAAGATATTCTTGATCTCCTTGTCTATTTTTTTTCAAATGAACAAAGAGCCACAACACCCCTACAACTTAGCAAGTCTTGTATACATAGGACAACAATGGTGCTCCCCTTGCTATTCCAGGGGCTTTCAAACCCAAATGATCAATAATGGAGCATTTTGAGAGTACACATTTATGGATGTAACTCGGTTCTCAGTGGTCTGGGGATCAATAGTATTTAAAAATCATGCCTACCGGGAAATTTCAGTTTAGAAATTCATATTATTTTCATTTTTCCTCTATGGAGACCATGAGCTCATAATGAAGTTCACAACCATATCCAATTCTCTCCTCGCACATCATCAACTTTTTAGGGGATTCTGTGGAGATCAACTTTATATGAACTCTGACCCTCAGCCACCCAGAACTTTCCCAGGGAGATGACCTGACTCTAGGCTTTGTCTTGTCTACAGTCATTGGACTGCATCCCTCTAATAAGGATTCAAGAGACAGAGACAGAGAGAGAGAGGGGAGAGAGAGAGAGAGAGAGAGAGAGAGAGAGAGAGAGAGAGAGAGAGAGAGAGAGAGAGAGAATATAATATATGCATTCGTGAAATAACATTTTAGAAGAAACACCTAGAGCAAATTTAAAAGTGAACTACCATGTATTTTGATGATGATTATCTCTCCCCCAACACCTCCTAGATGCTTCCCACCTCCCTCCTGACCCAACTTCATGTTCTCTCTGTCTTTTCTCTCTGTCTGTCTTTATGTCTATTGCACTCTCTCTGCCCCTTCTCTATGTATATGCACATATGCAATGTGAGAACAATTAATGAAAATAGTAACAATGAGTTGTAAAGAGAGCAAGAGGTGGCACAAGGGGAAGTTTGTAAGGAGAAAAGGGAAGGAAAAAATAATATCAAAAATAAAAAAAATCAAAAACAAATACAGAAAAATTTAAAAAGACTAATAAACCTTTCCCTCAATTAAAAAAAAAATAAAGCTAACTTCAGCAACCTTAACACAGCAGCATTCAGGGATTAGCAAGCCACCAAAAACCAAAAAGGGGTGTGAAAGACGAAGGGCAAGCTCCCCCTCCCCCTCTATGTGACAGTAAAGTCATAAAGTCATTGCATTCTAAAGTTTGCCAGAACCTGCCAATTACATTACATTTTGTAGCCCATATGCACAGGTATACATTTCTGCCTCATCTTTGCATGAGAATCAAACAATCATTTTCCCCAGGTCTATTGTTCATTTCTACTTAGCATTTTCTATCTGCCTATGCTGAGGGATGCTGCTCCCCAGACATTGGAAGTCAACACAGCTTCATCCCTTCTTTCCAAGCAAATTCTAACTTTTCCAATCCTTTAAGCTGAAAAGTGTGTCTAATAAGTATATCACACCAAATGGTCTTGTTCCAAAAGACTATAGTAAACAGGAAACCCTTTTGGATGACTTAACTCCACACTGTGCTGTAGAATCACACTCCCATCCCTCCTTGTGTTACTGTTTCCTACATTGTGCAATGCTTGTTCATTTCGTTGATCTCATAATCCCCTATATTCAAAGATAAGTAGAAATTCTAATAATAAATATTTAGAAACACCCCCTTTTAATTTTAAACCTCTTTTTAAATCTAGTATTAAAATCATTCTTTAGTCATTATGAGTAAAAGGGGTTCTCTTTGTGTCATTCCTAGGTAGACATAGAGATATGTCTCCTAATACTTGTCAAGATATTATCCAGAATCCTGGCTATTTGGAGAAATTAAAACACATATTATGGAAGCTATGAACACATTAGAAAACTCTCCTTGAAGAAAAGACTACATGTTACAAACATAAAAGTTCTTCCCTAATGTGAAAAATCACTATAATTTTAATTGAAAGTACATGTATTTTCATAATCTAAAGATGATTTATTACTAGTAAAACTAAAGCATCTATGATTCTTATGAATAGATGTTTTTATATTACATTTCAATTAGCTACTGATGGGTAATATGAACTTATTTTTAGCCATTGTAAGTTTAATTTTACTGAAACTAATTGATCTAATGTGTTTCACTAGTCCAACTGGACCCTCTCAGTAAACACAGTTTAAGAACCCCTAACTAAAGATATAAAATCTACAAATGCTACAAATCTACAAATGAGAATATAAAACTCTTTGAAAGCTGATTTCATGCCACAACCAGACAGTTGTATATCATCAATCTTTACTTACTTAATGCACATATTGTAGGGATGGAGAAATGGCTCAGTGGCTGAGAACACATACTGCTCTTTCAGATGAAGACTTGAATTCAGTTAACAGTACCTGTGTCAGATGGTTCATAACTACCTGCAACTCTAGTTCCAGGGTATCAGACACCTCCAGCATCCATGGGCAACTGCACACACAGACACACACAGGCACACAAAACATACTTACACAAGCACACATACATATGCATGGACACAGATTTACACGGACACACCCAAGGACATCTACACAGGTACATACAAACACAGATACACACAGGTGTGTGTGCATGCATTCCCACATGCATGCATACACACCCACCCACCCACCCCCCACACACACCACAGATACACAGGTACACATACATAACACAGACAAACATAACAAAAAATTAAAATGTATCTTTTAAAACCATTGTATGAAATTACCTGTATCTATGTATATAAGGAATACATAAAACAAACAAATTTTATGTTTATATTTGGTTACTATCCACAAGATTATCAGTATGATTATCCAAATACTCTAAAACTTTAAGAAGCCCCAAATATGAAATATTTTCTTTCTCTTCTTGTGCATGCCTGTATGGTGTATAAGTGTGTACATGTTCCTGTGAGTGGATACATGTATGTGTACAAGTGTGCACATTTGTATAGAGGGCAAAGGTATACATTGGGCATCTTCCTCTGTTACTGTCCTCATTAAATAAGTATTTGAGATAGAGTCTCTCACTAAACCTGGAGCTCACTGCCAGCTAGACTTGATGGCCAGCCAGCTCCACCGTCTCCACACCATCAGTGCTGGATTTAGAGATGCATGCTGCCATGCCAACCCTTTTCTATGAGTGCAGAGGATCAAAACTAGGACCTTCCTGCTTGTATAGCAAGCACTTTCTGCACAGGACAGCTCAACAGTATTTTTATAAGAAACTCCACATAGAGGGATACTCTCTCAGCCTAGACACTTGGGGAGGGTCTAGGCCCTTCTCCAAATGATAGGACAGACTTTGAAGTTCACCCTCCCTGGGGAACAGAAAGCGGGTGGAATAGGGGGTGAGGTGGGGGCAGGAGAGGAGGGGAGGGAGAGGGAACTGGGATTGACATGTAAAACAAGCTTGTTTCTAATTTAAATTTTAAAAAGAAAAGAAAAAATTATTAAAAAGAAATGCTTATCTATATTTATATGTGTGTATATATTTACTTACAGATTTCAACATATTATGTTATTAAAAATATTACCATATGAGTTAGAGCAGGAATCAATCCAATATGTCTATGTTGACTACTCTTATGTCAACTTGACACATAAACTAGAGTTATCTGAATGGACAGAACCTTAATTGAGAAAATGCCTTCATAAGGTGTAAGGAATTTTTTAAATTAGTGATTGATGGGGAGGACCAAGTACATTGTGGTGGTGCCATCCCTGGGCTGGTGGTCCTGGGTTCTGTAAGAAATCAGGATGAGCAAGTCATGGGGAGCAAGACAATAAGCACTGACCACCCAATGACCTCTGCATCAGCTCCTGCCTCTAGGTTCCTGCCCTGTTCAAGTTCCTATCCAGACCTCCTTTGGATGAACAGCAAAATGGAAGTATAAGCCAAATAAACCTTTTCATTCTCAACTTGCTTTTTGTTCATGGTGTTTTGTAGTAGCAATAGAAATCCTAACTAAGACAATGTCTTAACAAAATTAGATTTATTTCTGAAATGTAAATGTACATCAATTATGAGATAATTAATGATAAAATTCACACTAAAATGAAATAATAATAGAATACTTTGTGGAAATAAGTATTCTATTAAGTTCATGTGAACTTACAGAAGGCAAAAAATGGCTTTCATATATCATAGGAAGATGGTCATGATATTTAGGCTTACTAAATATCAGTATTACTTATAAAGCTTCATATATTAAAAGTGTGTTAAACTGGCATCAGATTATACAAAATAACCAGTGAGACAGAGAAGAACACCCCTGAAAACCTATACAAAAAATACATGTATATAGACACTTTATTAATACTAATGGAGACATGAAAGAATAAACTGTGTTTTATGTAGATTGCCCAGGGACTATTCAAGTTCTCTAAAGGAAAAATAACTCAACCCCAAATTTATTTTGTAGAAAAAGCAATTTTAAGCTAGGATTGAAAATAGGAACAGAAATTAGGATTTTAAAACAATAGTATAGGGAAATAGTTTCATTAAACCAAGGTTAGAAGATATTTGTAATGGAACATTAATGACAGAATAAAACATTTATAAACTTGCTTGCAGTAAAGTTTGAATTATCTCCTCATCAAAATACAGCAGGCACTATGACAGTAGTAGGAGAAGCCAGACATTGGTAGGATATATAGGCTACATATGCAATTTACAGAAAGTTCTATCAAACAGCATTCTTACAAGTCAATAAGATAATCACTCAGTAAAAATGCAGTATCAGGTATCAGGAGACCCACAGGGCAACTCCTAAAGTAGAAAAGCAAAGTGACTAAAACATTCACGGAAAAGTGCTTATCCTGTTCAGCCATATGGGAAATCAGAATAAAAACACAAGATGCTGTTGTGCAATTACTAGGATAATAAAGTGAGGTGTGATCAAGTTGTGGAATAGTATTTAGTACAAAGAAGCCTAACTGTGACCAAGAGAAATAGGAAAGAATGTATATGGAGATATTGTTCATAAAACTAAAATCATTATAAACAGTGCTACTGTCCTTTAGACACATTTTGGCAACTGAATTCTGTTTAGTGAGTAAACATATATGAAATATGGATATAGCATGCATGACATGAGAGAAGATAAGCAGAACATAAAGTACAATTCCATTTTGCCAAAGTTCAAGTGATACTAGACCCAACAGATTAAGGATGAATAATCCAGGGATAAAGGTTTAGAGAATAATAAGCAATATGTAAAACAGGGAGGCAAATTTTCTCCTACTTGTTTTTAGGACAAGTCACTAAAACTCCTGTTAGTATTCAGGCATCTGTCCTGTCCTGTCCTTGGGGTTCTGACAGGATATACCCTCAGCCACTAAGAGCACCACCTGTGCACATTTACTATGCTCCCTGCTCACCTCCCATCCTACTTTCTTTCTCTCCCTGCTCTGTGTCTCTCTGTCTCTCTGTCTCTCTGTCTCTGTCTGTCTGTCTGTCTGTCTCTCTCTCTCTCTCTCTCTCTCTCTCTCTCTCTCTCTCTGCCTCTCCTCTCTCCCATTGCTCCTGTTCCCAGAAGCTCGTCTCCCCCATCCTGTTTCCCCTTTTTATGATCCCTTTCCCTAATAAAAAACTCCACCATTTGAACTCTGTTGCATGGCATCTGTCTCCCTTGCACTGCTTTTGAAAATTACAACTCCCATCATCATTTGTGGAATCAGATTTAAAACTAGCCTTATCTTAAGGCTGGTGCAACAGCAAAGTGAGGTAATGAAGATGAAATCTGAGATAAGAATCTGGCATTAGGGGCTCAGTACTGAGGGCTTATTTTCACCACTGTGTCTCACAACTCCAAACTAAGTAACATCATAAAGGAGTGAGAAATCACTGTAATCATAAATTACTGAGAAATCTGACAAGCATGTTTAAACCCACAATGAATCAATCATCATAACTCAGAGAGAGAGAGAGAGAGAGAGAGAGAGAGAGAGAGAGAGAGAGAGAGAGAGAGAATCTACAGAGCCAGCCTTGAAGTGTTATGAGTCTTGAGGGCAGGTGCAGAAAACTTCAGAACCCATATTTAAGAATTTGATAGCTTTAGTTTACCTAGTAACAGACAATAGCCAAATAGATTAGCATCTTTGTATTCAAATAAGTAGACTTATTCATTTCACAAAGGACTGGAATGTCATTTAGTTAGTCTAGTTAGAAGTTTCCCCAAATACATAAGAACTGCTTAAACTCAAATATGACTGTAGCAGCCATGGTAGTACAAGTATTGGTCACACTCAGCTGATAACTTTTCCTTTTAAATAACTTATTTTTATTTTATGTGTTGATGTTCTGCCTGCATGTATGTATGAGGGTGTCATATTTCCTGGAACTGGAGTTACAGAGAGTTGTGAGCTGCCCTGTAGGTGTTTAGAATTGAACCCAGATCCTCTGGAAGAGCAGCCAATATTCTTAACTGCTGAGCTATCTCTCCAGCCCCAATAATTTTTATAATTAAAATACCATACCCATTCGATTAAAGACTTGTAAGTTATAGCTTTGTAATCAATTAAAAAGAGATGGAAGGAGCCAAATGGGCAAAGCATTTCACAAGCACAGATGTTCCAATCATACCTTAAGAAAGAACTTGCACAATCAGTGTGAACAGTCATCTGCAGCTACAATGTAAGAATTCTGAGAAGGGGCCCTACTGAAAACTGGATTCTAATTCCTTGTGTTTTTCAGAGCTTTCCATAACACTCATTCCATTTCTATGGGTTGGAGAAATATTCGTTTTAGCCTGTAAGTTTCACTAGTATCTATGAAAGTAGCTACTATCTTAGGAAACAAAGAGAGAGCACTGAGTAGAGAGGAGTGATAAGCCTGTAGCTGGAAACTAATGAGAAGTGTGGGTAGGAAAGTTCTAGAATGTTGGGAAACAGCTTCTTGGAAATATATAAAGTGTGGTGCCCAGAAGAAGATGTATCTAGGGCAAACAGAAAGTACTTCATGGGTAGGTCAAGGGTTATTCCCACTTTTGGCTGTTAGCTTTTAATGCCCTGATGTTTTTAGTATGCACACAGACAATCAATACTTCATGGATGTCGAGTGGCAGCAGCTTGTTGCTTCTCTAGCTTACAGTTCTTTGCTGGGAAGCATACAGAACCCTAAAGACCATTTACATCCCAGAGATGCATAGCAGAAAGGCAGAATAGGGCATATGTCTACCATTAAGGCATCTGCTTTATATCTGAGCTCTGTTCTCCTGTTCCTTCAGCTCTTCCCTTAAGAACAGCTTACCAAACTCTGCAGACACAGGAATCCAACCAACAAACTCTCTGATAAACATGTTTGTAATTTCTGAAATTTGGACAAGTGAGAAAAATCCCTGTCTCATGCAGAATAGGAGTTCTGAAATATAGAGAACGGGTTTAAACTTAAAAGGAAATGGAAAGTTACTCTTGCATGGCATATACATTTTACTCAAGTGGTGGAGCACAGGCACAAGAATGAAAGTGATAACTTCAACAGAGGATAATAAAATCCACAGTCCAACAGCAAAGCCAATAGCTGGATGTATTTATCAGGCTCTGGACACAGAAACCCATTTAACTCTTCTTTAAGGGAAAAATGTCAGTGCTTGGCTGAGTGGGCTCACACAGCAGGGTGCTGGCCTACTAAACACCATGATACCAAGTGAAACTAGAAGTCTTGACATAATGAAATGAGTCCTTGTCTTTGTTCACAACTGATTCAAGTTAATGCTCTGTTCTCTAGTCTCATCTGGTAGAGGATCTTTTGCTGTGGTTAGCTCAACATCCAAACCATCATCAGTTTCAGCCAGTTGGAAGCTATTGTTTTGAAATACAGCATTGGTTATGATATTACTTAGGGTTGTACATCTAAAAGTGGGTTGGAAGCTACTTTCTGTTAACATTATCCCAGACTGGATAAGACTGTGTTTCATTTGCTTTCCAGGCCAGGATTCTCCACAGCCTGCAACTCAACGAGAGTACCCTTTAGTTCACCAGAGGCAGACTTCCATACAGGCTTCTTCCCTTCATCACTGTTTCATACCCAGGGGCTGGTTTCCTCAGAAATGCCACTTAGTACTTGCTTGCTGTCTGGAGGTAAAGGGAAACAAATATATGATTGCAACAAATATATGGCTGCAGTGTGTTCAGAAAATCAGCTCGTGGTTTTAAGAACATACATAACTGCATTTGATATAATTGTAAGACATGGAAAGAGAAAAATTTTATCAGTCACATGGGGACACCTAACTGAAAAACTACTACATGGTGAAAGCAACAGGACACATGAAGTTTTGAGTCTAACAATATGAATGAACACTTGTTTCTTTGGGGGTCATAGGATGACATCTGACGTTTTACTCTTAGCTGATACTTAATAATCAGGAGAGAGAAAAGGTATCCTGAAGATTGAAGACAATATAGTATAAACCCTATCACAATCCAGAATTTGGAATCTCTTTTAATGGTATTTATGTTACACAGAGAGTAAAATTATAACACAATACATAAACATTAATTATCAGAGAAATAATTGTATTGATATGAAAGATGTGACTTGGTGGTAGAGTGCTCACCAGCTTTCATGAGGCTTGTGTTAGAGCTCCAGCTCTGCAAAAGTAAGTTAATTAATACAATGAATAAAACGAAAATAGACCCATTTATGTAGACCCAACAAACAGAATTTTTTGTCCAGTGTCTTTAACAATTAAGTGATAGTCTTCTCTGTGGAGATGCTTAGGAGGTGAGGAGTGCTGTGGCTTGCTCCTTCTCTCTTCTCTTCTCAGCAAAGATGCTGAATAGTTGAGATGTAGAATGCCAGAGGAGTAAGAGGTCCCTGAACCGTAAGGTAAGACCACATGGAAATACTTAGATTGATAGAAATGAGTTAATAATTAAGTCAGAGCTAGCCAATAAGAAACCATAGCCAAAGGCCAACAGCTTTATAATAATAATTAAAAAACCCACAATTAAGTGATAACAGCAATGCCGGCCTTTATAGGTGTGAATAAATTTCAAACATTTATTGGGAGTGAAAGTATAATGCCTATACAACATTATTTTTATTCTCAAAAATATAGTCATCCTACTTTGGATGTTCCATTTTGGGAAACAACCTATTTGACTTTCCAGTTCACCACCACCTCTGGTGACTTCCATATTTGATATTCTGGTGTATTCTTACTTCTCTTTTGGACATTGGAAATACTCTTCTTTTCATAGTGTTAACACTCATAATTATCAGATATTTGTCATGTCCTAAGTTCTTGAAAGTGAAGCTGTCTTTAATGTGCAGGCTGGTTGAAGTGCTAAAATAAGTCTTATGAGACATGAAAGCCTTTCTTCTATTGGTCACCTGATTACTTTCAGTACACCACAGCTTCCCTCCCTTAGGTTCTCAAGCCCAGAGTGCATCCTTCAGCACCAACAAATGTTGGAAGATAAAACTGAGATACATAAATAAGAGGAAACTCATTTGAATGATTACAACACAATATTCTGAGAACTCAGTGAGCACATGAGTCTATCATCCAATTGCTCCATTGGCTTGAGAGCAAAGCATATTGACTACCCCCCCACCCCCGCCATCCCCAAGAGGAGGATGTTGGATACACTTTCAAATGGATGATGGGTATCATGATCAAATCCACACAATGACTAGCACAGCGATAAAGACAATGGCTACAATCTAAAATGTCACCAATCAAGTCCTGATTGTCATGTGCTAGCTGTATGAACACAGATGTTAAATTTCTTGAGAATAATGCTGCCTGTACCTGCCTCATATGCGGGTGATGAGGCATGGGCATTGTGTGTACTTGTGTATAAAATATCTGATATACAGTAAAATGTGCTACATAATATTTGACCATATTTTTATTGTTTATTGGAAAATAACAAATTTTAAAAATTATGCTTGAATAAAATGAGAAAAGAAGAATATTCGATATTTGTAAGAATCAGAGCTATCACAAGGCAAAAGGGAGATCACCCATATAATCAGAAGAATACTGGTACTCTTGGAGTAATGTCCTACAGGAACCAGAGCAAACTCCCTTTAGGATGCCCCTGATGAACTGTGGTGTGCAGCATCCTCCATCAGAGCAAGTGCTTCTGCCTCCTTCAGACTATGAGTAGCCTCAAGCACAAAGCTACTGTGTCTAGCCAAGCAGCAGACAAGAAGTGTGAATATCCAATGGAGTACCACAAATGTTGTGGGAATAAACACAGGAGAGCATCCCCATGGAATTTCAGAAACACCATGGGACAGGGGATCAGGGGTCTTACAAGAACTCATAGATACTTATTTACCAAGGTTCGATACCAGAAATATTTGTGTCCAGACTCTTATGTAAATTATGTGGACTTACATTGATGAGCCATCAGGGTGCCTAAAGCTCAACATCACAGATTTTTTAAAAGTATCTTTCATGGTTTTATTTGGTGGTCAATAACTTTCACAATATATTTTACTCTTGTTCTCTGAAGTATTGATAATTATTACTAGAATTAGGTACAATTATAAAAATGTCTCCAAAATGGTTAAATATATTCTCAAGGTGAACACAGAGCTATTCCTGGTCTCCAATTCTCACCAGGAAGTGTGCTCCATTTTCATCAAGAAGTGGCAGCTACCCCCACCATTTGGAAGCTAGACTGGTCTTTGTGGCTGCCTTGATAAGCAGAGTAAGACAAAAACAGTGTATTTCCTAAGGTCATAAGTAGCAATGGCTGCTCTTTAGCTCTGCCTCTGCATATGTCTGTAGAGCCCCCTGCCATGTTATAGGAAAACCTGAAAAGGACGCATACAGACATTATAGTCAACAGCTGCAATTTAAGTCTCAGTTGACAGTCACTGTCAACTGCCTGGGTACTTGGCTTGCGCTCATAACCAGGCATGATTTCTTTACTGTTGAGTGGGTCTTAAGTTCCATTAGACAGCTGTTGATTACCATAAAGCATGTTGTGCCACCACTGAACCCTTAGAGTTATTGTGCCAGCCTGGTCGTTGTGGTTCATAGTTATCATAGCTGGGTAGGGCTGTTGGTTGCTCGCCTCCTTGGAAGCTTGTGTGTCACTTTCTGGTACATGAAAGATAGTCATCAGGAGGAGGCTTTTGAGTCAGTTCCAGGTCAAGGGCCTCGGAACCCTTTGTCTGAAGTACTTGGTGTCTTCAGCAATAGGGACTTATCTTCCATCTCCTGGGAACAACCAAAGGCAATGCCAATAGCCTGTAATGTTTTAGAAGCCTCTTGAAAAACCCTGGCCAACAACTCAAAAAAGGACTTCTCATGCTTTGCTGTTGGGGTTTTGCTTAGAGGCCTTTGGCTTTCAGAGAGAGCATTGTCAGTACATACAGAAAAGTTTCATTTAAATTATACATATATGCTTATAGATCAACTTACCTGTTTTATAGATACTTTTAGGTATAGAGTTAATATTATAGTTCTTAATGGCTTTTTCAGACATCCATAAAAATGTTATTTTACCTTCCTCCACCCTACTTCTGTATTTATCTCCCTGCTCTCTCCTTTATTAGAGCTCCCATCCATTTTTTTAAAATGCTTTTTAAAATATTTACTGGCTATTTGCCTTTCTTCTTTTGAGAATCTCCTGTTTAGATCCATAGCCTACTATTTTATTTTAAAAAATTCACTTTTCATTTTAAATACCAACCACAGTTCCTCCTCCCTCCTCTTCTCCTGCCTCTGCCTCCCACCCTTTCAAACCATTGTTTTCTACATGTTCAGCTTATTTTACCTCTCTCTCTCTCTCTCTCTCTCTCTATATATATATATATATATATATATATATATGTTATAGATACTAGTCCTGTGTTTGTAGAGCTAGAAAATATATTCTCCCATTCTGTTAGCTGCCACCTTACTCAGTTGACATTTTTTTCTTTTCTCTCTAGAAATTTTAGTTTCATGAGATCCCATTTGTCCATTGCTGGCTCTATCTCAGAAAATCCTGGGCTGTATATGTATGTTGAAATATGCTTCCACTTGTTACCTAGAAGTTTTTAGGGTATCCTATCTTGTATGGAGGTTTTTGATCCACTTGTAGTTGATTTTTGTGTAAGGTGAGAGATAAGGATCTAGTTTCCTTTTTCTGCATGCTAAAGGCTATGTTTCCTAACACTGTTTGTTGATTTTTCCCCTAGTGTACATTTTGACATCTTTGCCAAGATCACATAATTGTAGTTTTGTGGACTTACTTTTGAGCCTTCTCTTCTGTTCCATTGATGTTGATGTCTGTTTTTGTGCCAGTACCATGCTATTTTTACTATTCTGGCCCTGCAGTATATTTGAAATCAGGTGTGGTACTACTTCATACTGTACTCCTTTTTTCCAGGGTTGTTTTGTCTGTCCTTTACCTTCAATGCTTCTACACACAATTTTTTGGAATTTTAAAATGTCTTCGAGCAAAGGTCCTGTTAGTGTGATTGGAATTGCACTGACTATGTAGATAGTTTTTGGCAGGTTATTTGTTTTCACAATATTGATTCTTCCTATCTTTCCCTCTTCTGGATACATACCTGCTAACACCCTGAGATAGGAGAAATTTTAAAGTATAGACAGGGACTAGGGATGCTGGGACCCCTTACCTCTTTCTCAGAGTTGGAAGCCAGGCTGAAGACAAAAGTTTAGGCTGAGTTTTCAGGTTCTGTTTGTTCCATGAGCTAATATGACTAGGAAAGTTCAGGCTGAGTTCTCAAGGTCTAGAAATCCCCTTACCAGTTGGCACTGAAAGTCAGGAGGTGGTGGAGAGGCAGAAGTATTGGATCTGATACTCTAGTTCTCAAGCATTCACTAACTCAAGTTCATAAACAAAATATAATTAGGTAATTATTTTAACCATGAAATAAAATAATTTGATGATTAATGATTATTCAGGACACTGGTGACAGGAATGGGTACTTAGTTCACAAGATCCAATACAAGTTTAAAATGCAAAGTGCTTTTTTAAAATCTAAGACTTTAAGTCAATGACAATGACCATTAAAATAAGCACCAAGGATTTCAAGCATAAGTTCTGTCCAAATATGGAGACCTATATCCATGAGCCATCTGTTTCCGGCTGCAACTCATTTAATCTATTCTAGATTTTCATTTGACATTTATCAAAGGAAACACTCAGCAAAAGGAGTAAATACAGATGTGATCAAAAAGCTTATCCCCCCATGGTAACACCTAACACAATATTATTGAGGCTTACATTATAATTTTTAAAGTAATGTATTCACCAAACAGTAAGACCTTACAGGAAAAAAAAAAGCATTGCTCATATCTCCCTGTGGATGTATATATTTGCTGGTAAGTCTTAAGAAATAAATGTAATATTTTGGGCTAGGGGAAAGAAAATAGAGTGTGTCCACCACACATTCATAACCATCAGTTAGAAAAATGCTAGTTAAAATGTGTGGGCACATTTCATAGATAACAGAATTTTATCCCTGTGCAGATGCTTCCTCTAGAGAAAACAACAATCCTTTTCCCCCTTATATGCAAATGAGCTCAGAACACAGTTTTTCCTAAAGAAGAATGCATATTTGGGAGAAAGAAACATGTAAGACAAGATTTATAACCATAAGAAGTCATTCTGTAAGACAGTGCTTCATGACAAGCAAAGAACCTTAATTAGTCATGGGCACTTCACTTTTTAATTGGATTCAATTAATTGTGTGAAACAGACAGGAAATAAGTTATATTTTGAGTTCTTGCATTTGTTTTCACTCTAATTAGTGCATTTTGTGGTTAGTCCTCCCATAAATAATTTATTTCATACTACTCAAGGCTTACATTTCTTTTTAAAAATACAAAGTTTTAACTAGTTGAGTTCTAAAAGCTCGTCCAGTTCTAATTATATTCTGAATTGCTTACTGATAACACACTACCTGCAAATTCTTCAGTGGGAGGCTTCAGGATACACAGGGTAAGCCACAGCTCCTGACCACGCAGTTAATCATCATGATGGGAAAGCAGAAAGTCAGAAGACAATCATAATGCAAGACCACTACCAGGTTCTAAATCTCTAATTCTAAAATCCACCAAAATATTGTACCAGCAAACCACAACATCTCTCCAGGTTTGAATATATGGTAAAATTGATGAATTGAAACATATACCACAAGTCAATCCCCTTAAGAATTAGAGATACTTGATAAGAGCTTGAATGGGTGATTTACACTCATATATAATGAGTCTGTGTCTTCTGTTACCATGACACCCAAATAATGCCCAGAGCCAAGCTTAGCTTCCAAACTGGCATCATTGCTGTCAGGACTTACTGATTGATGCACAGCATGGAAATAGTATCAGATCAACTTATCTTCCTCAGTGACTATTATAATAACATGACTACCAGACAAAATTCTAGTTTCCTTAATTCATGTGTTTCTTATCTTTTGTCCAGCTGGGCTGCTTTTACAACATTGCATCATCTTTCATCTCACACATATGATTCAGCAGATTGGATCAAGGTTATAGTGTTTTCGTTTATCTTTTGATAAACAATGAAAATCAGAATGATTTAAAAGTTTGAGATTTAAATGTGGGCATACAACCAACACAGCTGAAATTGAAATAGTGTGGCTTTGATGTGTTTTAAAACGGTGTTTGTACCCAATTTCCTGGGTAGTCTAAATGAGACTTTAAATAATGTGCCCAAGGAGTGACCATGAGTTGATGACTGACCTAATAAGAACTGTGAACAAAAAGGTAACAATGGATGGTAAGCAATATCTTAACTTCAAAAGAATCCAGGGTATACATTTCATAATAAATATGAGCAGAAAAAAGTTACCAAATGATCTATCTTTACCACTGAGCAGAAACCCCAAAGGGTCAAAACCAGCTTAGCATAGAGATCACAGCCATGGTTATTTCAGCACTGTAGACAGTAGTTAACTTAAGGAATCAGACTAAGTGGTAGTCAAGAGATGAGTGGATAAAAAACAAACAACAACAACAACAACAACAACAACAACAACAAAAGAACAAGTGCTATAGACCAGGCTGGCCTCAAACTCACTGACATCTGCCTGCCTCTGCCTCCCAAGTGCTGAGATTAAAGGTGTGTGTCATCTTTTAGGATAGCTAGTTACACAGAGAAACCCAGTCTCAAAAAAACAAAACAAAAAAATTGGAGTTTTATTCAAGCACAAAAACAGATGAAATGGTATTATTTGCAGGGAAACGGATGTTCTGGAAACGATCACGCAAGTGAAGCAGACAGACAGCTGAACATGGATCACAAAATGTGGAGTTTGAAGAGGAAATAAAAGGAAATGTGAGTGAAAGAAAAACTGTAATGGGAGTGATAATGGGAAGGGATATAGACCATTAGAATGGGAAAAGGAGGAGCAGATATGATGAAAATGTGTTTTATGCAGGCATAAAAATGTTGCAATGGAACTTGTTATTCTGGAAAATGAAATACACCAATTAAGCTTATGGACTTGACTTAAGATTTAAAATAGTACTCCTATAGTAATCAACTTATGAAATATAATTCTGATGCCATAGGTTGGGACACCAAGAAAATAAACCTTGGGGAGGAGGTTTACAAGCAGGTGGCTTTCGGGGAGTGTTTTCAGGAAGTGTATCCATGTGTTTGTAAGGGAAGAAGGATCAGGAAGGAAGAGAAACTGAACTGTAAGAACTGAGCTGTCTGCTTGATATTTGCTGACAGCAGATTGGGTTTTTGGTAGTATCTACCATTTCTGAGACTAAAGAGAATTATGTTGACCTCTTGATTATCTGATTGTGTTCTGAATGTAATAAAAACTGGAACGATACGTTCTAAAATTATTTTCTATTAGATTATACCAAAGTAGAGTCTCTATTGGATTAGAGTGTTGAGTTGTCAGAGTCCTTCATAATGTAAACAAGTGACTAATCAAGAGGCCTTAAGCAGTAGATTGAATCTAGCTAAATCTTACTGTGATTCAATATGTGTCTGCATTGGAGATTAGCTTTCTCCTTGCAACAAACACAAACCAGCACAATTTTCTGTCTTTTAATTTTTAAAAATTTTAACTAAAATATAATTATATCATTTCTTCCTTCTCTTTCCTCCCTCTAACCCTTCCCATATTCCTGCCCTCTAGCCCCGCATATGCTCAACCTCTTATTTCCTCTCAGATCGTGGTCTCTTTTTCTTTGATTAGTATTGTTAATATCCCCCACAGAGATGTGCAAAAATCATATGTACGTGTGTGTGTGTGTGTGTGTGTGTGTGTGTGTGTGTGTGTGTGTGTGTGTGTGTGTAAATATATAAATGCAACCTACTGAGTTCATTTAGTGCTGCTTGTTGAATATATAATTTCTCTTGGTATTGAATGACCAACTAGAAGTTTCATCCCTAGGAAAGATTAATTTTCTCTCTCAGCAATCACTAGTTGCCTATAATGTTTGTCTATGGATTAGTCTCTGTGAGATCTCTCCCTTTCATGTTACCATGTCTATTTGTGATGTCATTGTCCAACCCCTGTTAGGCAGCCATATTGTTGAGGTATCATGAGTATATCTTTGTCATTTCTAGGAGACACAATATCACAGCAGACTTCCTGGTCCTCTGGCTCTTATAGTCTTTCTGCCACCCTGGTCTTTGATGTTCCCTGAGCCTTAGACGCAGGAGCTGTGCCATAGATGTAGCCATTAAAGATGGACACCCACAATCAAGTGTTCTCTGTGTTTTGACCAGTTATGGTTTTATGTAATGGTTTCCATATGTTGCAAAGAGAAGCTTCTATTATGAGGAAGAAGAGCCACATTTACTTGTGGGTTAAGGTGTAGATGTAGACAGCAGTTAGGAATTACAAAGTGGGTATTAGGTTTTCCTCTAAGAGTCATGACTTCATTAGGCCTGGGTATTTGGCTACGTTTCCAATAGCAGGCATGATTTCCCTTCTGTGTTGATTGGGCCATAAGTCCAACTAGAACTCTTGTTTACCATCAAGATATGAGTGCCACCATTGCACCTTTAGGTATATCTCACTGTGATTGTTATTGTGGTTCATAGGCACCACTGGAGGGTGGGGATGTTGATTGCTTCTCTCTCTTGGCAAATTTCTTACCACATTCTGGTTCTATGAAAGCCACACCTCAGGCAAGATTTCAGGTTATATCTAACTTGAATCTATGTTCAAAGAATATGGTTTCATCAGCAATGCACCTTTTTCTTTGTCCTCTGAGAAGCAGCCAATAGCTGCATCAGTACCCAGTATTAGTTAAGGAGTCTCTTGGACTCTTGTGACCAACAACTCAAAAGGAAGTTTCTCATGGCTGTTCAGTGTGTGTGTGTGTGTGTGTGTGTGTGATATATATATATATATATATATATATATATATATATATATATATAGTCTAAAATCATTTAGGAAAGTAGGACAATATATATTGGAATATTGGAAATTCATATACCATATACATTATTAATATAAACATGCTCCGAACACATTTGAGAGTTTTGTTAAAGATCAAGACTTCATGTATATACTGAGGTATTTTCATGTAAGTAACTCAACCTATACTGATCAATGAATTTTTTTCTAAACAAACAAAAACCTGCCCTGTGATGCATATAGCTTCATTTATAAAGCATTTGCCCCACAAGCATTAGGATCTGAGTTTGGATTCCCATACCTCATATAAAAACTTGGAAATGGTAGTGTGTGCTTGTAATCCCACAGATTACAGAAATAGAGACAGGCAGAGTAGTGGTACTCACTTCCTCTGTCTGCAAGATCTAAGTGGCTAGCCCAGGTCCCAGTAAGAAACTTGGTGTCAGAAAAAAAAAAAAAAACAACAAGGTGTAAATCTCCTTAAAAATGATACTGAAGTTGTCTTCTGGCTGCTGCATGCAATTGTGCATAAGCAGTCATGCATGCACAGGAACATTAACACACACACACACACACACACACACACACACACACACACACACACTCCCCTCTCTGTCTCTCTGTCTCTGTCTCGCTCTCTTTCTCTTTCTCTGAGGGAGGATCAGAAGGACAGACAGAAAATTATGTACCACAGGGATCTTTTTTTCCCTAAAACTCAGACTAGGATCAGACTGGAGAGGCAGTATTATCTAATTTGAAATATATAAGTACAGAATACTAAATATTTTGAGACAAAGTAATAGGCATATATCTCCTAAGAATATGGAGATAGAGATAACTGAGAGAGGAAAGGAAATGAAGAGGACTAATTAGATGAACAAGTAAAAGCCTTATGCTTTTGCATATTGTGGGGCATCTCACTTGGGATGCATCATCCCAATGGGAACAAATGGAAACTTGCATGTTTTTGTTTTGAAATGGATTATCATCATTTCACCCATGCTAATCTCAGACTCCTGGGTAGAGATGGTCCTCTCACCTCAGTTTCCAGAGTATCGGAACATGGGTGCCATTGTGCTCATACATAAAATCCAAATAAAAGGGCTTTTCCTTTAATTGTTTGAAGGCATTATACAGATTTGAAAGCACCAAAGACTTAGGACACCATTTCCCCAGAAAACAGTTCAGAGAAACCAGTGCAAAAAATGACTCTGTTCTTCCCAAGGATTTATACACAGAACTAAGAGCTTTTCCAAGATCTTGGCACTCTCAAGATACAGAGAAAAAGAATGAAGATCAAGTTCTGCTAAGGAGGAGAAGCCCTGAAAAGTATGCCAGATGTTCGGTTGGGTCTCTCAAAGGCATAACCCAAGGGATAAATAAAACTGACCAACTTCCATGAAGGCCATCATCCAAGGACAAGCTCTGCTGTTTTTCTGACACAGCAAATAAGAGAGAAAGATGTGAAGAAACTCGTCCATTAAATCACTTGCTTGTTCTATATTTGTGCTTGTTACATCAAAAGGATGGGAGAAGGTTAAAGTATCTTTGGTAGAGTTAAATTTTTCAGTACATGTCAAGGGAAGAAAGGAAGGATTTTCAGCATGACTTTCTGTCACTCATAGCATTGTGCTGCAAGTTTGGTTTTAAATGCCTTCAGTTTGATTAGAGAAACAGAAAACTAGATATTTCTGTTTGCTCAAGCCTATGAACATAAGAATAAAATGGTCACACTTAGCAAATAAAGATGCAGAAGATTCAATGAGTTTGAATTTCAGATTAACAACACAGAACTTAAAATCAGGAAAACCTCCCGTGGGAAAGACTTCCCTCATTACATACCTTTTAGAAGATTTCCTTTTATAAATGAAAGGATGGGTTTAGAAACAATAAAATAATAATAATAACTGCTCATATTTATTAATCATTTTTATGTACATAGGCCAAGCAGCAATTCCAAGTACTTCATATTCATCATTTAAATGGATACTTTATGGGGTGGAGAGATGGCTCAGCAGTAAAGAGTGTATACTGCTCTTGCAGAACAGGCTTCATGTTGAGAGGCTTATAATTGCCTGTAACTCCAGCTCCAGGAAGGTCATTGCCCTGGACTCCACAAGCACCCACACTCAAATGCATGCCCCCACACATAGGGAAAGGGAAAAAGATGTACCTAGCAATGTCTTTAGCTTAATTAGAGGAACAGAGAAATGGGGATTTGTGTTTGCTAAAGCCCCACACTTAGGAGAAAAGCACTGCCGAATTTATTAAATGCAAGTGCTAAACCTAGTTAAATTGCATGCTAAACCAGCATAAGATTTACTGCTCAGATGTCTCACTTGGGAGACACCTGAGGAAAATGAATATTTTTTCCTGTAACAGAAATTCAAATACTGAGCATCAGCATTTCTTCTGAAAGATCTGTGATGGAGAAGGCAATTAGGCAGTTCCATGAGCTTCAAGGCTGGGTTCATGCTTGCCTTGGGTTACTTGGAATTTAACCTTTTGGAATTAAAATGTAATTACATCACTTTCCCCCTTCCCTGTCCCACTTCCACCTCCACCCACACCCCATCCTTTCAAGGCCTCCCTTGCATCCTTTCACGCACTACCTCTTAAACAGATGGTCTCTTTTTATATTATGATATATATATCATAATATATAAATACATTAATATATTATACATTATACATTATACATATATACCCATTAATATATAAATACAACATGCTGAGTCCATTCAGTGTGGCTTGTGTGTATGGGATTTCAGGGCTACTTTGTATTGGATAACCAATTAGGGTACTAATTCCCAAGAGTCCGAGTTGTCTAAATCCCTACCTCCTGCTCCTGCTAGATCTTTCTCTCTCAACAGTCATTAATTGCCTGTAGCTCTTGGTCTAGGGGTGATACTCTTTGAGAATTCTCCTCCTGCATTAATATGTCTAATGACATTAATGCTTTTCAGGCCTTGTTTAGGCAACCATTTTCTTACATTAAAAATTCCCAAAACAAAACAAGAGAACACAGAAACCAAAAACCATTCTATCCCATTACTGCAGACAAGTTTCAGGCCCTTCCTTCTGGGTTAGTGAAGTGCGGTGTGAGAAAGGGCACTAAAGTAGAATCCCCCAGATTGCTCCATGATTTGCAGAATGGTCTGTTTCCTGAACTAGTCCTTGCTGCCCTTCTCATCACCAGCGATGCAAAAATGAGCTCTTGAAAAAGAGAATGGGGTGTGTTTCAAATGCTGAATTTGATAGAGACTTATTTCCTGGGTTAAAATTCAAAAATACTAATTTTGATACCAAACTTTTAGCCAATGGCATTGCCTATTACCTAGGAGGTATCCGGGATTCCTTTTGACCTATTGAAATGGCACTGAGAGAATACTTACTCTTGTCTTTGAAAATGTGGTCCTGATTTGTTCTGGTCTGTGGATTAGATACAGCAGAGGGATATTGGCTAACGATAAGACTTCAATGCCCTGGGGAATTGAAGTAGAGCAGAAAAGTCTGCAGGCTAAAAAATCCCATGCCAGACCAAACCTTACCCAATTGCTGAAAGCTTTACACACATTGAGGCATGCTTTAAAATGGTAAAGGTAATTGTTTATTAGAAGCAGGTGCCTCCTGGGTGTCACTCTCCTTAATGTATTTATATGAGACATTTCCTTGGGAGATGTTAACAGAAGTATATTCATCCAATAAAGGGCATCAGTGAAAGATCAACCTCATAAGTCCAAGTTCCAACTGAATTTATTGGGGTTACTTACAGAAACATGGAGGACACGAGGGCAGCTGAATAACTGAAGACCCCACCTCAGAATGGGTAATGACTAACAAAACCTGATTCCTGGAGTTCTCTATATGCAGGCATTTTGAAAAGTTGCAGGATTTCCTCTCCCCAACAGTCATCACTGATTATATAACCATAGGGAGGAGAATTATGAACCTTGTAAGTTTCAGGAACTTCCTCAGACAGTCAGACAGACAGACAGACACACACACATTCACACACGTGTGTGTGTGCACATATATATACACATATACAATTAATTTTATATGTGTATAATTATACATATGCACAAATATGTACACACACACACACACACACACACACACACACACACATATATATATATATATATATATATATATATATAATTTAGAGTAGTTGTCTGGTTACACAAAGGACTAAAACAAATATGGTATGCAAGAGATACTTATTATTTATATACCAGCATAGAATTGCTATTTCCTTCTCAAGCTATTCTCTTACTTACAATAAAGGAATAATTATGCCTCAATAGGCAAGTATTTGTCATGGAAACCAGAACAAATAAAGACACAAATATGTTACCGTTTATGGTGTCACCATAAGATATATGGTTTCGGTGTTAGAGGAAAGGGAATTTATTACTCACAGTATAGCAAGTCACACAAACATCAGAGTATCTGTGTTAGCTCCCCTCATCCCTGTGTCTCTTGGAGTCCAAGTAGTTGCTACACATGCAGAGGTTTTATGTCACAGCTAAGGAACATAGAGCTTGAGAGATCCTCACTGTTTAGCAAATGGAAACTAGGACTAGTCTGTGCCTTGAAGTCCCTGTCTAACACTTCAAGGCTTCTTGCTGCTATGAATGTTAGATAACAAGAAATGGCATTTGTAGTCCTAGAAAACCCACCAAAAGCAGGGAGAGATAATGAAGCTTTACAGTCATTTCCTCTTTGAACAGTGACAGTGTGTCATCCTGACCTGTACCAAAGGGTCCAAACTTTCACTCTCAAAAGCAGGATGGATCCAGATTTTGTGGCGCTTGAAGAACATTACTTATGAGATAGAATATTATATTTTATTAGTGTAATATATATATAATATGTATATATATCATATATATTATATATATATGTGTGTGTGTGTGTGTGTGTCATAAGAAAACAGATACTATATAAGACTATATAGAAGCTGCTTTCTTTAGTGTGATTACTTTCTTTTTCCAGCGAACAAAAGATTTATTGTTTACAAAAATAAGTTTTAAAAAAAACAGTCAAGCAACCCCAATGCAAGAATAAAGGCCTCATTCCAGTAGGCTCAAGAAAACAGTAGACCCAGGTAGGCATGGGGCAGCAACTCACGGGAGATGCCAGCACACACAAAAGAACATCATACAGCAGACCATTCTGTGATGCACTGCTAACATGCGACAGTTTTGCCTGCAGGAATGGGTAGAAGGAAAATGCCCTCAGACATCTCTGTGATGAATAGTCAAGGCTGGTCTGGGAAGGTGCTGGGGCTGTGAGCAGGAAAGTGCCTGGCCTAGGGTCACTGCTGGCAGGTGTTGTGGAAGGCTTTCAGAGTTCAGAAGTCTCTCTATGTCTGGGCAGAAGGCCATCTTGCAGAAACTTCTTGCAGTGTTGGCACAGACCTGAAACACCTTTTATGAAGGAACTGACCATAATGTCTGGCATCTGGGAGTAGCTGACAGTAGAGTTTGGCAGTGGTGGCATGGTCTGTCACCTTCTGGAATTCTTGATAGTTGCATTTGGACCATCATTAAGCTTGTCATAATCTGTGCCAACCTTCTCATTATACCCCTTTAGTACTGGGCAACCAATGAACGGCTCCCCGTAATGACTTTCACTTTCAACACCTTTCCCAAGGCCATCAGCAGCATTGCTGAAGTCTCATTTAGTTTGGATAAGTGGATGAACATTTCCGGAAACCTCAAGTCAATGTGGCTGATCACATCATTTACATATTGAGGCAGTAGAGCCAGAGTGATGGGCAGAGACTTCAGTCAATGCTTGGTAGTCAAGCCCATCTGTTTTGCAGAACTCTCCAAGGACTGTTGATTCAAAGGACCAGATGCTAAGCCTGAGTGGTACTGAGGTTTGTTGGACCATTTGTATGCACAAAGAAGTTGTCTATAGAGCTGAGTTTTGTCCTGCACAAGGTCCAGGCTCAACAGCCCAGAGTTGTGAAGAGGGTAGTTCTTGGATGGCTTGCCTACCAAGCTGCTATGATGTTCCAGATCATTGAGTTCCTGGTTGACAGAATGGAAGTTATCCTGGAAATGCACGATGTAGGCTTTCTTCCAGTCCTCCATTGTCTCCTTGTGAATGCCATCCTTCAGACTGTCTAACAACCTACTCTTATTGGAGCAGAGCACTTCAATATCACTAATGGCCTGCAAAAAGGCCTTCAGGTTCACTGCAATGCTCAGGACATCTGCTTGTGGTTAAAGCACTCAAGTGACATCTTAGATAGTCACTCTATCTAAGGGACACTTATTGTGTGTCCTACACTACTCTAAATAGTTTGCCATATCTTATTCAGTAATTTATGGTTGAGTGTTATTATTAGTTATATAATCGGCTCATGACTTAGGAAATCAAATGGGTTTACTCAGATAAGAGGTAAGAGACATGGGGGCCGTTGAGGGAGATTCCAAATCTCTGTTTATGACTGTGTTCTGCATCATTATGAACTGGGAAGGGTTTAGAGTGGGCAGAGGGGGACAGATGGGAAGAGAGTACAAGACAGGAGACAGATGGAAAAGCCATTATAAAGAAGAATGAGAGAATTGGGAACAGGGTGGATTTGAGGAGCAAAAAGAAGTTGGCAGGATTCACTCTGAAGTTTTAAGCTGTGTGAGTGGAGAATGATGACAACTTTGACAGGCATAAGAACATTCAGTAAGAGATAGAACACATGCAAGAGATTGAGTGAGCAACTCAGGGTAGAAGAGGAAGGGTGGGGTGATCTCCGTATCAGGCATGCCCTACCTGGGCCTCCTCATTCCAGACAGCCAGAGGGACCACGGGGCAATCCATGGGCACAGATGCAGAGGCAAGAAGCAAGTGTTGCAACAGAGGAGAATTGGAAGGAATGAAAAACATCAGGTTTAAATTACCCCAGTCTTGAGTTTTAGGGCTTTTTCTTGCAGGAAAACCACTTCAGTTGTGTTTCCTGATGATTGGTGTGAGGGTGGGGTGTGAATTATATTGGCTCACCACTTTCCAGTTCAAATTTTATCTTTCGAGCTCAGACACCCACTTTTCTCACAAGGAAAAGACAAAACAACCTAAATCACAGAGCATCCAAGAAATATAAGCCCCTATTCTATTAGTTCTCTTATTAATTAAAAATCAAGGGAGTTCTGTTTAGGAAGATTAGGAGGTGTGGCTTCATTGAAGGACGTTTGTCACTGGGAGTGGGCTTCAGGGTTTCAAAAGCCCACATAATTCCCTGTCAGTGCTTCTAAGTACACACCTTGTGCTTGTGGATTCCATGTAAGCTCTCAGCTACTCCTCCAGAACCCTTCCTGCCTGCTGCCATGCTCCCAAACATGATGGTCATGAACTCTAACCTTCTGGAGCCATGAAGCCCCAGATTAAATGCTTGGTTTTATAAGTTGCTGTTGCCATGGCAATAGAGAAGTAACTAAAATAACCAGGCTGGCCTTGATCTTGCAGAGGTCCTCCTGCCTCTGCTCCTAGTCCCAATATGACAGTTGTGCATCACCATGCTTGTTTAGTTATTTATTGACAGCAGTGTGAATTCACAGACATTTTAAATCAAATACTATTTTTTATTGCTAAAATTGTTTCAGCTTTCATTAGAGACCCCTGTTTCATTGACTTCTGTATCTCTTTGACATCCTTCTATTGTGGAATATTTAACTGTGTAAAGATCTGCTACATTTGTTTATACTGTAGATTGTTACTTTAACTGTGTAAAAGTGTGTTACATTTGTTTCTGCTGCCTTCTTTAATGATGTCAAGATGTGCTAAAAAATCAAGGGAGTTTAGCATTTTTTGGTCTTATTTCTGGTTTGTTTTATGGTATGTTTAATGTAATTTTAAGTTGTAAAAGAAGCTTGTGACAAATGGCTGCATTTGTGAATGTATGGTTACAAATCCAACTGAGCTCTTTAATACAATGTTTGCATGAAACTATACATAATTAATTCAAATTTGCATAAGGGCAGAAGATAGCATTCGATGAACTTACAAAGTTTCAGTTCTGTAGCTTAGTGCCTAATGAATCAGGCATCTGAAAGTGCTGAGATGATCCAAATTTCTGGATTTATAGGCCCTTCACCTCCTCATCTACACTTGCTAGCACTCCTACCTTCTGCTGTCTGATCTGCCTTTGCCTCCTTCGCCTGTGATAACTAAGACTGATTTGTATATGTTCTTTTCATTTACTTCATTGATACTTTGTGGTATTGTAAAATAAGTCCCTTGAAGGAGATTGGTGTAAGGTCTTTATCAATTATCATACTGATAAATTGCAGATAGCTAATAACTGATCTGGCTTTAAGGAACAAAAAGTACCAACACATAAGACAGACAAAAATTAATTATTCCCAGTTTTATTTGAGGAGTCTTTTAAGTGTTGCCTTTGAACTAGCGTTATTGTTGTCACTTGGAAAACTTCTTGAGGGTTACTCTAGGCTCACTGTATCAGCAACACTGGGGAAAGGAGGGACTAAGCCCACCAATTCATTTTTTAATAAGTCCTATAATGTTGACACACATTGAAATTTGAGAACCACTAGGTAACTGAATTTACTAAGCAGAGAAGAGTAATGGGACAAAGTTTATACAGCTTTGGCTCAGAAGGGGTTTTCTGCAATTTTCATTAGAAGAAATAGTGTCCTTCCAGTGACCTGAGTTTGGTACACATGGGCAAACTTCTCAACATACCTGAGTCTCATTCTTCTAATTTGTAAAAGTAGTACCTAAAATTGTATAATCACCATGGTTTCCTAACAATGCTGCATTTTGTTCCACAATTTCTCTTGTGACTAATAGCATTTATTTATAGGAAGAAAGAAGCTGGAGTGATCATCATGAGGGAATGCTAGCATATGTACATGACAATGAGGTCAACATCTGTGTCCTATTTAGTTGAATGTCAGGCACACTTTGTACCAAAATATTCAAAGGACAATAAATAAACAAATGTAAGTCACACATCTAAAATCAAGGTAAACGTGTGTGTGTGTGTGTGTGTGTGTGTGTGTGTGTGTGTGTGTGTGTGTGTGTGTGTAAAAGCCACTTAATAAACATTTTAGACTTAGAGGTCATTAGTATCTGTCATGATTACTCAAATCTTGCCACTGTAATATAAAAATTGCCATAAATAATATGTAAAGCAACCCAGCTAACATTCCAAAATTTTGACTTCCAAAACCAGATGGTAGGTTGGACTCAACACATAAGCCATGGCTTGCCAATCTCTGGTTAATAATGTTTCCATTTGCTTTTAAATTAAAACAAGGGACTTAAATATTTTCTGGTTGATTACTTACTCACTAGTCAAATATTTAGTAGCTATAGTACTCTAACAGCCCATTAACTGATTTCAATCTTCAAAATTCCTATCTACTTCACTGTGTTGATCTGCAAACAATCAATCTAAAGAAAATCTTGGACAGATCCAGCTCTATGCATGGGTTTTATTCTTAATGTGCAAAGGAAGACAGTGTTGAGCTTTTACAGATACACTTTTAGTAGTTTGGGTTAGCCATTCCTATTGTCCCAGTGCATGCCAAAGAAGAAAACATTGTCTTCAAAGCTATTGCTAATACAGCAATCACTGCAACTATACATTAACCATTTTTCTCATATACTCTTGTCCAAAGCTATCTCTTTAAAGCAAGGGTGTAGAAAAATAAAACATTTCATTTAGTCCTATACATCCCTCAAAACGCAGACCACAACTGTGACCATTGGTTATTAAAATATATGTGGAGCTTTCTCCCCATCAATGCACAGCCGCTCTGTGCCCTCTAATTAAATTTAATTCTACACTTTCTACTTAGAGATAGCATTGTATCCCACAAATCCAGGCTTAGACTCCAATCCTCTCCCACTAGTTCATACCCCAGTCACAAGTGTGGGCCTCCAACTTGACTAAACATCAAAGTTCCTGGTTCCCCTGCTTAGGTATAATAAATGTAGTGGAGTGATTCACAGAAATCAGGAAAATACTTTCATTCACTGTAATGGACGTCTCAAAGGGCACAGGAAGATCAAAGAGATGTACCCGGCAAGGGATGTGGAAAGGGCAACAAAACTTCCATGGTTTCCCAGAAGCACCACATTCCAGGAACCTTCATGTGTTCAGTTATCAGAACACCCCACCCTCCCAAATCCACTCCCTTTTGATTTCTTTTTATTAACATTCAAAGTATTTAGACATGATTTATTTGTTCACAGTCAGTAATCAGCTCAATCTTGAACAGGTCTCCCCTCCCCAGACACTTATGGCCTTGGCAGAATGTTCCAAACCTCTATTCACACCTTGGTCATTCCCTTGACTAGACCTCATTCTAAAGCTACCATGGGATTGCCTGCCATCAGGTCACTCATTAACAAACAAATGACATTCTTAGAACTCTAGATCCTTCAAAATTTCCAGGATTTTTATATAACAAGTGGGATGTAAAAGCAAATTCTACATATTACCCAATGTGCTCTCTTGTTGTAATTGGAAAAAGGTCTAGTGTTTTCTTGTTTTGCTTTTATTTTTCCCACTTAGGAGGCAGTTGTGTGTGTTGCTCAGTTGCAACCACACAGTAAATAATTGAAACATTGTCTGGGGCCATCATGCTTCTCCATCCAGACTACTACTGGGAGGTATTGATCAGGTAAGGCTGATGTTAATATCATAGTTTTTTTTTTGTTTTTTGGTCTGTCCCATGTGAGGCCTGTGCGTGAGCGCATGTGTGTTTGTATGTGTGTGTGATGAAATCATAGTAGATCACCAATATTTTATTACATGAGAAGTTTTTGATATGCTGTTTTAATGGGCCTCCTTTATTTACAGTCTTAGGTGAACAGACTAAAAGTCATTGCATTTTTGTTGTAACATTTTGACATGTAAGCAATTCAAAGTAATTCAATGTGTGTTACTTTCCATAAATTGATAAGGTTAATTAGTTTGGATGGAAAAGCATGATGGCCCCAAATAATGTATTAATTTTTGACTATGTGGTTGCAACCCAGCAATGTACAACTGGCTCTTAAGTGGGAAAAGAAAAGAAAAATATCACTAGACTTCTTTCCAATTACAATAAGAAAACATGTTGGGCAATTTTAAAATTTCCCACCCTTTATTCTGGTCCCAAGTGAAAGCATATGCCAGAGTAATAGTCTGAACTGACTCTGAACTTTGAGTTAGAGTCATGCTAATTTTTCTTATACTGTTAACCTTCCTCCCATGTTATCCTTCCGTGCCCTCTTAAGATTAGTACTCAGCTGAGTTTGGAAGAATTAAATGTATGGAGTGAGCCAAGTCTTGATTGCTGATGGCTCCACTAATTTAATAAACATCCCATCCTTGAGTGAAGAATAGGCACCACAGAGACAATGACCTGTTGTGTTGTGAAATGACTTATAAAAGACCAGATTTAAATGTGAAGAAGGAGATGGGACTGGAATGATAGGAATTTTCATATCTTTATCTTCATGTGCTGAAAGGTGTCTGAGGCCTGCCTCTCATGGTCTGGGGTTGTAAAATAATTTATCACTTTAAGAATATTTCACTAGGTAAGTATTACTCTACAGTTTCATGATTTATGGGTAGTTACTATAACTATTATGAGACATGCCATAGTGATCATCACTCATATTCCCTTTATACTCATTATTCATGCCAACATCATTCTACTATAGTACACAGTCATATGGCTTCCTTTCTACCTATGTTGGAGCTGGTTGATGATGTCATTTAAACCTACTGAGATCAGGTAGTAATCAGGTAAGGCTGAGGTCAATATCCTAGCTTTTTGGCCTGTCACATGTGATAAAACTAAGCTCCATTGCTCACAGAATAGCCTGCTTGATCATACACTTTCTCTATGTACTGGCCTCTCTATTTGTCTCCCTACTGATGCTTTTTGAGGTCACCTGCAAATAAGTTAGTTATTCTCAAAACTTTTTCTCATATCTGTTTCTGGGAAAACCCACCTTGAAAAAATTCTTTTATTTGTGGCTACTGTCATTCAACAAATTCAAGGGTGATGTTCTTCTTTACTTGAATTTTATCAGTGAGATAAACTGAGAGGGTATGGGGCTTAGAGGCTACAAATGAGTTCCATAAAGAACTTTCAAGTCTCTGTCTGCAGAATGTAACAGATCAAGATAGATGTTTTAATACCTGAGATGGTTTGTATCTTTGGGAAAAGACTTTGATTTCCAATTTATATATTTGATAGGACCGGCATGTTTCTTTTCTTTTCTTTTCATTTTTAAAGGACAAGCCTGCCTACTGGAATTGCTTTGTGTTTTCTCTCTAATACTGAATTTTCTTTGCTAAAGATGAAAAAGTTGGAAGTCTCTTAAAATTAAGTTCCACTTAAGTTTATCAAAACTAGGGAGGGTAATTATTCTGAAACATAGGGAGTTTGTTTTATGTTGCAGACTCTTGTTTGATTCTTGCTGTGACTCATAAATTTGGTGAGATTATAATCTCCATTTTATCAGATAAGAAAACTACAACTATAAGAGGGTAAGGGATTTGTCTAAAATCCTAGCAGTTAGGAGCACAGTTAGATTTCTAAAGCATACATATCTAAGCCTGAGCTGCAAACTTTCACCCATAAAAAATGCATGGTTGCTGGGGAGGCTACTCCTTTAGCTGTGATACCATCCACAGTGCTATCTCATGAGGGCTGTGCTATGTGTCTCAAAATGACAGCACAAGACATCAGTCTGAACACAAAATAAATGAAGAAGCATAGGTATGGGGGCTAGTTTAGCTGCATGACAGGACAATGTTTCCATTCCTCTAAGTCTCATTTTTTTTCATTATAAAAAGAAGACATGGATGAAGCATGAGCTTGTACTACTCTACTCTCAGAAACCTTTCCAAACTGTTCTACTTTTAGTAACAGACCACAGTCTTTATAGCTACCATTTCAGAAACACAACTGGAACTTGAATTAAAGGTGGTAACAGGGGGGTGATTTAGTTTTCCTAATATATTGTTTCACTGTTTGGCATTTAAGCTGATTTACAAAATCTTAAGGTAGTTTGAGGATGTAGGAGTGATATGCATGTATCAAAGTCATTGGAATACAATAACAATTTACAATGGCAACTTTCCAATAAATATACATATCATTGGAAGAATGGTTTTAAAAGCAAATTTATATACAACCAATTGAATTTCCTCTAGAGGGAATTTACAGATTTCAAAATTTTTCCCAATGTAGGGTCATTTGAAAAATCAGTATTGCCAAAGCATATCAAAATATATACTATAAGGAAATTTGTTGGTTCACATCTACAGGTACACTCCCTTCAGGATAAATTCAAATAATTTTCACTGAGTAATATACACCATATCATAGAATCATAAGGAGAAATGCATCATGGGACACAGAGATCAACATATATATCAGAGTAAGAACAATATTCTTTGAATAAGAGATGTCAAAATTCAAAATTGAGATTATGGCTAAATAGCAGAAGACTCATAGGATCTTAGTATTTTGCTGAAGTAGATACAAGGTATATCACTTCATCTTTTTGTTTTCTTGAAGTCTCAATTTAAAGAACTTCTTCCTAATGTTGCATAAGCGTCCAGGGATATTTGGAATCCTTTCTCCTCCGGTTCTGGCATCTCAAGTGGAATAAACCACACAACCAATGCAGCATCTTCCTAGAACTCCTTCCAGATCTGTTGCAGATTACAGTAGTGCACTGCCAATGGATTCCCCACATTTGAGAACAGAAGGCTCTTTTAATGACTTCACTATAAAACAGCCTCTACTAAGAGCTTATGCAACTTTATACTTACTCTTTGACACTGGGAAACACTCTTAGAAATAGCCTGTCTCCCCCACAACATAACTGCTTACTCTTGAATGCTTGTAAAATAATTTATGTCTATTGAGACCTGAAATAAGCCAAGGTAAAAATTTAAAATTCCAGATGTGACCTCACCTGATTTCATCTACCATCCAGGGTCTCACGGGCATGGAGAATGGGGCCATTTCTATTTCCAGCATGCCCCAAACTCACAGTTGCTTGCTCTTTCTTGGGCATCAGACTGCAGAATTCAGTCCTTGTGCATGCTTGTGAATGTTTTTGGGCAATAGTTTTCACCAGGTGTCTTTTTTCCATTAGAATATTTGTGGTGTATAGGGTTGTTTTTCCCCAAATGCATTAGGAAATGAATTCAATTTATTCTTTTCTGCCAAGGACACTTGTACGTCTCTCATGGGCTCAATCTGCTTGCTGGTCCAGCTGCCGGCTTTGCTCTCTCGACTATTACACTGTTTTCCAGTAGCTCAATTATGAGCACTTTCAGTGAAAGTGGCTTGCACACTGACTTCTCAGAAGCCTGACTAACCCTGGGCTACTAGAATTATGTGCTGCAATTTTGTCCTGTTGTTTGTGGAAATTCTCCTTTTTGTGTATCTGGATAGGCTCACATGGAAGTAACTTTGTTGCTTAGAATTTCTATGTGGGGTTTTTGGGGTTGTTGATGTTTTCTTTTGTTTTTTAAAATCCCATAAAAAGATAAAAACTGAATAAAGACTCAGTTCAGGGAGAAATGATGACAGAGGAAGTTGATTGTCCTGTCCTGTCCCCTTTAGTGTGATTCCAATATTTTCTATCTCTCTCTCTTTAACTAACACCATGTTCCCACCATGAGGAAGGGGATGACCTAACTAATTGTAATTTTGGTGTGTAGGCAGTGATTTCATTCTTCCTTGGGGTGATTTTACCCTTCAGGGGACATTTGGTAGTGTCCAAGATATTTTTGGTTACCACAACTTAGGCTGCTACTAACATCTACTAACTAGAGAACAGGGAAGCTGCCAAACACTCCACAATTCTGCTGTGTACAGGTAATTTCCCTCAACAGAGGACTATTCTGCTCAGATATATTAGTGATATATTAGTGATTGAACTTATATCCTTTAAGATATAAACTGGACATAAGGCCCAAGTGCTTTCATAGCTTCAAACATATTTAAAATTTCTATCACTATTCATCTGCCCTTGCCACCTCCAACAAACACTCATATGCTAGAGTTTCAAATCCTTGAGAGGATCAGTGACTGCCATATAATACCCAGGTTCTCTTATTTGCCCCTGGGAAGAAACTGTCATTTCCTCTCACCCAAATGGAGAAAATTTGCCCTAAATCAAGGAATTCTTCCAAGTCTCATAATTGATGCAATAAACTATGTACCATCTATCAAAGATATCATTTTTATATTACAAAGCTTTTGAAAGTGTATTTTTTAATAGTTAAAAGTAAATGGAGAATTTGTGGTTCCTCTCTCAAATGCTTAGTGCTTGTACTTGAGCTCAGAACAACTGTGACCTCTGGTAGAGATACAGGCATCTGTACGAATCCAAAAATGAGGCCTTAGTTCTCATATTTGTTTCTGAGTCTTCCCTACTCTGATGATTATGATAATAGAAAAGCTTCACCACCATCATACGGTAAAAGAAATATAAAAAAGAAATGGTTAAACATGTAGTTTAATAACAAATCACACTACATAAACTTACCTCTAATTTTGTTTGGAAACTACCACAAAGAGTATTTATTCCCATTCAATTTCTTCTTCTCTAATGTCACTTAATATCCATCTGCCCCCAGTGACTGTTCCTCAAAACTATGTTGGGCTGTCTGATATTGTCTGTCAGGTTGTGAGGTCTGATGAGATGCCTATCTCTTCTTTGCGGTTCTCTCTCCTCTCCCTCGCCCCAATTAAAGGACCCATTGGGAACAGAGAGCCTCCTGCCTATAAGATCCATTCCCTTGTTTTCACATATAAGGAGTGAAAACAATTACTGCTCAGATCCAGGTCTTATCCTGAGAGGAGAGTAGTCACTAGTTGATGCTGGCTTTTAAGGCTCAGATTTCCCTCTGACTTCCAGAGACCTCCTGCTCTCCATTATCTTCTAAGCAGTTACTCATTCCCTTCATGATAAAGGCTCTTTCAATTGGCCAGTCATTGTCCCCACCCCCCACACACAATGGGAATAAAACTAAACCAATGAAAACTCTCACTGCTTACTATGGAAGGACTCCCCTTGGAGTTCTCCTGTCGTAAATTGAGCTAATTCTAATACCAATCTTTTTTTTAAGCAAACACTGCAATTTTCAATTTTCATACTTCACAAACCACAGACGTTTTTGTTTTCATTGACACTTCTCCTGTGTACTTTACACACACACACACACACACACACACACACACACACACACACACACACTATACAGAACATTCAAGCAAGGTGTTTACAGCTACACTCTTCTAAAATCAAAGCATCATTTCTCTCATGACACAAAGGTTTCTCTCCTAGTGGCTTCTAGTTCTCTTCCTCCAATTCTTGTGTATGGATTGAGATAGTCTGTGGCACACAAGAAAGTTTCAAATACTAGTAGGATGTCCTCTGAAGAAATAGAAATGAACTGGAGAAAAATAGATGTAATTACTTCATGTAATTTCATTGTACCTACCACAGAATGCTCTACCCCTTACATGGGTCATATGCCTTCCAAAATGGAAGCCATCTGGAGGGAAATAAATACAGGTTTTATGCTAGGTGATATTGGAAGGTATTTAAATGGTTTCTAAATTATATGTTGTTTTCTATTCTGATGGGGAATGTACTTCTGTGTATGTTTATCATGTTGCTGAATAAAGTACTGTTTGGCCAATGAGGCAGCAAGTTAAGTAGGACTAGGAGTCAAGGAGGATTCTGGGAAATGTAGTAAAAAGAAGTCTTGTGAGCCAGGCAGGAAGTGATATAGCAGGCAGACTCATATATAAGCAAGGGCAAGAAGGAATTCGTCCCTTTCTCTCTTCCTCCTGGTCTCTGCTCTAGAGTCGCCATGTGATCTGCTGGCAAGAGAGGTTGCCAGCAGGTGTCCAATAAGTCTTATAAACTATATAAACTTATGATAATTAAGACTGAGCTAGCAGATGAGAAATCCTAGTCATTGGCCAAGCAGTGTTAGTTGGGGACTTAACGTGATAGTGGGCAGAACTTGGGCGGCCTGGCAGAAAGCACCCATGTGGCTGCAGGGCTTGTGCAGCTTGGCGGAAAGACTTATTGTTACACTATTCATTTTCATTGGTTATATTTACCCACAGTGATTCTGTAGTTCTTCCACCTAAAGTATTAGTGACAGTTTGTTTCTCATTTTGTTGTGCACAAAAGGAGGGTGAACATGTCTTAAAGCCAAGAGGTAGACTAAATCTCTGAGTGGACTGTTATTGAACAGATAGTGTGAAAACAAAGTTAAGTGCCAGGGTCTGTGGGAAGAAAATATATTTTTGTTTTATTTGTTTCATTTAGTTTTCTGAAATTCCAATGGCTTAACTTTTCAAGCTGGAAGCTAGACTATAAAGTTTCAAAAATAAACAGTAAAATTCAAGTATTTATAGAATGATAATGTTACCTATTCTCTTACCCAAAAGAAAAATCAATTAAAAAACAGAATATGGGGAATTAAAGGAGATATAGGTAAGATTTGCATGCTAGAGTTAGCACCCACAAGAAATAAGCCGGAAGGCTAAACATAGTTTTTCTAGTTTGTCTTGATTATCCAGGAAATTGATGCCAAAATGCAATTGGATTTGAAAGAGATTTATTAGGGAAAATGTTGGTGAGGTAAGGAGGAGATGCGAAGAGTGTCAGACTATGATGGATACCAGGAAAGAAGGTCGGAAGAGGAGGATGGAGTAGGAAAGTAGGAAGGAAGGAAGGAAGGAAGGAAGGAAGGAAGGAAGGAAGGAAGGGAGGAAGGGAGGGAGACCTATGTGAGAGGAAGAGGTCTTCGAAAAGAGACTTGTTGCAGTGTGATAGAATGTTCAAAGAGCTGATCAAGAAGGACAGAAGTTGGTGGCAGTATGAATGCAACATTAAGTGATCCTGTGACCACAGGCCAATTAATTACCAAAGTGAGTACAGTGTTGAAATACTAAATAAGACAAGCCACATCTCAGAAGACATCAGAGTGCACAACACAATGTCCAGGACTGAGAAAGAATCAGACCAGAGCAAAGGCCAATGTGGAGAGGAGACACTCTAGCACTCGTCCCAGTAAACACTCAGGAAAGACATTCCAGTAGGTTCAAGTAACTGAGGGTAAGAACCAATACCAATGTGTCAATGTGGAGGGTCAAGAAGCTACACCAATGTCCTCATTTGGTGCACATCTGCATTCTTTACAGATTTTTTCCCAACCTTGAACCAGAATGAGTGTAACACAATTGTTGGAAAAGAATTTAAATGCATAACTCACATTTTAGGAAACTCTTGCATCACTATGCTAATCATGCTGTGTATGAATCTAAGTCACCAGAATATTAAGTTCAGGAAGCTCATCTAGTTTCTTTAGAAAACCATCAATGACTGAATAGAAACATTTATTTGCTTTTTCATACTATATGTCTTTCTAACTATTTTGCTAGTAATATATCTAAATTATCTACAAGTTGCTAATACAGAATTGATTTCAAGAAAAAAACAATTTCAATAGGAGAAGACTCATAGGTTTGCAAAAGTTAAGTGTTGATCCTGTTGCAAAAATACAATAGGATTAAAAACTGAGAATTATTTTGACATTTCAGGCCTTGCCACAACCATAGGAAAGAATAGAAGATGGGAAGTACAAGGCTGGAAGGATGAGCATCTCAAAGACGCTGGTATTTTATAGAATGTAGAGAACTACAATAGGAGTAAATGAAGAATGGTTTACCACATGCATAATTTGTGTATTTCTTATCTACACCGTCTTCTCTTTTATAAAATATAAAACTGCATTTCATAGTAAATATGTTAGTAAAGTTATTACTGTTCTACTTCTGTCTTCATTTGCCTATAATGTTTGAAATGAATAGGTTAGAGGTAGGTAGAATACAACTCCCTAAGTCCACTGCCTAAGTCCCAAGTCCACTGTCTCCCTACAAAATACAACTGTCCTCTTAGGAAATGTTCTTTTTTATGTATGGCTGGGTCTACAACTCTTACTGGAACAAACTAAGTAACACTAGAGATCTACATCTTTTCTTTGCTATATAACATCACTCAGGAAAATTGGAGATTTCCCATGTGGAAGATTTTATTGTGGCTAAATCAAAACAGAATTTCTTACACTGGTATCTGAATCTTAATCCATCCCAGTGGATCTTTGAAGTCATAATGAGATCACAGGGATAATTCATAGATGCCTGTGCTCAGTGAGGACCAGAAATATGACAAAGTCATTAAACTATACAATCTTCCATGAGATCCACCACTCAGATACTGCTTTTCTTATGTTATAATCTTCAAATGTGCTAGCTGATACAACTCAAGACCCCGTCAGCTGCAAAGAAGGCAGCAAAGTTAGCGGACATTGGAAAGATGCTTCTGTGGTATAAGGAGGTATTTTGTGCATTCTGAACACCAGGCTCATCATGTGTGACCTTTACATCTTATAAAAACTGGAGGTAAATATCACTCTGCCCATTTTAATTCTGTCAGCACTGGACTTAAACAGAGTGAGGGTGACTATTCATCATTATTGCATAACACAGTCAGTTTTTAAGTCTCTACAAGGCAGTATTTCCTTCCTTTCAAGTGTGCTCTTGGAAAAACAATACTTAGACATAAAAAATGGACTTATTGCCTTACTGGAAGCATTACAACAATATTTTCAATACTTAAATGTTGCAACTTCATAAATTCTATGACCAAAATAAAAGATACTACCGTGTTTTGTGCTTTCCCTCTGAGACTGTTTTTTGATGCATCTTTGCTCATAGATCCAGTTCAGAAAAGAATGTTTGTAAAGAGATGATTTTAATTACAGCATGTTTTAAAAGAAAGTTTTTATTTTAGCAAATTAAATCAATTTTAGGACTAGTTCAGAAGTAACTTTTCTCACCAAAGACTTATAACCCTAAATTTTTATAGTTTTATTACCATGAAGAGTAGAACCCTCTGATGAGATGATTCTGAGACTCAACAGATGAGTGGCTCAAGAGATGCAATTTAAGCTGCCCTGGAAAATATCTCAGTGGGTCCAGATGGGGACTCAGCAAGAGCAGAGAAGTTAGGGTGGGCTCTGTAACTTGTTTCTTTTTATAAGGAAAAAGAACTCACTTCAAGTGCTCTGATTATTTCTGGATTCCTTTATCTTCCCAGTTTCCTCCCCTTCTTTCTTAATCTTCCTCCATGCCGCTCCCTCTTCCTCTTCCTCTTCCTCTTCCTCTTCCTCTTCCCCTTCCCCTTCTTCTTCTTCTTCTTCTTCTTCTTCTTCTTCTTCTTCTTCTTCTTCTTCTTCTTCTTCTTCTTCTTCCACTTTTTCCTCCCCCCTTAAAGAATCTAAAGAAAGCCAAGAAAAAACAACCAAACAAGTGAAGGAAGCACTGGAAACAGAAAACTTACATACTCATGGAAATTGAATAACTCCCAATTGCACCATACCTGGGATGAAGAAGGAATAGAAAAAGAAATTAAAGACTTCCTAGAATTTAATGAGAATGTAGACACAACATACCCAAACTTATGGGACATTCTGAGACTAGTGCGAAGAGGAAAGTTCATAGCACTAAGTGCCCAAATGAAGAAACTGGAGAAAAGTCACACTAGAGAATTGACAGAACAACTGAAAGCTTTAAAGCAAAAAGAAGCAAACTCACCACAGAGGAGTAGATGCCAGGAAATAATCAAACTGAGGGCTGAAATCAATAAAGTAGAAACTAGGAAAACACTACAAAGAATCAATGAAACAAAGAGTTGGATCTTTGAGAAGATGAACAAGATAGACAAACCTCTATCCAAACTAACCAAAAGGCAGAGAGAGAGAGCATGCTAATTAACAAAATCAGAAAGGAAAAGGGGGATATAACAACGAACACTGAGGAAATTCAGAGAATCTTCAGGTCATACTTTGAAAATCCTGTACTCCACAAAATTTGAAAATCTAAAGGAAATGGACAGTTTTCTGGATCGATATTACTTACCAAAATTAAACTAAGAACAGATAAGCAGTTTAAACAACCACTAATGAAATAGAAGCAGTCATCAAAAGCCTCCCAACCAAAAAAGCCCAGGGCCAGATGGCTTCACTGCAGAATTCCACCAGAAATTTAAACAAAAGCTAACACCAGTACTCCTCAAACTGTTCCACACAATAGAAGCAGAAAGGACATTGCCAAACTCTTTTTATGAGGCTACAATCATTTTAATATCCAAGCCACACAAAGACACAACTAAAAAAGAGAACTACATATCCCTCATGAACATCAGTGCAAAAATACTCAACAAAATATTGGTGCATCAAATCCAAGAACACATCAGAAAAATCATCCACTATGATCAAGTAGGCTTCATACCAGGGATGCAAGGATGGTTCAACATACAAAAATCAATCAATGTAATCCACCATATAAACAAACTGAAAAAGAAAAACCACATGATGATCTCACTAGATGCTGAAAAAGCCTTTGACAAAATCCAACATCCCTTCATGATAAAGATCTTGGAGAGAACAGGAATAACAGGAACATATCTAAACATGATAAACACAATATACACCCAACCAATAGCCAACATCAAACTAAATGGAGAGAAACTAAAAGTGATTCCTCTAAAATCAGGAACAAGACAAGGTTGTCCATTCTCTATATCTCTTCAATATTGTACTTGAAGTTCTAGCTACAGCAAAAAGACAAGAAAAGGAGATCAAAGGGATACAAATTGGAAAGGAAGAAGTCAGACTTTCACTGTCTGCAGATGATACGATAGTTTACATAAGTGACCCAAAAAACTCTACCACAGAACACCTACAGCTGATAAACACCTTCAGCAAAGTAACAGGATACAAAATTAACTCAAAAGAATCAGTAGCCCTACTATATACAGATGATAAATCCAATGACAAAGAAATCAGAGAAACATCACCCTTCACAATATCTATAAGCCACATAAAATATCTTGGGGTAACACTAACCAAAAAAGTGAAAGACCTTAACAGTAAAAACTTTGAGTCTCTAAAGAAAGAAATTAAAGAAGATACCAGAAAATGGAAAGATCTCCCATGCTCTTGGATAGGTAGAATCAACATAGTAAAAATGACAATTTTACCAAAAGTAACTTACAGATTCAATGCAATCCCCATCAAGATCCCAACAGTTCTTCACAGAACTTGAACGAACAATTCTCAACTTTATATGGAAAAATTAAAAAACCCAGGATAGCCAAAACAACTCTGTACAATAAAGGATCTTCTGGAGGCATCACCATCCCTGATTTCAAGTTCTATTATAGAGCCATAGTCCAGAAAACAGCTTGGTATTGGCACAAAAAATAGACTGATAGACCAATGGAATCAAATTGAAAACCCTGATATTAACCCACACACCTAAGAACACCATATTTTTGACAAAGATGCTAAATCTATACAATGGAAAAAAGATAACATCTTCAACAAATGGTGCTGGCACAACTGGATTTGAACAGGCAGAAGATTGCAGATAGATCTATATCTGTCACCATGCACAAAACTTAAGTGCAAATGGATCAAAGATTTCAGCATATATCCAGCCACACTGAATCTTCTAGAAGAGAAAGTGGGAGACACCCTTGAATGAATTGCACAGGAGACTGCTTCCTGAACATTATGCCAGTAGAACAGACATTGAGGTCTGCAATTAATAAATGGGACTTCTTGAAACTGAGAAGTTTCTGCAAGGCAAAGGACACAGTCAGTAAGACAAAATGACAACCCACAGAATGGGAAAAGATCTCCACCAACCCCACATCTGACAGAGGGCTGATCTCCAAAATATACAATGAACTCAAGAAACTAGCCACCAAAACATCAAACAATGAAATTAAAAAGTGGGGTGCACAAAGAAACTAGGAAACATGAAGGACTCTAAGGGATAAATGGTCCCCATGAATGGGAAGTAGCATGAACTCCTGAGCTAATTGGGAACATGAGGCTAGGGGAGAGGGAGCTGCTACAATAAGAGCAAGAGAAGAGGAGTAGAGGAGAGGAAATGGAGGAGCAGAAATATTGTGTTGGGGGAAGAATAGAGGAGAGAGAGCAAGATGAGAGATACCATATCAGAGGGAGCCACTATAGGTCCGAGAAGAGATCTGGAACCAGAGAGATCTCCAGAGACCTACAAGGATGACACGATCTGACAATCCAGGCAATGGTGGAGAGGATAACCTAAAAGCCCTTCCCCTAAAATGAGATTGATGACTTCTCTTTATGCCATCCTAGAGCCCTCATCCAGTGGCTGATGGAAGCAGAGACAGACATCCACAGATATACACTGAGCTGAAATCGGGAATTTAGTTGAAGAGAGGGAGGAATGAAGAGCAAAGGGGTCTGTACCAGGTTGGAGAAACCCACAGGAACAGTTGGCCTGAACAAGGGAGAGCAAATAGACCCCAGATGCTGTCTGGGAGGCCAGTACAAGATTGATCTAGACCCCTGAACATGGATGTCAATAAGGAGGCCTCTGCTCACCAGGGAGCCTCTGGTGGTGGATTAGTATTTTCCCCTGGTGCAAGAAGGGGAACTTTGAGAGCCCATCCCACGTGAAGGGTTACACTCTGGCTCTGGACACATGGGGAAGGGCCCAGAACTAGCACAGGAAGATTTGGTGGACTTTGCAGAGCCCCCGTTGAGGGCCCTACCCTGCCTGGGGAGTGGTGGGTGGATGGGGTGGGGCTTAGGATAGGGGTGGGGGAGGAGGGATGAGGGTGAGGGGAGGGAGAGGGAGAAGGGACTTACATGTGAAACAAGCTTGTTCCCTACTAGAACTAATAAATAAATTTAAAAAAGTGGGGTGCAGAACTAAATAGAGAATTCCCAATAGAGGAATCTGAAATGGCTGAAAGACACTTAAGAAAGTGCTCAAAATCCTTGGCCATCAGAGAAAAGCAACTCAAAACAATTCTGAGATAGCATCTTACACTGGCCAAAATGGCTAAAATCAAAAAACACCAATGAAAATCTATGCTGGAGAGGATGTGGAGAAAAAGGAACACTCCTCCATTACTGGTGGGAGTGCAAACTTGTAAAGCCAATTTGGAAATCAGTATGGCCGTTTCTCAGAAAAATGGGAATCAGTCTACCTTAAGATCCAGCGATTCTTCTCTTGGGCATATACCCAAATAATGCACGTTCATACAACAGGGACATATGTTCAACAATGTTCATAGCAGCATTGTTTGTAATAGACAGAACCTGGAAGCAACCTAGGTGACCCTCAACTGAAGAATGGATAGAGAAAATGTAGTACATTTATACAATGGAGTACTACTCAGGAGAAAATAACAATGCAATCTTGAAATTCGCAGGCAAATGGATGGAGCTAGAAGAAACTATCCTGAGTGAGGTAACCCAGTCACAAAAAGACAAACATGGTATGTACTCACTCATATATGAATTTTAGACACAGAGCAAAGGATTACTAGCCTACAATCCTCTTCACCAAAGAAACTAGGAAACAAGAAAGACTCTAAGGGAAAAATGCATGGACCTCAGAAAATGGGAAGGGGCAGGAACTCCTGAGCTAATTAGGAGCATGAGGGTTAGGGGAGAGGGAGCTGACAGAATGAGAGGAGGAGAAAAGGAGGGGAGAGGAAGAAATGGAGGAGCAGAAAAGTTGAGTTGGGGGAAGAATAGAGGAGAGCAGGATGAGAGATACCATATCAAAGGGAGCCATTATAGGTCCGAGAAGAGATCTGGAACCAGGGAGATCTCCAGAGACCTACAAGGATGACACGATCTGACAATCCAGGCAATGGTGGAAAGGATAACCTAAAAGCCCTTCCCCTATAATGAGACTGATGACTACTTTTTTATGCCATCCAAGAGCCCTCATCCAGTGGCTGATGGAAGCAGAGGGAGACACCCACAGATATACACTGAACTGAACTCTGGAACCTAGTTGCAGAGAGGAAGTAATGAAGATCAAAAGGGTTGGTACCAGGCTGGTGAAACCCACAGAAACAGCTGGCCTGAATAAGGACATGGACCCCAGACTGCTGTCTGGGAGGCCAGCACAGGATTGATCCAGACCCCTGAACATGGATGTCAATTATGAGGCCTCCACACTCTAGGGGGCCCCTGGTAGTGGATTAGTATTTTTTCCTGGTATGAGAAAGGACTTTGAGAGCCCATCCCACATAAAGGGATGCATTCTTGGCCTGGACACATTGGGTAGGGCCTAGGCCTGGTGGACTTTGGGAAGCCACTGTCAAGGGCTCTACCCTGCCTGGGGAGTGGAGGTGGATGGGGTTGGGGAGAGGTGGGGAGCTCGGGGGGGGGGGAGGGTTGGCAGGAGGGGAGGGAGAACGGATTGACATGTGAAGCAAGCTTGTTACTAATTTGAACTAATAAAAAAAAGAAAAAAATCTGAAAATCAGCTATGATCACGGATTGTCAAACACTTAAAGCAACAGAAAGTTCAGTAGAGAAGTGATGGGCTGGAAACACTGGGAGAATACTGAATGGATGTTTAAAGTTTGCCCTGTTGCACAAGCAATCCCATACCTGTATCCATTGTCATAGTAGCAGAAGCACATGAGAACCAGGAGGCTGGTACAATATTTACATAACCTGTTTTATAATTGGATAAAGCTAAAAGACTGTAGATTGGACATAGTATGTTATAGTTGTGCAGGGGCACACTGTGCAACATTACAAATAGATGAACTACAGAGATTTACATGAAAACAAGTTTCTCAAATACATTCAAGGAACGTAAGAAGAAAATGTGTATAGCACAATTAAATTTTCATAGAATGCAGAAGCAGTCAAAACTTACTATTTAGAGATACCTTAAAACGTGAGGAAATTCTTGTAATAAAAGTAATGGCAACCGATACTCCCAAGGAAAAGCAAATTGTTAAAGCAAAAGGATATATTGTGGACTTACGGAACACCATAAAAGTTCTACTTTTTGGCATAAGAGTTGATTTCAGTAATATTTTTAATGTAGTACATATACAGGTCATACACTTACGTGTTTTATGTCATTCAAATAATAATTTTAAACATTCCAATTCTTTTCTATTAATTGTAGCTGTAAAGACTGTCTTAATTAGGGTTTCTATTGCTTTGAAGAGACACTATGACCATGGCAACTCTTATAAAGGAAAAACATTTAGTTGGGCTGGCTTACATTTTCAGAGGTTTAGTCTATTATCATCATGGTATGACACGGTGGCATGAAAACAGACATGGTGCTGGAGCAGAAGCTGAGAGTCCTACATCTTGACCTGCTGGTAACAGGAAGTAGTCTGGGACACTGGGCATGGCTTGAGTATATGAGACCTCAAAGCCCACTCCCACAGTGACACACCTCCTCCAACAAGGCCACATTTACTCCAACAAGAACACACCTCCTAATAATGCCGCTCCAAATGGATTTATGAGAGCCAATTACACTGACACTGCCACAAAGACAATGGCTAAAACTTTAGCTGCTGTTTGTACAATGAGAGTGAAGACTACAGAAGACAGTGTAACTACAAGCTAAACAGAATCCACACCCAACAACATTTCAAGAGGGTATACAGATCACTGGACTGGTGTTTACTGTCTTTCGGTTTGTTTTAAAGAAGCAAATAATTATCAAGATTATGAAGTTTTTGCTATCTGAAATTTTACCATGCACATGGACAGTCCTAATTCTCCATGAATCACAGATAAAGGTATAAAGTTGAATCATTCAGTTCACACTTTTCTTGATTTTTCTTACGTAGCACTCTTTACATGTTTTAGTGTAATTGCCCTTCCTCTTCAGGCATACATATGTACATCTATACACAGGAAAATGGAGCTTTATATATAAATCTATAGATCAGTTTCCTTTGGATGTTTAATAAATTCACAGATGAAAATATCCAGAAAGTCTGCCTTTCAAACTAAGTTACATATGAAAACCATCTGGAAAGTCTTAAAAAGTAGATTAAGGTCTGAGTCATATCTAAAGCAATTCTAACATGGGATAAAACTGAAACATCATGTTTTTATAGATTCTAGGAATATAAGAAAGTGGCCTGGAAATTATTGGATATATCAAATAAGCACAAGAGCCAAGATGAAGTAGCTTTCAGTGAGCAAGTCTGGGGTGATAGGACCAAGATATTAATGATGGTTTAGGGAACAAAATAAAATGTCATGTGTCCATATTAATATAAATAAATACTTTTTAAAAATTGAGGGCCAAAAATTTATTGAGGGCCTAGGGACAATTCTTTATAATAAAGTCCCAAATAGTAAATGTGTACACATAACAGAGAGGACGTCTATTATGTGGTAATAATGGTTGGCAGCAAGAATCACAAATGGATATAAAAGTAGCAGGGAAGTTTAATAAGAAGAGGTTTATCTATACATCTCTTTGAGTTTCTCTCCAATATAAAAGGGAAACGATATAATACTATCTTCTCGGGGAAGACATCAAGTGATCAAAGTTTGCTTTTCCACATAGTGTTAAATCAACATCATATACCTCTTGATATGATAACATTGGCCAGAACAAGCTATGCTTTCACGAAATCCATTTGAAAATGCACCCTTGCTTTGAACTGTAAAGAAACTACTAAAGAAAACCTAATTGAGGAACATTCTACAAAACAATTAGCCAATACTGTTCAAATGTGCCCAGGACCTGAAACATAAAGACAAAAGGACTGTTCTAGATGTCAAAAAGACTTTGGAAAAATAGAAATTAAATGAAATATTATGCCCTGAATTGAATACTGAATCATACAAATAACTGTAGTGCATCAGTGGACAAAGTATGAATAAGACCTGTTGATTAGTTTAAAATGCCCTATTGTCATAACCAGTGTTCTATTGCTAGGAAGAGACACCATGACCAAGGAAACTCTTAACAGAAAAAGGATTTAAATGGACCCTCCCAGAAACTCCTTTCAGATACCTTGCTCCTGCCCCAGTCATGGAGATCTTACTGCTATGGTTCCACAAAATTAGTCCTTTCACATGCTCCAGCACACCATATATTGGGTAGACATTGGGATGGGTCAAATCAAAGCACTGGATGTGGGCCTCGGTAGTATCTGAGTTGGTAGATCTTGGCCTCCATTGGGACTACCCTCCTCAGGATAGAGACAGACCAAAGATCTCCCATGTTCACACCATCTGGGTAAGCTCTCCCACCATGCTGAGAGGTGGGCCAGATCTCCTGTATGGAGTGGAACCAGCTCTCCCATGGCAGCAGCAGCTAGGGGCAGGGCCAGATCACTTAGGGCCAGGCAAGGGTGGCACTGACTCAGCATGGCCTTCAGATTTCAGCATGAATGGTTCACATGGAACCCCATGGTAACCAGACCATGGACATTAACACAGACCCCAGCTGCAGTAGGACCACGGACCCAGACATGGCCCTTGGTAGCAGCTTGGGTCCAGATGTCATTATGGTCCTCAGAGCAGGGCAGGTCACTCAGAACTGTATGGTCCTGGTGGTAGCATGGCTCTCAGACACCAACATGACATGAGGGCCATTCTTCTTCAAACCACTACACATCTCAATGTCAATTCATTGTTTGGTTACTTACAGTATTATTAGATAAGTATTTTTGACATTTTGAGGAAAACATTCAACTTTGAGGGCATGATCTAGGAAAGAGTGATAGATCAGCTACACTTTTTTATTTGAAAGTTATGAATGTGTGCTCCTTGTGATTCCACCAGGAGGGTGTTACTGATGCAGGTCTTTCATCCCAACGTATCAGCCACCCTTTCTTTTTACCAAGTGTGCCTTTTGCTGTGGAGAAATTCCTTTATTTGACTTAGTTGTTCTTGTTTAATTTTTGTTGTTTGTATACTTCAGGTGAGATTTTTGCCAATGCCAATATTAAGAAAACTTCCTTAATTTGTTTTTAAGGATCTAACAGTTTCCAGTCTTTCATTTAGGGCTACGATACTTTGAACTGACTTTTCTGTCTAGTAAAACTCTCAAGCTTCTTGATTTTGTGATGGATTCCAATTTTCTCAGCATCATCCATTGAGGAAATTATCATTTTCTCTTTCTATATTGTAGGAACTTAGGGGGAAAGTTGAAAATCAATTGACCATATTTATTGGTGGCATTTCTTGCTTCCCTGCTATGCTATGCTATGCTGTGCTGTGCTGTGCTGTGCTGTGCTGTGCTGTGCTATGCTATGCTATGCTATGTTATGCTTTGTGTCTCTTTGCTTTTATTTCTATGCTATAAAAATATAGTTTTCATTGTTATTGTTTCAAAACATAAATTGAAATGAAGAAGTGTAGGAAGAAATCCTGTTTAGAGGTACTGCTGACCATGACCACTTGGGCATATAACAAGGGTTTAAGTAGGAGGGAGGCATGCACGCAGGCCCTTTTCTCTCTTTCACCTGGCTGAGCTGACTAGGAAGCATCTTGTGGGTCCCTCCTATTCCGGTGCAAACCTGGTCACTGACTCCCTTGCTTGAGAACTATTCATTAATAAACTACCAGTTATCAATCTATCTTTGACTCCACTTTGCAATCCTCATTAATTGGTGTCAGAAAGAAGTGTGCTGTTTCAGGTTTCTACATCATCAGTCCTTTCTTATTCAGGATGATTTTGAAGTAAATCTGAGACATCAGGTCATGAAATCCTATCAACATATTAGTATGTGTCCAGAGAGTATGGGCCTCTGAAATTCATAGTAATTGAATCTGAAAAAAAAATAACAACAACAAGTAAAGTATTTATTGCTGAGCAGGAAAACTTTTGAAGACTAGACACATGCAGTGAGTTACAACACAGGAGTGATGTGGTAATGCTTTAAGCAGGGTACAAACCAGCCTTGGGAATTCTGGGAAAGCAAGAACATTTCCAGACATGAAGAGCAGCTCACCCGGGGGAGAGGATTAACATTGGGGAGATTTTTACAACTGTTTGGTTTTGGTTTTTCTCAGAAAAGTGACTCTGAGACAGTACATAGGAGGACATTCCCCTTGTACTCATGGCTTTTGCATTCTGTCCTTTGCCCTGGTAAGTTTGGAGTACATGAAAGGAAGATTTGACTTCAATAGAAGCAAAGGAGTTCTGCTTGCACATCTTAGGTCAACTCTAACCACTCATTGTCTCTTGGTTCTGTTTTGTTCCCAATATAAATGTATTCTGCTTTCCCAAAAATCTAGACTCACCTCCAGGAATACATAGATTACCTTTGAATTGCTTGTTTGGGATAAAAGATTCTAGAATTATGTAATGTCAAGATCTCCAATGTCTCCGTGCCTCTGTATCTCTGAATGGTTTATTTCAACACATGACTAAAAATTTATCATCTTGAAAAGATTCTTAAATAATTTTGCCCTTGAGTAGGTCAGAATGCATGAGGCAAACATAAATGACTAACCTATTCTTTCAGGTAATGATGATCATATAATCTGTAAAACAGGGAAATAAAAAACACAAGTTCATACTCAGATAAACAAATTAATAAGCATATTAACATAAAGCATCCTCAACATGATGCAACATGTCTGTGGTATTCCTGGCCAAAGGCATCAGCTTACAGAGAAGAGATTTACAACAGTACTTACCAATGTCAGGACACAGTCTAAGAATGGCATTGTGTGAGAATTCTGAATGCTTTTGACAAAACATGAGTCCTGTGACCTCAGTTTCTTCAAAACATAGAATTCTTGGAATGTGTTTTCATGTTCCATGCAGGCTCCCTAACTGTTGGTTCAGAGTCCATGTGCTCTCAGGAACTCAGGTCATCTGTCTCTGTGGGTTTCCTGTCCTACAGAGATGGAGGGAGAGAATGATGAAAGAGATGTCTTAGTGGGGGAGGATTTCGGGGTTAGAGAGAAAGCTGGTGCCAGGGAAACTATCAGGAATCCACAAGGATGACCCCAGATAAGACTCCTCACAATAGTGGAGAGGGTGTCTACACTTGGCAGCTACTGCAATCAGATTGGTAACTACCCTATTTGGCATCAGAGAGCCTTTATCTAGTAACTGATGGAAACTGATGCAAAGATTCACAGCAAAGCACTGGGCTGAGCTCTGGGAGTCCTCCTGGAGAAAGGGAGAAGGGATTGTATGAGCCAAGGAAGTCAAGGTCATGCTGAGGAAGAATTTTTGAAGAAATTGCAAAATTTCTCTTAAATGTTTCTCATCAATGTTATAGATTTCTTTGGACTAGCAATAGAATCATAAAGACTGGGAAATATTTCCTTTCTTCTTAGTACTTGACCTAGAACACCATAGATACTTCTGGAATGCTTTGATTTTCTCTCAAATAACAGGACACAACAGAAACTGTTTTCCTGCACAGCTGTGTACTGCAGGAAGCAGCAATGCCACATGCAGAGATCTTTCTGGTTCCTGGAGCCTCTGCCTCTCTTCAATCCCTTCATGTAGATCTAGCCCTCAATATTATTCCTTTGCCATTACTATCTGAAGTGAAAGTAAAGACATTAGTAGAAAAATCTCATTAAACATGTATGCATGTATGTGTACATATGTGTATAGATATGTATAGTTTAGTCAATTCACGTAGTATCCACAGGCAAGCACAGCCAGTCTTCATCAATAATACACTTAAGTAAGTTCACATTTGCTATTGGAATCCTCAGTCCTGTGATTTTCTCCTTAAATAGCGTTTTCCCCATCAATCATCCCTTTTTGCACAAGCAGCTTACCCCCACCAAAGCAGAAAGAAATCCAACATCATTAATTATATCATAAATATTATTAATACCTGTCACACTTAAATAGTCATCACTTTCTACTCATGAATGGCATAAAGAATTTCACATAGTGCTGTGTGTGCTCAACCCCACTGAGCAGGAAATGTTCTTGGCCAGTCAATGGCTTGAGTGGGAAGATGGGGATTTCAAATGTACTACCTCGGAACAAGACCCCAACTTAACAAGTTATTAAAAATGTCTATTTGCAGAGTCCAGTTCCCACTCCCCACACACCCCTGAGCCTCTCATGGACATAGTAGAGCTGGGAGACAATTGCCCTGCTTCTTTCATCTGTCAGACTCAGACATGGAAAAGTCCAAAGAAAGGCCTTTAGAAGATGTTGACCATCAACTGCTTCAACCTTTGTCAGCTGTCCTTATGGCAGCAATAAATGGTATTCAGAGATCCCTCATCTTATTAATTAATAGAAAAATATTTTAGGGCAACAACTGACATGTTGCGTACATACTGAGTTTTTCACAATTCATTTCTATCAACATCTTCTCGTGGATCTATTCCCCTCTCTCCACAGTTAAAATACTGTAACTGATCTACACTGCTTATTCAAATTTCACCTGTTTTACCATTAACATCCTGTTCTATTCACATGATAGCCCTTTACATATAGTTCCCATGAACCCCTGGGTTCTGTCTTTCTCTGAACCCTAACAAAATAGTGATTGAATAAGTATCTAGGACTAGTTGGGTCCAATGGGGTATCCTTGAAGAAAGTGATATACTACAGTTAAACAGGGACCTCTATTACTGTACAGTCCTGCTTTTCACCAACCTCCACCCAATTTCCTGGCAGGACACAGCAGAAATCAAGAGTGTCTAGAAACTTGGACCTCTATGAACAAGATACTTGTGTTGTTTTATACTTAGTCTTTAAAAGTTTTAGATGCCTAATATTCACTTCAAATTATGCATGATTATTCTAGTTCAGAAAGGATATTTCTCAAGATCTTGTACCCACACTAACATACCAGGAAGATTCATCATGTTTGTGCTGTGTGAAAAATGTTATTTACTACTGAGCTCCTGCTCCAACTGAGAGACCCCACCTTAAATGTATGACACTACATTACACAATCCATCATGACAGGCGCTGTCTCTAGCCACCACCTACAACTGTTCCACTAAATAAACATTTTCCAAATGACAAGCAACTGACTTAAAAAAAAAAGCTTGGCCCATAATCCATTTATAAATTGGGAACTGTTTGTACTAATACAAATGCTTTTAGTCCTTGCCATAGGATTTTTTTTAAAGAAAAAAAAATTCTTTCAATTTCTATTAAAAACAACCACGTCTTCAAGTTACATGGCTGCTTTTTCCTCTACATTGCAATCTGGTTTCCAGCAAACTTCCTAGTATGTATATGTAGCTGGAAACATAGCCTAACAACAACAAATAAGATAAATGAGAAGGCGAGATTGAACGGAACTCATTTTTACATAAGAGCCTTTGATTCTGGGCTTTGTTCCTTGGCTTTAGAACTCAATTTCCCTGCTCAATTTTCTGCTGTTCAAATGATGCCGTCATTTTAGTGCTTGTGTATGACTTGGTTGGCTCCTGTTCTGAGAGCGACAATGTTGGTGAAAAGCTCAGAGGGACCTGGCTCCTTCTTTTCATCCTTTGTCAAGGTCCTTTGTATCTTTGAAGCAACCAAAAGCACTTGCAGGTGAAAATCAAAATGTGGCCAGTGAACACTGCAGTGGGTCCACTCTGGATGCTTTGTTATTTGTGGGAGACAGTGTTGGCTGAAAGAAAGAAGATCAGTGGCATCGTATAGACGAACCCTACAGGTCTCTTAGGTCAAACTTTGAGCAGCCTAGCTTCATTTTAGACTGTGGCCTTTGGCTTCATTGGTTCTGTCTGTAGCCAGCCTCTCCCAGAAGCCAAAAGCCTTTTGTTCATCCCAGAAGATTATCTCTATTCCTGCTGCTGTCCTCTCATGCATAGCAGAGAAACATGATTCTAGTAACAAGCTGTGCATGCTCCTTCCCAGATGGAGACAATAGAGGATGGAAAGTAACACAGGAGGAAAAGAAAATCTGTGGTCAGCCCCTCAGAGAGAGGTTGTAGGGAGACATGAGGTCCTGCAAAGTTGGCTTTCTGAATATTTATGCCTTTTAAGGTGGGCTACCTCTTTCTTCTTACTTAGAGTTGGGACAGTTATATGCTTTATGAAGTCTGAAGACTAGTATGGAGAGATCACATAGTGGTTAAGAGCACCGACTACCCTTCCAGGGGTCCTGAGTTCAATTCCAGGAACCACATTGTGCTTCATATTTGTCTGTAATGGGAGCTAATTCACCTTTCTGATATTCATGAAGACAGAGGATGCATATATATAAAGAAGTTTTAAGGCCTCTTGTGTTTAAAGATACATACCCATTTGAAAGTGTGTTCAACTGTTGTCAAAATAAACTCCATGTCACCCATAGGAAGTCCCTAGTAGTGTGCTTTTCATCTACATTATCAGATCTACACACTTCAAGCCTCAAACTAAGTCTGCTTCACTGACTGCTGGTTTTTTTTGTCATTGTTGTTTGTTTATTTTGCTTTGTTTCTACCTACTAATTAATTTTCTTAAAGTTCAAATGCTGGGAAAATACCAAGTGAAGGGGATATATATATATATATAATATATATATATATATATATATATATATATATATCATTTAAAGTATTTAAACTTCAATTTTCATTGTATGCAAATGATGTGTTTACCTAACAATGAAGCTGACTATCTGCAAATAATGACTATAACCTTGGATACTTTAAATGCTATATGTCCTTTTATCATAAAGAATCTTCAACTCCTACCCCATGTATACTGAGAATTCATGCTGTTACAGTGATGTGCAATAATGCTGGGAGCCAGGGACCAGTGAAGCAGAGAGAGAATCCAGAAGAAGCAGAAGAAAAAAAAGGTGCTTCTGAAGACACCGTGATTTGTTGGAAGCTAGAGATGTTCTTGGTTTTGCTCTTAAGAATTTAAGCATGCATTATGTCTTTTTAATAAAAAGAGTCAGAAGTTTATTAAAAGTTGGACAAGAACCTGTAAGATGGCTCAATGTGCAAGGAAGTTTGTGATGCAAGACGAATGGCCTGAGGTCCATCCCTGGAGTTCACAGTAGAATGAGAGAACTAGCTGAAAGTTGTCCTCGTACTTCCACATGCATGTCATGGTGAATGTGTGCCTGCACCTCATACATGGATGATGATGATGATGATGATGATGATGATGATGATGATGATGATGATGATGGCAAAACAGAACATAGGAAACAAGTGTGGAAAAGCAGCATAACTATGGATCTATCAGAGACCTTCCTTTTCTCTACCTATGACTTTTGTTTCTCCTTCCACTATCTCCTGGGTATCACTTGAGCTGAGAAGAGGGAAGGAGAGGAAATTGTAGACAGGGTAGAGGAATGGGAGGGCAATTTCTCTAAAAGAGGAGGACAGAGAATTATTTTAGAACTAAATCAGCTCTGAGTAGTAAAGAAAAAAAGCAGAAACAGAAGTGGAAAGATAGAGAAATGGGTGGAGCTAGTGAGAGGGTCTTGGCAAAAAGCTCTGAGTTATACATGGACTTATTGTCTCCTCATTTCATAAATTAAGCTTTGTGAAAGTGCGGAACACAAACATCTGTTGATTGATAGGGAGAGAGGTAGAATGGCAAACTGATATATTGACAGATTAGAATGGAGAGCAGAATAATCAGAAGACTGGAGGGAAACAGGCATCAAATTAATTTTATGAACAGTGACATGTTAAAAAAAACAGTTTTTGCACTTCTACCATTAATCTTTTTTTATAAATACTGAAATTTATTCCTCAGACCTTTGGGAACCAGAGGTCTGAAATCAGAGTGCCAGAATAGATGGATTCTTATGATCCCTCATTTCTTGGTTCAAAGACAACTGATTTTTTGCCAGATTTTTCATTTCAATTAGAAACAATCTTATTTTACATAAAAATCCAAGTTCTCTCTCCCTCCTGTCTTCCCATGCCCCACACCAACCCCCCATCCCATCCCCCTTCTGTTCCCCATTGAGGATGAGGCCTTCCAAGGGGGAATCATCAAAGTCTGCCACATCATTTGGGACAGGGCCTAGGCCCTCTCCCATGTGTCTAGGCTGAGAGAGTATCCCACTTTGTGGAATGGGCTCCCAAAGTCCATTTGAACACTAGGGATAAATACTGTTCCACTACCAGAGGCCCCATAGACTGCCCAGGCCTCCTAACTGACACCCTGAACTGACATAGGGCCTGGTTGAGTCCTATGCATGCTTCCCAGTTGTCAGTTTGGGGACCATGAGCTCCCCCTTTTTCAGGTCAGGTGTTCCTGTGGGTTTCTCCAACCTGGTCTTGACCCCTTTGCTCATCATTCCTCCCTCTCTACAACTGGATTCTAGGAGTTTGGCTCAGAGCTTAGCTGTAGGTCTCTGCTTCTGCTTCCATCAGCTACTGGATAAAGGCTCTGGGATGGCATCAATCTTATTATAGGGGAAGGGCATTTAAGGTAGCATTTCTACTATTGCTTAGATTCTTACTTGGGGTCATCTTTGTAGATCTCTGGACATTTTTTGTAGTGCCAGATTTCTCTTTAAACCTATAACAGCTCCCTCTATTAAGGTATCTCTTTTCTTGCTCTCCTCTATTCTTCCCCCAACTTAATCTTCCTGCTCCCTTATGTCCTCCCCTCTTCTTCCCCTCTTCTCTATCTCCTAACTCCCTCTCCCCTCCCCCCATGGTCCCAATTTGCTCAGGAGATCTTTCCCTTAACTTAAATATAAGCTTACTATATAGAAGATATAAAGTAGGTGCAGTTATGATGTCCTTAAACCATGTACACATCTCCTCTTTCTCAAGATGTTTCCACAGAGTGTTTTCCCAGGCCCCTCTGTCACACTTTGAAAGATAATTGTTATACTCTCATCCAAGTAGAAAGACTAACTCTGGTTTTAGGGGAGTTAGTTTGAATCTAACTGCAAAGAAAGAGGAGGATATGAAAATGTGTCTACAGTCTCCATGTACTGTATAACTGCCTTGAGTTGCTTGAAGTGGTTGATACTGTTGCAAACAATAGAGCTGAGTTAACTACTCACATGTTTAAGCTATGTTGTAGTTCTTCTAAATGTTAGCTCACAATTCCTGTGCATAGGGTTCATCTGGTGTGGATTTGGACAATGGGTTAAGATGCCATTTCTTCACTTTAGAATACCAGCTCTACAAAGACTAGTTAATTAGAATTTCTATGAAATGCAAATGAATATGAACATTAAGGATCAATTTGCTGACAACCAAGAAAACACTAGGTTTTGTTTAAAGAGCTTTCCATCTTTTTTTTTACTCTTTACTTCACTTAACAAGTTTTTAGAAGATTAAAGTTTTCTACACCACCTTCATTGCATATTTGTTCAAATAACTGCAATCAATCACATTATGAAGTTTACACACAAAACGTGCCAAACATATCTTCCTCTCTGTCTATAACATTATCAGCCAACTGTTTCTAAGAGAACATAGACTGGCATAAGCTCATGGAATGCCAAAACTACTTCAATCTGCCCCTAAGTAACCCAATGAAGGAAAACTAAAGGCTGGAAAATTGGTTCAGTAGGTAAGAGCACTTTATGTGCAAGCAGGAGAACGAGAGTCCAGATGCCAGAATTTATGTCAAAAACTAGGCACAGCCATGTATGCCTGTAACTCCAGTGTTGGGGGCCTCGGTGGACCATAGACGGGGACAGGAATAACTGGAGCTTGCTGTCTACAAGCTTAGTTCCATGTTCAGTGAAAGACCCTAATTCAAAGGAATAAGGCCACAGCAATGGAGTGGGATATCCAAGGTCCTCCTCTGACTTCTATGCATACACCTACACACTCTTGGGATTTGGATGAGAAAATGTCCCCCATAGCATCATGGATTTGTGCACTTAGTCTCCTTTTGACAGTAGTGTTTGGGGAGCTCATGGAAGCTTTAGGACATTGAGCTAGGGAAGAAGCACTGTCACGGGGTGGGGGGTTAGAGGCTTGTCTCACATCCAGTTTGCTCTTTCTGTGACTAAAAAATGTGATCAGCTAGTTTCCTCCTCTTGGTGTCTGGTGCCTTACATCCCCTGCCATTAAGACCTCTCCCCCTGGAATGCCAAGCCAAAATAAACTGTCCACTCTATAAGCTGTACATGCACAGAAAGAAAGAAAATAAGAAAGAAAGGAAAGAAAGAGGGAGGGAAAGAAGGAAGGAAGAAAGAGAAAGGAAGGAAGGAAGGAAGGAAGGAAGGAAGAAAGGAAATGACCAATATACCATTCACTATTTAGAGCTGGAAAGCTGCATTAGCAGCATTTGTATTTTAAACAGAATGATGTACTATCTTGAAACATAGACTCAGATATGATCAGCAAGTAACAGGCAAATAAAATCATCTCTCTTCTGTTGATGAAAGATTCCACACCACCAGCCTCATACCACAACCACTCCATCCCCAATTAATCACACAGATGCTATATTAGTTATGAAACTGTTGGCCAATGGTGTGGGCTTCTTGTTGGCTAGCTCTGACTTAATTATTAACCCATTTCTTTTGACCTGCTCCGTTTCCGACCTGGTCCGGTTCCGGGGAGTTCACCATATTGATGCTGAACTTAGTGCGGATACCCAATCGGCATAGTGCACTACAGCCCAGAACTCCTGGACTCAAGCGATCCTCCTGTCTAGCCTCCCAAGTATCTGGGACTACAGGTGTGCGCCACCGCCCCCGGCAACCCATTTCTTTTAATCTAAGAATTTCCAGGTGGCCTTGGCTTACCAGAGAATGCCTTGTGCATGCTCTCTTCCAGAAATTTCCTCCTCTCCTAGCCCTGCCTATCTCCTGCCTGGCCAATCAGTGTTTTATTCATAAACCAATAAGAGAAACATATTTACAGAATACACCCCTATCACTCTATCACTCTGTCTATCTATCTATTTATCTATCTATCTATCTATCTATCTATCTATCTATCTATCTATGGGCTAAGGGAAGCCTTTTATTTTCCATCAGCTCTGCCCTAAGAACAATAACAAAAAAATATAACCCCAAGGTACCAATTAGTTGTATTCACATACAAAATTCCTTAAGGATTTTATGACAAGCAGTGTGGATTCTTCAAAAGCAGGCTATATTCTCTCTGATGCAGATTTTCTACCAGTGAAGATGTTCAGGTAGAAATAAACAATCATTACTTCACCCTGAATATAAGACCTACATAATTGCTTTGTAATTGTTTCCTCTGTGTTCTAAAATCATGGAGGTCACAGAAAATTCTGCTAAGTCAGTCAAGGCAGTGATCAAGCATTGTGAGGCTTATAGTTTCTGAATGGCTCTTCTGTATAAGGACAGAAATTAGGGAGGGAAATGATTTCTATTGTACAGGTTGTTAAAATTGGACAATAGTGTGGGAATAACATGAAATAACTGTTTTCTTTGTGAAGAAGCTTTATCCAAATCAAGTGTGTACTTGAAGGCAGTAACACACACGTTCTCCTGTTTTTCCCCAGAACCACTGTCAGATGGTTATGCCTCTAATAGGTGTGGAGTTCTGTTTCCTTGAACTGATCTGTAAAGGGATTGTTTGTGCTCTGCTTTGGCCTGTGAGGAGACTGAACTCTGTGTTCCTACATGAAAGTGTGTGAAGGTCAGAGAAATATCAACAGATTAAGTGCCTTATAATTCTGAAAATGAATTATGGAGATACAAAAATGCTTTAGAGTCTCCTGATTCTTTTGTAGTATATGGCTGGTTTGGGGATGGGATGAAGAAGGCATTTGAATTTGAGATTTAGGGAGAATATCTTAAGAATTAGTGTGAAAATGATTTAATGAGTCATCTAAATATGTTAATGGTGGCGGGGTGTGGAGGTGATGCCATTAATCCTAGGACTAAGAAAGCAGAGGCAGGCAGAACTCTGTGAGTTCTAGGCCAGCCTGATCTACATAGTGAGCAACCAGGGCTGCTGCAGAATGAGACTCTCACTCAGAGAGAGAGAGAGAGAGAGAGAGAGAGAGAGAGAGAGAGAGAGGGAGGGAGGGAGGGAGAGACCTAATGGGGATAGGTAGGGAAGTAGGTATCTAATAGAAATGAATAATTAGTTAACAGCAGTCTCCTGCCTGGATGCCTGACAAGGTGCAGTATTTTGAGCAGGCTTGGTATTACATGAATAACAGCAGAACGCAACAACTTCAAACAAGACACCAGTAACTGTCTGCAGCTATCTGGCAAAGCCTCCATGGCAATGGTGCTTTGTGGACATCACTTTCAAAACATAAACTGCAAGTCTAATCCTGAGGAAAGTGCTATGAGACAGAAAAAATGCAAGGAATTAAAGTATTGTATCAGAGCACATGGTTTATTCACAAGAGCCACTCAATGAAGCGAAATCATATATAGACTATATTGGACTAAGCCGTACCGATGATATGAAGTTAGGATCTATAATCAAGGGTCAAAGATCATAGATCTGTCATAGATCAGATATTCAAATGAGGTGGACTAAATTCACTGAGGAAGACTTCAAAGGAGCAATTTGAGGAAACTCTTCAAGAGTTCACACAGCAATTAGAGCCTCTTCTCAGTGTGCCTGGGATGGTGAAAGAGAAATGCTTAAGTGTAGCTTTTTAATTTTTGTTTTAATTTTCATGTATAGTTTAAAACACATGATACAGTCTAAAATTGCTAGGGACTGAGTACTGTGCTTCCAAAATCATATTTTAAAACTGTAATAGTTTTAAAGCTACCATGTATACAGAGGTGGAACTTCTGGGAGGTAATGCCATGCAGACTCCAAACTATGAGATAAGTGCCCTTTGAGAATCAGCTTCCTTTATCTCTGCCATATGAAGATTCAAAGGAAGGACAGCCATCTGGCCAGAAATGAGGCTTGCTGAAATCTTGATTCCAGATAGTAGACTATGTAACTGCACACACAAAGTAGACAAGAGACAGTGATGAGAGCAATTGTGTAATTTAGAACAGGTTATTAATCACCACTGTAACCTTTTGTCATTTGCAGAATGAGGACATGAAATCTGAGCAGTGTCTGTCAGCCCTCCCATTTACAATTTTTGATATTAAGTTCTTGAGCCTCAAAATTGGCTCTGACACATGTAAATGAGGACATCTAGGTTTTTGGCAGTCCCTACTGAAAAGGCTTGGGTTTTGAAGAGCTTTTAAGATTAGCGAAGTCCAACATGATAATCTCTCAGCTGTTCTTACCATGGTGTTTTCCCACTAAGTGTCTATCCACACACAGTTCCACAGGTTCCCAGGCTGCCTACACTTGCTGAGCCATACCCATGCCTACAAACGATGTTCCTATCAGTTAGATATTTTTACAAAGCAAACTACTCCCAGTCCTAGTGGCTTAAGTTTTAAGCCTTACAATAACCAGATATTTATTTTCTCACGAACTATAGATAGGTTGGGCAGATGGTTGATCTGGAATGACATAAACTGATCTCAGCTAGTCTCACTTATAATTCTATAATCAATTTGTAGATCTGGTCTGGACTATCCAGGCTGGTTTAGATGAAATAACAGTGTTTCACAAGAAATCATAAGCACACTTCTGTTCTTATGCCTATATTTGGAACTGCCATCATCTTCCCACATTCATTTAGCAATCTATGAGGTCAAACTCTACTTCTAAATGGAAAGAACTATGAAATCAAATTCTAAAGGACATTACTGTTGAGAAAAGAATCTAGAAATTATTGAAACTGTGGGTCATTTCTTTTGTAATCAATTTATCATTAAAAATTAATTTTCCTCTAATCTCTCAGAATATAGCTAAATGACAGTTCACAATGTTTCATGGATAAAGGCTATGGATTCTTTGGGGATTCAAGGATGATTTAGTCTTTAATTGCACTATTATTAATTAGTACACTATGAGAGTTAAGTACTCAAGAAAATTCTTGTTGAAATGGCATATGGTAAAAAGTTTTACATATCCCCTCTTTCTTAACTGGTTAGTAGTAAATTTCAAGATGGGTTTAGTGGAATAGATCTTGTATTCGTCTGGACTGTTTTATATCATTATTGAAATGCAAAGCTAGACTCATACTACCTAACACACCACACACACACAAACACATACACACACAAACACATACACACACAAACACAAACACACACACACACACACACACACACATCCGCATTTAGTTTGTAACTTTTTTTTTCCTGGAGTCTTAGACCATTTCTTCATTAGTTAACTGAAGTAGGATAATTCATTCTAAAAGTGGGCGGCCCCATTGCCTGAGCCCAGACTGCACAAAAAGAAGAAGGTGAGTTAGGATGTATGATCTTCCCTGCCTTCTGACTGTGGATGTAATGTGACCAGTTACCTCAAGTGTAACTTTTTTTAACAACTGGTTCTTACCGTTAATGATTGTATCAGTTAAGGCTCTCTTACTGTCTTATTTTCAATGCATAAGGAATTATTCTCAAAGGAGGGAAGAACATTGAGCCACATTGAACAACTTAGTAGTTCCTAGTGAGAGAATCTGTACACAAAATAGTAATATGGACAGCAACTTCATTTCCCATTAATTTTACAATAAATGTTTCTCCAAGGAACAATGAAAACACTGGAACAAATAACATTTGTTCATATTGTTTTCATCCATGTGGTTTTTGATTATGGTTAACATTGACAATTGCTTAGAGTTCTATTAGTCCTCTTCTGTTCCCTTTGTAAACAGAAATTGTAACAGAACTCATTAAATAGAATAACTGTCAGAGTTAAATTACCTAATTCAAGTGAATTTTAACTGTAGTGTCTGGCACATAGTAACTTTTCATCACCACTAACTCTGGTAATTTGATTCATGGGTTAGTCATTGCTCTAGCACAAAATGGGCCTGGGTGTTTTCTCTCAATGTGAAGGTGCTGCATTCTAACCAAGTATGTAGTTAGGTACTATCATTGATCAAAATCATATTAATAATTGATTTAAGCAATAGTGGAGAGACTACCTTAAATGCCCTTCCTCTATAATGAGATTGATGACTACTTTTAATGCCATCCTAGACCCTTCAGCTAGTAGCTGATGGAAGCAGAAGAAGAGATCCACAGCTAAACACTGAGCCGAACTCCTGGAATCCAGTTGTAGAGAGGGAAGAGTCATGAGCTAAGGGGTCAAGACCATGCTGGGAAAACCCACAGAAACAGCTGCTGAGCAAGTGGGAGCTCACTGACCCCAGTAAGACAGGTGGAGAACCAGCATAGGACCAAAACAGGCCCCCTGAACGTGGGTGTCAGTTGGGAGGCCAGGGCAGTCTATGGAACCTCTGGCAATGGAATCAGCATTTATCCCTAGTGTATGCATGGACTTTGGGAGCCCATTCCCTAAGGAGGGATAATCTCTCAGTCTAGATGCATTGGGGAGGGCCTAGACCCTTCCCCAAATGATGTAACAGACTTTGAAGATCTCCCTGAGGATTGGAAGGGAGTGTGATGGCTGGTTGGTGGGGGGGGGGGCATGGGAGGACAGGAGGGAGAGGGAACTGGTATTGGTATGTAAAATAAGATTGCTTTTAATTTAAATAAAATAAAAAATAAAACAAGCCAAAACAAAAAATTAAAGATCACTTTATCCCCAGAACTTACCTAGTAAAAGCACAATAACACCATTACCCAAAACATGAATATTTTATCTCTACAAAAAAAGATTTTGAAGATAAATTTCAGCATCCGAAAGATGTTGATAATCCCTCAGAGGCATGAAATTGATTGGCAAAGCAAAATAAGCAAAATTGGCTATTATTGCTAAATAAATGTGTATAAATATATGATTATCATATTGTACTAAAAGACATTTCTTTAAATAAAAACTACATCCCAAGAATGAAAACACAGATTTAAATTATTTGAGTTAAAATATAAGAGAATTTTATGTGAACCAAAGATATCATAAATAAATTTTATGGATCATTGATGGAGAAAAGATACCTTGTTATGTAGATGTCAATTGATTAGTATACCAGAATATTTATAAATGGAAAAATGTGTGTGTGTGTTGGGGAAATGCCCGAGGAATGGTATACAGAAAACTCAATGGCCACTAAACTATAGCACATTCTATAGCACATTCTATAGCACTAAACTATAACACATTCCATTTCCATAGTACATTAAAGCAACAATGGCAAATGTTAGACCCCCGGAAAACACAGGTATCCGGGGTCCCAGGCCACGACTGCGGTCACCCCAATCACCAGGCGGATTCGAGAGCTTACTGCAAACTGCACGAGGCTTTATTGTAATTTAACGAGCTAACCCCATGTTAGCTCAGGTCTTTCACCCACCCGCCATGGCGGATGGCTAAAAAAGACAGCTCGACCCTGCTGTATACAGATCTTGTAGGGCAGCATAAGGGGAGTGTCTAGGTGTACACACAGGCTCAGGATTGGTGTGCCTCCAGGCTTGGAGGGCTTGCCCTGTGTTGATTGGTCAACTGGTTGTTATGGCCCATAGGCCCTCCCAGGGTGGTTGCTATGCTCTCTACATCATTGCTGTGCACTTGTCCGTAAAGCACACCCAGAGCTGTAAAGCATAGCGTCACCAGCTAACTTCTGATTGGTTCCTTGTCACAAGGCAGGCATCTGACTTTCTAGTGTCTAGAACAAGGTCATAAAAGCACGTGTTCGGCCGTTATGGCTGCCAAAAGGGAAGCTGGTCCCTTCACAATCTATAACATCCCTCAGTCTCACACAAATGTTGAAGTCTGGAAAAATCAATAGTAAGTAATTGAGAACATGATTCATTGCTGAATGGGATAAGAATTGGTATCACCTTGGGAGTGCTTTGTCATGTGTAGGAAATGTAATACCATGCAAACTCCATAACCTTGATATAACAATGGCCATTAAATGCTCAGAGAAATGTACATAAGACATAGTGTGTACATATATGGACACACCATATATAAAATTCTTTGGAATTATTGAAGTTCCCAAGGGTGAAACTATTACCATTGTTTTTCTAAGTGGACACAGATCAAATTGCCTTCTAAATTCATGTTGCTATACCAACAGCTTAGTGTGGCTTTTCAACTTTATTGGAGAAGTTTCTTTGTTTAATAGATGGAGGTTAATGTAGAAACTCACAGTTATTCAAAGTGCAGAAAAAAAAACTTGTCTGTGGTGTACTCATCCACTGAAAGACCCCAGAAGGGGTACTTTTGCAGAAGGAGACCCATACCCAGGAATCAGCGAGACCACGGACTTGGATGCAAACCACAAGAGGTTTTATTGGAAACACGGGTACCCGGGGCGACTTAGCTCTGGTGGGGCCAAGCGCGCCTAGCCAAGGAAGAGGGGTCCTTATATAGCAAAAAAAAGCACAATGCAGAAGCGAAAAGCATAGTTACAGGGATTCTATTGGACAATTTAATGAGGTACAGAGCATTTTCTCAAGGTCTGATAATTAGGTGAAGCGGCCTTGGCTCTATCTCATCTTGGGTACAACAGACTCGGCAGTTCCTCCCTCCGCGTCCAGATGGCTGACCTTGGGACGGAGCGTTCCCCATTGGGCGGGAGCGCGGGGGCGGGGCCCCGGGCCGGCCTGCCTGGTGCTCTCCCTCCCGCCGCCTCACGGGCTCCTCGCTCGGCCCCAGCCCCGGGGCGCGGTGCCAGGCGGGCGGGCCAGGGGCGCGAGCCCCGCCGGGGTGAAGGCTTGGGAGGGAGCCGGTGGCCGGGCGTGCGGGAAGTGGAGGCCAGCGGGGGTGGGGATCGGGGAAGCGCAGGAGCGGAGGCATCCTCCGCCAGCCGCCAACCGGAGGAGGAGGCAAACTTGAGAAAGAGAGAGCTAAGGGGCGGGGGTCTTTCAAGGGGTGCCCCCCAACATCTGCAATCGCAGCTGCAGCAGGGACAGCGGGATGAGGGGAAGCAGGGCGGCGGGAGCTCCCCGTTTCCTCCTCGGCCAACTCTCCTCCCGCCCCCACCCGATCCCCATCCTCCCCAGCCCATCCCGCCTGCTCCAGAGAGAACACCCAGCACCGGCACAGGCGGGGAAGACAAAGAGGCAGCGGGCAGGGGACTTGCAGAAGCATGCTGAACGGGTCTTTCACCACAATCAGGACATCTGTATCACACTTCTCCAGGTCTCAGAAACCATCATGGGAGGTGACTGAAAGATTATAAAATCCAAGGGGTTGGGGAGGCTGACCTGTAATAGTGTCTTCTAGACATGACTAGACTGCTACACACATGATCTCACAGCAGATGTGATTGACTGCACAACATGAAGCCAATAAGTGGTCCAGTAGGAAGTGGGTAGAAGCACAGGATCCCTTACCTCTGTCTGAAGAACTATTAATAGTTGATGGCTTCTGGGGAAGAGTCATGCTTCTTTAGGGGCCCTGGTAGGTCAACAACACTCCAGTGGATGGCCACATACCCTTTAATATGTGGACAATAAAAACTAGACTCAGTGGGTTAAAAGATAATATAAAAGAGGACACGAAGTTGGGAGGGGGTGAAGAGGTAAGGAGAAGAGTTAAGAAGACAGTAGAGATGTTTATGATCACAATATTGTGAGGGACCAAATAATTCTGTCATGGAATATTTTGGGGCCCAGCCTCCAGCTTCAGTAAAAGTGGAGCACCAGAAAGCTCCAGCTCACCATTGTATTGTTAATTGCCAGTAGGGCTACTATTGTTTACCATGGCCTCAGGGTAATATGCCTCCTAGTTTGCATCTCTATTGGGCCAAAGCATCTGAATAGGCCTGCACCTGTGAGGAGGTGTGAGGGGTGTGAGTAACTAGGAAGGACAGGAGTGAGGGCACAATGAGAGGAGAGAGGAGAACAAGGAGAGATATGGTTCCTTCATGGTCATAGCAGGATTGTTATGAAACAGCAGAAAAGATGGCAAATAAACAAGAGACTCTAGTTTTACGACATGGAACTGAGAGCTCTCTAAAGATGACAAGATGCCTGTGTTTGGTCTTTATCGCCTCTGGGTTGATAGGAGTTTCCAGGTCCATGCAACTCCACTCAGGCAGAGAACCTCATGGCTGTCATGGCTTGGAGCCACTCCCAAGAACTAACAAAAATAGTACATCAGAAGGAACATCAGTTGTTCCCATAATATATTTAAAAACAAATAATGCCTTATATAAATATAATCAAATGTGAGGATTTCACAGACTCTATTTGGGATGTGTGTGTATGTACATGTTGTAAAAATTACATTTAAAGGACAATTTTGCATTCTTGATTCCATGACAAAACCAGATTTAAGCAATACATATCCACAAATCCAGCCCTACAGAAATTACTGGAAGGAAAACTCCAATGTAATGAATATAAGACCCCCGGAAAGCTCAGGCTTCCAGGATCTTAGCCCAGGACCACGGCCACACCAATCACCAGACTGAGTCAAAAGCTTGCTGCAAACTGCATGAGGCTTTATTGTTTTTTAATGAGCTAACCCCATGTTAGCTCGGGTCTTCCATCCACCCACCATGGCGGATGGCTAGAAAGACAGTTCGAAGCGGCTGCATAGAGATCTTATAGGGCAGCGTAAGGGGAGTGTCTAGGGGTACACACGGGCTCAGGATTGGTGTGCCTCCAGGCTTGGAGGGCTTGCCCTGTGTTGATTGGTGAACTGGTTGTTATGGCCCATAGGTCCTCCCAGGGTGGTTGCTATGCTCTCTACGTCATTGCTGTGAACTTGTCCGTAAAGCACACCCAGAGATGTAAAGCATAGCGCCACCAGCTAACTTCTGATTGGTTCCTTGCCATGAGGCAGGCATCTGACTTCTAGTGACTAGTACAAGGTCATGGCAAGCACGTGTTACTGTCATGGCTGCTGAAATGGGGAGCTGGTCCCTTCAATGAAGATAACTATGCTCAAAAAACCATAGGCAATAGGTAATCCCACTTTACCAAACACACACAAAAAAATAATAATAAGTGGGGAAATTCACACACAATAATACCAGCAACAACAAATCTAAAACAAACAAGAATCAACAATCAATGGTCATTTATATCCCTCAGTGTCAATGATCTTAACTTGCCTATGAAAAGATACAGGCTAACAAAATGGATATGTAGACAGAATCCATTCTTCTGCTGCATACAAGAAACACATCTCAACTTCAAAGACAGAAGGTACCTCAGAATAAAGGGTTGGGAAAATATTTTCCAATCAAATGGACCCAAGAAAAAAATTTAATAAAAAAGGAAAACTTACCAATAATTTAGGAACACTGATAGAGCCTCTAATAAATCAATGCATATGACACCTCACTTTTTCAGCTGCCATGTGAGTGAACTCATCACTAGTATTACTATAAGAAATCCTCATATATGACTTAAATCTTACTGGATTTTTACATTATAAGTTGTATTGAAAATAGCAAGTAAAATATTACAGAAAAAGAAACAGTGATAACAATATGTTTAAAATACAGTTGAGTTGTCAGCATGCACTTATAATAACAGAGCTTGAGGACTGGCACAGGAGTCTTATAAGTGCAAGGCTAGCCTTGGAGACATGGTCAACTCCAAGTGAATTCAAGCTTCATAGCAAGATGCCATCATAGAAACAAAAAATAAATAAATAAACAAGGAACACATTAAATTTTAAATGAATAATATGAAATGCATATAAGTAATTCTGTAAAATCATATAATATTACATCAAACAACACACTATTGCTTGTTGGTTATATCAAATGATCAATAACATTTGCCGTCTTGTTTTTTGCACACTAACCTTTTCCACTTTTTAGAAAAAACATACTGAAAATGTTAACTTCTACATTTTTTGTAAGAACAGGCTTTTTTCCTGTTGTAATAAAAGATTTAACAAAAAATTTAACTCTAAGGTGGAAACTATAGTATAGCACAAATCCAGGAGCCTTTTGAAGGAATGGAACACATCATCCATTTAAATTCAAGTTGGTACTCATGCAGACTGTTTCCCAGGGAGTGTGATTGAAAGTGGCTATCAGTGAAGCAGAGATGAAGGCTATTCTCACAGATCAAGAAATAATTAGAAAATCCCTTATTTACAGATTTACTTCGAGAATGTTAAAGTATCTCCAACACAAGATTAAACACAAAAATATTCTGAGAATATACATAAAATCAGACTAAGCAGGTACCTACTTTCATCCATTCTTTGCTTTATCTCTCTCCTTCTCCCCCCCCCATTTTAGCATTAAGTGCATTGTATAATACTAAGATGCTAATATTTTCATTTCTGTTGTTGCAGGATATATGATCACACTGTGTGAAGAAGTGCCACTGTTTTGTCTCACCTGCTTAAGGAACCTTTTAGTTGGTTTAATAAAGAGCTGAATGGTCAATACTTAGGTGGGAGAGGATAGGCAGGAGTGGTGATATATTATTTATTATTTAATCCAAGACACTGGAGATCAAAATGCAAAGATAGTTGCATTCATAGAGCCAGGCAGTGGTGATACACACCTTTAATCCCAGCAGCCACACTAGTCATAGAAGCCAGGTGGTGGTGGCACACACCTTTAATCCCAGGACTAGCAGACAAAGGCAGATGGACTTATGTGAATCCAAGGCCACCCAGAGCTACACAAGAGTAAATTAGCCCAAACTCCCAGAATTAGAGAGGTATGTAATGAAGAGGCAAAGTCAGTCATAGGCAATTAGTCTCCAGCCACACAGAATAGAACATAGAAGTCTAGGATTCTGAGAATTGGTGGAGAGCAGCTCAGTCTGGAGATGCAATCTGAGGTTCAGTGGATCCCCCTTCAGTCTGAGCAAATTATTGGTACAGGTGAGAACTCTCTAGTGGCTGTCTGCTTTACTTTTCCAATCTTCAAATTGAAGCTTGAACCCCAATATCTGCCTCTGGGTTCTTATTACTCATGCTACAGGCAGGACTTCCAGGGACAGAAAGGTACTTGGGGGAAGAATCTGAGAGGTGGGAGATTCACCAGAGGAGGAAGTTAGATGTCTGGTACTGAATGCAGATTAATATCATCGGGTTAATTTAAGATTTAAGAGCTACTTGGGAATAAGCCTAAGCTAAAGCCAAGCTTTCATACTAAGAAGTCTCTGTGTTATTATTTGGAGCTGGTGGTCCAAAAGAAAGTCCGACTACATCCTATTTATTTGTTTCAGGAAAATATAAAAATATCCAAGTGAAAGTATAAATAATACTACTGGAGGACAAATATTTCATTTGTTTTTTAAACAAAGTGACTTATAGGTAGAGATTTGGTAATATCTGATATTCACTTACCGTGTGAAACTCTAAAGCTAGAGGAAGTGAAATAGTGTGAAGGTAGCAGAGCAAAAGATGAAATGTCACAGGATTCTTGGAGGCCTAAAAGAACCCTGCCTGGCTATTTTGATTAAAAATTAAAAGTGCTGGTTGTGTGGAACAGGATCTGTAATTACAGCACTCTTGGGAAGTGAAGGCAGGAGGGTCATCAGCCATGGATAACTAGTGGGTTCTAGTCTAACCTGATTTAGAACTTGGTCTCAGTTCATAGACACAATTAGCAAGTGGTAGTTTGATTCTGAACTTTGAATAAATACATAACACAACGTTAAATGTGTCCTGATAGATCGGCCAATATGATGAGGTGACATAATAAGGCTTCCAGTGCTTGGCAAGAACTAGGATCTTTCCCTGCTTGTTTTTGTTTTTGTTTTGGTTTTGGTTTTTGGTTTTTGTTTGTTTGTTTGTTCATATTAGGAACAAGCTTGCTTCACATGTCAATCCCTTCTCCTTCTCCCTTCCGTCCCCACAACCCCCCACCAGCCCCCATCCCATCCATGCTCTGCTCCCCAGGAAGAGAAGGGCCCTCCATGGGGGCTCCCCAAAGTCCACTACATCATCCTGGGCTGGGCTTGGGTCCTCCCCCATGTGTCTTGGCCAAGAGAGCATTCCTTCACATGGAATGGGCTCTCAAAGTCCCTTCTTACACCAAGGAAAAATACTGCTCCACTACCAGGGGGCCCATAGAATGCCGAGGACTCCTCATTGACATCCACGTTCAGGGGTCTGGATCATTCCAGTGCTGGCCTCCCAGACAGCAATCTGGAGTCCATGTGCTCCCCCTTGTTCAGGCCAGCTGTTTCTGTGGGTTTCACCAGGCTGGTCCTGACCACTTTGATCTTCATTCTTCCCTCTTTGCAACTGGGCTCCACAGTTCAATTCAGCTTATAGCTATGTGTCTGCCTCTGCTTCCATCAGCCACTGGATGAGAGCTCCTCATGCTCAAATTAGCTCAGGAGATCCTGCCCCTTCCCATTCTCTGGAGTGCATGCATTTTTCTTTCAGAGTCTTTCCTGTTTCCTAGTTCCCTTGGTGATCAGAATTGTAGGCTGGTACTCATTTGCTCTATGTCTAAAATTCATATCTGAGTGAATACATACCAGGTTTGTCTTTTTGTGACTGGGTTACCTCACTCAGGATGGTTTCTTCTAGTTCCATCCATTTGCCTTCGAATTTCAAGATTCCATTGCTTTTTTCCCCTTAGTAGTACTCCATTGTGTAAGTGTACCACATTTTCTCTATCCATTCTTCACTTGAAAGGCATCTAGGTTGCTTCCAGTTTCTGTTTATTGCAAACAACACTGCTATGAACACAGTTAAACATATGTCCTTCTTGTATGAATGTGCATTATTTGGGTATATGCCCAAGAGAGGAATTGCTGGATCTTGACATAGACTGATTCCCATTTTCCTGAGAAACCGCCATATTGATTTCCAAAGTGATTGCACAAATTTGCACTCCCATCAGCAATAGAGGAGTGTTCCTTTTTTTTCACATCCTCTCCAGCATAGATTTCCATTGGTGTTTTTTGATTTTAGCCATTCTAGCCAGTGTAAGATGGTATCTCAGAGTTGTTTTGAGTTTTTTTTCTTTTTTTTTTCTTTGAATTACAAACAAGATTGAATTACATGACAATCCCAGTTCCCTTCTCCCTCCCTTCCTCCCCTAACACCCCCCACCAAAAAACTTACCTATCACATATCCTTTCTTCTAATCTACACCTGACTCAACATTTCTGCTCCCTCATGATCTCTGCATCCTTCCTTTTCTTCTCTCATTTCTGTGATAGCTAAGGATTTTGAGCACTTTCTTAAGTGTCTTTCAGCAATTTTGGAGTCCTATGTTGAGAATTCTCTTTAAGTTCTGCATTCCATCTTTTAATTGTGTTGTTTGGTGTTTTGGTGGCTAGCTTCTTGAGTTCATTGTATGTTTTGGTGATCAGCCCTCTGTCAGAGGTGGGGTTGGTGAATATCTTTTCTCTTTCTGTTGTCTTGCTGACTGTGTCCTTTGCTTTACAGAAGCTTCTCAGTTTCAGGAGGTCCCATTTGTTAATTGTCAATCTAAATGTTTGAGCTACTGGTGTTATTATGTTCAGAAAGCCGACTCCTGTACCAGTTTGTTCAAGGGTGCCACCTACCTTATCTTTTAGGAGGTTCAGTGTGGCTGAATTTATGTTGAGATCTTTGATCCATTTGGATTTAAGTTTAATGCATGGCAATTGATATGGATCAATTTTCATTCTTCTACATTTCCTAATCCAGTTATGCCAGCACCATTTGTTGAAGATGCTTTCTTTCTTCCATTGTATAAATTTAGCTTCTTTGTCAAAAATCAGGTGTTCATAGGTGTGTGGGTTAATTTCAGGGTTTTCAATTCGATTCCATTGGTCTATCTGTCTATTTTTGTGCCAATACCAAGCTGTTTTCAAGACTATGGCTCTATAATAGAGCTTGAAGTCAGGGATGGTGATGCCTCCATAAGTTCCTTTATTGTACAAGGTTGTCTTGGCTATCCTGGGTCTTTTGTTTTTCCATATAAAGTTGAGAATTGTTCTTTCAAGGTCTGTGAAAAATTGTTTGTGCTTTTGATGGGGATTGTGTTGAATCTGTAGATTGCTTTTGGCAAGATTGCCATTTTTACTATGTTGATCCTACCTATCCAACAGCATGGGAGATCTTTCCATTTTCTGGTATCTTATTTACTTTCTTTCTTTAAAGACTCAAAGTTCTTGCTCTTCAGGTCTTTCACTTTTTTTTGGTTAATGTTACCCCAAGATATTTTATGTTGCTTGTGAATATTGTGAAGGGTGATGCTTCTCTGATTTCTTTCTCATTGCATTTATCATCTATATATAGTAGGGCTACTGATTTTTTTGCATTAATTTTGTATCCTACTACTTTGCTGAAGGTGTTTATCAGCTGTAGCTGTTCCCTGGTAGAGTTTCTCGGGTCACTTAGGTAGACTATCATATCATCTGCAAATAGTGAAATTTTGACTTCCTCCTTTCCAATTTTTATCCCTTTGATCTCCTTTTCTTGTCTTATTGCTCTAGCTAGAACTTCAAGTACAATATTGAAGAGATATGGATAGAGTGACAGCCTTGTCTTGTTCCTGATTTTAGAGGAATCACTTTGAGTTTCTCTCCATTTATTTGATGCTGGCTGTTGGTTTGCTGTATATTGCTTTTATCATGTTTAGATATGTTCCTGTTATTCCTGTCCTCTCCAAGACCTTTATCATGAAGGGATGTTGGATTTTGTCAAAGGCTTTTTCAGCATCTAGTGAGATGATCATGTGGTTTTTCTTTTTCAGATGGTTTATATGGTGGATTACATTGATGGATTTTCATATGTTGAACCATCCTTGCATCCCTGGGATGGATCCTGCTTGATCATGGTGGATGATTTTTCTGATGTGTTCTTGGATTCGATGCGCCAATATTTTGTTGAATATTTTTGCATCGATGTTCATGAGGGATATTGGTCTGTATTTCTCTTTTTTAGTTGTGTCTTTGTGTGGCTTGGGTATCAAAGTATTTGTAGCCTCGTAGAAAGAGTTTGGCAATGTCTCTTCTGCTTCTATTGTGTGGAACAATTTGAGGAGTACTGGTATTAGCTCTTGTTTGAATTTCTGGTAGAATTCTGCATGAAGCCATTGGGCCCTGGGCTTTATTTGGTTGGGAGATTTTTGATGACTGCTTCTACTTCATTAGGGGTTATAGGTCTATTCAAACTGCTTATCTGTTCTTGATTTAATTTTGGTAAGTGATATCTATCTAGAAAATTGTCCATTTTCTTTCGATTTTCAAATTTTGTGGAGTACAGGTTTTCAAAATATGACCTGAAGATTCTCTGGATTTCCTCAATGTTGTTATACCCCCCTTTTCATGTCTGATTTTGTTAATTAGTGTGCTCTCTCTCTCTGCCTTTTCGTTAGTTTGGATAGAGGTTTCTCTATCTTGTTGATCTTCTCAAAGAACCAACTCTTTGTTTCATTGAGTTTTTTGATATGTTTTCTTAGTTTCTACTTTATTGATTTCAGCCTTCAGTTTGATTATTTCCTGGCATCTACTCCTCCAGGGCGATTGCTTCCATTTATTCTAGAGCTTTCAGTTGCATTGTTAATTCTCTAGTGTGACTATTCTCCAGTTCTTCATGTGGGCACTTAGTGCTATGAACTTTCCTCTTAGCACTGCTTTCACAGTGTCCCATTAGTTTGGGTATGTTGTGTCTTACTTCTTTTTAAATTCCAGGAAGTCTTTAATTTATTTTTTTATTTTTTCCTCCACCCAGGAATGGTGCAATTTGGTGTTATTCAAATCCATGAGTTTGTAGGTTTTCTGCAATTTGTGTTGGTGTTGAATTCTAACTTTAAAGTATGGTGGTCTGATAAGATACAGGGGGTTATTTCATTTTTTCTTTTTTTGTATCTGTGGAGGTTTGCTATGTTGCCAAGTATGTGGTCAATTTTAGAGAACATTCCATGTGGCACTGAGAAGAAGGTATATTCCTTTGTGTTTGGATGGAATGTTCTATAGATGTTTGTCAATTCCAATTGGGTCATATCTTCTGTTAGATCCTTTGTTTCTTTGTTAAGTTTCTGTCTGGTGGTCCTATCTAGTGGTAAAAACAGGGTATTGAAGTCTCCCACTGTAAGTGTGTGGAGTTTTATGTGTGGTTTGAGCTTTAGTAATGTTTCTTTTACAAATGTGGGTCCCTTCATATTTGGGGCATAGATGTTCAGGATTGAGACTTCATCTTGATGGACTTTTCCTGTGATGAGTATGAAATGCTCTTCGTCATCTCTTTTGATTGATTTTAGTTTGAAGTCTATTTTGTTAGATATTAGGATTGCTACACCAGCTTGTTTCTTGGGTCCATTTGGTTGTAAAATCTTTTCCCAACCCTTTACTCTGAATTACCATCCGTCTTTGATGTTGAGGTGTATTTCTTGTATACAGAAGGATGGATTCTGTCTTTGTATTTATTCTGCTAGACTGTATCTTTTTATAGGCAGGTTAAGACCATTGACATTGAGGGATATTAATGTCCATTGGTTGTTGGTTCTTGTTTGTTTTTGATTTATTGTTGGTTGTGTCTTTGTGTGTGGATTTCACCCTCCTGTTTCTTTTCGTGTTTGGTCAAGTTGGATTATCTATTTCCTATGTTTTTGTTAGTGTAGTTATCTTCCTTGGGTTGAAGTTTTCTTTCCAGAACTTTCTGTAGGGCTGGCTTTGTGGACATGTATTGTCTAAATCTGGTTTTGTCATGGAATATCTTGTTTTCTACATCTGTAGTGATTGAAAGCTTTGCTGGGTACAGTAGTTTGGGTTCCATCCATATTCCCTTAGTGTTTGTAGGACATCTATCCAAGACCTTCTGTCTTTCAAAGTTTCCATTGAGAAGTTAGGTGTAATTCGGATAGGTATGCCTTTATATGTTACTTGGTCTTTTTCCTTTGCTGCTCTTAATATTTTCTCTTTATTCTGTAAGTTTTGTGTTTTGATAATTATGTGGTGAGGGGACTTCTTTTTGTGGTCCAGTCTATTTGGTGTTCTGTAAGCTTTTTGTACTTTCATTGACATATCCTTCTGTAGGTTGGTGAAGTTTTCTTCTATGGTTTTGTTGAATGTTTTCTGTACCTTTGAGTTGTATTTGTTCACCTTCTTCCTTACCTATTATTCTTAGGTTCGTCCTTTTTATGGTGTCCCATATTTCCTGGATATTTTGGGTTAGGGATTTGTTGGACTTCAGAATTCTTTGGTCGATGACTGTATAGCCTCTAGTGAGTCTTCAACAACTGAGATTCTCTCTTCCATCTCTTGTATTCTATTGGTTATACTCACATCCTTAGTTCCTGATCATTTATCCAGCCTTTCTATTTCCAGCATCCCTTCATTCTGTGTTTTCTTTTCTTTTCTTTTCTTTTTTCTTTCTTTCTTTCTTTCTTTCTTTCTTTTTTTTTTTTTTTTTGGTTTTTTGAGACTGGGTTTTACTGTGTAGCCCTGGAGCCTAACCTGGCACTTGCTCTAGAGACCAGGCAGGCCTTGAACTCACAGAGATATGACTGCCTCTGCCTCCCAAGTGCTGGGATTAAAGGTGTGTGCCACCAACACCCGACATCTGTGTTTTCTTTATTGTTTCTATTTCAACTTTCATGCCTTGAATTGTTTCGAGTGCTTCCTTCACTTGTTTAGTTGTTTTTTCTTGGCTTTCTTTACATTCTTTAAGAGAATTACTTATTTCTTGAATTTTTTGTTTGTGTTTTCTTCTATTTCTTTAAGAGATTTTCTTATTTCCTTTTTAAGGGTCTGAACATCTTCATAAAGTAGATTTTTAGATCTGTCTCTCCTTCTTCCTCTGTGTTGGGCTTTTCAGATCTTGCTGGTGTGGAGTCCCTAGATTCTGGTGGTGTCATAGTGGTCTTTCTGTTGTTGAGTGTGTTCTTATTCTGTCTTCTTCCCATCTCTTCTTCCAGTGAGTGCAGGTGGGGTCTCTCTATCTCCTCCTGTCACCCTGTGGTGTGTGTGGGTCAAGACTTCCATGTCTACAGCTCTGGATTGTCTTGCCTCTCCTGGTAATCTTCTCACTTATCAGGGGTCAGGTCAGAAGAGGGGGAAGGAAGAGTGAGGTGTTTCCAGACTCAGGGAGGTACTCCCTGTCTAGTTGGGCCCACTGTATGCTAGGCTCAGGCCCAGAGAGATCTGGGGGTGATGGTGGGAGCTGGGCAGGAGTAGAGGGTACAGCCTGCTTGGTTCTTAGCTAGTGCCACTACATTATCATGGTTCCTCAGTGTGCAAGAAAGTATCAAGAAGCAACATTTAGAGTCCAGGCAGAGCTCAGTAAAACATGATTTAAGTAGAGACAAAGGAATTGTTATTCTCAATAAGTACTTCTCAGGGATAGCAAAATATTAAGAATTCAAAAAGACCCACTGTAGAGTCAGCAAGACAGCAGCCACTGCTGTAGTCAAAATGATCAGAATGCAGTTACAAATTGTATTCATTTAAGAAAGTGGCAGACTCTATGACATCACCAGCCAAAGCTTCCTGACTCTAACTAAAACATTCTTCCTATACCTTTATCTGGTACATGTTCATATGTTCTTTTATATGTTTCAGCACTTTAAGCTTCATGTAAAAGCCTTTGGTGCATTTGGAGTTAATTTTTGTTCAGACAGATAAATAACATTCTAATTTGAATATTTAATATGTGGGTATCCAATTTTCCTAGCATCATTTATCAATATGCTGACTTTTCACCAGTGTGCATTTGTCAAATGCCAGATGGCTATAGTTGTCATCTCTAACCATGTTTGGGTTTTCTGTTATGTTCCATTGATCCACCTGTCTTTTTGTGTCTGTGCCCAAGTGTTCTTATCTGTAATTCTGCATAATAGCTTCAAATGTGGTATAATCCCTCAGGAATTCTTTTTGCTTGGGGTTGTTTTGGCTAGCTGGAGTCTTTTATAGTTTTGTATGACTTTTAGCATAAGTTTTTCTATTTAAAGATTTTATTGTAAAAGACTTTCACCCACCTTAGTTAGGTTTATTCTTAGATTTTTTTAGGCTATTGTGGATTGCAGTGTTTCCATTATCTCTTTCTCAGTGAATTTATTGTTGGTATATAAAAGGGCTACTGATTTTTGTAAGTTGATTTGGTATGTTACCACTTTGTGGAAAGTGTTGATAGTTTCTAGAAGTTTTCCAGTGGAACTTTTGAGATCTCTTATATATATATATATATATATATATATATATATATATATATATTATAGAATATATTATACTATAATATAGAATCACCTGCAAATTGAGATAATTTGTCTTCTTACTATATTTATATCTTTTCAATTTTCTTCTCTTGTTCTATTGCTCTAGCTAGTACTTAAGGCACCATATTGAAGAGGAGTTTTGATAGTAGGTAAACCTGCCTTATTTCTGAGTTTAATGAGATTGTTTAAGTTTTTCTCCATTTAGAATGGTGCTGTGTTTGTCCTACATAGCCTCTATTATGTTGAAGTATGCTCCCTCCAGCACTCTTTTTCTAGGACTTCATGAAGGCATACATGCTTATACTTATAGCAATAAGCATAGCTTTTACTCCTCATAAAAGAAACTTCATTTTCCAACAGATAGAGGCTACCACAGAAATCCACAACTGATCTAAATGCAGAAAAACATCTGTCTCCAGAGTCTCTATCCATAATTGATACATTTACCACATAATAAGGACACATAAGTTGCTAGGAACATCATAGAAGAGAGTGTTGGAAGATTATTAGAGGCAGAGAATCAGAGCTTCGGCTGCAAGATAGTGTCTTTCCAAATGCCAGGAAGCTGCGACCATGAAATCTCAACTATCCAGTTGCCTAAGCAAGATCTGAATAAGAATTACACCAGCTGATGTACCAATGTGGATAGTGGAAATCTCCAAGGCTCCACCCCTAGAAGACGAGCTCTAGACAATTAACAACTACAAAGACAGGGGGAATCAGTCTTCTCCATGGGAATGTCTGATAGTTATCCCGTCCCAAGTGGGATAACTAAGATAACTAAGAAAAACACACAGACAAGCAAAGAGAAACATTAAATAGACTCAGCAGGTTATATACATACATACAATCATACATACATACAATTATACATACATACATATACACATATATACATATGTACAACAATAATAATTAGAGAAGGAATGTCATGAATTTGAAAGGGAATGGGGGTGACATAGAAGGAGCTGGTAGGACAAATGTTGGAAATGGTGTAAATACAGGAGTTGGGTATGAAATTCTGAAAATGAATTTTTTTTTACTTTCAATTAAAAAGCAAAATAAGTCATGTAACAGGTCAAATTCGCTATCTGAGTGTGACTTCACAGGAAAGTTGGGAAGTAGCAGCTGGCATGAAAGAGGACGACAGAAAAAAAATTAGAAGATAGACTCTAACATGCTCTCTGTAGGAGTACCTCATGTCTTCTTTGGATTTCTGTTACTATACTTTCAAAAACTCCTGCTCTCTGGCCACTGGGGAAAAAAACCTTATAGTTATTTCTTATGCAATTATCTTTGCAACAGAATAATCACATTTTGGACCATTCTACCCTCATTGATGCTAGAGTATCCTGGGAAGTGACCTTGACAGCTATTTCAAAGTCTCCCTTGCCATCTTCCTGTCTTTTACAGCAAAGTGTAGGCAGCTGTTGTTTCTGTGGCTCACACATGGCTATAGGCACTATAGACGATCCTCCAAGTCACCGAGCAAGCTCCCTTGAAATGATTCCTATTCATCTTGGAAAGATGTGATTTTTTTTTACAACCACTAGCTCACATTAGTCACCAGAGCAGAGCATATTGTTACCAGGAACTAGTTTTGTATGTATCTTTTGAAGACAAGCACCCATCTACCCAGAATATTGTCAGTGCTGGGTGCCAAAGTCTTGTTTCTTAACCAACTAAATGACATTTATTTCAGTGACTTTCGTTCTTTAGAAATCCATTTCAGTGGCTTTGTACTCTTGCCAGCTCCAATGACAGTCATGTTGAAATATTAGCCTTGCCTTGGATATTGGGTAAGAGAAATTTAACTTTCAGCCCCTGACTATCCATTTGAGAGAATTCATACTGAATGCAAAGTTATTGTCACAATTGATTCAACCTTTTATGTCTTAAAAGGTGTCTTAGGGATCATCTGGTATCTGAGTATCTGAAGTGTGTTAGGTATTTAGAACTGGGAGCCTCAGTCTTGATTTTCAGAAGAGCATGCATTTATCACATGTTATCATGATGGACATGAGGCATAATTGAAGGGAGATGGCCACAGACAATGAATACAAGAAAGAAAAATACAGAAATATCCATTAAATATATATATATATATATATGCATATATATCAGAAATTCTAATAAAGTGTTTGGCTCCCCTGGGGCTTTGTAATTTATTTTTCCCTATGAATTTTCCCCTGTTATTCTTAAACAATGATAAAAGGGTCAATGGCCTCCGCTTTATCTTCTTAAGTTAACACCATACTCCTCCATCTGCTCTAAAACATTTAAACCACATGTTTCTCTTTAATGCGTACATACTCACCCCTCCCTCCAATATCTATTAGTATAGTCTCCTTAAGTTGTAAACATTTTTATAATTATTTTCCCCTTAATTTGAACAGCTAAGGTAAAAAGACTATTTAATTAAAAATATTTTATTAGTGAGTGTGAATATGTTTTGTCACTATGTATGTCTGTGCACTTTGTGTGTCCAGTGTCCTTGAAAAGTAGTAGAGTGTGTCTAATCCCCTTGAACTGGAGTTACAGATGGTTGTGAACCACTATGTGAGTGCTGGGAATTGAACTCCAGCCCTCTGGAAGACCTGCAAGTGCTCTTAACCACTGAGCCATCACCCTAGCCTCGAAAATGAAATTTTCAAAAAGAAAAAATTAAAGAAAAATAAAACTAGGAAGACATGAAAATAATTCAGAAAACAAGAGTTTTAGTGAATTGTATGTATATTTATGAGCTAAATTTGACAAGTTAGACTGGCTAGTACACTCACTTTCCTGCACTTCATTTATGATAAAGGAACCCTTTCTGCACCCTGCACATTTGCTTCTGAAAGCCATGCTTCTGAAAGACTGAGTTGGTAACATGTTTCCTGCTCCTTACCATTCCATGAGACAATTTACAGCAACTCCATGTCTTCCTTCTGAAAACCAAACCAAAGCAAGAGAGGAGTTTTTTTTTTTTTTTTTAACTCCATTCATCCCTCAATGTCATAAAAGACAAGGCTAAACACATTGCCCACTCTCCTTAACTGCCTTCCACTTGCCCCTCACTCCACAGCATTTTGGCCTGCCTCTGAAGCTGTCCCCAGTACAGTCAGCAAAGCACTGATTGCCAAACTCAATTCCCACATCTCAGCTTGTTCTTTGACCTTGTTGACCAATCGTCATTCTTGAACTATCTTCCCTCATTTCGGTAATCCCAGTTAAATTCTTACCGGGAAATGCTCATGCTGATTAGTTTCAAATTCCCTTCAAAAGGCTGATAACTAGTGGAAGTTTCTACTGCTTGGACCATGCTCTCCACTCCAACTCTCTTCTATCTAACTCTGCATTATCTGATGTTAATTCTGCTATTTTCTTGGCCAGCAGGGGTAAATAAACAGCAGTCATCACCGGGACTTGCAGCCATGAACACTCTTGAATTTTTATAGCTCCCTTGCTCTTTAAGGCATCATTTGAATTGCACTACATTTGCTAGTCAATCTTTCTATGAACCCTAAGAGAGACATATATGATTGCCCGCAGAAGGGGAAAGGGACAAGATCTCCTGAGCAAATTGGGAGCAAGAGGGGAGAGGAGAGGAAGCTAGGAGAGGGAGATGGAGAGGAGGACATGAGGGAGCAGGAGGGTTGAGTCCGGGGAAGAATAGAGGAGAGCAAGATAAGAGATACCATAATAAGGGAGCCATTATAGGTTTAAAGAGAATTCTAGCACCAGGGAAATACCCAGAGATCTACAAGTTTGACCCCAACTAACAATCTAAGCAATAGTGGAGAGGCTACCTTAAATGCCCTTCTCTAATAATGAGATTGATGGCTACCTTATATGCCATTCGAGAGCCTTCATCCAGTGTCTGATGGAAGCAGAAGTAGACACCCACAGCAAAACACTGAGCCGAACTCATGGAATCCAGTTGCAGAGAGGGAGGAATGATGAGCAAAGGGGTCAACACCAGGCTGGAGAAACCCACAGAAACAGCTGACTTGAATAATGGGGAGCTTATGAACCCCAGACTGATAGATGGGAAACCAGCCTAGAACTGATCCAGACCCCCTGAAGGTGTGTGTCACTGAGGAGGCCTGGGCAGTCTATGGAGCCTCTAGTAGTGGATCAGTGTTTATCCCTAGTATATGAATGGACTTCGGTAGCCCATTCCACATGGAGGGAAACTCTCACAGCTTAGGCCCTCCCCAAATGATATGAGAGACTTTGTAGATCCCTCGTGGAGGGCCTTACCCTCACTGGGGAGCAGAAAGAGGATGGGATGGGGAGGTTGGGAGGCAGGGGAGGAGAGGAGGGAAAGGGAATTGGGATTAATGTATAAAACAAGCTTTTTTCTAATTTAAATAAAAGTAAAAAAAAAAAAAAGAAATTAGCCCCCTGCCCAATGTATTACTAGATAATAAAATACTCTAAGGGCAGAAATCCATTTTGAGTGGTTATGCTCATCAGCGCAGTGACTTGGGCTTCTTCGTTCACATGTTCACTTATTTTCTTTAAGAAATAATTATCAAGGAGACTGCAGTTCATACCTGTAAATCCAACACTGGGAGAACTCAAGGAGAGGCAGGAGAATCTCTGCAAGTTCAAGAGCAGCGTGGTCAACGTGAGTGAGTTACAGGCCAGCTATTTAGATAGCAAGACTATTTCAAAACAAAGAAATGTACAAACAAACAAAAAACGTAGATATGTATGCAAATTTGTGTGTATGTGTAGTGAACAACAACCGATGCTAGATATATTTTGGCTATTAGAAACATAGTGCCACACAAGATAGATGTAGTTTCTGCTGTTATGGGACCAGTCCAACACAAACAAACAAATACCCCAACAATAACAACAACAAAAACACCCAGAAATATTCAACTGAACCAGTAGGTTTTTTTTTTCATAGCTCACAAAACTCACAAATGTTACACATCTAGCCAAGTTAAAATTCACCTCCTACAGCAAACACCTGCTTCCTCTCTCTATCTCATCAACTTCAGTTCCATTTGTGTATGAATGTGTTATGTTTTTATATGATTAATTGAATTTGGTGATTTATGTTTTGCAAAATAACATTGGACTTACAAAAGGGTTACAAAATAGAGAATTTCTGTAATAGTTTTCCTAGCTTTCGCTAATTCATATATTTTTCATACTATAGAATATTTATAAAAGCTTGGAGAATAACTTTAGCAGAACTCATTCAGATTTTGCCAGATTTTTTCCTTATTAGCCCTTTTCTTTTATAGTACAGGGACTTTTATTGTATTTATAACAGGGGGGAAGAAACTATATAACAAAACCCCAATGCATTTCATTGTTTGTGTGATATGGTTTGTAGTATGTTTGAAATATGGTCACAATTGTTTACATACTACCTTTGACCTCAGTTACTTAAGCAATAGCAGTAAATAGTTATAAAAAAAACACCAGTCCCACAAAGCCTAAAATATTTGATACTTAATACTGTACATGTGTGTATTCATCCCTGACTTAGACACGTAGTCCCATGCCACATAAATATGTTTGCATCATCAATAGCCCCCCAAATGAATGTTGTATTGTAATGTTATAGTGGGGTTGAAACATTCATTATCACTCAGTGATATCAGTGTAAAACTTATGTGCTTGTGGTGAGGATAGAGAATATACCTACCGTGTTACCAATTCTATAGAAGTATATGTAGTTATATACAGTATATATTACTTGATAATGGTAAAAAGTAATTGTTACTGTTTATGTATTTCCTCTACTGTATTTTATCATTGTTTTAGAAGGTAGTCCTGTGGAAGCAAAAGGGGTACTAGAAGACAATGTGCCACGTACATTCACAGCAGCCTCATACATCTCAGCTTTCCTGTCTCCTGATTGCATCCTTTTCCCCCTTTGCGTGATTTCTCTTGCTATTTTACTTATCATGTCTCTAACTGTATAAATTCAGTTATTACCACTGCCAATGAGAACCTATGAGAACAGATGACCTGAAAATGAAGTAAAAACTAAGCACTACAACTGTAGAAAATTAATAATGTTTATTCCTCAGCACTATGGCATTTCCCATCCACAATAGCCACTATCTTGAAGAGTTAGGATAAAGTGATGGAGGTTATTAAAAGTAACAAGATACACAAAGAATAAAAAGGTGGCTAAAGTACATGCAGAGAAAACTTTAGTGATATCTGCATTAAAGATTTCACACAAACCTATATCTTTCTAAGCATTATAAACATGATTGTTAATGCAAAAAAGTGTTGGACTTTTAAAAGGAAGGACTAGAACCAATCCTGGTGTTGAATTATTGCTACCTCTGAGTGGTTCACAATGCACAAAAACTGATATTCATCTGTAATGTAAAACTGAATGGGAAGTATACAAATATTGATGTGAAGGCAGCGAGAGAGTTTTTGGAAACTATATAAGCTGACTGTGGAAGAGAAATACTAAAACAAATCTTCAATGTGGATGAAACCTCCCTATTCAGGGAATGGCAGGCAAACTACAGTTTACTATGCAGTATGCTATACTGTACAGGGTTATATACATACAAACTATTGTTTTCATGAAATGACAAAATCTTCTCATGACATTTTTCTCAGATTATGTCCCCATTGGCTAAGTATTTGATGTAATCCCACTTGTCAATTATTGAGGCTATTTCATGAGCTATTGCGATTCTATTAGGAGAGTTTTGTTTATATTGTCATCTTGAAGGATTTTCTCCATGTTTCCTCTAGAAGTTTCAGCATTTCAGATTTTAAATTGAGAACTCTGATCTACTTTGAATTGATTTTTGTAAAGGCCAGAGACATAATTCTAATTTAATTCTTCATAAGGTGTATATCCAGTTTTGTCATCAATGTTTCCTAAATAGACTACCTTTTTCTGGTTGGCAAAAATTAGGTGTCTATAGAATGTTTGGATTTGTTTCTGACTCCTTTATTCTGGTTCATTTGTCTAAACATCTGTTTAGAGTCTATGTTGTTTTTGTATTTATGGATCTGTTGTATTTTTAGGTGGCATTCTTTCTCCTTAGGATTGCTTTATTTATTCATAGTCTTTTGCATTTCAATGTGAATTTTAGGATTTTTGTGAGCTATGTAAATAATATCATTAGAGTTTTGATGGGGTTGTATTAGATATACAGATGATTTTGGTAGCATAACTACTCTTACAAAGCAAATTCTGACAGCCTAGAAGAAAGGTCTTTCTTTCATCTGGTAACTTTTTCAATTTCTTTTTTCACTGTATTTTTTGTTGTTGTTGTAGAAATCCTGCATTTCCCTTGTTAGATTTACTTGTAGCTGTGTTTGAAGCTATTAAAAGAGATTTTTTTCCTAATTTCTATTTAGTAAATAGACTGTTGGTGTTATATGAGAGATACTGATGTTTTTCTGTTGATTTGATATCTTTCAACTTAATTGAAAATGTTTATCAGATCTAAGAGTTTTTTCTTGGAGTCTAGAGAATCTTTTAAATATGTGAATATTTCATCTGAAAATAGAGATGCTTCCTTCCCAAACTTTATCTTTCTCTTGTCTTGTTGTTTAGCTGAAACTTCAGGTATTATGTTGAATAAGAAAAATGGAGCAAAGACATCCTTGTCTCATTCAGGTGTAAGAGTGAGTACTCCCAGTTTTTGCCCACTTACTGTAATGCTGACTGCAGATTTGTCAAATAAACCTTTATTATGTTGAAGGATTTCAGTATATTTCTATTTTCTTTGAAGATTTATCAGGAAGTATGTTGGACACTGTCAAATGACTTTTCTGCATCTGTCAAGATGATCATGTGATTTCTATCCTCAAGTCTAGGTATATGGTATATCACATGTATTGGTTTATGTTTATGGAACCAAGCTTACATCCTTAGGATCAAACAAATTTGGTCATCTTAACTTTTCTTGAATTTCATTTGCAAGCATTTTGCTGAGAAGTTCTGATCCCATGTTCATCAGAGAAACTTGCCTGTCTTGGTGTGTCTTGGTTCAGGTTTGGTATAATTCTCATTTTGTAGAAGGAGTTTAGTGCTGTTCATTTCATTTCTATCTGATGGGACAATTTAAAGAATCAATTACTGGTTCTTTCTTGGAAGTTTTAGGAGTGATTGTATTCATTCTTCCTTAAGAGAATTCAACAAAGAACCCTTCTATTCCTGGTGCTTCTTCGTGGGGAGAATACTACTTCAGCCTCATTGCTTGCTATTGATTTAACTAAATTGCTTTTTTCCTATGGATTTAATTGGATGGTAATACAGAATTAGAAATTAATTTTTTATTTGGGTTTTTCCAACTTTAAAGAATATGTCTTTTGAAGTATACCTGAATGATGTGGATTTCATTTGTCCCCTGGTAGATTTAAGTCTACCAATTTTAGTTTGGTTAAGGGTTTATAAATCTTGCTAATCTTTTCAAAGACCCAACTATTTGTTCATTGATGAATTGAATCTCCATTTCATTCATTCTTTCTCCCTATTTGTTATTATGCAATTATTATTTGTACTCTTTCTTGCCACCTGCTATGTTGGTATTTGGTATCTTCTTGTTTTTCTAAATTGCTAAGCTGTATCTCAATGCTTAGGGATATAAACTTTCCTCTCAGGATTGCTTTGGCTGTATCCTAGAGGTTCCAATGTTTTTTTTTTCTTTTTCATTTGATTTTAAGATTTAAAAATTTCCTTCTTGATTCTTCAGTGGACCATTATTTAACAAAAGTACACTGTCCAGTCTCCAATTACTTTGTGTTTTCTGATGTTATTCTTGCTATTGGTTCCTAGGGGATTGTTAATTTGTCATGATGTTAAATTTCACTTTTAAGCACATCACCCAAGTCTCATTACAAGACATTTTCCCAACATATCTCCTACAGACCATTTCACCCACTGCTCTATGCCACTAGTAGCCTGAGTCTTTCTCTTCAGCAGTGGTGAGGCAATCACTTTTCCTAAGATAAGAGAAATTTGTTTTTGCCTATAATAAAAAAATATTGTAGATCCCAGAAGAAAAGCTGTTGTCCTGAAAACATACTCATAGAAGTAACATAATACAGACTGAGCCAGCTGTGCTTAGGAATGTACACACACACACACACACACACACACACACACACACACACACACACACACACACCAAGCATACCAAGCTACATAGTGAGTTTGAGGTTTTTCTGGGATACAAAAAAGAGAGGAGGAAGAGGAGGATGAAGAGAAGAAGGAAGAAAAAAGGAATAGAGGGAGGGAAAGGAGGAGAAAGAAGCAGAAAGAAGGGGAGTAAAAGGAGTTGAAGAAAAAGGAAGAGGAGTAGAAGGAGGAGGATAAACAAGAGGAACGATTGCTAGTGGCTAAAGTCCAGCAGAAGAGAACATTAAGAACCAAATTCCTGTAGATCTATCCTAAATGGATAACTTCCCTGTTACAGGTAACAGTGAAGGTTGAAGCAAAGATAAATAGCTTTAAAATCACACAGTAAAACTTCAATAATCCTTGGATATCTACAATGAGTTAAGTTTTCCAAGGCATATTCATGTCTCTCACCCACATTTTTGTTCTTACAAGGACATCAATGTGCATTACTCATAGTTTACAGGTCAGGAAATTGGAACTCACGGAGGTCAAGTAGCTTATATTGTGTCATAGCCAGCTAATGGTAGAACGGTGTGACAAACCTTATAACCTCTCTGCAGTATTTTTCAGCTGTATGTCTCTAGCAAAATGAATCTTCATCTGCAAGCTGGGTTTTGCAATCTGAGATAATGACTGAAAACCTTTTACCAGCCCTATGTGGTTGGACTCCTCACTTTACCCTCCCCATCTCACGTGCATTCACACTGGTGTCTAAGTTGTTCACACTGATGTGCTACACGTCTTATCATATGACATTCTCTCTGCCTAGAAAGTGATACCTCCCAATTTCTCCTAGTCTCTACTGATTATTCTCTTGACTTAAGACTTCTTAAGAGAAGTCTCTGTGAACTCCAATCGCCTTGCCTCAATGTATTATATTTGTATTTAAATACTACTTACTAGTCTAACAATTTTATTTTATATCCACTTAGGTCATTAGTTCATCTATGTCTCTTTCTCCACTAGCCTTAAAGTACCATGAAGGCAAGCCAGTGTTGGCCTCACTCCCTGTTATATAGTCCAATGAATGGCCCAGAGAAATTGTTCATTTAAACAGTTAAAACAATGGCTGAGATTTCTTCTGATGTGGAAATCCTGGTCTTTTGAAATAATTTGTTCATGTTGAAAATTAAATCTAGATCATATCCCCATGCTTAAGAATCACTTCATCCTTGTGTGAACCTGGATCCCAATCACCAGTAATTTGGACTCAAGTCCTATGAAGTGGAGCCCGGAAAACTTTGTTTTTACAATATCATGCAGATAGGTTGACAATGTAGGTTACAGTTTGTAGCTGGGTAATGTTAATGATTGCCTTTAATTTCTGGTACTATGCAGAGTACCTTTCAGCACCATGAAGGAATAGTCAGTAGGGGTGAAGCTTCTAGTTTGGCAGCAGTTTTACTTCATGTTTGAAGTAACTGAATCAGAAAGTCATGCCCCTTTCCAACTAAAGTTTATTCCTATACATGTTATTAAAACCATGAATTTTTAAAACAAAATTGCTGTTTTGTTCCTATCTTTTAAAAACAATTTTGAAATAGATTATGCATGCATATGACTCAAGGTCTGAAACACACTCCAGAATATTCTTTGAAAGACATTTTCTAGCACTTTTCCCTGGCTTCCTTCCTCCTATGCTTTTAGAACGTATTTTCACATGTCTATCTTCAAATGACAGACATAATCACATGCGTGATAAAAAAATAACAGATAATGCTTTCTGCCCATTTCCATTTTGCTCTACTAGACTTCAGCATTACATCACTAGTGGGGGGGGGTTGACCTTTTTCTCTGAGCTACCGAAAAATTTTTTGTTTAATACAGGATGTTTTCATAATTTATCTGATATAATCTCTATGAATAAATATTCTTTACTATAATGAGTAAACAATATGTTTAAATTGTCAGCATAAAATACTGCCAAGGGGAGGTTTCTAAGAGCATAAGGTAAATAAGAAATATTTACATCGATATCTACTAAACTGTTAGATGTAGTAAGAAGAGGTATATTAAACGAATGTAATTTTGGTTCGTGCCTCTATATCTCTCTTCCTTCCATAGATGATGAGGAATTTGACCATTTTTATAAGACAATACCCTTTCCATATTGCAGTGCCAAACCATTACTGATCTGAAGCATGTGTATCAATGTTGTACCCAAATCTTCCTCTCACCTCAAGCACCACTGTTCTCCATCTCAGTTCCATTAAAAGTTTCTTAACCCATCAGTTACCCAGCTGCAGATATCTGGTAATAAAAATATAGCTTATGGTGAGTCCCAAACTAATGGAAACTGAACAAAATTCTTATTATTATTTGTTTTTGGAGGAAGAGCTAAGGTAATTTAGCTTTTGAATGTAATAACATAGCATGCTCCTGACCAAATATCTACGTCATCATAAGATTTACCATTCATCTTCTACAACATACTTATCTTTCCAAGACTTCCACCATATTAGTTATTTCTTGCTTGTCTTGCCAGCTTAGCATAACATCATTGATGTAGGGGGGGTGTGATGTTCTGTAGGATATTCAAATGATCCTGATCATCTAGGCTAAATTATGATAGGAAGAGGAGCCATTAATAGAACCCCAAGGAAAAGCTGTATTTCAGCACTGCTGCCTATTCCAAGTAAATACCGTTTCTGAACCTTTCTCCTGAGTCAAATACAAGTGAATGCTTCCTCGTCATGAATGATTATAGACAACTGAAGTCATTTTTAAATATATCCTATGCTAATACCATAGCAACCAAGCTCTAACACTGTACTGGAGCTCTCACTTTGTTACAGCACAGTCTTTGGCAATTCTATACCATCTATCCAGTTTCTTCTGAGGTCAGACTGACAGAAATAAGATGGGCACCAACACCTTGCATCTCTTCTTGACATTTTGGTAGTGGATAGCTCTGATATCTCATTTTTATTTGCCCATTTAAGCAAGGTGGAGAATAGTTTCAGAGCTCTCTCACTGGGCTTATGCACCATAACAGCTCTTACTGCATAGGCTAAATACCAGTGTCTCAATTGTCTGACAGGACATTTTTTAGCACTTCTACTTCTTGTTCAGCACTGACCATTACTTCTCCAGATGTGTAAAAGCCACAATAGCAGTGTCTTTCCCCATATACCCTGAGACTTTTGTAGGGATATAACCCCTATGTCATGATAAAAATTGGCAACATTTTATGTCACCTTACAGGATGGTCTCTTGGTTAGGCACCCTCAAATCCCAACTATTCCTAGGATTGCTAGTTTCTGCATCTCTTTTTGTATGTAATTGTTAGAGCTAGAGTATTTCCCTAGCCAGGTCTTTCCTGTTGTTGGTGAAGAAGCCAGGAGAGGACGTAGGAAAGTCTTTTCAGAGTGCATGTGGCCTGATTAGAGAGAAACATCTTATTTGTTAAATGTTAACTCAAATGATGAAATCTTGGCAACTTCATAAGTTGTGGAGTTCGTAAGAATCTGTTCAACCAGCATCTTCATGGTTATGTATTATCCAGGTTATGTATTATAATATATAATCTATATTATAGGGTCATCAGTTTTTCTAGCCAGAACCTGTTGGTGTGAAAGTTCTGCTTTGTTTGAACATTCAGGTATCATTGGAGTTATTCAATCCAAACCACCAAGCATCTGATGATCAAATGTGTTAGAGTCCATAGCTTTAGAACTTTGTTAGTTACCAGTGATGTTCTTGGCTCCTTATAACTAAACCTTTAATCCCTTATTACATGCATCTCAATTTCTCTTTTAAAAATACTTTATCTCTCTCTGTGTATTTGTGTATTTTGTATGTTTGTGTGTATCTTTGTGTGTGTGTGTGTGTGTGTGTGTGTGTGTGTGTGTGTGTGTGTGTGTATCTTTGTGTGTATCTCTGTGGGGGGGTAGGTGGAGGGGGTGTCAACACATAGAATCCATAAGATGGAGCTACAGTTACTGGTGGTTGTGAACTGCCTGATGTAGGTGCTTGGAACTGAACTCAGATTCTCTGGAGATTAACAAGTGCTCCAAGCAGTTGAGCCGTCTCTCTAGCCTAGAATCTCCATTTCTCATTAGCTCACTACAGGTATCAGCATAATGGCATAGAAAGGGATCAAGTCCATTTGTCTTTGTAAGCATGTCTCTTAAATTTTTAATAATTATATTTTTTCAAAGATGTATCCCTTCAGAGTAAAGTTTCTCCACCTTACCACCCATGGAATTTATAGCACTGGACTGTGAACAAGTTCCAAATCTGTTTGTATACCATATCCCACTGAGGATCCTCTTTGCCCACCAGGGCATCTGTCACCTCTACATATCCATCTCTTTAGCTGTGTTATAAGACCATTCTTGGTACCACTTGTGTTGATCGAAAGTTCTCAACATGCAGATGGCAAATTGGATCAGACATCCAATTATTATGGAGACATTGACTATAAGGGAAAGTGCACAGGGCACTGGAAGATACTGGAAAACTATCCAGCTGGATGTCTATCTGGTCATTATGAAAAAGAAGAAAAAGGAGAACTATGACTATAGTGTATACTTTGGACAATATTTCAGCATTCTTGAGTCAAAGTCACCTTAATAACAAAACTAGGCTTCATATCAACAGTCACTGGCTGACAGTAGCATGTTGAGTCACCTGAATTCATCACAAAGACAGAGGTGGGTTTAAAGAGCAGCAGTTGCAGCCATTTGTGCTCACCACAGATGCATTGTTTTAAACTTTCTAGTACTATGAGATATTCTGCAACTAATGTTCTTATGTGTATTTTTTAACACGACATATATAAAATTTTGCAACTGTTTATAAAAGGGATTTCAGTGCTACTTGGTCATAACTTGCATGCTTTTCTTGTTTTACTGAATCTTTTAATTGTACGCTTCAGAAAAAGCTACAATAATTTAAGTTCCCAATGCTATCCACTTAAAAAAACTAGCAGCTCTGATGGATAATGTTGTTATTTCATATTTTTGCTTTTAATTTGTATTTCTCTAATTACTAGTGACACTGAACATATTTTTTAAATGAATGCAGTTTTGCACTAGGTAGAATGACAATTGCATATTTTGAGTTAATGACACGCTACATACGCCAGTAAAGCACATACTAAAATCAACTATAACAGAAAAGGAGGGAGGTGATTGCTAATTGGATTTCAAAGTTTGAGAGATGGTATCATCTGTAATCCAGCCACCCACTTAGATCTCATTAGCAAGCTACTGGGACTACCTAAGAAGCACAGACATTTTTCATCCAAAGAAAATCACTCTCTCATCTATAGTAGCAATACAAGCACATTGGTGCTGGGAGCATCCAAATTCTCCCACCAGATAAACAAATCTGCCTGCTTTCTTGTCTTTCTTACATCCATTCTTAGTAAAGATATATCCTTGCCCCATCACAGGTCAATTTCTCAGACCTCCACCTCTGTTCTGTCTTCCCTTCCATTTGGTCAAATTGAGAACTTTCATAAATTCTCCCTTCCCCTATTTTATCAACTTTATTTTCTGAATTAGCTCCCAGAGCCTAAATATACTCTGGGTTTTTTTGAGAATCAAAAATAGTCAAATAGGAAGCTTTATTTTAAGCTACACAACTTCCTAACCTGGTCTTGATGCCACCTTTTTAACATTCATAGAACATCTTTGGACACAGCTGAACTCATTTTCTCTCATTCCACAAGAAACACTTACTATCATCCAGTCTTCTCTGTGCCCACTATTTTTATTACAACAATGTCTTATGTATGGAAAAATCCAACACATCATTTCTCTCCTTCCTTGACTTCTCATCTGTCATTAATATAGTTGGTTGCTCCCTTTTGTATAAAATCTTTCCCCTCAGCTTTTTTCCCTTTCTTGTTGTGCTCACTATTCCTTCTCTGTCTTATTAAGAGTCTACCCCCTTTCCTGGTCTCTAAATACTAAAATTCTTTGAGGAATTAACATAGGCCATTTTTACATTCACTGTCTTAATCCTTTACCCAAATATTCCCTAGTTTGAAATATTGACATACTAACCATGCTAAAACTATATTTCTACAATTTCTTTCTGTCTATGAAAAACTCCTTTTTAAAATCCCCAATGAGTTGCTGGCTTATATCATAGCTGTTCCGTGGTCTGTCCTTCTTATGTATGTAAATGGCTAATTCATTCAAGCAAACATCCATATCCAGTAAGTCATCAGATCCTACAAGGAATAATGTGCTGCTACTGTGTTGGTCCCACCACACATTTCACTTAGAAGAACTGCAATAGACAATTAACTGGATTATTCATTTTATCTTTTGTCTTTCTACACTCATTCATTTTCTATAGGACATTCAGTCTTAAAAAAAAGAAAACACCCAATGCTATTTGCTTTATAGTTCCTCCACTTGGAGCATTGTTCAGCTCTTCACAGGATTACTCCCCACTCATGATTTAGCTTATGTCACCAACAATTAGAAGGGTTCTGTACAGACACTTTCTAAGTGGCATCCCCAGGCAGAGTGCCTCACTGTATGACTTATAGAAAATATCAAAAACTGTAATTATTATGTTGCATTTTTTCTTTGCTCGTAGGCCATAGGAGGGATCCCACCCAATAAGAACATTTGGTAGAAGAATGCCCAACTCTGTTCTAAGACCCCTGGCCACTGGAAGATGAAAGGCCAAATAAACACCCCAACATCGAGAGAGGTAGACCATAAAACTTGCAGCTACACCCCTGCACACATTTACAGCACTAAATAGACTCCATTGGTTTAAAAATAAGAGCACATGAAGCTGTGAGAAAGAAGTTGTGGAGTTAGGAGGGGTTGGAGGGGACAGGATGGTGGTAGATTTGATCAAATCATATTATATGCAAATATGGAATTCTCAAACATAAAAAATGACATCCTGAGAAACACAGCATGACAGAATAAGGGTGAGCGTGGATCTAAGAGATGGGGACTAATCACTATCTAGATTGAAGACAGAAAAAAAAAAACAGATGAAATTGATGGTAAATCAACAGGACGTATGTAAAAAGAGAAGGAAAACAAATTTTTTCCTAGATCCAAGATGTTACTCCACTAATAAAAACATTCATTAGATAAAGGACAGAAATGCATAGAAATAAATATATTCTTTAAATAATACTCCTTGAAACATCACTCAAATATTTTTGAAAACCAAGAGATGAAAGTAAGTGAATATGTGAATGGATAATGCAAACAACTAAGAGAAGGTTTATCATTCCATGATCTATAAGTAAGCAATGAAACTGCAAAGCCAGAGACTTAAAATTTCAGTGATATTCTTAAGTGTGTAGAAAACCCACTTGACTATTAAAAATAAATTCAGAAAGCATAGGAATTCTCTAAACTAGAGTCTCAATCGAATGAAATGTTAGTAAAACTGGGAAACAGAAAGGAAGAGTAAAATTCTTTCACAAGATTTTAAATTAAAATGATTTTATTTTTGTAGTTCGAAGCTGCAAACAAAACAGCAACAACCACCACTGTTATCTTGCTAATAATGAAAATTACAAGGACGTTGGAAAAGAGTTCCTTACCCAGAGCCTGCTACCTGAGAGCCAAGAATTTTACCACAAGTTCAGCAACATGATTCAGTTTGTAAAAATACTTGCCCTGAAGCTTGCCAACCCAAGAGTTCCACCCCCAAAACCCAAGTAGAAAAACAGAACTGAGCCCCAAAAGTAAGTTGTCCTCTATTCTTCACATGTCTGCCATGGTATACACCTGTTTCTCTCTCTCTCTCTCTCTCTCTATATATATATATATATATATATATATATATATATATATATATATCCCTCCTACTACTACTACTACTACTGCTGCCATTATTACCACCACCACCACTATTACTACTACTATAATAATAATAAATAAAAGATTTTCAGTGAACTTAAACATTGTGCATACATAGGCAAATAAATTTTTTCTTTTAATCATCTATACTTCCTAGCATTAATGTTCCTATGTTTTTAAGATGCCTGGAATCACTGACTAATGCTTTCCTGGTTAGTCAATATTTCAACCTGTGATATCAGAATTCTCCTTAAAATCCATTAGTTGTTCCTATGTAAGAGAAAAACGTAGTGAAAAGTATACAATGCTGCCCTAAAGGGAGAAAGATGAAGCAACAAAATAGAATTCCTTCACAACTTTACAGATTTGCAGCCATGTGCACAGGCTGTTTCTTAATGATCATGAACATCAATATAAGGCACATTTCATTATTTTCATTCTGAATATTAAACATACTCTCTAGAATGATTGGTTTGAGACATGTTTTTATTGGAAGGCAAAATACTTGTAGAAACATGAACAGGTTAAGTGTACAATGTAGTAACTTCTTACAGGCCAAATCATCCATGGACTTAAAATGTCCTTTGGGTTCCATTTGTCCCACCTACATCCTATGATATTCTTTTCCTTTTTGTGGGTGAAAGTGTATGTTTTCCTTTTATTGAAAATAGATTTCTTTCTCACATAATAGATATTGATTACAGTTTTCCCTCCATCTATCCCCCCAGTTTCTATCTAACTCCCTTCCCATTCGAATATTCTTCCTTTCTGTCTCTGATTAGAAAACAGTTGGATGTGGGTGGTGCACTACTTTAATTCCAGTGCTGTGGAGGCAGAGGCAGGCAGATCACTGTGAGTTCAAAGCCAGCCTGGTCTACAAAGTGAGTTCCAGGACAGCCAGGGCTGTTACACAGAAAAACCCTGTCATGAACATACCACTAAAACAATAACAACAAAAATCAGTCTTTGAAAGTATAGTAATAAAATAATATATAATATAAAACTTAAAACTAGCACATCCGAATAGAACAAAATAAACAAAGGAAAAGAGCCCAAGGAAAGGTACAAGAAACAGAGATGTAAAGAACAACTCATTTACATACTCAGGATCCCACAAAACACTAAACTGGGAACCATAATAATAGAGCAAAGGATGTTCAGGGTAAATAGAAAGAAAATGTATATATAATAAAATAAATAAGAATTAAAAATAAGGTTAAAAACAAAAAAGAAAAAGAAAGAAAACAAAAATACTTGACATGACATTATGAGATAAGGAATCTCCAGGGATGTTTGGGTTTATTTTCTGTTGGCCATCTACTACTGGTCATGTAGACTAAAAGCCTCTTGGAGGAAACTAAATTTTCATTTGCAAGTGGTTCTCAACTGGAGATTGCTTCTAGGTTGGGGACGGGGGTGTGTGTCCACTTTTCCATTCAGCTCTAAGACTCTCTCTAGTGCAGGCCTGTGCAGGCCCTGTGCATGCTGCTGTAGTTCTGTGAGGTCATTTGTTTATCAAGCATGTTGATGTAGGGGGCCTTGTTTTCTTGGAGTCCTCCATCCCTTTTATCCCTTACAGTCTTTCTGCCTTGTCTTCTTCAGGGTTCCCTGAGCCCTAGTGAAAGAATTTGATAGAGACATTCCATTTAGGGCTAAGCATTCCAAGGACTCTCACTCTCTGCATACTATGTGGCTGTGGTTCTTTATTTGTTCCTATTTTCTGTAGGAGGAAGATTCTCCTCTGATGGCTCAGTAAGGCACTGATCTGCTTCTTGGGTTGGAATGCTGCCCTCTGATATTCAATAGAAACATCTGACCATGAGACTGAAAGACATAATTAAAGGCTACTTCAATAAGAGGAAAAAAAAAAAACTTAAGATGAGGGAATTCTGGGAGCCCAACAAGACCCAAGGGTGTACAAAACAGCACATTGTTAAATGCAGAACAGGTTTTATTGAGGAAAAAAATCTTACAAAACAAGAAGCAGCAGAGGATTCATGGTACCTGATCTCTGGTCTCCCTGGGAAGAAGCAGGGAAAAGAGAACAGATGGTTCCTCCTGTAGTATGTATAAGATGAGGTGGGGCCATCCAGATTTCTATGTGACTTTGGTGACTTCTTCCTTCAGAAACTGATTATATTGGAAAGTCAGCTCTTCCAGGCAGCTAAATCAGCCTTGACAGGCTAACAGAGTCCCTAGAGCCACCTGGATATCTCTCATTGTCTACTAGTAGAGAAGGAATCTCAAGAAGTTGGCAGTAATCAACTCTTTTCAAAAGCTGAGGACTGGAATGTTGTATGTAAGGAGAGAAAGCTTGAAATTCCCCTTGACAAGGAGAGGGGGCCCTCCCCCCCACCTCCGGGGGAGGGGGGGCTAACAACTTCTATCTGGTTAAGGCATTGCCATCTACTTTGTGACATCTAACCAGTGTTAAAAATAAAAATAATAAAACTTTTTTAAAAAATATCCAGGCAGTGGTGGCACACACGTTTAATCCCAGAATTTTGGGGCAGAGGCAGGAGGATCTCCATGAGTTCAAGGCAGGCCTAGTCTACAGAGTGAGTGCCAAGACAGGCTCCAAAGCTACATAGAGAAACTCTGTCTCAAAAAAACAAAACAAAACAAAACAAAATAACAACAAAAATAGCGACACAAAGTTGTGTGGGTGAAGAAGTATGGTGTATCTGGGAAGAATTTTGAGGTAGGGGTGAATATGATCAAGACTCATAGGAAACTCTCAAAGAACTTCTGAAAAATTTTTATCATTTAGCAAAAGAAAAGACAAGGACCAAGAATTGATAATAGGATTTATCAATCAGGCTGTCACCAGGTCTCAGTTGACTTCTGGAAGAAAAGGCTGTGTGAAAATGCAATCAAGATCCCTTGGAGAAAAGAAACTAGAAATTTTGCATGTAAAACACCTTCCAAAAAGAGTTTGTGGCTAACAGGGAGTGTGAGGTGAGTGATATGTCCTACAAAGGGAAATAAGATCAAGTATAGCTTTGCTTCTTAAAGTAGTGGTTCTCAATCTTCCTAATGTCGCAACCCTTTAATATAGTTTTTCATGTTGCAGTGACCCCCAACCTTAAAATTATTTTTATTCCTACTTCATAACTTTAATTTTGCCACTGCTATGAATCGTAATGTAAATATCTGATATGTAGGATATCTAATACATAACTCCCCAAGGGGGTCATGACCCATAGGTTGAAAACCACAGTCTTAAAACAAAAGCAAATATAGTACTATATCCATCTGCTCTTGGAGATTTTGAAAGGAGCAAAAACTAATAGCAAAAGATGAGGAAAACAGCAAGACCCTGAGTGACATGAACTTGTGCACAAGACTTACTTTCATAGACAAGAGAGCTAAACTACTGTAATGTGTGTGACAATGCATTACCTGGGACTGATGCTGGAGGGCATGGTGGGTATGTTGGTTGGGGTGAATGGTAGGCATCCTTGAGTCTTTCAGTTTTCTTCGTGATATCAGATGACTGTGAGGGTGAACAAGCCATGATGGAAGTGTGAGGGAGATGAGAAGTCTGAGTAATCAACCGAACTTACATGATCTTATACATAATTGTCAAGTCATTCTTGATGAATGCATTAGTCAGAAAATAAGTAGCTAAAATCTTAAGCATTATTCATCCAGAAAATAATTTAAGCAAAATTCACCCAGGAAAAAAAATATGAGCGTGTCTGAGCATATGGCTCTCATAAAAGCCCAAATCCTGAGTTATCTTTTATGACTTAACACAGAAAAGTTGAGTTTCAACATGTTTGCTTTTCATTGCAACACTTCACTGGGACTAACTGAGAGCCAGCTATAGGCCAATTCCCTTTTAGTCTCTGCATTTTACTTTAGTTATTATTTAACAAGAACCATATCAGCTATGAGGCACGTCCAGGGGAAGGCTCAGTTTGCAGTTTCTGTCAAGACAGAAGTGAAGCAAGATTCCTTTTTACTTGTTTCCCCACCCCACCTCTCTCACTCTACCCCAACCACCCATTCTCCACCCCACCACCCCAAGCCAGCCCCCATGCATCCTGCCTGCCCTAACTCTTTACTGTGACTGGTGAAAAAAGAAAAACCTAGTCTTTCCTGCTTCATGTCAGTGACGATGAGTTAGGAGGTCAAGGACATTATGAGAGATTTAGCTGAGGAGTTAAAAATCTGGGTTACCACTCCTTCACTCATTTGTAATTTTAGCTCTATTTCAATGCAGCCATAAAAATGAGTAATTTCTTTATCCCTAAAGAACATGGAGCCATTCCTGTGTCACCCATTCCTGTGGAAGTTAAAAGGAAAGAGACAGAGCTTTACGGATCATCTCACTTTGAGATTCAATGTTTTCAAAAAGATGTTGATTTTAAAAGAAGTACTAAGGATTCAATAGACTGTAGCAGATCTCTGGGACAAACGTTTCGATTTGGACTTGAAATAGATGATAAAATAAAAATGATAGATGGGAAGGGAAGAAAATTACATGTATAAACCAAACTCTATGCTTGGTGCTCTTATGACTCTCAATTTCACAAGCAGTAATAACTTTAATTTTTTCTAATAATAACAAGCAGAGTATGAGAGGGTTCTTATGCAGTAATACTTCCAAAATGCTCCTAAACTCTTTTGAGATGTCCTGCAGTTATGGGGGCACATAAACAAAAGCAAAGAGAAAATAATTCAATTGTTTTATATAGTCCAGAGACCATTGGACTATATAATGATATTGAGCCCACATGGCATCAATTTGCTAATGCAACCAGGAAACTGATTACATTTTACATGAACACTGCATGTTTTTAAGAAAGATAATTTGATAATTTTCAAAGGAGAAAAAAGTTACATCATATCACACATAGAAGACTTGTGGTCTGTTTGAACCATTCTCTCATTTAAAAAAAATAGATTAAAGGAGTCAATGGAGATACAAATCACCTTCATCTCTGATACTGTAAATTGTCACCATTATTAAACTAGAAAACTTAGGGTACATAGAAATAAAGAAAGAGATTTATCACCCTAAACACTGTTTTGTGCATTAAAATTTGTAATGAGAAACACTAATTGAAATTTTGTCAGAGTTACAGAGATTGTAAAACTGTTGAGTGAATTTATATTTGTATATGTATATATAACATGTTATTATATATACTATATATGCATATAGAATAAGCATGTTATATATCATATGTGTGTACATACATAAATAAGTTATATAATACATACATATTATATGTACTTATCTGACTGAATGAATATGACTGAATATATATGATTGAAATGAATACATATGACACATAGAATATATATATATATATATATATATAATCCTATATATATTCTCTATGTATGTTCTATAGTGATTCATTAATTTTTGATGATGATATCTAGACTTATTCCTGGCATTATACACTCTCTACTCATCCATCAAGGCTACAAGCAATGTTATTCTTTTCTTGCTCTGCTTGCTCTATTTTAAAGTAGAGGAATAGAAATTTAAGTTTCAGAAGACTTGGCACACTCAGCCATTAGAGGCAGAGGCTGGTACCCTAAATTATAGGTAATGCTTTTTCCCGAAAATACGTTGTTACAAGATCTTATGCAGATTAGCTTCAGAGTAAGGAATATTGTGACAAGAAGGATCACTTGAAACAGTATAAATGCTAGGCCAACAATGTATGCTTGTTGAAGGACATTCTCTTCCTGGAAGTATTGACTGAGCCTCTGGTGTTACTTTTGTGTGCTGCCTGGCCTCTAGCTTCTGGTATGCAGGGTATTTGAAAATGATATATGTGTTTATTAAAGCTTAAGCTAGGGTAAGACCAGTCCCCATACAAATCCTGTCTAAAGTGATAGCTATTCAATGTCGAACAAGTTACATAAGCTGGCTTCTTTATCTTAAGGAAAAGATAAGTGCACAGAACAGAATTATGCTGCAAATTATGAGAAAAATAAACACAGTGACTTAGAGCACATAGAAATGCATAATAAAATTTCAAAGGAAATGTATAAATCCTTACTAGAATTCTTAGTGGTACTGAAGTATGGAATGAACACAGTCTGGCTTAAACAACAAAATTTTAAATGGCATGGAATCTTTAAGAAACTCTTCAAATTGTATCTTTGATTTTTCTCTGCATCTGGATGGGGGCAATGGTGAACCCAGGGCATAATGCACCCAAAATGCCTATGTAAAACCAAAATACTCTTCAGAGACATCTGAGGCCAAGGATCTGCTCAATGGATCCAAACTGCGCATCGGAATCCAGCACATCTGGACACTCCCAAGGCCCTGGTGGAAGTTCCACCTCCATCCACGAGAAGGGGACAGAAATGAGAGTATTGGATCCATTTGCATCTACCAGAAGGGAACCTTGGTCCCATACCCACCAGGAGAGGAAGAGACTCCTGCTACACCTACCAGAAGAAAGGATGAGAGGAGGACAATGTAAAAGCACATTCAACAACAGAAAACCCAATATGACACCACCAGAGACTAGGAAACATACACCAGCAAGACCTAAACATCACAATGCAGATGAACCAGAAGAGAATGACCTTAAAAACATCTTCATGAAAATGATAGAGGACCTTAAAGAGGACATGAGAAAATCCCGTAAAGAAATGGAAGAAAAACAAACCAAAAATACAAGATATCAACAAATCTGTCAAGGAAATAGTTCAAGACCTAAAAACTGAAATAGAGACAATAAAGAAAGCACAATCTGAGGGAATGCTGGAAATAGAAAAGCTGGGTAAACAATCAGGAACTACAGACATAAGCATAACCAACAGAATACAAGAGATGGAAGAGAGAATCTAAGGAGTTGAAGACACACTAGCGGAAATAGACTCATCAACCAAAGAAAATCTTAAATCCAACAAATCCCTATCACAAACTATCCAGAAAATATGGGATACCGTGAAAAGACCAAACCTACGAATAATAGATATAGAAGAAGGTGAAGAAATACAACTCAAAGGCGCAGAAAAGGTATTAAACAAAATCATAGAAGAAAACTTTCCCAACCTAAAGAAAGACACGGCAATGAAAATACAAGAAGGCTACAGAACACCAAGTAGACTGAACCAAAAAAAGGTCTTGTCACCACATAATAATCAAAACACCAAACCTACAGAATAAAGAGAAAATATTAAGAGCAGCAAAGGAAAAAAGTCAAGTAACTTATACAGGCAAACCTATCAGAATTACACATGGAAACTCTGAAAGCCAGAAGGTCCTGGATAGATGATATTCTACCTACACTAAGAAACCATGGATGCCAGTTCAGACTACTATACCCAGCAAAGCTTTCAAACAATATAGATGGACAAAGCATGATATTCCATGACAAAACCAGATTCAAACAATATATATCCACCAATCCAGCCCTACAGAAAGTTCTGGGAGGGAAACTGCAACGGAAGGAAGTAAACTATAACCAGAAAAATATTGGAAATAGATAATCCCACTTTACCAACAGCCAAAAGATTCCCACACATAATGTCGCCAACATCACCAAATCAAAAACAAACAAGAATGAACAATCAATGGTCATTAATATCCATCAACATTAATGGCCTTAACTCCCCTATAAAAAGACACAGATTAGCAGAATGGATAAGAAGACAGAATCCATCCTTCTGCTGCATACAAGAAACACACCTCAACTTCAAAGACAGATGGTACCTAAGAATTAAAGGTTGGGGAAAAATCTTCCAATCAAATGGACCCAAGAAAGAAGCAGGGGTAGCAATCCTAATGTCCAACAAATTGGACTTTAAACTAAACGCAATCAACACAGATGAAGGAGGAAACTTCCTATTCATCTCAGAAGAAATCTATCAGGATGAAGTCTCAATTCTGAGCATTTATGCCCCAAATACAAAGGCATCCACGTTTGTAAAAGAAACATTACTAAAACTCAAATTATACATAAAATCGCACACACTTATAGTGGGAGACTTCAACACCCCACTCTCACCACTGGACAGGAACACCAGATAGAATCTTAACAAAGAAACAAAGGAACTAATAGAAGTTATTGCACAATTGGACTTAACAGATATCTATAGAACATTCCATCCAAATACAAAACAATTTGCCTTCTCAGCGCCACATGGAACCTTCTCTAAAATTGACCACATACTTGGCAACATAGAAAACCACAACAGGTACAAAAAAATTGAAATAACCCCCTGTATCTTATCAGACAACCATGCTTTCAAGTTAGAATTCAACAACAACAACACGAATTACAGAAAACCTACAAACTCATGGAAATTAAGTAACATCCAGATGCACAATTCCTGGGTTGAGAAAGAAATAAAAAAAGAAATTAAAGATTTCCAAGAATTCAATGAGAATGCAGACACAACATACCCAAACCTATGGAACACATTGAAAGCAGTGCTAAGAGGAAAGTTCATAGTGCTAAGTGCCCACATGAAGAAACAGAAGAATAATCACACAAGAGAATTAACAGTACAACTAAAAGCTTTAGAACACAAAGAACGAAATACACTCCAGAGGAGCAGACGCCAGGAAATAATCAAATTGAGGACTGAAATCAATAAAATGGAAACTAGGAGAACAATACAAACAATCAATATAACAAAGAGTTGGTTCTTCGAGAAAATCAACAAGCTAGACAAACCTTTATCCAAACTTACCAAACAGCAGAGAGTGAACATGCAAATTAATAAAATCAGGAATGAAAAGGGGGACATAACAACAGACACAGAACAAATCCAGAGAATCATCAGGTCATACTTCGAAAACTTACATTCCTCAAAATTTGAAAATCTAAAGGAAATGGACAATTTTCTAGACAGATTTCACTTACCAAAATTAAATCAAGAACAAATAAGCAACTTAGATAGACCTGTAACCTCTAATGAAATTGAAGCAGTCATTAGAAGTCTCCCAACCAAAAAAAGCCCAGAGCCAGTTGGCTTCAGTGCAGAATTCTACCAGAAATTCAAAGTACAACTAATACCAATTCTCCTCAAAGTATTCCACACAATAGAAGGAGAAGGGTCATTACCAAACTCTTGAAGTTCTAGCTTGAACAAAAAGGAGATCAAGGGAATATAAATCTAAAGGAAAAAGTCAAACTCTCACTATTTGCAGATGATATGATAGTCTACATAAGTGACCCTAAAAACTCTACCAGGGAACTCCTATAGCTGATAAACACCTTCAGCAAAGGGGCAGGATAGAAGATTAAGTCAAAAGAATCTGTAGCCCTACTATATACTGATGACACATTGGTGGAGAAAGAAATCAGAGAAATATCACACCTTATAATTGCCACAAACAACATAAAATACCTTGGGGTAACAATAACCAAAAATGTGAAATACCTGTACCATAAGAATTTTGAGTCTCTAAAGAAAGAAATTAAAGATACCAGAAAATGGAGAAAGATCTCCCATGTTGTTGGATAGGTAGGATCAACATAGTAAAATGCTAATCTTGCCAAAAGTAATGTACAGAATCAATGCAATCCCCATCAAAATCCCAACACAATTCTTCACAGACCTTGAAAGAACAATTATCAACAATATATAAAGAAACAAAAGACGCAGGATAGCTAAAACAACTCTGTACAATAAAGGAACTTCTGGAGGCATCACCATCCCTGACTTCAAGCTTTATTACAGAACTATTGTCCTGAAAACAGCTTGGTATTGGCACAAAAATAGACAGGTAGACCAATGGAATAGAGTTGAAAACCCTGAAATTAACCCACACACCTATGAACACATGATTTTTGACAAACAATCCAAATTTATATAATGGAACAAAGAGAATATCTTCAACAAATGGTGCTGGCATAACTGGTTTCAGACATGTAGAAGACTACAGATAGACCCAAGCCTATCGCCATGCACAAAACTTAAGTCAAAATGAATCAAAGACCTCAACATAAACCCAGCCACACTAACCATATTAGAAGACAAAGTTGGAAATACCCTTGAATTAATTGATACAGGAGACCGCTTCCTGAACATTACACCAGTAGCACAGACACTGAGGTCAACAATTGATAATTGATAATAACTTCCTGAAACAGAAGCTTCTGTAAGGCAAAGGAGACAGTCAGCAAGACAAAAACAGCAGCTCACAGACTGGGAAAAGTTATTCACAAACCCTACATCTGACAGAGGGCTGATCTCCAAAATATAAAAAGTACTCAAGAAGCTAGTCTCCAAAACACAAACAATCTAATTAAAAAGTGGAGAACAGAACTAAATAGATAATTCTCAATAGAGGAATCTAAAATGGCTGAAAGACACATAAGAAAGTGTTCAACATCCTTAGCCATCAGGGAAATGCAAATCAAAACAACTCTGAGATACCATCTTACTCCTGTCAGAATGGCCAAAATCAAAAACACCAATGACATTTTGTGCTAGAGAGGATGTAGAGAAAGGAGAACACTTCTCCACTGCTTGTGGGAGTGCCAACTTGTACAGCCACTTTGGAAATCAGTATGGCAACTCCTCAAGAAATGGGAATGAGTCTACCACAAGATCCAGCAATTCCACTCTCAGGCATATACCAAAAAGAAGCACATTCATACAACAAGGACATATGTTCAACGATGTTCATAGCTGCGCTATTTGTAATAGCCAGAAACTGGACTCAGCCTAGATGCCCCTCAACTGAAGAATGGATGGAGAAAATGTGGTACATTTACACAATAGAGTACTACTCAGTGGAAAAAAAAACAATGGAATCTTGAAATTTGCAGGAAAATGGATGGAACTAGAAGAAACCATTCTGTGCGAGGTAACTCAATCGCAAAAAGACAAACATGGTATGTACTCACTCATATGCAGATTTTAGACATAGAGTAAAGTACTACCAGCCTACAATCCACACTGCCAGAGAAGCTAGTAAACAAGGAGGACCCTAAGAGGGACATACATGGTCCCCTGGAGAAGGGGAAAGGGTCACTGTCCCCTGAGCAAATTAAGGAAGAGGGTGTAGGGAGCTAGGAGAATGAGAAGGGGAGAAGGGAAGGGATGCAGAGGACATGAGGGAGCAGAAAGTTTGAGTCAGGGGAAGAATAGAAGATAACAAGAATGAAGATACAATAGAGGGAGACATTTTAGGTTTACAGAGAAATCAGTCACTAGGGAAATGTCTGGAGATCTACAAAGATGATACCAGCTAACAATCTATACAACAGAGGAGAGGCTACCTTAAATTCCCTCCCTTGATAATGAGATTGATGACTGATTTATATGCCACCAGATAGCACCTGGTGGAAGTAGAAGCAGACACCCACAGCTAAACACTGAACTGAACTGGAATCCAGTTGCAGAGAAGGAGGAGTGATAAGCAAAGGGGTCCAGACCAGGCTGGTGAAACCCACAGAAACAACTGACAGGGAATTCTTGCTCCCCAGACTGATAGCTGGGATACCAGCATGGGGCTGATCCAGTCCCCAGGAACATGGATTTCATTGAGGAAACCTCGGAAATCTACAGGACCTTCTATAGTAGTTCAGTACTTATCCCTAGCATAGGTGTGGGCTTTGGGAGCCCATTCCACATAGAGGCCAAGACACATGGTGGTGGGCCCAGGCCCTACCCCACAGGATATGATAGACTCTGATGACACCATATAGAAGGCCTCACCATCCAGGGAGAGCAGAAAAGACATGTGATAGGTAGGATTTTAGTTGGGTGTGGGTGTGGTAAGGGAGGATGGGAGGGAGAAGGAAACTACGATTGTTATGTAAAACAATCTTGTTTCTAATTCAAATAAAAAAAATCTGAAAAAATCCTCCCCAAAATTATTAAAACATGTAAAAAGAAAAATAAATTATGTTAATGTACTAATAGTTAAAATAAGATATTAGGCAGTTACAATAAAATAAAACAAAATTGAAAAAGATTTATAGTGCACCTTAAGAGAGACTGACCCTATTCCTCTTTGAATGCTTCACCAAGTTCTTGAATGAATTGGGTCTACAGAAGTGGTCCTCAGCCTTCATAATGCTGCAACCCATTAGTACAGTTCTTCAAGTTGTGCTGACCCTTAACCATAAAGATATTTCATTGCTGCTTCACAACTGTGATTTTGCTACTGCTATGAATAATTGTGGGGGACTGAATATCTCTGTTATGGATTATTTTAGGTCCCAGTCTCTGGCTGCTGTCAACAGTGGTGGCGCCAGGGAGCTCTGGGTCACCATTGTATTGTTAATTGCCTCTAGGCTACTACTGTTTATGATAGCCTCAGGGTAATATGCCTCTTATTTGCATCTGTATGTGCCTAAGCATCTGAATAGGCCCTCACCTGGGAGAAGAAGCTAGAGGTATGAGTATCTTGGGAGGACAGAAGGTTGGGAGTTAAGGGGCGAGCATCCAGAGCAGTGAGAAAACAGAGAGAAATAGTTGCCTGGTAGTATTAGCAGGATGGTTAAGAAACACCAGAAAAGATGGCTAATAAAGAAATGACTCTAGTTCCACAACATGGAACTGAGAGCTCTCTGAAGATGACAAGATGCCTGTGTTTGGTCTTTATCACCGTTGGGTTCCTTGAAGCTTCCAGGTCCACACCCCCCCACTCAGGTAGAACCTCATGGGCTAAGGCTGAGACATGCTGGGTCACAACAATAATGATGCAAAAATTGGTGTTTTCCAATGGTCTTAGGGGATCCCTGTGGAAGGGTCATTTGATTGCCCAAAGGGGTCATGACCTACAGGTTGAGAACCACTGGTCTATATGAACCTTGGAAAAGTCTGAAGTGGACTTTGTTAACAACTGTCATTTTCCTGATTCACTTTTGCTTTAGTCATATTAGGATATCTCACTTAGATTGATAACTGTGCCAATTTTTTTCTTTTTAAATTTAAATTAGAAACAATCTTATATATCAATCCCAGTTCCCTCTCCCTCCCATCCTCCCACGCTCCCCACCAACTCCCATCCCATGCCTCTTCTGCTCCATTGAAAAGGTGAGGACTTCCATGGGGATCATCAAAGTCTGCCACATCATTTGAGGCAGGGTCTAGGCCCTCCCCTGTGTATCTAGGCTGAGAGAGTATCCCTCTACCTTATATGCCATCCTAGAGTCTTCATCCAGTAGCTGATGGAAGCGGAAGCAGAGATCCACAGGTGAGCCGTGATCCTATAATCTTGTAAGCAGAGATCCACTGAGTCAAATTCCTATAATCCAGTTGTAGAGAGGGAGGAGTGATGAGCAAATGGGTCAAGACCATGCTGGGGAAACCCACAGAAACAGCTGACCTGAACAAGGGGGAGATCATAGACTCCAGACTGGCATCTGGGAAACCAGTATAGGACAAACCAGGCCCCCTGAACGTGGGTGTCAGTTAGGAGGCCTGAGCAGTCTATGGGGCCTCTGGTAGTGCAACCAGTGTTTATCCCTAGTGTACAAACTGTGCCAAATTTTAACATAAATAATTCTTCTTGAAAGAAGTCCTTCATCTTGAGCTTTATGTATTAAGTGAGATTCCTTCTGCCAGATTGCTTATCTCAAGTGAGAATACCCACTGAGAAGACCAGGTACATTTTCTCCTATGACAGGAATAATGACTTGAGTAGAAGGCCAGTGGTCCATCATTTTTCTTTTAGTGATACTCATAACTTCTTGTTTCTTAAGTTAGCACACATATGTTACTTTCATCTCTATAAGAATAATTTCTTTAAATATATTAGTTACCTTTCAATGTGAAAAAATTCTTACAAAATTGTATAAAGAATAAATAAAGCTTTGCATATTCATTGGAGAAAGGCAAACTATTTGTAAACTTGCATTGTTAAATAAAGAATGGATGTCCACATCTTCCCCCACACATGTCCACCCATCGATTCTACTCGTAGGGATAACCAAATCGCAAGCCAGGCATCTTTACAGAATTTGGCAACTGTTCTTGTTTAATATTACCGACAGCATCTCACAGAAGTGAATTCTGTATTTCATTCTTTCAAAAACTGTACTACCATCTATTATATAAATGCTTACTAACTTGTCCACAACTTGCATCAGATTTTCTCTATCGCCATTCAATTCAAGATAGATGTCCTCACTCATATACATCCTTATCTAGCAACCTTCACAGCTACTCTAAGATGATTCCAGACGTGAAACTAAAGAATCAAATCAGAATACATATGAATTTAAATTCTATTGTGTATTGCTAAATTGCCTTTAAAAATGCTACTGATAACACATTGACTGTTGTTATATGGTTGTCTCTGTGTATTTGTTGTCCCTTTGAGACTTAGCAGTGCTCTGGCAGGACTGTTTCCATTTGAACACATGTTGACTATTGTTCTATGGTTTTCTCTGTGCATTTGCTGACACCAGGAGATTTAGTCATGCTCCACCATGACTATTTGCACTTGAGCATCTCTGAAGACAATGATTTCTTCAGTGATAAAAAAATGGTCTTTAAAATATATCAATGTTTTAAGGTTCTGTAAGATTTTAATGTCTATTTTGTTTATCAAAAATTTTAATTTGAGTTTTGCTTCAGCAGCTAGTAGTTTGTTTCCTTTCTCTGGGAATCACAGAACAGGTATGAATAGAAATTTGTGGCATTGACCTCCAAGCAAGCTTCAAGGTTTCAGACTTCTAAACATGACAAGATAAAGTCTGATAAGGTGAAGGTAGCATGGGATTTAAAGTTAGAACTGAAATGAAATACCACTCACTCTTAATAAGCCAACCCCAGTCCGGCCCCTGCAGCTTTAGTTTCCTGAAATGAAAAGTAGAGGTGTCTTGCACTGTTTCTCATCAGGGGCAGCCATGTAATAGCTGCATAAACAAATGAATAAATAGGATGATTCAAAAAAAAGAATTCTTGCATAAAAACAATAAGTCATTTTAAAATGTCAAAGGACAGCAAATGAGAGATCATTTCAAATTGCCTTAATTCATATAATTGAGCAAAATTTTGTGAGCTTATCTCTAAATGCATTCTTCTAAAAGTAGATTATGTGAGTAAAAAGAGCTATGCAATTACAAGTTCATATACATAAAACTGTCCTGAAAATATGTTTAACTCACTTAAATTCTGAATTGTCGTGAATAAGAATTTTTTTTTTTTTTGCCTACACATACTAACTGTATGTACTTATGGCATGTATTTTCTTTTCCGATGTGATTTCCTAAAGCTTCTTATTATTTTGATATGCTTTTTGTATATTTTTAAGACAATATTCTTCTATGGCTAGCTGAAAACTGGTGGCAATCCTCCGGCTTCAGCTTCTCAGAGTTCTAGGCAGAACTAGAGGCCACTATACATGGCTTGATTTTCAGTTCTTTAACAGTGAGTTAAAATGATTTAAATATCCTTTAATATGCTTATAATAATTATTATGGTCTATTAATGTTATGTTCTTAACTATATAATGGGTTACAATGAATGAATTTGCTGCTTATCTCAGGTCAACATTTTAATTTTGAGAAGAATATTCTGAGGACCAAGCTTTGGACAAAAGAAAGGATTCTAAGTTTGAGATGCCTGCTCAGAAGAACAAAGTTATGACAGAGACCACAACCTTATGGTGGGAGCTGTGGAAGCTTGAAAGAAAATGGCCCCCAAAGGGAGTGGCATTATTAGGAGGTGTAGCTTTGTTGGAGGAAGTGTGTCACTGTGCAGGGGGGCTTTGAGGTCTCTTTAGCTCAGGCTTCCCTTAGTGTGACTTTTAGTCAACTTCCTGTTACCTGTAAAATGCAGCATTCTCAGCTCCAGCATCATGCCTCCCTGCATGCTGCCATGCTCCCCACCATGATGATAATGGATTGAACGTCTGAAACTGTAAACCAGCCCCAATTAAATGCTTTTCTTATAAAAGTTGCCATGGTCATGGTGTCTCTTCACAGCACTAAAAACCCAAGGAGGCATCAGATAGAACATCACAACAGAGCACTTTGTAGGGGACTCATCAGGAGAATCCCATTCATGAAATAAGAAGAAGATAATGTCTGATTTGTTTTCCTGTCACAACTTTCAATAATTTAGGTTTATTAATTTGTTTCTTCTGTAAATTTGTTTTCAAAGAGTAACCTGAATCTCAAAAATCAGACTTTGAGTTATGTTTTGGTATTTTTCAGTTTGGAGTCAACATTCATCACACATAAGGTATGCAAGTATGGTTGAAATAGATTATTCCCTCATCTGTGGATCACAAACATAAGTATCATATTTGATATACGTCCAGAGAATCCCCAGATAAGGCAGGACTTAGTTCAATATTTTACTAAAAGCAATCTCAGGAAAGTTGGACTTGTGTGTAAATCTCAGATCTGCTGCTTATCTGGGTATAGTTTGCTCAAAACTTGAACCTCATAATTCCACAAACTATATAAATTTTGTAGGAACTATAAATGCAAATAAATATCTAAATATCAAATGTTTAAATGTAGGATATCATTAAAGTGAAAATTATAGCACTTTTGAGTCAAAAGTTTCTGTGGAAATTGTGTGTGTGTGCGTGTGCGTGTGCGTGTGCGTGTGCGTGTGCGTGTGCGTGTGTGTGTGTGTGTGTGAGAGAGAGAGAGAGAGAGAGAGAGAGAGAGAGTACTTGAGATTGAACTTAGAATCTTATGTAATTCTCTACCAATAAGCTATATCTCCAGCTCTCTTCTCTCTCTCTCATTTCTCATTTCCCTTCTTGATTATCATTTTGTGGATTCATAATATGTGTGCATATGTATATGAGTGTGAGCATGCATGTACCATGACTTACATATGGAAGTCAGAGGACAACTTTAGTTATTAGTCCATATTTTTCCCCTTTCATGAAACAGCTGTTCACTACTGGTTACCAGGATAGTTGGCCAAAGAATTTCTGAGGATTCTTTGTCTCTGTGCCCCATCTCAACATATGAGTGTTGGGATTGCAGATGTGTGCTTCTATGGAGAGGGAAGAAGGAAGAGGAAGAGGAGGAAAAGGAAGAGAGAAGAATATATATATATATATATATATATATATATGGATAGATAGATAGATAGATAGATAGATAGATAGATAGATAGATAGATAGATAGATAGATAGATAGATAGATAATACAAGACTATGAATTCCATGTAGCCCATGCTAGTTTCAAACTCACTATACGGTCATAATGAATCTGAACTTTCTGACCCCACTTTCTGAGTGCTGGGATTTAAGATGCTCACCATCATACCCAGCATATGTAGTATGTATTTCAAGAGCTAACTAGTGCTACTGCCCATTATCTCAGTCTCATGTTGTTCTGTTGTTGTTGTTGTTATTTTGTTTTATTGTCCCATTTCCTCATCTGTTTTGATTACTTACCTTTTGGCTTATATACATAGTTCCAGAAGGCACTTCAAATCCTCTTTAAGGAACAAATGAGATAAAGAAACATTAAATAGGTAAGTAATATGAATTTTAAAAAGGTAAAGATATAGATGGAATGAAATTCTGACACCCTGTTTGTTTTGGAAAATATAACAGAAATAAGGTGACTATCATGCACCAAGTATTGTGTCTTATCTATGTCTATTATACAAATATTTATGATAAATTAATAAGAGAGAATACCTCATTTCATACTATATAATGGATGTTTCTAGAATGGTGTGAATCAAATTATTATAAGCTCTTTGGATAAATACTGAAGACTGATAGAACTGAATCATGTGGAAGCTCTAATTTTAGTTCTTGACAAACCTCCCTCTTGACTCTCACTGTGGCTAGATTAATTTATATTCTATCAGCAATGGAAAAGGGTTTCCTACTAAGCACATTCTCTTAGTTTTTTTGTTTTGTTTTTGTTTTTGCTTCCTTAATGACTGCCATTTTGATGGGGTGAGATAGTCCTCACCTCAGGCCCTGGCTCTGACCATTCTTCTGCCTTGAAGATTTTGCAATGTTTTAATGTTTACTGAATTCTATGGTGAGATCCTCAATTTAAAAACTGCATGAATTTTTTTTTGGACAGGTGTTCTTAGATAAATGTCTTATCTTTTAACTTTGTCTCTGCTGAAGAAATACATATGGGTCCAACAAAAATCATACATTAAGTATTTTCCTTATGCTCCTTCCAGAGATGTACTAAGCTGGTTTTCTTTCAACCATTTCCGTATTCCAGAAACAAGAAATACTTAGGTGAAGAGGATGTGTTCTTGCACAAGTGTGATTCTTTCTTCTCTAGACTACACTCTAGGTATCTTAGGCTGGAGTTTACAGTTTAAATATCCTAAAGTATCGGGACTGAAGAGGCATTTCCTTGGAGAATGTGAGTTGAGGTCCAAGTACATGTAGAGGAGCTCTACACAGAGGCAGAAGTCAGCAGGGAAACAGCGAATTTGGTTGCTGAGTATCAAACTAACCACCAGAAGACTTCACTTCATGTGTAGAACCCCATAACAGCTGAAATGTCTGAATCCAAATCTGCCCTTCTATTCCACTGAGTGTTTATTTCTCAAAGCAATATGATAAAACATTCTACTCAACAACTCATTAGCTCTAGTATAACCAAGGTGGGTGGGAACTAGTCTCCATCTGCCCCTGGCAGATGTTAGAGGTGCACCTGAATCTGTTGCCTGCACAAGACCTGAACTACTAAAGGTGAAGTAGATTTATCTCTCCTGTGTTCCCTGGTCACTAGCACTAATTACTTTGGTGCCTAGTAATTAGAGGCCAATTTTAGTCTTGCCACATATAGAGGCTGGTGGGCTGGTGGTTTAAAATGAGGTGGATATAACAGTAGGTGTCAATACCTTGAGGGGCTAATGCTAGGGTTTGAAGAATAGACCAGGCATAGAAAGGCTATGAGTCTGCATCCAGATCTTAAACTTAATCTCTTTGTGTGACTGGCCTGGTTTTGTTGTTTTGTTCTATGTTTTGTTGTTTTTGGTTTTTTGTTTGTTTGTTTTTGAATCTCTTCATGACTTCCTATTGATTAATGAAGATTCCATCTTTGTCACAGACCTTCTGTATCTTAGGGTTTCAATTGCTGTGAAGAGACACCATGATGACCATAGCAACTCTTATATAGGAAAATATTTACATAGGACTGGCTTACAGTTCAGTCCATTATCATCGTGGTGAGAAGCATGGCAGTATGCAGGCAGACATGGTACTGGAGAAGGAGCTGAGAGTTTCTACATCTTGATACATATGCAACAGGAAGTGAACTGTCACACTGGCCTTGGTTTTAGAGTGTATGATACTGAAAGTCTGCCTCCACAGTGACACACTTCCTCCAAAAAAGGCCTCACCTATTCCAACAAGGTCACACATTCTAATAGTGTCATTCCCTTTGGGCCAAGCATTCAAATACATGAGTCCATGGAAGCCATACCTATTCAAACCACTATATTCTGTAATAATAATAATAATAATAATAATAATAATAATAATAATTTAGATAAATGTGCTTAAAATATTATATTATTAGAAAAATAAATAATAATTTTTATTAAGAAAAATTAATTTCTACAATCTGATTAATTCCTTATCTTTAATAATGAAAATCAATTTCACGTAGTTTTTAAAGTCTTTGTTAAAGATATCACAATTTGAGACCAGAGAGGTGGCTCAGCAAGTCAGAGTACATAATTCCTTAGAGAATGGGAGCATTGCTATCTAAGATCATGTCCATTATTATCCTGAGGTCTGTGATTGGTTGATTTCATGTGTCAAATTGGCTTGGCAGTGGTACCCAGATATTTGGTCAAATGTTTTACCAGATGCTTCTGTGAAGAGATTTTAAAGGTGACATGAGCATTTAAAATAATGAACCTTGAATAAAGCAATTACCTAAAAATGGGATGTGTATGAATCCCATTGAGCAGTTGGAGGCCTTATTGATGTCAATTCTATTAGCAAACAGATTCTGAACATGAGGCATCACCAGTTTCCCACTTCTCCAGAATGTTGAGGAAGGGGTCAGATCTAGGCTTATGCTCCAAAGCACCATTTAATGAAGACTTTTTAAAAGTAGGCATTTCTACCCGAAGCTCACAATAGCTAACAGGAATAAACCATATGGATAGCCTTGACTTGGTGGGTTTGGAGCCACCTACAGGAAGGTTCTGAAGCTGGAAGACTCCATCTAGCAACCTCATGGGAAGATTAAAAGATAGATTTCAGAAAGAGGCTCGTGAATGGCTATTCCCCTTAAAGTCATTGCAGCATTTAGGAACAGAGATTGTTAGAACAGGGAGCAATATTTCCATCTCTGTCTGTTAAAATGGGAAGAAAGCCTATTAAAAACATCTCATAGACAAGCATCTAGCTTCTGTCTGGGCAATTATGCCCAGTAACTCACTAACTCCTCCACTGGGAAGTGAGTTCCATTTGGTGACTGTGCTATTTATTAAAAGACTTTTAGCCATCATCTGCCATTTTATTATTTATGCATAGTTTTGTCTCTAACAGCCTACAGGGAAAATATCAGAAATTTAAATTAATGTTTTTCTCATGACACACTGCCTCTTACCTCTTCTCCAAGTCAAACACTTGCAGGCCATTCCATGCCTTATTCAAATCACTAACATGTTCCTCCATCCTACTGTCCCCTCCAGTTTATCTAACTCCTTCTGAAGTTGCTATTTTATTACATTATCATAATCATATTATAATAATATTACAACAATATTCTATTATTGATAATAGTCAGTCCTACTTGTGTCACCACAAGATTGAGAAGGATGGTAAGCTTCTGTCTAGGTGCCAGGGGACAATGGAAATCTGGAGTCTGGAAGATACAGCAGAACCAAGGTCTGACAATGGCACCTGCCACCCAGCCTGCATTCCAAAGGTCTCCCTGAAATACCAAGCTTTTTACTCTTTCTTTCCTTTCCCATTCTAATCCTTTGCTTCTTCTTTCACATATTATTTTGCTTTTTGCCTTATCCTCCTTATTTTCCAAAGGCTTGAGAAAATAAGAGCATAAGAGAATTTAAATGAGAAAGAGCATAAGAGAATTTAAATGAGAAAGAAATCTGATCAGGAATGAGAAAGGCCCTTGTAGCAGTTTCCTGTCATAGAAATTAGATATAAAGACTGATTTTCAATGACTAAATCCAGTCTCAACTTGCCAATTGGACTTGTTTCAAGGCATTATAGATGCCCAAGGGGAGGAACACTGAGCTGTTTGAGCACTGAAGGAACAGCCCTGCCTACTTGCTGTCTGCCTAGTGAAGCCTGGAAGAGTCAAACAGGCAGATGAACTGCTGTTAAATCTGGCTGACAAAAACCCTTAGATAAGACAGTGACTACATTGAGGAAGCAGAGAATTAGCCATGCCATACTACTTTCCCTAGGTTAGTGGCCTTGTGTGCTTCCTGAATCAGGTATAAGGTGGAGACATCTTATGCTATGAAACTGTGATAACTTTTAAATGATATATTTATTCTATATTTTTATGTGTTTGGGTGCTTTGCTGGCATGTATGTCTCTGCAGCACACATGCATGCAGAGAATTCAGAGGCCTGAAAAGGGCCCTGGTTTGCTTGGGACTGGAGTTCCAGAAGGTTTTGAGAAACCATGTGGGTGCTGGGTATTGAAATATCTGGGTTCTACTGCCAAGCCAATTTGACACATGAAATCAACCAATGACAGACCTTAGGATAATAATGGACATGATCTTAGATAGCAAGCTTCTCATTTCCTAAGCAATTGAGTCACTGTGAGATCAATAAGCAGCTTACCAAGGCCACAGATGAGCCACGTAGACCCCAGGTGCTTCTAAGCAACGCTTGTCTTTTCAACTACAATTGCTGCTTTGGGAGTTTTAGTTTCTTTCTTTTTGTTTGGTAAAGGGCATTGGTAATTCACAGAACAGAATGACCAAAGTAAAATCCTAGTCCCTGATTAGCTGCAGTTTTCAAAAATTTATAATATACAGCTGTGTAATTGAAGAGACCTCAAGATGATAATAGACAAAATGACCTTGTTACCTGAACTTGAATATGCCTGCTCTGAATTCTAGTCACTTCTACTCTCTTGAGGTGCAAATTATATTTTTGGTTAGGCCATCTGTGGTGGGGATAAGGAAGGGGGTGACAGAATGCACACTGTAATAAAGTAAAATAGGCCAGTCAAGATAGCAGTAATTGACAATGTACTATTGGAGCAAAGAGAAGGGAGCATGCAAACATTCAGAGGAGGGGCTCTATAGCTGAAGAAATAACAAGAACAGTTCATAAGTTAAGAGTTTATAAGGTATGTTTTAGAAAGAGCAAGGAGCCTAGTGTGCCTGGAGCAAACTGAGTCCAGAGAGGACTAGTGGGGATGAGGAGTAAACTGAGTCCAGGGAGGACTAGTGGGGATGAAGTAAAGAACAGAAGCACACAGCCCAGAGTCTTATGTGTCATTTTTATTTGTGTATTAGTTCAGATGGGGACTCATGGGGCAAAGAGATGGCATGACTTGGTTTTAAAAAGAATCTTGTTTTGGATTAGACTGTTTTCAGACTGTGCTTTGGATCAAGACCTAATGCAGAAAGTCCCTCACAAGATTCCCAGCGGTTTGTCTCCCAGGTGATGCTAGACCCTGTCAAGCTACACCCCAATCTGTTTCTTTAATATCACACATGAGCCAGTATACCTTTTCACATGCTGTCAATGCCTGATGATGTTTCTACCAAACACAGAGTAATCTGCTTTCATGTCTCACAGAATGGAGGCTGCAGCTGAAGCCAGAGCAACATGAGGACAACCATGCTTTGTTCAAGCATGACCCTGAAGTCACCTTGGAGCAAGATCAGAACTTGGAAAATCTTCCATGAGACCATTTGGCATCTCCTAGACTAGATCAAGATTTTCTCTGGATTTGGAGAGAAGGGAAGATGAAAGAGGAGAGAACACAGACAGGTCATAAGGAGATAGGTTGGTGTTGCTAGGATCCAAAGCGCATTCATGGAAGGTCACCTCAGACAGAGAGAAGTCAGCATGTGAGGCCTGCCTGGTCTCCACTCCCATCAGCACTGGCCTTCCAGCCAGGCTTGGCAGGCACAGACCACCCAGCAGGAGTTTTGCCTGACCTCATGGTTTCCTTCTCAGGTTTCTCTATGTGGGCAACTCTCCCTTTAAAAGCCCCAGAGTCAGTGAGCACCACCATCAAAGCACAGAAACTGGAGGATTGAGGGACTCTTAGAGAAAGGCTGCCTGTGAAACAGGGCTGGTTCAAGGCCACAAGGCATCCCACCCCTACTCCTGATTAGGACAGCCACGAAACACATTATTTCCAGAATCTTTCCCCCTTTCTGTATTCTAGAACAAGAAGGTAGCCGAGAAAAGGATCCTGGGAAGCATGCTAAGAAAAGATTCCTTCGGTTCTGTTTTCCTAGGTTTTCACCCCACTCTTGATGTGGAATAGGCATTTTATTCTTTTGTCGTACCTAACCATTTAACTGTGACTCTGGGTCTGAAAGCAATGTGAAAAGGGGCAGGGGGAGTCCCTCTGTAAAGGGAAACAGTGAGAAGGTTGTAGGTAAGTGGGGTTCCAAGGAGCTGTCAGTACAAAGTAAACAGATCACGTGACCAGTCGCTCCTGCAGATCGGAGACAGCCCCAAGCTGGACTTTTGTACCTTTGTACTCTATGCCGAGAGAAGTGCATGGTAACTGGCCTTTTGGTGCTTCATGAAAATACTTACGAACCACTCTGACTTTGGGAAGTACTTTGACCACTCCCGTCTTGGTTAATTTTTCCGACAAAGAGGGATAAGGTAGCAAGAGCCTGTGTCTGAGAGATGAACAGTACCCAGCACTGGGTATTTAAAACTCTAGGTCACAAACAAGGACAAACCTCAGACTGCTCAGCCTGAACCCTAGTCCTGCTGTCCCTGCAGGTCTGTGCTCTGAACTCTACATAGCTCTCTGCAAACACGTGTGCATTCTCGGTAAGTTACCTACTAGGTCTCCATTTTTTAACCTCTCCAATAGATAGATAGGGAAGGACCTTATTACTTGTCCCAGTGATAAGGAGTTTGAAAACAGGGGCCAACTGAATAACGAAACACGATGGACTCATCACACTTGCCAAAGTGTCTTCTTCTGGTACCTGCAGGAGCTGCGCTTCTCTGCGCGTGTTCTTTGAATATACAGCCTGCACTTGGGGACTTCTAGGTCCTGCCTTCTTTGGGGGGGTGGGGGAAACCCTGTGGGTGGAGAGGAGGGAAGTCTCCCGCAACTACCAATATTTTCCTCTAGGAGGAGCCCCGCTGCCCAGTTGAGAGTGACACGCACCAACTCCTAACTCCTTGCCAGAAAGCTTCATCCCAGCCCCGCGGAATGAGTAGCGGGGGCGGCGCTCTGCCTCCCGGCAGCGGGTCCGGAGCCGGCCGCCCTCAACTCCCGCTGCCCGTCGCTTGGGCAGCCTGTAACCGGGCAGCGACGGCCCCCTCGCTGAACTGAAGGTCGGCGGCCTTTTCCCACCCCTCCCCTCCCTTCCTCTCCCTCCCCCCTCCTCCCTTCCCGTTTCACCCCGCCCCCTTCCTCCTCCCCGAGCCTGACAGCCCACGAGCTGCCAAGCTGGGCGCAGCCATGGGAAGAGGAGGCGGTCTAGGGAGCGGCGGCACCGGCAGAGGCGGCTGCTACAGCGGTGGTGGCAGCGAAGGCTGCTGCTGAGCCCCGGTGGCGGCCGCGGGGACCCTGAGCTGGGGCCACGCGGGCGTGAGGCCTCGGCGCCAGCAGCCCCCACGCGGACGCGGACGCGAACCCGCGCTCTGTCTCCCGAAGCGAAGCTCCGAGGTACTGCAGTGGGACTCCGGGGACTCCAGCTCTTTTTTCCCCCACTCTGTGCCAGGAGACCTGGGAATAGACCTGGGCATGCCAACTGCTTATGAAAATGGGGATCACTTATATATTTGCCCAGATCTTTTTTTTTTTTTTTTTTTTTGATGAGTTTGAGGTGGGTTGCATTCCCCTTCTCAAAAGTTGTTTTTGCTGATGGGTTGGTGTAACAGGATCCATGTCCTGAAGAGAGAGAGAGAGAGAGAGAGAGAGAGAGAGAGAGAGAGAGAGAGAGAGAGAGAGAGAGAGAGAGAGAGAGAGAGAGAGAGAGAGAGAGAGTGTGTGTGTGTGTGTGTGTGTGTGTGTTTGGTGCTGTGTGAAGCTGAAAGTTGATGGGGGCAACAAGGAATTGGGGGCTGCAGGAGAACCATCCCAAGTTGGTGCCTGCTCCAGCCAGGGTGTGAGGTGTGAGGTGCAAGGAGAGGTTTCCTCCTAAGACAAATTTGTTAGTCTTAAAAGTTTCACCAATGTTTGTCATCGTCAGCCTGCCAAGCTGGGACAGGAACTCTACAAGCTGCTGCTGCTGCTGCTGCTGCTGCTGCTGCTGCTGTTATCTGAAGCAAGTCCCAGGGTGGAGAGACCATAGGGACTCCCGGGGGAGGGAAGGTGGGCTGTGAGCACACGACCCCTGCAGCGCACCGCCTTTGCACGTCTGTGCAGGCTGCAGCTGCATGCTGGCAGAAGAGCTAGGGTCAATAGAGTCACTGCCACCAGTCTCCATGAACTGTGGTGGGTGGAAATTGTGGCAAGCCCAACTGTCCCAGCTCTGGACACACTCGTGGTTATGAAATCAACCAGACTCAAAGTTCTGACAGAACTACAGAGTCCTGAGCGGGTGAATGGGGTAAGTGCTTGTCTGAAGGAGGAGGGGGTTGGGCTGCTGGCTACATGTACTGGGTTCAAGACAGGGCTACAGGGCTAGCCACTTGTGGATGCATGGGGAAAACTATTTCTGGACAAGGACATATATAGCACTGGGGAGTACCTTTGCAGTACTGGCTGCAGGGATCCGGAGTCTGGCTCTGGTGTGTGTGCTGAAGGGATGTGCTGCTGCTGCTGCTGCTGCTGCTGCTGTGTGTGTGTGTGTGTGTGTGTGTGTGTGTGTGTGTGTGTGTGTGTGTGTGTGTGTACGCATGTCTGGCAGCGCCCTAAGAGGTGTGTTGGCCTCCTGAGCCAGAGTGTGGAAAAGGAGAAAGAAACCATAGAGATGCAGTCTGCTGTTGGTACCTTCAGGAGATCTTGAAGGGACACAGAAAGGTATCGGGAAGCCAGAGGGCTGTGAAGACAAAGCAGCTCTTGAATAAGAACAAATTTCCCGGTCTTTAAATACTTAAATCACCTGCTTTGGAATGTCTGAGGGCTGGAAATGGCAGTTTCTGGAACTTTCTGGAAAGCTGAGAGGGAGAGCATTTGAGCATATAGGAGGTATGTGCACATATGGTTACAGAACTTGAGAGATGAGGGCAGATTCACTGTGGATCTATGTGCCTCTGGGTGCTGCTGTTTGTGTTCAGGGGGTAAGTGATCTCAGGAGTGTTTACTCCTGAATACCCCGGGCTGTGGCTGAGATAGTACCTACCTCCTCCTACAGAAATTAGATGTATAATAGCAACTGGTGATCCTGGCTGCTTTCTGCATAGATCACTCAAGGTGTCCCTTAATTCTTGAGATGACAGCTACTGAAATATATATATATATATATATATATATATATTATATATATATATATGCTGTAGTTGGAAATTATCTTTCCTCCTGAGAAAAGAAAAGCTTTGTGTTCTGGGATCAGATGCCAAGAGGTCTCTAGTTTCTCACTTTCCCTCCAGATAGATCTCTGGATGGGCTACAAGGGTGAGTGTAAGCAAAGAGACCCTGACAGATATTATTTGTAACTTAAAAAGCCCAATCCTCCTTCATCACCTTTGTTTACCCATATAAACTTTGGGTTTCTCATTAGTTTAGAGAAAGTTGGTAAATTAACACTCAGTGACACTTCTGTTTCTTTTGGGAGCAAATAGATCACAGTGAAATTATAGTTTTGGTCTCCTGGATGTCGTGGAAAGCCAGTACTTAATGAGCAAAGGTGTGAAACGAAAGTCTGTAAAGGCAGTGACAAAGTGACGACATCACTGCATACTTTTTCAAAGTAAGCCTAACTCTGCCTGGTAAATATTTGCCTTATTCGGGGTTTGTGGTTGTGTTTTTGATTATTAGTTTTTAAACAGTAGACTACACCCCATAAACCACTTTCAAATGGACCCAACAAGCCTTGACTATGCTGTCTCTGGCGCCTGTGTTAACAGATGTTTATGGTGCTTGGTAACCTATGGGACTGTCATGTGGAGTATCTTGTTAGCTCAGGACATAATGTTTATAGCACAATGTAATAAATGAAGCTACAGTTGCAGCCTGCTTCTGCCAAGTGCATGAAACACCCCCTCGTGGAAACAAATCTTGAAGTTGGTCCAACTTGGCCAGCCTTTTTGGCTATCTGCTGGTAAGCATTGTTAATGTACAGATAAATCTGAGCGATACAGGAGGAATGTGGGACAGCAGACTGTTTAGCTTAGAAAAAGGCATGGGCTCTATTTTTAATAACTTACTAACCTAAAGATTAGGCTTCTTTGCCCTCTCCACCAGCAGATGCCATGATTTTGGAGGCATTTGCTTTACACTTTCATGCTGTGGATTGGTCCTAGGACCTTATACATGCTAGATGGTCTTTCTGTGCTACACCCAGACCTCTTTTATTAATAAAAAAAAAGTGTAAGTTTCTGTAGCAACACACCAAAAAGCAGAAGTATTTCCATTATTAGCATTTAAAAATTCAGTCTTTAAAAGCAACCACAAATCTCTAGCATAGAAATGATGTGAATAACACGAGCACTTAAATCTTGAGTTGGTGAGAACCGGAGTTTGGTAAGACTGAAGTCAGACCCTGAGCCAGTTGTACAGCAGGTAAGAATGTCCTTAGAAGTGTTTTTTTTTTTTTCCCATCTGGAACAGCTACAGTGACAATATTATAAGAAGTAATATAACTGTTTAGCTTGATGATTACTTAAAAGGTAACTTTATGTAGTGTGTGAATGTCCACTTCAGCATCTAGTCTATTAAATAACTTGTCTGTCCTGGAAATAATAAATTGAAACTCTACTTTCTCACTGGCCAGTCTATTCTAGAACTTTCTTTGGAGAAAATTCAGCCTTGTACCAAATCAACTCATTATAGGAAAAAAAAAAAAACTACTTGCTTACTCATCAACTGAATCTAATCTTTCTTCCTGTTTATAGAAATCTTTCTATACTTGGAAGCCCTGTGTTCATTGTTCCTAGATTATTTTTGCCTGTTCTAGGAGTCCTTTTTACCAACCATGGCACCTTACCTTTCTCTGCAATGAACAATATGCCACAAGTTTCTCATTCTCACTGCCACTAACTAATACATATTGCCCGAAACAGAGATTCGGAATTCTAGGTTCTATGCATTCTTTACCTATAAAGATAGCTTAATACTGATGGTGGTTTTTAGCCATATCACAACTCCAGTGGCTAATTTCAAACCTGTAAGGAAGATAGCAGAGTGTTCTTTCCAGATTACTGCATATCTATCGTCAATGTTGTAACAGCTTCACATGTTTTTGCAAGCCTAAACTTGCTATAAACCCATACAGAGTGTAATAGTAGTGATAAATATAATTTTATATGCTATGTAGATAACTCCTTAACATTTTTCTCCTGAAGAATGTCTACCAAGAAAATTACAGGATTAGAATTTCCTGGAGATAAGGAAGTTGCAGCCATGTGTTGTAGACAGGTACTGACTATGTTGTATTTTTTGCATGGACCTTATTGTGTCTGCTTTTATGAATATGAGTCACTAGTGGCAAACAAACATTTATTGAAGGATTGTTCTATCTCCGTCCCAGAGAGTGTGCCATCTGGCCTCAAATGAGGTGAAAGTACATCAGACAGTTTGGCAACTGGGATTTGAGATGCAGGTAGAGGACATGACTAAATCAACAACCAGCTTTTTACTCAGGGGGTAAATGGCTTGCTAATGTCACAGGCAACTCTAAGTGCTCAGTTCCCATTAGAAGGTATAGTCCAGCATCCGAATGAAATTAGATTCCCATATCCTGCAGTATGTCTAGCTAGGAAATAGATAAATGTTCTACTACTCATGATTTATAAGGTTTAAGCTACCATAATAAGAGACAGGAAAGCTGGCTTACATGTGGAAAGGGTGTGGTTAAAAAAAGCAAACCCCTTAGGGCTCATTGACTGAGACTTTACCATAACTAATATGCCATCAGTTCCTCTGGAACTTATTTTTCTACTCTAAGAAAATAATAATGCCTATCTTGTATTTCTGCATCTATGTGGTCTATAGCATCTATGTCTTGTGAAGAGCTATCTGCTGTGATTGGTTTGTTGTCTGGGGCTTCTTAACAAATTATGGATTCTCTTTGCTAGCTGCTCAGAACTGGCCACAAGTGTATCTATGGGGATTGTTTATGGTGCATGATAATAACATCATTTCTTTAGATTAATATGATCCTGATACCAGTGAATTATATTTGTCAGGTTATAGATGTGTTGAAACATAAGCAAACCTATATCTGTATGGTTGGGTTTAAGTTAAAAGGGCATCCTAGCAAGAAGATCGTATGTTAGGAACCCAGTAGAGGTGGTAGGAAATTCCTTGAAAAAGAAAAAAAAATTACACATTGGAACATACAAAGATTTTACAAACTGAAGGCGTATTTTTATGAACCTTTCAGTAGGGAACAACTTACAGTGCTATACATAGAAACTTGATACAATAACTATGTGGTTGTTTCTTCATTAGTTTAGAAAATAAAACATTTTAAATAGATTCTCATTTAAAAATCTCAAAAGAGACATGTTTGTTTTGTTCCTCTAGTGTACAGAAGACTTAATGATAATTCATTGGTCCAAAGAAAAAATCCTTATTATTTTGCCTCAAAAATGTGCTTATTAAGATTCATGCCCCCTTTTTCCTCTAGTGTTATCATTGAAAGGGACAGCAGAATGCAGCCATTGCAGACCAGGGTCATGAACAGGTCCTGCCCTTGCTTACAGCTAGTATGATACCTGATGCTATCTATCTGGACTTTGCGGATGGCTGGCTGATGAGGAACTCAAACTTCAATTTTGCTTGCCATTTGTCAGAAAGTCGACTCTGTCCTTGGGTAGCATGATGACTCAGGATCCCAATTCATCCTGTCAGTTGCCTTTGGGGACACCTTCAAACTATGTGCTTTATAGCCTGGAAAACTTCCATTTGGCAAAACAAAGTGAAAAAGGTTGCCTGGCAAAGGATATATGAATGATAAATTGCAAAAGGATCAAAAGGAGTTTAATATCTTCTTCCCAAAAGAACAGAAAACCACTCAGAATCTCTGAGAAAAGTGATAATAGGTGAAGAAAATATACCATGCTTATATTGAGCAAATAAAAAATTAAAACAAGAAGCCAGAGAATGAAAAGGAACATCTCTCATGTTAGCAGTGTAGTATATTATCTCTCTTAGAAATGTTGCCCAAGTGATATCTTCTTTTTCATACATGCTTACTAAATAGTCTACTGATGGCTTTGCCTTAGTAGTAGGAAGACATATTGGGCAATCAAAGAGTCAACAAGAGATTTGTGGAGAGTCTGGGGGCACAGAGATGTCGATAATGATGACAACTGGGATCTAGGCATATAATGCAATTTTGTTTGAGACCCTTAGTTGAATAATAGCACTTGATGACAAGCGTCCCAGAATGAATCCTGTCCACAGCAGTTGAAACATCCACGAGTTCAAGCAATAGGGAAACTTGATATGATTTCTTCTTTATTAAAAATTATTTTGTGTATATGGGTATCTTGCCTACATGTAAGTCTGTACAACCACATGGGTGGCTGATGCCCACAGAGACCCAAAGATGGAGTCACCTCTGAACTGGAGTTACAGCCATGTGTGACCTTCATATGGTTGTTGGGGCCCCTGGACGAGTGCAAGCAGTCTTAATCGTTGAGACATCTCTCCACCTCTACTTCGACATAGTTAGGCTGGGTTGTCATACACCCCCATCACAGCCATGCAGTTTTAAATTTGGTTGTGTAAAGTTGGGCATTTCTAGGAGAATTATATCATCTGGAAAGTTCTTTTTAAAATACTTGGGGAAAGATGCAGAATAAATAAGTCCTCCCACAGGATGCAAGTTTGGCCAAGCCCGTGGTATTTTTTTGTTATCCCTGTGAAAAAATCAAAGGCAGAGTGTGTGTTTACTGAGTCATTAATCTTTACTTAGGAATGTGATAACGTATTGGGAATGTAAAAGTAGTAAAATGCATTACTCTTGAATTGAGACCCAACTTTCAAAAAATAGGAATGCAAGAGTAATAATGTGCATGATGAGATTGTGAACAACTAATAACTGAATTCAATGAAAAGTGCTATTATAGAACTACAAACCACATAGTATTTTTTAAAAGAAGGGGTATTTATTTGGGCCAAAAGATTTGAAGAGTGGCCTCAATAAGCAAAGCAGCTCTTGAGGTAGGTCTTACAATGTAGTAATTTATTTTCTTGTATACATAGGATTCAAGATGTTTCATGATTGGAAGTTGGGAACTAAGGACCAGGAACTATACCCAAAGCTCCCTAGGGTTATTAGTAGCAGATGATGAGGCAGGACCTACTGCACATTTGTCACATAATATAATCTTTTCCTATACCTACAGAAGTTGTGTACATATGCTCATTACTTGGGTTGAATATTGGAGTATTGTGTCCAGCTCTTGATGGAAGGGCAGGTAGCTGCTGCATGGTATTTCTACATACTTGTGTTTCCCAGATGTTATATGAACTCAATTTCAACATTTATTCTTATAGCACTATTCCAAGAGGCCTATTAATGGTGCTAATAGTAAGATTTCTCTTTAAGAACACGGTATTAAGCAAGCCTTACAAAGGAAGTGTTATTCTGAGGATCCCACCTCCCCTTTCATTTCCCTGTCCCATGCTAATCTTTACAACAGGTTTAATATAGCCTTGGAACATTCTAGTGATTGGGTCATGAACCAATCACTTTAAGCTTTGCCTCTATGCCATTTAATGTAGAGGGCATTTGGAAATATATTTATAATAAGAACTTAAAAGAGTTATATGTTTTTAATTTAGGGTTGCTGAATCTTTGTGAGACCAGCAACAATTCTATACATACATCTCCTCAATGCCAGGAGACATCTATAATAAAAATCTTCTATGTAAAGCATCCTCATTCTATTTAAAGATGAAAATAGGAGTCCCTACAATGGGGGAGTGACAGATTTACAACCCAATTCTATTTTTCTGGTAGGCTTTTTCTGTTATATTTTGTTAACTCCTATTAACATATAATATGAAAACAGAATAGCTTTTTCTTAGTGTGTTTTCTATTGTTAATAACATAATACTTTATTTGCTAGGTCAATGTTATAGAAAATAGGTTTATTTTAGCTAACAGTTCTGAATGTCTATGGGTGACAGACCACATGTGAAGACTGTCATACGGCTAACAGTTCAAGGTATTACATAGCAAGAGGCAGGGGGCATGGATATGTCTTGCCTGGTCTTTTCCTCTCCTCTTTCAAAGCCATAACTTTTTGGTCCTAGGAGTTCCTCCCTGATGATCTTATCTAGTTTTAATCACCTCCCAAAGGCCTCATCTGTAAACATCATACTTGGATCAACTTTCTACCCTTTCAGTACTTCACAGGGATTAAATTTCAACACATAAACCCTTAGGAGACACATTCTGGCTACAACATGTTTATCTACGACATTCATACGGGAGAGTGACAGTTAGTTGGGTTAACTATCCAAATGGATAGAATGTGAACTGGGACACATGATATACCTTGACTAACACTTCTTTCCGTTGGGAACACACGCAGATTTCCCATAAATTTCAGTTGGCAGATGCCCGTGAGGTGTCAGCTATTGTGAAAGCCTAAAGATAGTTTGCCATTCAAAGGAAGACATGAAGTAGACTTTGAAAAATCACAGAGGTCTGGCTTCTTCACTTGGATTTGGATGCAGTTATGACTATTTTTATTCACTTTCATTATGCATCTGAACAGGTTAAAAAAATCCCTTAGATTTCACTGCAAAATGGTGGCCATGATCCTTACCTCATAAGGCTTCTGTAGTATAAATGTGCGGAAGCAGTGCCTGAGACATATTGGACTCACAGAGAGAGATGACTTCCTGCAATACCCTGCTGAGATGATTGAAGATTGAAGACTTCAAATCTTCACTGCAAAATGCCCACTTGTAACTAATTAATGTGTATTTTTTTTAGTTCTTCCTTCTTATCCAAGACAACTAAATTAGGGCTTTAATGAGTTCCTGAAGTGCTCATTTGTTCTGAACTATCAAAAACCTCTCTCCCTCAAAAAGCACTGCTCATTAAAGTTTAGCTTCTTGTGACATCTGGATTACTGTGTAAGCTGCTGCTATATTGCAAAAATACAGGGTCGTTTACCCACACGATTATTGGTGACTTGTGAAGTTTGGATTTTAAAATCGATACTAAAAGTCATCCTTGATGCATGTATTTCAAAGGGAGATGTCTATCTGCCAATGATGGAAGATCTTCCCTAAGCAAGAGGTACTTTGGCAATGTTAAGTGATGATTGATAGTTGGTTATGGTAAGGACATTCTTGGGTAAAGAATGCTTATGGTGATACAGTGTGAAGAACAGGAACCTGGGGAATCCATACACAGAAACAACAATTTTAATTTTTGACAATGAAGAAATATTCCTACACATATAAGTATTTTCCCATTATAAGGGCAATCTAAGATTGTTTATTAAAGAGTAATTGTCTAAAAAAGTAAATCCATAGTACTCGTACAATTGGAAAACGAACACATAATATAACACATATATTAATTAGTGAGTCAAAATGAAGAACTAAGCATTTCCAAGGAGAAAAATGAACCCCTTGTTTAGTAAAGGAATACTGAAACAAATTTGCTAGACACTAGACATTACTGATTTGCATTTATATGGATAAAAATCATTTCAGGCTCATTTTTTCTCCATTTTTATTTTAATTAGAAACAAGATTGTTTTACATGTCAATCCCAGTTCCCTCTCCCTCCCCTCCTCCCCTGCCCACCACTAACACCCTACCTATCCTATACCAATTCTGCTCCCCAGGGAGAGTGAAGTCTTCTATGGTGTCTTCAGAGCCTGTCATATCCTTTGGGACCTAGCACCTCCTCCGAATGTCTAGGCTGAGGGAGTATCCCTCTATGTGAAATGGGCTCCCAAAGTCCATTCCTATGCTAGGGACAAGTACTGATCTACTCCAAAAGGCCCCATAGATTTCCGAGGTCTCCACACTGATACCCACATTCATGGAGTCTGGATCAGTTCCATGCTGGTTTTCCTGTGATCAGTCAGACTCATTTTTAAACATTAGATTCTAACTTCTCACAATTGTCAAAGATAAAGACTCAGGCCCTCTATAAGACTGCATATATTCCAGATACATACTTAAACAGCTTTCAGCTATGGGAAATTGTAAGTGCAGAGTAAAGAGAATAGTATTTTGAGTCCCAGGTCCTGATTAGTCAACTTTGGCAATCGTTAATATTGTATCCTGTCTTTCATGAGCTATGGATACTTTTGTGTTCACTCTCAACCAAGTCTTCTATTTTAAATATACATTTGTCAATACTTTGTGGGTAGAGAGAGTAGGTACTTTACAAGCCAGCCTTGGCTTACTATAAAGCAATTTATGAGAGAGGAAGTATTTTAACAACAGAATACTGAATTAAGAGTCAGCCTTGAATCTGCAAATTATTTTTAACTTTATGCTTGTAAAACTTGTTACTTTTTATTATGCTGATATGCACATAAATTGGCAACAAAGCTCTTTACAAATTCAGCCACACTCTATTCACTGGTAAGTAATGTTTTTATAGAGACCAATAACAGAGTTGAAGGCAAGTGTCTCTAGGGCAGAATATTGATGTTGTACTATAATTCAACAAATTTTGTTATTTTATAGTGTGTCTGAGTTCATACAGTTGACCATTTTTCAATATTTCTATTGTTGCTGGATATTTCTTGAGCTGTTACATGAAGGATGTAGAGTATTCAATGAACATTTTATAGTTGCGGTACTCCAGCTAAGATTTACTCTGTTGAGTTGGAACTTGGGGCACGAAGTTCAGAAATATGAGTTCTTGTAAATTACTTGAGCTTTGACTCTGGGAAGATAAACAATATGCATATCGAGGCTAACCAATACCAAAATTCTTCTAACCTCTAATTCTAAATTGAGAAAAGAATGAGCTTTAAGGTTTTTTTGTTTATTTTTTCTTGATTACAAGTTGCTGGAAATCTAGAGTTAGTATCTAACAACATAAAATCTAAACAAAACACAAATTATTGACTAGAAAGATATCTAATGTCTAAGACACATGTGGAAAATGACGTAAAATTGACATTTTCCTCTGAAGGAATAAGTAAAGATTGACTAAGACACATTATTTATTTCAATATATAAAACATTAAACATTTTGAAAGGAAAAAAGCTATTGTCTTTCAGAACACACATGTGGGATTACTTTACTTATATGGCTACATTAAATTGGCATTGCTCTCAGCCATGACCTTTGATCCTTTGTATATGTAATTATGATCACAATCTACAAATGTAGATTTGCAAACTGTACACCATTAAGCCTCCTTGGGGACGGTGTAATGTACAGAGAACAGAGCCAGCCTGTCCTGTATGCCTCCAGACAGCAAAAGCTGTGCATCAATCCTTCTATACACAATACTTAGATCATTTAAGTTACAGAGGCAAATTTTACTCTAAAAAAAAAATAGGGCTAGGGAGATGGCTAATAGGGTAAAGGCTTTTTTTTTTCTGACATCCCAGAACATACATAAAAAGCTAGATGTGGGGGCTAGGAAGATAGTTCAGCAGCTCTGGCTGCTTTTCCAGAGGACCTGGAAAAGCATTCATTTTCCCAGCACTACATGGCAGCTGACAACTACTGTAACTCCAGTTTCTGGCAACTTGAGCCCTCGTCTAGCATCTTTTTGGCACATGTGTTACACAGACATGTAGGCACAATAACCATAGCCATAAAATAATAAAAGCTTATTTTTTAGAAGTTAATGCACTCACATATCTGTAATCCTAGCACTCCTGCTGTGAGATAGGAGACAGAAGAGACAGAAGAATCACTCCAAACTCACAAATCAGTTATACTGGAATGTGCAATGTATCTAGAAGAGGCAGAGATAAGAGCCTTTGCCTCAAGCAATGTGGAAACAATAAACATACTCTCAAAAGCTGTTCTCTGACTGACACATGCATGGCATGACATGTACACACCAACACTCACATGCACAAGCACACACACACACACACACACACACACACACACACACACACACTATATAAAAATTTAAGTTTAAGCCTTGAGTGTATTTCATTTTGTGGGTAAGATGCTCTTTTTCATCGTGTCTAGGAAGTACTCCAATTTCTAGAGGGAAAAAAATTCACATCAGGCTTTCTATGTCTGAGTTTTAGGTTTACTTTTGTAATGCTATCTTGTAAGCATTTACAAGGTGTAGGACTATGTATTCTTGATTTAGCATACATCCAAATTGTTTGCTTAAACAATCACTCCTATGTAGCCAGCATTAAGGAAGCACAGCTTATGGATTAAAGCTATACCAAGCTCACTTTTCATATTATATTGGTTAATCACAACCAATACCCCATGATCTATAAGATTAGATGATTGAGAAAACTATGACAGTGAGAAACTAATTTGATAAAGTATCCACAGGTGACATGCAATACAGTCAAGATTCAAACGCAAATCTTCCTAATTCTAAATGTACCTAACCCTCATTTTTCTCATAACTACCACCTGTGTTGTATTCTTTTGTATTCTATCTTTGAAGACATGTGTATTAATGTCATTCCCTTTGGGTGTGGGCTGAATTTATATGACGTGTTGTTAGTGACTGGAGGAAAGTGGAAGTGAATATATACAACTTTGGAAATTGAGTCATTTCCTGGGCACTATGGCTTCTGATTTTGCTGATTCAGCTCCTAAACTTATTGGAAAACTACTTTAGGGAAAGCAGATACTGTTGTTTTTTTTTTCTTTTTTCTATCCTCTGGAGACACTCACAAGAAAAGGAACCCAGAATTTCCAACAGTCAGCATGGAATCAGGAGCTAAGGCTCTAGTTAGTGGAGCATGTGACACCCAAGCCTCTTACTAACAACTACTATGAGAGTAAGGGTATTTGTTACATTTGCATTGTCATTGTAAACCATCATGAGGGCAACTCACAGAAAGAATAGTTTGTTTGGGGCTTACTATTCAGGGGGTAGGAGTCCATCACCACACAATGGAACATGGCAGTAGGCAGGCAGGATGACACTGCAGTAACAGCTGAGAGTTCACATCTCTAAGGCAAGCAGAAGACAGAGAGAGTTAAGTAGAAATGGAGCAAGTCTTTTGAAACTTCAAAGCCACTCCCAATGACATACTTTCTCCAGCAATGTCATACCTCAAACTCCTTCCCAAACAGTTCCACTTACTGGAAACCAAGCATTCAAGCACATGAGCTTATGGAGGGGCATTCTCATTCAAGTCACCATAGTAAGATTAGAGGTGAAGTCTCCCACCCATAACAGTTTGACTGTAACCTTGTGGAAGAAAATAAGCTGACATCATTCACTTAAGCTGCCTCTTGGACCCTGTTCCCAGTCTCTACATTAATCAATGTCATTTGTTTTAAACTACTGGGCTTTCTGTTAATATTTTATGGGCCAATGCATAATTAACACAGCATAATGTTGCCTTAGTCTTTTTATTAAAAGAAATTATATTAAATTTACTAAACTTAATATTCAACACATTGATACAGCAAGATGAGACTTTTAAGGAAAATATACTACCACATTTAAGTAGTAAATGCCCAGTGAACACAATGATGCAATGGTTGTAGACTTCTTTGGGATTTTTTTATTTTGTAAGTCAAAGATCTATGATTTCAGCTTTTTTAAAAGATCTATGATTTCAGCTCCTTTAGCTGACTAAGTGGGTAAAGGTCCTTGGTGAATCCTAATATACTAAAATCAATCCCTCTGTGTCAGGGTGTGGAAGGAGAGAACCAACTCCTGCAAGTTGTCCTCTGGCTTCTACTCACATGTCCACACAAACACACACACACACACACACACACACACACACAGAGAGAGAGAGAGAGAGAGAGAGAGAGAGAGAGAGAGAGAGAGAGAGATTCATGATTTCAAAAGGAAGGACATTAATAACAGTATTTCTGAGGATAGCATGTTGCACTTTAAAAAAAATTTATGGGAACACTGGGGAACTATTTTTTTTTTGCTCATCATTCAGGATGTAAATTATCAAGAGCAAAATTACAAGATTTAGGGAGGATATAAAGCATAGTTGAATTTTAACCTCTTCACTGATAGTCTTCCTCAGCTTTTCAATAGGGTCCTGGAGGTTTGAAAGTCAAGCCATTTCTTGGTTTTCTTTGTTTTACAAATGGCATTGATTCTGCTTTATGACTGCTTGCTGTTTAATGATTGACTCGAGTTTGATTCATATCTTTAGCTCTAGAGTCCAAGTATTGGTATGAGATTCAGAAATACAGTATTCTAAGCTCATCCAATGATGGACTCTGAAAAGAACAGATGTTTTATTATATATATTAATTGGTTCACATGTGTGTATATGTACTAAATTTGAGACATTTTAACTTCTTATACAGATGTTTATTAACTTGTTTCTTAAAAAATACATGCAAGTGACATTTCTTATATACCGACAAAGTGATTAAGGGAGCCAAGTAATTAATTCATGAAGTAGATGTGAATAGTTCTTGTTTAGTATTCAGAATGACTTCAAAGTAGAAATGCTGGTTTTCCTGTGTTTTAGGATTGGAGATTATAGATTGACACCCAACCCAACCCAGTATTTGCTTTTCATGCTATTTTTTCCCTTGTGGCTTATGCCCTGAATTCTCAAAAACACCTTCTATATTGAGTCAACATTAATGAAAGCATATTTGTACTTAATGTATTGGGTATACTACAGGGGGTGGAAGAGATAAACACTGATATTCTGGGTGCAAATACTCATCATTGCCATTTATTATCTCATTTGTTTATTAACTAACAATTATGTGCATTAATTAAACAAATATATATCAAATATTTGCACTTTTTCAGAAAAGCAGGCTGATTGCATGAAAGAATACTGTAACAGGCAGTCTCTGCCTTAAAATATTTCATAACCTAGAATGCAAAAGGATATTAATCAAGAATAACTAAAAGCTGTTGTAATGCATGTAGGAAAAAAAAAAACTGATCCACGTTGAGGTTTTCTGACCAGGAAAAGCCTTCAAAATGAGGAGTGTTTGAGATGTAAGGGATCATAAATATGAAGCATGAATGGCATTCTGAACAGAGTGCAATAGAATTCAGGAAGATACCCACACTTTTTAGACTTGACAAAAGGCAAGGTCTACTAGAAACTGTTTTTAAAGCTGAAAACAGAATAGTCAAGGTGGTCAAAATGAGCATGATCTCACCTAAAGTGTCCCTGGAGGAGCATCCAGAGTGACATTTGACCACATGGAAGCTCATTGTGGTCCAGCCAAGTACACCTATAAATTAACACTGAGGAAAGCTTCAACATGAATATTCTCTGGATTAAGAACAATTAAGATACTCTAATTCATCACCCCTGAGGACTTGATACCTGTCAGCTGCTATAATGTGCATAAAATTTGTACTACAAACTTTTTTCCTTTGATGATTAACAGACACACAAATAGACACCTATTTGTGTGTATATATATATTATATATATATATATATATATATATATATATATGTCTTACAGTAGTTGAATACTTCTATGAACATAGAAGACCCAAAGACTACTCAGTGCCAATGACAAGAGATTTCATAAGGTGTACTTTGTATGCAAGAAATCCACAGCAAGTAAGAGAATTCTAGGTGACTGCAACTTGAACATTAACCAAAACGACTCACTACTGCTTTCAGCTCACCATGTGTGTTGTAGAAGAAGCAGCCTCAGCACCTTTGATTTATCTCTCCTTTAAACACCTTATCACCACCAATTAATATCAAATACTTGTTATTTTGACCAGTACCTTGAAAATTATCTTCTTGTATATGGATTGATTTTTAGATGGCTAAATGTGGTATTCAAAGCCCTTTGACATTAGCCTAACCCATCTTTCTATCTTTATTCTCAAATTAGTTCATTTGTTTGTTCCTACTAAGCAAACTTGTGTTCATGTCTTCACTCCATCATTTGCACATTCTGTTTTAAAAGACTGAAATGTCAGATACCAAGGAGTAGGCGTTGGTCCCACCACCCACTTCTTTGTCTGCATTGGAAAGTGCCTTCTTCCTTTCCTGTTTATTAAAACTCTCACACTTTCACTCCCATTTTCTCATGTGTATCGTTTCATCATATGACTTGAACTCAGAATCTATGCCTATAGCTATCCTGCAGCCTTGTTACAAAGAATAAGCTATTTGTAAGCATTACCAAAGAACTGTTTTAAGATCAAAGGGGCATATATATATATATATATATATATATATATATATATATATAGAGAGAGAGAGAGAGAGAGAGAGAGAGAGAGAGTTTGCACATCCACTATAGTACTGTGTTGCAGGTTATCCTGCTCAGACACCCCTTGGTGGCTGGGTAAGAAGACACAGCACCAAGGACTCAGGCATTGGGAGTCAGTGAGTAGCAGAATGTGCTGCAGACTCATTTATTAAGGAATATAGGCCTGACTTTATACCCTCTGCCAAGGTTCCATTGGATCAGGCAGCTGACTCTGCTGCATTGTCCTTTTCTTATAGGTGTCTCCTGTCAGGTGTCTCTTCATCAGCAGTCTCTGGGCATAGAGGCAGGCTGGGCTCAGGGAGGAAGTGCCTTCAGTGCATGCTAATGCAGGCTGGCCTGGGCACCTGGCCAGGGTGACTGTGGCTTGGGTAGGCTGGCCACAGTTTTTCCTACAGTCATGTCCTAGTTATTCCACGCAAAGTAGGTATTCAATAACTAAGGAATTGATGGTTTATTATATGTTAAATTAAACCTTTGGATGCTTTCAGACTGAGGGAGATTTGGCCTGTTGAGAGTTAATGGTACATGCTTCAAAAGGCAGGTTATTGAAAATGCACATTTTAAGGAATCTGGTATCTCTTCAAGCCAGCAAGAGTCATATTCATTGACAGAGTTATCATCCAACTCTTAAATGTCAGTGATGACACTTTTAGAAAATATCCCTTTCTGAAAGCATCTTTAGTGTTTTTAGGAACATGTTGTTTTGCTAGGAAAAGGATGTGGTAGTCTAGTCATGATGGTTTTGTTTTTGTTTTTTGTTGTTGCTGGTGGTGTTTTTTTTTTTTTTTTTTTTTTTTTCTGGGAAACCAGCATAGGACTGATACAGACCGCATGAACATGGGTATCAGTGAGGAGGCCTCAGAAATCTATGGGGCCTCTTAAGTAGTAGGTCAGTACTAATCCCTAGCATAGGAATGGACTTTTGGAGCCCATTCCACATAGAGGAATACTCCCTCAGCCTAGACACACGAGAAAGGGCCTAGGCCCTATGCCAAAGGATATGACAGACTCTGAATATTCCCTCATGGAAGGCCTCACTCTCCCTGGGGAGCAGAAAGGGTATGGGATAGGTAGGGTGTGATTGGGATCAGGGGAGGAGGGGAAGGTGAGAGAACTGGGATTAACATGTAAAACAATCTTGTCATGATGGTTTTGTATCTTCTCAGTGTTGATGTTTTAATTTAAAACTTGCCATGGCTGTGCTTTTCCATTGCTTCATTCTTTGCTGTGAACTTCCATGAAAATATCATTTATTTCTTTTTACTTAATTCACAGCTGTAAACATTGAGGCTGTCTTCAGCAGTGTCTTCTGGTTGAGAAAAGGCACATCGATTCAATCACCATGTATTTATATGCCACATGACATATACAGGATTAAAAATATCTGACAAGCTCAGTGTACTTTGACAAAGGAAGCAAATTTGTTTGTTGCTGTTTTTTATTGTGTTTTTCACCCCTGAATGATGATCTTTTGTATTGAAATACTTCACTTTCTCTAAGGAGATGAGAGACATTCATAAATGTAAAGTGATTATCAAGTATTAAGAAGCTAAACAAGGGAACTGAGATTGTCATGTAAAACAATCTTGTTTCTAACTCAAAAAATAAAAAATAAAAAAAGAAGCTAAACAGTTGAAAATACAAACACATTCTCTGTAGATCGAATCCATAGTTACCATGGGAATTGGGATTGCCCAGAAAACCTATCCCCGTCCTCTTCTGTGCAGGGGAAGCAACAGTAGTTATTTGAACACTACGTGGTCCACATCGAGGGATTGCACTAGGGATGTGATAAAGATCAGGCATGGGCTCTGTTGTATAACCACACTCACAGTGTAGCCCAATGTGAAGCCAGACAGTGTAAGAGGAAGTGAAGAGTCACCACATCAAAAGGAGTGACAGATGGTGTCCTTGCAGAAAGGACATGTGAACTGGATCTTGAAAGTTGCAATTTGTTGTTGTTGCTGTTTGAGTGATTTTCGTTTCTCAGGGCAGAATCTCACTATGTAGTCTATGCTGAACACGAGCACCTACCTGATCCTCATGAGTCAATCTTCCCAGGGCTGGGATTATAGTTATGTAACAACACACCTGACTGATTCAAGAAAGTTCTATAACGGTCATCAGTCAAAGAAGAGGGGGAATTATAATTTTAAAAATTGCAGAGATATGAAAGAAGATTGTGAGTTAGAGAAATGAAATGGCTTGAAGTAACTAGACCAGAGGATGAGGACCAGTGAAGAAAAATGAGGGAGAAAAGTAAGCAGAAGTCATATATCCTATTCAGAAATTTAGTCTTTATTTAGGGATCAGCAAATACGTGTACCCAGAACATTTTACATGAGTAAATGACCTGATCGTGTTTCATATTTTAGAAAGAACTCGTACTACAAAGAAACCAATATTTGGATTTTGCTGATTGACAGGATAAATCTGTATTTTTAATAAAAGAAATAAGCAAAAACCTGTTTAATATATTACTTTTATTAATTTTTCATGCACTGTTTTATGAAAATATTCTTTCTCATCTCTCAACGATTCCCAGGTTCCCTCCCTCTACCCACTGACCCAACTTCATGTGCTTTCTCACTCTTGCAGGAAAAAAAAGAAAATAAAATTAAAACCAAAAACAAATAACACAAATCCCACAAAACCTCAAAGCCAAAAAAATCAAATAAAACAAGCAAACAAAGTATACAAAACCTTATGGAGTTCATTTTGTATTATCCAACTATTTCTGGGTCTGAGACCTTCCCTGCAGTGTGAGTGAAATACCCAGTGTCACTCCATTGGAGAAAATGTATTTTTCCTCTCCAAGCAGTTACCAATTGTAAATAACTTTTTGGTTAGAGGTATGACTTTGTGCCCACTTCCTCTTCTCCATGCTGGGATTCTGTTCCATTTGAATTTGTACAGGTCATGAACAGCAATGTGAGTTCAAAAGGGCATCAGCCCTGTTGTGCCCTGAAGATGCTATTTCCTAAGAGTTATGACTCATAATCTTTTCACCGTCTCTTCTCAATAAATACTTGAACCATGAGGGGAGGGGGTTGATAAATTCATCCCATTTAACTTGTCATAATCTTAGTGAGTAGGATCTTGCCAACATCTTCATAGTATAAAAGAAAGCCTAGTGTTTCTCACTAAGTCCTTTGAGACGCACATATATTGCTATAGTTTCTATATGAGGGCAGTCAGTATGCCATGAGAGAACAAGGCAATGCAGCAGTCTTTGTCACATTTAGTCAAGAAATCAGACAGAAAATTTATGCTACGGCTGTTGTTATTGGAAAGGGTTCAGCACCCAAGAAAATAAATACTGCAAGTTACTGACAGTAATGGTATTAACATGAAGTGAATTGCCTTTTTTTTTGTGTTGTTGCTAGGAAAGGGAAGCCTAAAACTTAATGAACTTTCTTCTTGTGAACATCAAGTTTTGTGATTTCTTCTTTTGCTATTTATGAGCTCTCTGTTCCCAGTGATCTCAATGGCCCTTCCCAACAGGCATCACTCATTTCCTCTGACTTGGATCTATCCACTGAAAATCTCTCTATGTGTTTGATTTTTTTTTAGCTTTATAGAAATTTCTTCCCAATATATAGTGGAATAGAACTTTGAAAAACTTGCAAGTAGTTACCCATTGATCAAATGAATATTTCCTGAAGTCATGACATGACCACTGCTGTAAGTAAGGTAATTCCTGTGCCACTGGAGGTCACAATATAATGTCAAGGTTGCATTGACAGTCACTCAACTTAGAAGAAGGGACTCTAGCATAAAAAAATGACACCTTTTCCTGGAAAATATTTGATAGACTGACTATATACATTGAAGGTCCAACTCCAGTTCATTGGTAAAGAGTCACATACATGCCCCAGCTTTCTAACAACACCAAGAGGAAAGAGGTCAGATTTAGATCTACATTCTTTTCCTCCTGATACAGTGGATGGCTGCAATCTCTGGGCCACAATTTCCTATTCTATAGCATTGATAAATTAGAGCAGATTAACGGCCTTTAAATCTCTCTGCACATTTAGATTGTTTCATCCTTGACTAAACTAATCAGAATTTATGTTGGAGGAAAGAAACTGGTAGGGATGTTTATAAATCTACAGGACAGTTTTCTCTGTATGTAGGTATGATGATTAAATATTTTTCAGCTCATTGGACACACACACCTTGCTTCACTTGAAAACATTACTGAGTAGGCAAAAATTAGGAATGTTCTTGATTAGTGAGAAGTCAGTGAGATGAACCAGTCTCTACCCAGTCCACTTTGTTCTCTGGCATCACCTTCCTGGTCTCTGAAGACATTATCATTTCCAAAATGAAACTAGATGATCAAGTCTCAAATTATTTGAAAGGTCTCCAAAGCCAGAAAAAGAAAAGAATGAGGAATGAACAATAACCATCACTACTTGCTGATTGTTGCATGAAATCAATAGGAAATTAGTGTTTAACAGTGGAAAAACCCCAGGACCCAGTGGAAAGGGAGTTGCAGCTTGCTGGCAGCAGAGCTCCACACACGACTGTGTGAAGGACAGGTGCTTATGGTGGAGAGGGAGGGCTGGCAGAGCATCTCATTCCTTTCACGGGATGTTTAATGAGGCTTCCCCACAGATTTGTGTCCATCCTTTCCTGTTTGGAAGCTGAATCATTAATTGGGAAGTGATTTCCTTAACTTGAAAGACAAAAGGAAAAAGATTATTAGAGCTTTTATACTCTTTCCCTCTCTTCTGCTGCAGGATGACTCAGGTTCTCCCCTCCAACAGTTTCCTGTGACATTCATCCAGGCTCTCTGTCTACCAAGAAGAGCAAGTACGTGAGTGGGAGACACTCATGTGTGCTTTATAGTCGGTAATCTGGCATGGCATTTAAGTGGGTGTATTACTTACCTTTTGTGTTGCTGTGAACAAAATGCTTATTAGAAATGACTTAGGGTAGGATATGTTTGTTCTGACTAAGGTTTATAGGATTGCCATTTATCATAGGAGAGAAGGCATGATGGAGTTCAAAAGAGCAGGAACACATGGCAGAAACTACAGCTGAGTAGGAAGCCAGTAAATACTCTAGAACCAGGAATCAGGTACAAACTTCCAAGGCCCAGCTCCTAGAGTCTGCCAGCCAGACTCCACCTCTCTCACACCCCATCCACAGCTCTTAAACTTGTGCCACAAGCTGGAGAGCAAGTAAGTGTTCAACATGAACCCATGGAGAAAACTTGATAAAAACCACTGAGGACATTACAGTCATTAGACCCTCCGCCCACACACAGGTTGGTAATATGTCTCTATTTTTTTCTCTTAAAAGTGAGTGCTGAAAATATATTTCATTATTTCCACTGGTTCCCGGCAAAGTTGCCTCTATGTTCTCGAAAGTCAACTTCTACCAAGCTCTTTTTAGTGTGGTAAATAAATAAATAATTAAATAACAAAGTGGGAGGTATTTCCTTTAAAGCCAATCTGTTCTTCAGTGCTGACACATCACTAATGTGTGTCCACTTCTGCAAGGAGTGGGACATAATGTTCCTCTTGTGTAGCTCATACTAACTTGTCAGTAAAAGATTTGTTGGGTACATAAGGGAGCCTGGGGAGAACACATCTCCTCTCCTATCTGCTAAATTATGTACTTGTTGAGGCTTTTATTCATTGTTATGGGGCCAGAAAAGCATGCTTGTCAGAGATCAACATTTTTCTCAGGTCTTAGTCCTTTGGTGTGTGTGTGTGTGTGTGTGTGTGTGTGTGTGTGTGTGTGTGTGTGTGTGTGTTATAAACCTACATATATGTACACATAAATATATGAAATATATGTAAAGGATGTGTTCTCACTGCAACTACTGCTAAATATAATTCATGTGGCAAATTTAACATTAGCAACAGAAATGAAAGAGAACAGTGGGTGTACCCTTCTCCACTAAATACATCAGCTACCAAAAAACTCACTTGCTGTTCATGTTGTGAAATAAAATAAATATTTATTTTAAAACAGTTTTCTCACAGAATCCTGTTTGGCACATAGAAGAAACAGTATATTTAAAGTCTTAGACTTTAAAACTTTTTAATTCCTAATCTTCGTCAACATTTAATCTTACAAAGATGGTGGAGGGTGAATACTCTGAAATCTCTAATATCTCTTTATACAAGGATTATAAGACAGAAAATGTGGAAGAATTTCTTTCTAGTTTTAATATTTTATATATTTATACAATTTATACATTTATAAAATTATTTATTTTATAAACATATGAATATTTTAATTATTTATTTTGGAATTTTATATTCTTTTCAAAATAATTTTAAGTATTTTGAAGGTCACTTATACAAATTTTAACACTTTTATGTTCAAAATCAATTAATAAAGATATATGTCTCAGTAAGAAACTTCAAATGCAGCCTCTGTAATAACATATGCCCCAAACTAAAACAATGCTAAATTCAAGAGCTTATACAAATCACATCACCAGAATCACATCTCTCAGAACTTTCTCTCAAAACCCAAATTCATGAAGTGATGTGATGAAGGTTTGTAGGGTTATTAGGCTGAGCTCTAATCCTGTCACTACCTGAATGAGAAGAATAAGGGGCATCCAAGCACTATGCTCCCAGACTGAAGAGAATCCTATACAGGAACTTTATTAGCTGATATGCTTGTCCTGGACTCTGAACTTTTCAAGCTTCAGAACACATACATACATGCATACATATATACATGTAAATATATTTGATTTGGGGAGGGTCACATTCCTCTCTGTGAAGGGTTTACCTTTTATTTAAATTGGTTTATGACTTGATTGCAGTGATTTTGTCTGTCTATTTTTTTATCTATAGCAGTGGGTCTCAACCTTCCTAATACTGTGACCCTTTAATACAGTTCTTTATGTTGTAATGACCCCAACCATAAAATTATTTTATTTCTACTTTATAACTGTAATTTTGCTACTTTTAGGAATTGTAATGTAAATATCTGATATTTACAACGGTCTTAGGTGACATTTGTGAAAGGGTCATTCGACCATCATAGGGTTGCAATCTACATGTTGAGAACTGCTGATGTGTAGAGTGTCAAGTCCGTGAATATCATTGATCAACCCCAAAACAATATGACTGGTTTCTAATAGTTAATAGTTTATAGAGTAGTAATCTAGACAAAATCAAATGCTTAATAATGAAGGGTACTAAAAATTATCATTGAGTGCCTGCAAGTAAGAAAATAGTCACAGTCTATAAGTAATCAGTGAATAACTATAATATGGGTCCTGCTGCATTTCTTCATACAGCCTTGTATTTATCCAATATCATTTGAGAGACACAAAAGACTCTCCTAGGTCCTCAGCAGAATGAAAGTCCTATTATTTATCACTCTTGTAGGCTAATTGAAGACTGGTTGAGTCTCCTAATATCTGGGATTCCTAGGATAGACAGTTTTTCTTCTTTGCCTGTGAAGAAAAAGAAAAGCAACCCTCTGGCATAAGGGGTGGGTTCTGTTCAAGGAAGACAAAAGTTTCTCCTGAAAAGTTGAAGGTAGAGAGATAGGATACACATTCTGTGGCTCGCCACACAGATTGGTTATATTTCTCCTCTCTGCCCATTGCTATCTGTCCACAACTTTGACCTTTCTCTAAACTATCTCTAAATGCAGACTTATTTTGTTTGTTCATTATCAGCACAAAAATATTTAGTTTCTTTGTTTCTTCATAGTAGTCTTACCTTTATCCTTGTTTTCTCCCAAAGTCACCAAGGTCCGACATACTGTCTACAATTTTCCAACTTGTGTCATAACCTTCTGTTTCACCATGACCCTGTTTACCATTTTTCAGAGTCCCAAATTCACCATTTGTTCCTCAGTGTGGCCTCCTTCCATCATGATCGTCAGTTCCTTGCAGAAGGTTTTCCTGACTATTCATTTTCCTGGAAACCCCCTGGGAGATATTTACTACTCAGATAATTCTGTTTATTTACACAATTATTTGATGAATGTTTGCTTTCCTTACAGTGCTCTGTCAGCACCAGGAGTGGGGTCTGTGTGCTTTTGCTCCTGATTCTATTTGTAGTACCAAATATGTCTTTCTGTGTGGAGGGGGACCTGCAAAGGGGGAAAGAAATGCATGAATAATTCATTGTTGAGGATAGTGGGGATGCCACCTGTGAGGTGAGAGATGGTGGTAACTGGATGAAAAGAATAGAGAGCACAGGCAAATCCTTGGGATTTTTTCCCTGAAGAACTTCTTCAAGTCATAGACTCTCAAGAGGTTATGGCTATGTACCCTCTAGTTATGACTGTGTATCCTCCGTCCTGTCCCAAGTATACTCACCATCTGTAGAGATGAGAATCTATCTAATATTCACATTTCCAACCCAATTCAGACACTGTGTTTAGCAATAAACCTGGAAAGTACTAGGCTCATTTAGTTTCCTTGTGTTCATCTTGTCTTTCCTTATGATACTTGTTGATTTTCATGTTTCTCAAATCAGATTTTAGAGAATTATCAGGTCACTTCTTAAAATGAACATTAGTGTCATTTAATACTACTTCCTTGATGTGGATGGTTATATCTAAGTGAGTATATTATTATAGAGATACCTGTGTATATTTCTTTTATACCCCAAAGATGCAAGGTGAAAAAAACCCTTTAGATCCTGCTTACTTCATTAATTTATATATAGACTAAAACCATTTTTTGTTATAGATGATGAACTGTTTATTTTATCCCATAGAACATATGTTATCAAACAGCTAACAAGGTTATTTAAATATTTGCTTCACAGAATGGACCAGGAGCCCTCCCTTACTCTTTTGCCTACTTGTGGGACCCTTTTTCTCCTACTGTGTTGCCTCGTCCATCCTTGTTACGATGCTATGTGACTGGCCTTAGTGTAACTTGTTGGGCCCTGTTTGGTTGATGTCCCTGGGAGGCCTGCTCTTTTCTGAGGAGAGGTGGATCTGGGGAGAGGAGAGGTTAGGGGAAGAGACTGGGAGAGGGGACGGAGGGGACACTGGAGCCGAGATGTTATATATGAGGGAAGAATAACAAAAATGAAAACAGGAAGTTGCATCTGCTCATATTTTGTGATATTTCTTTGTGTATGGTGTGCATATTTGCCACATATTTTAGTACACCTACACATGTGGAGGCTATAGGTTGATGTCTAGAACCTTCCTCAGTGGCTTGCCACCCTATATATTGAGGTAGATCTCTTACTAAAATCAAAACTTACTGATTCGTCTAGTCTAGTTGGATTCTGGAAATTTCCTGTCTTCCCCTTCAGAATCTGGGATTATAGGTAGGCCACCATACCTGCCTTTATATGTGGGTGCTGGAGATCCAAACTCTAGTGTGGGACTTCTGTGGCATCTACTCAGCCCACATCCACTCATTATTAAAGGCGGTTTTCTCCCTTTGTCTTTGAATTACTATCATTCTGAGACTAGAGATATTTACTCTAGATATTTTATCACAAAATATGTGTGTGCGTGCGTGCGTGCATGCGTGTGTGTGTGTGTGTGTGTGTGTGTGTGTGTGTGTGTGTGTGGTGTGGTTGTGCATGTACATGAGAGAGAAAGACAGAGACAAAGATAGAGACAGACAGACAGACAGACAGACACACACACACACACACACAGAGAGAGAGAGAGAGAGAGAGAGAGAGAGAGAGAGAGAGAGAGAGAGAGAGAGAGCAGATGTATAAGTGTACATGGACATAGACCCACACATCCAGATACCTCACTACAGCACAGAGATACCACTACTTCCTGTTTCACAGTTTTATATTGGGACAAACATATTAAGTGAAATAGAACACTACAATATGTTAAAATGAGTGTAGTAGTTAGATTAAGAGCTGAATGAGAAACTACATATCATCTAAGTTAAACATTAAAAAACAAAAAATGGAAAAATGCATGATAAGTTTGCATAATGATAAGTATTTCAAGAATGAGTCACAAAATGAGGGGAAAGATTTATGATTGTAAAGTTCAAGTTGTAATTTCTGCAAAATTGTTGCATTTATTTAACCTTTTCGTTATTTAATTTAGAATAAGACTACTGTCATATCTCTGGCATTTATGTAATAATGTTTCATTTGCTTTTCCATTAACAATTGCTAAGACAAATAAAGAAACCTGACAAATGAGATATAATTTAATAAGCAAGTGTTTCTTAGTAGAAAACTAATCAAAGTCTGCTCCAAATGTGGACTGAGAGAGAAACAGACTGGATAAGTTTAACGATTTACTCAATGATATAGCATCAAGGAAAATTATTTTATGCCTTATTGCCCATCTATTTGAATACTTTCATTGTAAATATAATTATATGGCCAAAATATGCAGGTTATAGAATATTATAATTAGATATTTAATTCCTAAATTGATTAGCAGCAAAGTAAACATAGACATGGACTATAAGTTAAATCTTGGAAAGAATGCTATTACTAAGTCTTTTTGTATAAATGACAACAGGGAAGGCAGATGTTTTCCTGGAAATTTTCCAGAAGAGATAAATATTCATCTTTTTGGCTATATAAAATAAAGAGGAGGAATGGCTGGCTGGACTGAAAATGTCAACAGAGGCCTTTCATTCTTTAGCCATCATTCATAAGAATCTGAAATCAGAAAAATACCTTGGAAATTACATAGTGTCAATTTACTTGGGTTTTGTTGTTGTTGTTGTTTATTTTGCATTTTATTAAAATAGTATTTTTTCCTCATATAACATAGCCTGATGATAGTTTCCTCTTCTACTCATCTCAGTTCTTCCCCACCCTCCCTCCCATCTGGATCCACTCCCTTTCTGTCTCTCACTAGAAAAAATAGGCTTCAAATGGATAATAATAAAAGCAAAATAAAATATGATAAAACAAAACTATCGTATCGAAGTTGGACAAGATAAACAAACAGGAAAAGAGCACAAGTGAAAGAGACCCACTCCTTTACAGACTCAGGAATCCTGTAAAAACACTAAGCTGGACGCCGTAACATATATACAGAGGATCTGGTGCAGATCTGTACAGTCCATGTGCATGCTGTTTCAATCTCTGTGCTTTCTTTCATATGAGCTTTGATCATGTTGAATTAGGGACCTTGTTCTCCATCCCCTCTGGCTCATATATTCCTCTGCCTCCTTGAGCTCTGAGGGGAGGCATTTGATGGAGACAGCCCATTTAGAGCTGTGTGTTCCAAGGCCTCTTTTCTGTGTAAAATGTTCTCTCAGTATGTATATATTTTCATCTCTTTAAGGTCCATAAACAAATAACCCAATTATAAAATGGGGTATAGATCTAAACAGAGAATTTACAATAGAAAAAACTCATTAGCCTCCATGAACTGCAAATTAAAGATACTTTGAGATTTCATCTTACACCAGTGAGAATGGCTATAATCAAGAAAACAAGTGACAGCTCATGTTGGCAAGGATAGGGAGTATGGAGAACACTCATATATTGCTGGTGGGAGGCCAAACTTGTATAGTCACTATGGAAATCAGTGTGGTGTTTCCTCAAAAAGATGGGAATAGACCTACTTCAAGATCCAGCTATACCCGCAAGATGCTTCATCCTACCAGAGAGACACTTGATCAACCATATTCACTGCTGCTCTATTTATAATAGCCAGAAATTGGAAACAACCTAGATGCCCTTCGAGAAAAGAATGGGTAAACAAGATGTGGTACATATACACAGAAGAATATTAGTCAGCCATTAAAAACATGAAATTCACAGGTAAATGAATGGAACTGGAAAAACATCATCCTGAGTGGGATATCCTAGACCCAGAAGGACAAATATGATCAGTGGCTTGCTCAGCCATCATCAGAGATGCTAGCTCACTCTGTTAAACAAAACAATAATAAAATGTGTCCATGGCCACAGGACCCAGTCATAGATAGATAATTTGAGCATCTGCAACCCAAATATCTGAGATTTGAAGTATTTCAAAATCCAAAACCTTTTAAGTAGCGTTTTGTCACACGTGGAGAATCCCACACCTTACTTGACATGAATAGTTGTAGTAAAACGAAAGCAAGCAGAATTATCTTACATTATATCAGGGTATGTAGATCAAGTATGCCCACAATGAACTCTGTGCTCAACTTGATTCTCATTTCTAAATGTGTCAAGATGTGCATAGAATATTACAAAACCTGAAACACTTCTGGTACCAAGTGTTTCTGATCAGGAAAACCGACCTGTGTCAGATGTGAGGTCCTATGACTCCTCATTTGCTCTTTGTGGTCCACTGCCTGCTGCTGCTGGCCCTGAGAGCTCCTCAGTAATCTGCATGTAAATTACACACCTGTTATGTTCAGGCACTTCTCTCAATGCCATAGTCAGGCTGGTGAATGGAGTTTCCTGACTTGAAAATTGGTTTTCTCTCACCCTGTTCTGATGGAAACACTCCTTCTCTTCTATCCATAATACAGAGTTGTAAGTTTGAGTGCTTTCCTGTAGAAATTTTAGGGAATTTATAGTGGGGCTGTATCATGGGAAACACTTTCATAGAAAACGTGGAAAAGATGTGTTGGCACAAGACCTGGAAAGACAGTGAACTCAATCGTAAGAAAATGGAGAAAAGTTCTATCCATAGGACCTGTCAGTGTTGGTAAGCCAATTGGTGGCCAAAAATTATTAAACTAGGCTGTCCCTGGAGTTCTTCACAGATCTAATGTTCTAAATTATGGATACCTTTGTGGAGAGAGCAAGAAACCACTAAGGTCTGTCATGTGTCTTTTAGTAATCTAAAAGAATGGGTTAAACTAGCTCAAATGGTAGGCTGGGATATGTTCATTTGGGGAGAAATAATGAAGAAATGAAATAGAAAGTGATTGTCTTTGGGGGAATATTTTGTGTTTGTTGCCAGGTGCACAACTATGAGTATCCATAACTCAATAGACCATCTTCATAGAACATAGAGGACAGTTGTGACTGTTAAGTTCTAGGGTTGCTGGTAACCAAGAGCAACGTAAAGCTCCTTGAAGTTTATGTTAGATATCATAAACAATGCTCCGGTAAGCAAAGAACATTTGAATCAAGAACAAGGGCAGGGCAGATGGGCCCAGAGTCTGCTATTAACTTGGCAAAACCAGAAGAGTGTATTTGGACAGAAAGTATGCTTGGGTTCTCCTTCAGCAAAATGTAATGGTTTAAAGGACATATTAAAAGCATGTCTGTAAATGTGAGGCAAGATGAATTTCAAAATGTATTTATATTTAATTATGACTTCAGGATTAATTAGGAAGTTGCCACAGGTAGCTTCATTCTAGAGAGAAGCTCTTTTGTTCTGGAAAAGGGAGATTTGGAGAAATCAAACCTAGGTGGGTATTATCTGTTTTATTACTTGCTGCTAACAGAATGTATTTTCTCAGGCTTTGCTGGGAAGGTTGCAACTGCTGACACTGTGGTAGCTTAATGGGAAGTGAGGGAAGGAAGAAGGCCATTCCTTATCTATGCCCATATGCATCTCCTATAGGAAATGCTGTAGGGGTAGGTGGAACACACACAGTGGGATTTTCATGGGAACTCCTGAGGTAGAAGCAACAGCATAATTATTCTAACCCTATGTTAAGGGGGTTCAGACTTAGACTTCTAGCATATTCCATTTAGACAGAATATCCAGTATATGCTGCAGCACACACTGAAGTAGGTGTTCAAGGAAGGGAAAATTGGGGTATATGATGGGGAAGGGCCTGCTTGCTTCTTTCTCTTGTTCCTACCCATTACTCGTCCCTCCACAGAGCATGTTTAAGCATCTTGTCTTGCATCCACATGAAAACTTCCCCTTGGTCCAAAATTGAGTCATATTCCTTAAATCCTGATTCTCCCAACAATAGTCCCAGCCAGGCTGGCAGACCCATGTCAGTGCTGAAAGGAGACCTGACCTTGACCACTCAACAGACTTAAGACATCCCTAGTTTTTATGATGTAAAAAAAACTTCTTTTAGGAAATTCCTATGGACATTTACTCCATGACACAAGTATTCATTTTGTCTTTTAGAAATACATGATGTGGTAGTTTGAATGAGGAATGTTCTCCATAATGTCAAGCATTGAATACTTGGCCCCTAGTTGATGACATTGTGTGTCCAGTCCAGCTGACTAGTCTAGTTCATACCTGAGAAGAGGACTGAGGATTGAGGAGAGAAACAGGCTAAAGACAAGAGATAGAGTCACAGGGCATCCAGTGAATACTGTGATCCAGCTCAAGTTTATTGCTCAAAGTTCTTATATACAAAAATTAAAAGTAGAGATGAAAACAAAAGACTTCCTGACAAGGAACAAATGAATGTAATTACCTCTTCAATACCTGAGACATCAAGTGACCATTTTCTGAACTAAGTAGTCACATACAGTGACCACACCTTAGGCCAGACATCCTGTCATTTAACCTTAAAGGAGCAAGGGTGGGCTTGAACTTCCTGACCTTAAATCAAGATGGAGTGGAACCATTTCTCTGGGCCTCCATAGTTTTTCAGTAGGATTACGCAGCCTTGCTGGAGGAAGTATGTCACAGGGGAGACGGGTGTAGGCTTTGAGATTAAAAGCCTTGAGACACTTATAGTTCACTTGCTCTGCTTTGTGCTTATGGTTCAAATGTGAACTGCCAGCTTCCTGCTCCAGCTGCTATGTCTGATGTTTTCTTCCATGCTTCTCTGTCATTATGGACTCTTACCCCTCTGAAACCATTTAGCCCAAACAAACCCTTCCTTCCATAAGTTGCCCTGGTCATTGTGTTTCCTCACCATAGCAGAAAGGTAACTAATACATGTGCCAAAAGGTAATTTGTTAACAGTAACTTAACTGTTCACCTATTCAATGGGGCTGAGACTAGAGAGGAATTGTCTACATGTAAATATTCTCATATCCACATAGACTGTATTATTCAGAATCATGTCTTATACTTGTTAAGTGCTGTCTTCAAACTCCTCATCCAGTATGCCAGAGGAGCACTTCAACTCACCAAATTAATAACCCAAATTCACATTTGTATCCCTAATAGTGAGAGAAAGTAGGATTAAATTATCAGAGTTTTCTTGTCTTTGAGGGTAGAGGTGGTCTCCAAGTACACTGTTGAAAATTCCCTAAGAATAACTGATTGCATTTCTGCCTGTACCTTGTTTGCACCAGTGCTTAGCTCTGAAATACCCACACTATAATGGTTTTCTGAGGAAATGCGTTTTTCCTTTCCCCTTGGATTCTTGTTGTCTGCTGTAGTGCTTTTTTGATTTGCTGTTGTTCTGGCAATAGGTCAACTGGCTCTCATGGTCCTTAACATTTCTGGTAAATATTCCCAACAATTGTGACTGGAAGGAATCCAAATTCACTTAAGGTATTTGCATCCACTCTATGTTCAAGGCTCGGTATTTTTAATGTTTTCATTGGTTAGTAACTTTAAAAGATAAATTTTATACAGAGGAGAATCAACCAGAAAAAACCTGTAGGAAATCAAACCTGTTTTGTGTATTAAGAGACTCAGTTGTGCTAGAGTGTGATCAGCAATCTTCCTTTCTACTTAAACACTGTGATGGCACAGCTTGTGAAAACAAGTGTGAGCAGATAAGAAAGCAAATGAAAGCCAGACTTCCCAATTCAAGTCGGAGTTCCAGCACATGTGAGATACACCACTCTGGGTAAATCAACTTTTCTGTACCTCAGTCTAATATTTCTGGGGATTAAGGATATTTGATGGCTATTCAATGCCTGCACCCAGGCCTGTTGAGTAACAGATACCAGGTGTTTTTGTCTAAATTTGTATTAATTGGAACAGTTATGTAGATGGACCAACAAAAGTCCTGACAGGCTTACAAAGTTCTTTGGTGTTTGTTTCTTTGTTTTGAAGTAACAGAAGCAGTTAATTATTGAGACAATAGTGCATATCATGGCCCAATGCTATAATGGAGTACTATGGCTCTTATCGATGCTATGGAGAATGAAACATATTGATTAAAACAATCAATGTTGTGAATGGAAAGATGGGAGAATAGGAATCAAGTATTCATTTACCCAATGGCTTAACTGTTTAATGCCTACTGATGAAAGCTTCAGTACTCTTACGTGTTCTAGAGATAATGTCAAAAGAAACCAAGGAAATATTAACCTAATGAGTCAGACATTGTCCTTTGGGGTGGAGGTGGTAACTGTTCACTGAAGACTCAGTAGGATTAAACTATAGGAAGGCTTTGACAAATAGTGAAGTACCACATGAACATTAGGCAAAGTTTGATGACAAGCTGGATAACTTTAGAATGTCAAACTTGAAATTATATCAGTGGGGGTGTGGTTATGGTGGAATTCCTTGCTTTAAACATCAACAGGACGATGATCATTTTAATACGCTTTAACTACATTTGAAGACATGTGATATGCCTTAGAGTATATATTTTGATTTTACATGCCATTAATAATGAGCTTCCTTTGAGCCAAACATCTGTGAGAGTTCTCCCACAAATTTAATTCAGTTGTGGATTTTATGAATACTGTTGCATAAGATAAAAAGTACATAGTACAAATACTTACAGTCAGACCTTAGCTAGGTTAATAGCCTCAAGTCTAGGTGACACACTTTAAAACAGATATTGAAAAATTAAAACTTTTAAAAATGGATGTCAGGATGATTAAAGGGCAAGATATTTTGCCAAGCAGTAAAATGAGGATGGGATATAGAAGTGGAACATAATTTATAAAGCCATTAGCATCTGAAATGTTGTCATGGAGATAGTAGAAAAGAATTATCATTGGTTGCTTCTACTGTAGGAGAGTCCTTGGAAGACTAAGGTCTGTAAATGAGCAAACAGAAGGAAGGATTGTTAAAGACAGGGTCAATCCCCCAAAGGAATGTCTGTAAACGACAGAGCTTTTTGTGTGTCATTTAATGACAACTGAACAAGCTTATGTGCTTGGAGATGAGATTCCAGCTGTTGGGTAGGAGATTCAAGAATCTCATCTCTTATTGTCCTTCTGGTGAGATTCTGTTGCTCTGGTTGCATCAGATATTTCTAAAAGTCACATCATGACTAAAGAATAAGTTCAATGATAAATAATTTGATGAATAATTTCTACTGAATAATCTTTGGTCTAAAAAAGATAGTAGGTATTTGTAAATAGGAGACATATGAGTGCCTCAAAGATAATATTCTCTGTAGAAAGAATTTTCATTTTAGGTCTCTGTTGAATGATAGGGAATAATCAAAGCTTAGCCTAATTGGGATCATTCTTGGTAAATGGTTCAATGCGTAGTTTGATGGGTTAGTTAATCCTTATGATCAAACAAAGCTCCAAAAATCTGGTAAGAGAATTTGAGACCCTTCTATTGAAGTAGCTGTTTTCCAACATGCTTGTGAGATGATCCCTTTTCTGACTGCTTCGGGTTGGTAACAGGTTATAACTGTTGTCAGGTAAACCAATCTGCTGCAATTCAGTTAACAGAGGTGCTGCAAATAATAGCTTTTGTTTATCTACATATCCACAGAAGATATGTGGTAAGACTTCCCTCCAGTAGATGTCTGAAATTTGGGATAGTAAAGAACTTTGTAATTTAATGGCTTTTCTATCTTACTTTGAAACTTAGATATACTGAGTTGTAACACTTGCAGTTTTATGTGAAACAGTAAGAACAACTTACACAAATTATTTTTTCTTTTATAATTTCACAAAAGACTTGTTCTTACTATAGAGCTTTACAACCTTGGCATGTGATACTCTTCATTTCCTTTCCTTGAGATTCTTCATCTCAATATTTAGTAAAAACCACTTTAGATCTTTTCAAATGGCCGGTGTCACTTCTATTATGCTTTGGGGCCATTATTAATAAAATAAGTTTTACTCAAACACTGCATTGTGATATTTCATCAATCAACCTGATAGCTGAGAAACTTACTAAGTCACCATGTACTTGTGTGGTTGCTGAACATAGAGCACATCACTCTGGCATGAGATTCCCATATTTTGAAAGTGGTACAGTTTAAAACTATGATTTTAGTTTGTTTCTAGAATTTTCCATCTAACATTTTTAGATCACTGATTAACTAGTTACGTGTAACTAAAACTGAAGGTATGGTATTATATCACAGAAGTTGGCAAAGTTGTCTGGCAAGTTATTTCTGAATGAAGTATATCTGAGTATCTGACCTAACACTAGACACACAATGAATGAGTCCTTTTGAATGAGAAAACAAGATATGAAAACCTTAGGAAAGAAGTGGATTGATTGCTAAGAGCATAATAAAGGGGAACATTTTAAGGTCAATCAGTGAAGATGATATGCATTCAAAAAATGACTAGACTAGAAAAATGGATAGTTTTCTGAGTAGTGAAATTGGTGTTTTTAGATAGAATATTTTATATAACCATTGAACAGATTTCTCTAATATTTTCCCTCTTATCTTTGATTTTAATTGTATATCTTTAGCGAAATCAAGTCATCTGGTTTAAAGTGAGCTGGCAAGTAGAGGTCGGTTCATTCTTTGTGAGTTAGTTTTTGTGTCAATGTGACACAAATTAGTCATTGGGAAGAGAGAACTTCAATTGAGGAGTTGCTTCCATCAGATCAGCCTGTGGGCAAACCTGTGGATGAGTTTTCTTGATTGATGTGGGAGGGCTCACCCCATGGTGGGTGCTGCACCACTGGCAGGTAGTCCTGGGTTGTATAGGAAGCAGGCTGAGGCAGCCATGTGGAGCAAATGAGTAACAGCATTCCTCCATGGTCTTCTCTGCATCAGTTCCTGCCTTCAGATCCCTGATCTGCTGAAGTTTCTGTCTTGGCTTCCCTCAATGATGGACTATGTCTTATTTTGTTTTCTATTGCTATGATAATGCACTATGGCCAAAGGCAATTTGGGGAGGAAAGGGCTTATTTGTCTCATAGTTTACAATCCACCATCTGGGGTGGATTATGGGAGATGTTATTCTGTACATGATTCTCTTATTGGTTGATGAATAAAACACTGTTGGCCAATAGGGCAGCAAGATAGATGGGTCTAGGGGATGAGGAGAATTCTGGGAAATGTAGTCATAGTCAGACTTCATGTGAGACCACAAAGGGGTTAGAGGTCTGAACCCTTCTCCAGTAAGATAAGACTATGTAGAAATACTTAGATTAATAGAGATTGATTAATAATTAAGACAGAGCTAGCCAATAAGAAGCCCTAGTCATCAACCAACAGATTTATAATTAATATAGCATCTGTGTGTTCATTGGGACTCAAGGGCGGCAGGACCTGCCGGACCAGAAAACTCATGCTTACAGGTGGGCAGGGCAGGAACTCCATTCCAGGCAGGCACCTGGAGGTAGGGACTGAAACAGGAACAACAAGGCAGGTTTCCAAAGAAAGTAGCTGTTTGATCAATCCACAGACTCAATTCTTAAAATATGAAATACTGATTGTAGAAATACAATGTCAGAGAAAGGAACCTGCACCAGCCTGAAGGGATTTGACACAGACTTTTATCTCATATTTAGGACACCCCCCCCCCTTGCTGTTGCCACTATACAAAATTGGAAGAGCCTAATAATGCTTGCCCATATAACATTAAGTTGAAAAGTGTGTATCCTACAAGTGTGTGCCTTGGGGAAAACATTCCTCCTTTAGTATTTTCAAACTATAGGCATCCTTTATAAGACCAACAAGGGCTGCTCATGGAGATTCATGTAAGTCATAAGATGTGAACTTAAAACCCAGGAAAGTGATGTTCTTTCCTGAATCTTCAAGGTTGGTTGGCATACCCAACATATAATTCCTCAGCTCAAACTAAGATTCCTATTCTATCACCCAAGGACCAGAGTGCCTACAGTGAGGATACCTTGTAAGCTTCCTCCTTTCAAAGGTTTCCAATACTGTAAAGTGTGACTTGGAAATAAGCATTTTCCAGAAGAGGGAAGGAGGCATGAGACTGTGATCGATCAGTCTGCTGCTTAGTCCTGGAAACATGAATTGGAACAAAGTGAAATGGATGCTTTCTTTGCCTTCTCTTCTGCAAATGCAGAGCTCACTGCTCCTTTGTGTAACCCTGCTGCTTTGAGGAGCCCAGAACTGCTTTTAAAGTCAGGAGGACAGCTGCTTTCCGCTCTCTCAGGTCCTCTGAGATGACCCAAGACAGGAAAAGGGTGCTTAGCAAGGGCTCCTTGCCAGAGACTCAATATATGAATTTTACTATGAGAATAAAAAGTTGGCCCAATTTTAAAAGGTTAATAAAAAATTTATTACAGAGTGTTCTTTCTTATGATGGAATCAATTTAAAATCTGGCCTCAGAGAAGCCATGCTGTTCAAAGCAGCAAGCAACCTCTGAAAGTGACCCCAGACATGCCAATAATCTTCCGCATGAGGAGTACGGAAAATCTGAGGGATGGACACTCCTTTCATAAATCACACTTCAGTCAGGAAGTGTTCTGGAGGAGCCACTTACCCAAAATTTAATATGCATGAACTGTTGAAAAATGAGAAAAATAAATGACAGTGTGATATTTCCCTATTATTTTCAGACAGTAAAAACTTACTTGAAAAATTGATCTTAATGCTAAAAGACTGTTTCTTTCCCCATGGTCTCAGCATTATAAGTCTACAGTAGGGTATTTCTAGTCCCTAGGCTTGCTGTGATCTTCCTTACTCTACCTTAATGGCCATCCATCTTTGACTTTCTTCTCCTCCTTCCTTTTCTAGCTTTCTTGTACCTTCATTTATGAATATTTCCTTATTTACTTTAATTAGAATTAATTGCTCTTTCTTCTCTGCTCTCTAAGATCCAATGTAGCCATTATCACCTCCATCACAATGTGTTTTCCATTTTGGCTTTCCTTCCTCCTTTATGATTGAGCAAACAAATGGGTGCTGAATCTACCTGTACCTTTGAGAAAAAAAGAATCTAAAGCTTAGTCACCTCTCCAGGGCAGCACAGCTAGTTACAGCTTTATACTTTGGACATGGTGACTTTTGTTCTAGTATATTTTCCTTCTCCATTTGCCCTAAGGTAAATTACTTCTTTGCTATTTTCACTGAATCAGTGCATGATATTCATGAGAAATCTCTAAGTAATAACCAATCCGTCATTCCTGGGGGATAGTCTCCCATATAAGAAGTAGATTATAGTTTTGCATAGACATCTTATTACTGTCCACAAAACATAGAGACAAGCTCACAGGAAAACTTTGAATTCAGGAAGATATGCTAACTGCACCCTGTATTAGTGGCTTTCAACAATCTCTCACTCCCATCTCATTTTCCACCTCCTGGCAACTTCTGTAAATCAGTAATCCCCAGACCACCCCCTCTTGCTCTCAGCAGGTGATCATTTTCTATTCTAGAAGATTCTATTCTCAAACATTAATATAAATAATCATATGGAAACTTATTATGCCATAGTTTTGAAGAGCTTTCTCCACAAATATTCTTATTCAGTACATCAGGATCCAGGTGCATGAATCTAGGTTTGTTTTATTAGTTTATTTGCTGGTTTTGTTTATTTGTTGTTTCTAGCCAACTCACAGATGATGCCAAAGCAACTGTTTGATAACCACTGATTTAAGTCATCCTATCAGACAGGATATTTCCTCTGCTGTAAAACTTCAACGGACACCAGCAGTCTAGAAGCTGAATTGGGTATTCAGCGCCAGTCTAGACCACATAGGAAGCCCCATTTTCAAAGGAAAAATATGAACAGCAAACACCACTGCTATTTATCTTTCCTCTCCTGCTGAGAATGGGAACTTAGAGGAAGACCATTCCCAGGCTAACCTCTTGCCCATGTGTCTTTACATCTCATTTCATCTATTTCAGGACCTTTTGAATATTTAGCCCACTTATGTCTTTGAATAGTTTATATCAATCACTCTTTTGCATTGATTTCTCTCTACTCCACTTACAAGACCACTTCTTTCTCAGCTGCACTACTTAAGATACCTTGAATGATTGTAAACAATATTATTTTCTATAAGAATGCCCAAAGATGCAAAGTTCACTAAGTTGACCAGGAACTGAGCTTCTGTGTTTTTGAAATCAGTCTCTGAAGAGCAAAAATTGAAGCCAAGTTTAATTTTTTATGGAGTAGGCTGCAGTCACCATAAAAGAGTAGCTACATAAAGCTACTCTGTAATCTAGCAAGAGATGGATCTTCCAAGTTCTCAGAGAACACGCTCAGCTCAAGTGGCTGAATTTTTCTCCTGGGTAGCCCTGTGGGAGCGACACTCCAGCCTTTATGTAGGTTAGGCAGAAATGGGAATCGGATGCAGTACATTGTAACATTTTGCAATGAGCCCTCTACATTCTAATGATTGTTCTTGTCTGTTAAGGACTTTGCTGCATAATGATTCTCTGTCCTTCTAATGAGCACTTACACTTCTCATTTGTGCTCAATTTAGTTAATCTTGATTTTTTTATGATGAGCCATACTCTTACCCAATCATACATATGTGATACATTCCTATCATCAGTCTAACACTGGTGCTGAGTATCCCCTATCTGAAGTAGTTAAGACCAGAAGTGGTTTAGATTTTAGAGTTGGGGGTTAGGAAATATATGCATATATTTGATGAGATTCCTTGAGAGTTATATCCAGGTTTAAATACAAAATGCATTTGTGTTTCATAGACACCTTGCTAGAAGGTAATTTTGTTCAGTATTTTTTGAATTTTATTAATGATTTCATGAATTTTTTCTGGATCTATGGAGGTCATTTTCTTTTGTGGAATTTTCTTTTGTGGCATCATGCCATTTACTCAAAATGTTTGATTTTGCAATGTTTCATATTTCAGATTTTGACCTTGGGAGTACTCAACCTATAGTGTTTCTTTCTACCTCTGGTAAATTGCTGGTAATCCATAATGTTAATTTTAACCTGATTCTTGACAAGCATATGTAAACAAACAAATGTTGTCTTCTCTGGAAAATTTGATTAATGCTCTTGTGATTACCTTCTCCCCCACCCTCTTTGCTTCCTCACTTCCTTTCTTGTTTTCTTTTCTTCTTTTCCTCTTTTTGGTAGAGTGTGTCTATGTATCCCAAGCTGGCCTCAAACTCATGCCAATCTGCCTGCCAAGGCTTCCTAATTGTTGAGGATGCAATTGTAAGCTTCCACCCCCAGTTTATATTTTCTAATTTAAAAAAACATACCTACTTGTCACTGTATAGTTTTTTCAGAAAATAGAAGCAATGAAATGTGGCTCCAAAAAGGGAGTAGTGTAATAGGACAGAATGAAAAATGACTACTAAGGAACTTGTTGATACACTATAACATCAGATTTCTAGATGTTCCTCTATATGGTAGGTTGTATTTGTTCCTCAGACTATCCATGGGGTTAGTGATTACTGATATTTTGAGTCTTTAGTCCTGAAATAAAGTTCCCAACTCATGGAACACTGTGGTTACATTTTCATGCTAAAGAATGAGGGTATTTACTCAACAAAACACTGGAACAGCTCATCCAATCCCTGTGGCTTTGACTTTATTTTTTCCAGACAGATTACGTTATGTAGTACCCAAGACCAGAATGACTATCAGAAGTGGGACCGCCACTTTCTGGTACACAATGTTGTCACAGAAGGATTTCATTAATACCTTAAAACCATGTAATCTGGGATGCAGTACTGGCAGAGAAATCTAAACCACCTTAGCAGAGTCATGCTGTACAGTGGATTCTACCCAATGATATTTGGGTTCATGAAAGCTGGGATGGCTTTAATTGGCATGCGCCACTTTTCTGTGCCTGCAAATGAACAGTTCAATATTAAACGCCAAAAGACTTGTTCTTCATAGAAATACTGACTTAGTCAACAACGCTCTCAGCCCTAACCGGCCTCCTAATGCCCTTCCTGGTCTTTCTAGATTGAAGTCCCTTTGACAAGTATTTTTCTATGATATGAATTTTCCTTATACTTTCCTTTAAAAATAAAGGTGGAAAGAGGAACAACAAATACATTACGTTTTTAAAAAGCCTACAATAATGCCTAATTCTTCATCAGCTAGTAAAAATATAATAAAATATATACAGCAACAAATAGTTAAAAATAAAAAGTCAGGACTGCCTCCCACCTTGTGCCAAAACCAACATAGGACCATGTCTTCTGATTGTAGAGCATAAAAATGATAGTCATAAATGTATTTGCTGAAATGCAGTTCTATAAGACTGTAGTCTATCTTAGTCTATAACACTGAGGCTAGTTTGCCCTTACCAAGTCATTTTTTTTTTGGTGTTAAACCATCAGACAATTCAATTACTAAATGGAAGTAAAGGTTTTAATTTGGAAGTAGGGCTGACCTGGCACCTTAAGAAAGACACTAAATTTTACTTGAGAAAAGTGGGTGACAGTTAGGAGACCTGGGCAGTCCCTGGGACTTCTGGCAGTGGAACCAGGATGTATCCCTAGTGCACGAACTGACTTCAGAAGCTCATTCCCCATGGGGGGATAATCTGTTAGCCTAGATACATGGGGGAGGGCCTAGGCCCTGCCCCAATGACTTGACAGATTTTAACGATCCCTTATGGGAGGCCTCGCCCTCCCTGGGGAGTTGATGGGGGCTGGGATGGGGGGCCAGAAGGGGGCATGGCAGGATGGGAGGGAGAGGGAACTGGGATTGATATGTAAAATAAGATTGTTTCTAAATTTAATTAATTTGTAAAAAAAGAAATGGGAAAAGCAAAAAAAAAAATTTACATGTGTGCTATGTGTAGGGGTGTGCTTACCCAAGTGTGCACATATGGATAGCAGAAGCCAACTTTGGATCTTTTCCTCTTCTTCTATTGAGCACTAGTCTATTCCTTCCTTTCTCATTCCCTCCCTCCCTTCCTTCCTTCATTCCTTTGTTTTTAAGAAAGTTTTCCCACTGAACCTAGAGCTCACTGTTTCAGATACAGTGGTTGACCAACAAGCCTCTGGGATGCTCAGCATTGAAGTTACACAGTCATGCTTAGCTTTTTTCCCCTGGATGCTAGGGATCAACACGGAGGACCTCATGCTTGAGCAGCAAATACTTTACCCACTGGGCAATTTTCCCAGCCCTGTATTCAAAGAAAGACAGAACACAGGATGGGAGCAAGGAGTCATTTTGGGGCCTGCCTTTGTAGAAAAGGTCACTGAAAAGCCTGTTGGTTGTTTTCTTCAGATTACTAGATGATATAATAATGATGAGGCAACAGGTTGATTTGAGTTATGAGACCAGAAAATCCAAATAGTGGACAATGATTGAAAGGATTACCATAGAATATAGAATGAATCAAGGGGACATAAAAGGAAGAATTGCTTATTACTCAAGTTATACTATATATAAATGATACAGATCAGTGAAGCCTTGCACTTGATTACACATCATCAAAATTGACTAGGGTCTGTTTCCACTGCTAATTTTTCCAAAGTATAGAAACATGTTGAGGGGCTTTTTTGTGGGAAGCTTCTGGCTTTCTGTTTAGACAGAATGAACTAGAATGTATCCCATAGGAGGCATTTTTAACAGGGCTGTGATTCCACTTGTCGTAAGGTTGTGTCTCTACATGTAGAAGAAAGAGTTATTTTTAAACATGCTTGGTTAATAATGAATTACAAAGTTATGGTTACAAGTGCTGTTTGTACTTCTGTTTTCCACTTTCTCCTGATTCAGAAATCTTGCTAAATGTATATTTTAAATTGTTAAATGGTATTATTTTGGGGATATGTTTTTGATATCACAATTTAAACATATCCCTAAGAAAACTGAAATTACACATCTTAAGTGCATTCAAATTCAAGGCACAAGTACCAAACACTCTGTTCCCTGGATAAAGGTTTTGGCATACAATGAGCAAAAATTAACCTTCAAATACAGATAAGCCTGCAAGTGTTTAAAGGATGGGGGCATCAACAAATAGTTTCAGAAATAGTTCAGATCCCCACAAGTAAAGGAATGAGAAGAATGTGCAATGGGAAAACAGAATGTGCTAGCAGTGAAGGTTTATACAGTATCATGCAGAAATACCATGATTTGGTACACTTGAGATAAAGAGGAAAATGGTGTTTTCGGAGAGTTAGGCCTCCCTGCTGGTGAGTGATGGGGGCGTTTTCTGGTTTCCCGTGACTCTGGAGGCTGAAAACAGTCTTTGCTGCCAAGTGTGTCAGTAGAGGTGGGAGAATAGCAGACTGTCTGTGATGAAGGAAAGCTCTTGCTTAAAATAAAACCAGCTGTGTTTAAGACAGAGAAGGCATATGTCATACCATATTTACACAAAAACTGCTATCTTAAGAATATTCTTTTAAAATTTTGGCTATCAAGCAAGTCTTTAAAATTACCTCCTATCTAAACATTTCAATGCTCTCTGCTTTATAAAAAGAAAAAATGAATTCCAAAATTGTCTTCATGTCTAAAAATTATTTCATTTAGTTGTATGGATAGACAAGACCCATAGTTTCAGACCCACACTTGGAACTGTTCAGCGAAAGGCTAGCATCCATTGTTGCATGTCTTTTGTAGGAAAATCTAGCACACAATCAGAAAGATCATGCACAGTCTGTCCCTTACTCATGTGATCAGCAGCTAAGGGACACTGCAAGGTCTGTTAATGTGTACAACTAGAGAAAAGGGGGTATTTTATTTCTTATTTTAATTAGAAAGATTATTTTACATGTTAATCCCAGGTCCCTTTCCCTCCCCCCCTCCCCCGCAACTAATACCCTACCTATCCCATACCCTTTCTGCTCCCCAGGGAGGGTGAGGCCTTCCTTAGGGGGTCTTCAAAGTCTGTCATATCCTCTGGGATAGGGCCTAGGCCCACCCTCTTCTGTCTAGGCTCAGGGAGTATCCCTCCATTCCTATGCTAGGGATAAGTACTGATCTACTACAAGGGGCCCCATAGATTTCTGAAGTCTCCTCACTGATACCCACATTCAGGGTGTCTGGATCAGTCCCATGCTGGTTTCCCAGCTAGCAGTCTGGGGACCAAGAGCTCTGCCTTGCTCAGGTCAGCTGTTTCTGTGGGTTTCATCAGCCTGGCATGGAACCCTATGCTCATCAGTCCTCCTTCTCTGCAACTGGATTTCAGTTCAGTTCAAGGTTTGGCTGTGGGTGTCTGCTTCCACTTCCACCAGCTGCTGGATGAAGGATATAGAATGGCATATAAGTCAGTCATCAATCTCATTATCAGGGGAGAGGATTTAAGGTAGCCTCTCCTCTGTTGCTTAGATTGCTAGTTAGCATCATCTTTGTTGCTCTCCAGACATTTCCCTAGTGCCTGATTTCTCTTTAAATCTATAGTGTCTCCCTATATTTAAGACTACCTTTAAGTTGATTTTTAAGCATTAATTGATTGATTTTATGTGTATGTATTTGGACATATGCATGCCATGGTGTGCGTGTGGAGGTCAAAGAACAACTTGTAGGAGTCAATTTTCTCCTTCCATCCTGGGGGTTCTGGGGACTAAGCTGGGGTCCTCAGGCTTGGCAGCAAGCATCTTTATCTTCTGAGCTGCCTAGCTGCTGAAGGACTGCTTTCATGTGTTTATGTCAATTTGCCAGCTTTTCACACACCAACACACTAAATCTACTGTCCCACACTCTCGTTTGCCAAGCCAGAACTTATGATCATTAACAAAAGTTCTGAGTACCTTCCATCAGTATCTGGGCTGAGGTGGAGCTAGCTGTTTTGATGTCAGTTATCATGGTCTTACATAATTAGCATGAGCAAATCATTTCAGAGACTGATGTTGAGGCCTTGGAAGGAAGAAAGTGAAGTTAAAGTCTTCTGGGATTATCCCTCATTGCAGGCGAGGAAGGATGTGCTAATGGATGCCCAATAAATAAATGAGTGAGTGTTTATCCTATAGGACAACATATGCTTAATTCTACCTTTCAGGGCCAACCTTTCCATGTGTTCTACAGCTAAGCCATTTTAGGAGCATGCAAACAACAATGGTAACTGATGAAAATACTGACACCAAGACTTCACTCATGTTGTACTCCTTTTCTTCTTATTGGCAGTTTAGAAATGCGGGGTGGTCATTTTAGGAAGTTAGCACATCCTTCTTGGTGGGTATAGTAGTATTTCCGAAAAGTAATGAAGTCCTATTCACATTGCCTCATAGTGAGAAACCAACACTCATTATTTTAAATATTGACAAAAAATCTCCTATGTCATCTGTCTAAAGTTCTGTGTCATTGAGCATGTATGAATATATGTGAGTTACATTATTCAGAAGACATGAAGGCATGACCTCCATGTAATTAACCCAAGAAATAAAGCATTGTGCAATCCCAATCATTTACTCATAACTTTTTCTAGATATTAAGAGAGTTTTTCTTTTTTTCTTTTTAACTGAAATTAGAAACAAGCTTGTTTTACATGTCAATCCCAGTTGGTTCTCTCTCCCCTCCTCCCCTCCTCCCCTGCCCCCCACTGGTCCCCTATCCCATTCCCTTTCTGCTCCCCAGGGAGGGTAAGACCTTCCGTGGAGGATCTTCAAAGTCTGTCATATCATTAGGGGCCTAGCCCCTCCCCCATGTGTCTAGGCTGAGAAAGTATCCCTCTATGTGGAATGGGCTCCCAAAGTCCATTTGTGTACTAGGGATAAATACTGATCCACTACCAGAGGCACCATAGATTGCTGAAGCCTCCTCACTGACACCCATGTTCAGGGGGTCTGGATCAGTCCTATGCTGGTTTCCCAGCTATCAGTCTGGGGTCCATGAGCTTCCCCTTGTTCAGGTCAGCTGTTGCTGTGGGTTGTTTCAGCCTGAGAATTTTTAAAATAAGTCTAAATCCAGCTTCTCACAAATGTAAAGATAAAAAAGAAAGTGTACTGTCCTGTAATATAACTTCTGTGTACAAACTAAACGTTAGCCAAGTTCATGACATTATCAGCTACTTAAAATTTCAATAGAGGTTCTTTTAAAAATACTCAATCTTTTTTCCTCTTCATTGTTCATTTTATAAGTAGGTTAACTGCAGTGCAGGTGTCTACTGGTACCATAAAAATGCAAATGTTCTTTCTGGTAAGGGACTTGCTGTCACCACCAAAGATGTACATGGTTAGGATTAATTTCCAGTTTGGCTTGTCTGTTTGATAGGGTTTGAAGCTACCAAATCATGATCTGCTTTTGCATATCTGCCATTCTTATTAGACAATAGGTCAGTATATCAACTGCTACCTCACAGGTGTTGTCCCGTCCTGCAGGACATCAACCTGGGGCAAGAGAGTCAGGGATAGGGAATGGGGAAAAGAGACACAGGAAGAACGACCACAAGACAGGATTCTGATCAAGTGGCAAACTTTACTTTTCTCAGGCTAGCTTATATAGTCAGGATACGGGGAGGGGCTGAATGGGTTGTTTGTGCACCAGGTGTTGGTATAGGCAGGATATTAGGAAGCCACAAGAGGATGTTTGGCAGGGTAAAGAGTTTATGACTAAGGGGTCCAGGGAGGGTTGCTTAGGTGACTGAGCCTGTGGGTGGAGGACTGGGTCAGGTTGTTTCTTTTCTTGAGCTGAGGTTCTAAGGAGCTGCTATGTAAAGGTTAACTATGTGGCCTGCCAAGCATGGTCTAGGATCTCATGCCAAGCCCTGAGATTTGGCCCCCAACAAGGTGTGACACTGACACACTTGTCAAGTCTCTCCTTTGGAGGAAATAGATTGCTTTAGGGTAGTTTTTGCTCTTATAGACAAGAAAGAAATTTGCCTGTGATAGCCCCCAACAATAGTTAGAAGGAAAGTGTACTCTTGTCATATTCAGGTCACTTTTCAAAGTAATAAATACAAGAATTTTTCAGGCACCATGAATGGACATGAGAGGGGTCAGTTTTCATGTACTGGGAAATACAAACATATAAAAATATACTAGTAGATTAATTTGAGAGTGACATAATGTGGCCAAAGTTGTCAATATAAAATTTACCTCTCAAATGTAGATATTTCTGAATTGTTTCTTAGCTATGTTTTTCCACTGAGATTATAATCATCTCAACTGTTGCCTGACAGTTTAATAGATTATTAATATCTATAGTCCCATTTATTCACATATTTTCTTGATATATGTTACTCATCTGGTATTAGTTTACTTCTACCACAGGCTACATCCTTTATTTGCTTATTTTTTATCAATTGACAGTTCATCACTTCTGTAATTCTGTGTGGTCAGAAAAAGGTACATGGGGCAAAAATGATGCTACATGATTATGATTCCAAATACTTGGGAAGCTATGTGAAAAATCCAATGAATTCAAATTCTGTCTGCCTGAAAGGTCCTATTGGAGAGGAAGAAAGGCAAAAGGAATGGGTGGGGAAGGAGAAGGAAGAGGAATAAAAAGAAAGAAGGGAGAAGAATAAGAGAAAATAATGCACTCAACCATTGGAATTAGCCCAACCCAGATATATGGTATGGTAGTTTGTGTAGTGTGAGTAGATAGTTAATGGTTCAGATAACAGAAGCTGTGAGGAGAACTTGAGGTAAAGGCATGAAAGCCATGGCTAGATGTGGTCTTGTGGAGGTGGCGTTTAAGAATCTCTGTGCATCTCCGTTGTTCAAAAGATAGCATTGACTATTCCACCTGTTGCCACCAATGACTGTGTTCCCATTCTCTTTATACATGAATCCACCCTTGACGGCAATTTCGTCAGCTAAGGTCACTGCTGCAATTTTTGTCAAGTAGAATCCTTTGTGAATAAGCTTCTTTTGGAAAAGGACCAGGAAAAAGTAAATTATGGGAAGGATGAGGGGGAGGAGAAAGAGGGGAAGGTAGATGAGGGAAAAGAAGGGGTAGGGAGAAGAGAAAACTCAAATCTATTTGAATCTGGCCCTTGGAGATTTAGCCCTTGATGAAGAGTATTACAAATTGAGATGCTGCCAGGCTGCTCCTATGATTCATCTCCTCTCTTGTCAAGACCAGTTGAGACGATGCCTTGAGGAACCTCCATGCTTTGTGAAGAGGTACTTTATGTCAAAAGGAAAGCTGTAAGCACGATAATAATTAGGCTTTTCAAGCAGAGAGAATTAGTTCTTTATTAGTGAACAACCACAACAACTTAAGGTCAAAGTATTGTCAGCTAATTCACTTAATAAGCTTCTTCATCATTTCCAAGGACTTGTTCCTTCTTTGCAGGCCATTAGCAAATTGGGCAAATTGCTCTCTTAAAATGTTGCTGGAGAGCTAATGATAGAGCATGAGGAAGTTTGAAGCCTGGCATCTCATATGAATCTATTATTAAGCCACAGCTCTGCCACTGTGTTTGATCTAAGGATACTGAACGGAAATCCATGATTTATGTTGGGGATCCTGAGTTCTAGAAGTTGGGACAACATACTTGGGACTGAAATTTTTGTGTCAGATAGTCTCACCCAATAGAATACCTATCACAGCTGCTGGAGGACAACTTGAATTCAGGAGAGTGATTGAGTACCAGGGTAGGAGCTAGGTGTAGTGCTCTACACCACTAATCCCAACACTCCTGAAGAGGCAGGAAGATGATGAATCTGAGGCCATCCTGAGATATGCCATGAGATTCTCTCAAAAAAACAAACAAAAATTGGACAGAGTAAGCAATGTTTCAACAGAAAATCCATTCACTCCCATCTGAATCCCGTGGCCTGAGTTGGGATATTGATTCCATTATGGGGCATATCACTTTTCACACTCCACTTTATTCAGGGGGTGGTTCCTTTCCTAGCCTTATTAATTTCTCCTTCTTTCATTTTTTAAAACTCAGACTCTGTGGCTCAGGGGTAAATAAGGCTACAAAGATGCTTTCAGAAGATGGGAGTAGGCAATGCTTTGGGCTTAGCATTATTAGACTCAGTTTGAACAGCGTAAGTTAATTGTCTCATCATATAGATAGACTTATCTCCTAGGATGGTTAATCCATGTTTTTCAACTTGTTGAAGTCCTCATTAGCTGCTCATCTAAGATTTCTCATTTGACAAATTGTGGGGCTAGGTGTGTCAAAAGAAAGCAGTACTTAAGACCATGCTTTGAATATGATTTTGTGGGATCTTTTCCCCTGTTATGTAGTTGAATATCCCATATAGCTTTCCAATGGGCACGTACTTTTCAGCCTCAGGTCCTATGACCATTGAGTATGATTTTCTTCCTCTTTATACTCCCTTGTACCCTGAGCAAATTCATGCAGCAGTGTGTAGGTAGTGATATATTGGCAAGGTCACAAAGGACTATATGCTTTTGCTATGAGAATATTTTCATGGCATAACCATAGAGGGAAGAGGCTGCAGGTTCTCCTAACAATTCTATGGCTTATCTTTCTGGAACAAAAACAATATACTCCCCGTCATTCTTTCTAAATTCTTCCCTTAAGCTTTTAAATACCAGTCAAAGGTAGGTGAAACTATGTGTAAGCACACTGATAAGATACTGGTAAGTCTAGAATATCCTCCTTGCCTGAAGTCTTAATTTTAAACCTTAGCATATTTCTCCTTTTAAGCTTTTATGCAGCTCTTAATATATAGAATCTTCAAGCTTACTTACAGCCCTTACATCTATTCCCAGTTTAAACAGTAAACAACTCTTGGCCAATCCAGTATCATTCATATGGCTTCCCCCTCCCCACCAGCTGTCCCCTCCCATGTTGTTTTGAAGCAGATCCAGGCATTATTTCATTTCATTCATCATACTTAAATATAAGTCTATAAAAGAGAAATCATTTAAGTTACATTCATAACATTATAATGTTGAAAACTTTACCATAAAACAATAAATTAGTGAATATTCAGATAAGGTCCACAATTGTCCCATAAACATCATAGTTTACTCTTTTATATTTTGCTTAAATAGGCTTCCAAATAACACTCACTTGTTGCAACTGTTTATAAATATTTTAAGCCACTTTTAATCTGTAGGTCATATCCCCATCCTACCCTTCTTTTCTTCCTTCCCTCCCCCTCCCTCTCTCTTTGACTCAATTTCTGAAATTTATTTAGTGAAGTGAACAAGTGGAGATCTTGGCAAGTTCCAAAATGTCTGTTGTCTGTAAGTGGTTTCCACATGTGTACTTCTGTGTGTTTTTTAACGTCCTCAGTTTCTGCAAATTGGTAATTGCACCTAAAAGTTGCATTGGGCAACTTTCTTGAGAAAATGATCAAATACATACTCAAACACATCCGAGGGTGACCTACAGTTATTGCTCTGTGGTGTCTGGTCAAAGGCCAGCTTTGGGACAAGGATGAAGACCTGTGGCCCCACCCCAGAATAAGCTGCTAGTTTAGCACATAGTCTGGAGCCAGAATGTCTGGGTTCCACTCCTAGTCCTGTCACTTATGAGCTGGGTAAACTCTGAGGAAATGACTTGACATCTCTGGGTTTCGGATATCTCATCTGTACCTGAGTCATGAGATTGTTGAAGATCAAATGAATTGACATACATGTGTGCCTAGCTAGAGCAGTGCCTATTGTAAGCTATTTATAAGTCTTGGTACTGTTTGTGAAAGAAAAATTAAATAGGGGTTCAAAGCAAGGAAAACAGTGAAAACAAATGTATTCATAAGAGCAAATGACACAGCCACAGAATGGACCAAGTCCAGCCTTCCTGAAAGCCTTCCATTTCTGATCGCCCTCCTCTGACTGTCTCCATCTCATTCCCTGTTTATGCCTTTAGCTTCTCCTGCAGCAGATGTCTTGAAGGGTCTGTTTTGGTACTAGGCTCTGCTCAGCTACTGGTCTCATCTTCTGTCTGCTGCTTATCCTGTTTTGCACTCAAAGTCAAAGGCTGATATTCTTATCTGTGTTTGCCCCCATTCCTAATAGCTGATGTCCTTAAAAGGAACCTTCTTGGTCTAGTCCACAGAATATTTTATTTTACTTGAGCATATTTGTCCTGAAGAAAAAAAGAAACACTGGAATCCAGGTGCATTTTCTGCTTTTCCTTGCTTATCTCATTCTGTATTGATCCGAGACCACTTGAGTCTGGCTGTTGGTGGTTCCACTATTGTCAGAATGCCTCTTTCTCGACAGGCCATTTCTTTCTCAGTGGTAGATTTTTAGGCAAGCCCTGTAGCTTAGATTGTTTTATGGTAATGATTCTTGGTGAGGAGGATTTACCTCTTAGCAAATGTTTCTTGTTCGGTTCCATATAGTTTCAGTGTCCTTGGAAGCAGGGACTACGAAGCTTCAGGCTACCAGTTTGAGGCTGTGCTGTTTAATGGAAGCACAACCCTTCCCAGTGCATTTTCCCTGCAGCCGCTTATTCACTCCATAGACAGGTGAGCAAAGGAAACAGAGCCTATACCTGCCTAGAATATTTACCACTTCACTGACCTCTCTTTTAAGAAGTTAAGTAGCAGATTGATTTAGTATAAAAAGTAAATGAACAAAAAGCTGGTGACTAGAAAAGAGAAATTGGGGAATTATATAACTTCCTTAAAAAGTGCAAAACACTAGAAGAGTTACCTATTCCCAGGTGAACAGGCATGCAACCAAAATAATATGCATGCTTAGGTGTTGAAAACCATGTCTTCCTGTTTCCTATGCCTCTGGGACATGGAAGCACACAGTGGGCTAATTTTCCCTTGTGCTTTTCCATTTTTCTATGTTTTCCCAGGAAGACAAATATCTAAGACGGTGAGAAGATTAGGAAATTTCTGGAGGTTACTTTATCTTAGACAATGTTCCCTTCCCAGCAATGCCACACCCTCTCTCTGCCTCAGCCTGGCATGGCCCAACCTGCTGCTTACCTTAGGTTGCCGCTGCTGACATTGAAGGGAATTTCTTTCAGGTCCCTAGGACCCTGTTTATTCAAGGGCAGATCTCTGCCAACAGACATCAAATCAAAAACAACTCTCTATACAGAAGCCTGTCTTAAAAGCTAATAGTAGTAGCAAGTAACTCTGGGTGAGTTTTCCCTTGAGTTGGAGATAGGGTTGGAAGGGTAAATGAGAAAAATAAAAAATAAAGGATAATGTATTTGTTGATTGAATTGACTGATTTCTATAATCTAGAGGCAATTTCATATACATGTTTCATTTAAATAGTCCCCATATTTAAGCCCTATATCAGTGGAGTAATGCCATACCTTGTGATACCAAGACTCAGAATATAAAAAAATAAAATCCCCACAATGTAATTTCTATAAACAATGCCATGGGCTTCTAGCTTCCTGCTACATAAGTAATACAGTGTTAGTCTATTCCTTAGGCTAACAAAATAGCTGCAGGAGATCCAGGCATCATGTCTTCAGGTGATGAGGCACAAGGTAAAGAAGAAAACAAATGGATGACTATCCAGCCAGGCTTGCTTTCTTCCTTAGATTCTTAGATGTTGCCTTCAGCTGATATGTACTTCATCAGCTCTTAGGATTTCCTTTTTGCCAAAGAGACATAAATTTTTTTTTGCAGTAACCTGGGCCCATTGTCAATTTTTTGCAAATATGTTCTGTAGACACAAACACAGGGGAGAATTATCACTAAATAAGTCTCAGTTTTAAAAACTCCCATCCAAACACTTGTAGCTCTTCAAATGATCTTGACAGAAACAAGGTCCAGATACTCTCTTTGATATCCTGGGCATGAAACAGAGATCTAATAGGTGAAATGATTTCCCATCCGAGGCTACAGTCAAATAAAGGAAGATCCAGTGAGGAGCACCATTGCCAAGTATCTCCTCAGCCAGATGTGGGGACAAGTGATGACGTGCTCCACCCACATCTTCACTGTGTATCAGGTGTCTCTGCAGATCAGGGCAGTCATCACTGTGGTAAGGGCACAAGAAGGCTATGTGGAACCACTGGATACCATTGGCTTGGCAGAGACAAAGGGCCATGTGCTGCAACTAAAGCTGGAAAGGAAAGTGTCTGGCACTCACCAGATGACTTCTGTTCACTCAGCAAAATCTCTTCTCTCCCACTTGCCCACAAGCTAACAGGCCTGCATGATGCTTGTTTTGCTATAAAAAGCAAAACCGAACAGTGAGACCTTTAAAATGCAAATGTTTGTTCATGCAGTTTTCAAGTGTTGATAAGGAACAGCTCCAAGTGGAACAGCTATCAGACACCTGATACTGAGAGCAAAGTTATATTTCTTTTTTCTTCTTCCTCTTCTTCTTCTTGGCTTTTCTCTGCCAGGCATGGAACCACAAAAGAACAGTGTGTCCTACAAACAGCTTGCACAAGAAAATGGAATTCACCCTGTTGGTCACCTGAGGGAATCAGCCAGCTATGGGAGCTGGATGAGTTTTCTGTTCATCTTAGTTACAGCACCATGAGCGCACTGATAATAAGGAGGGAAAAAGGAGAGGGTTTTTAAAATGAAATACCGTAATTCAACTGTGCCATACAGAGGTTACAGCTCGAAAAACCCACAGAGTCTGGCAGTTCATATAAACAGGTGGACGAGCACCCTGTAGAGACACTGCTGCTACCTGGTTCTAATTTATCCTGTTTCCTTCCCTTTTCACTGAAGTCAGTCATTTGGAATTCCGTGTGAATAATCCACTTCATTAATGTTAACAACCACAGATGTTACTAGCTCATCAGGACCCTTTGTCCAAATTAGAAAACAGTACCCTTTTCTCATGCCAACCTCATAGCTGAACAAGTCAAAGGAAAGCCAGAAGAAAGCTCTTATTCACCAGAGAATGTATAAGCTTTCCAGGTGTAGATGGTCACTCCCAACATTACTTCTGACTCTCAAGCCAAACAAAACCTATCAGTGGGCTACATTCAGCCTGCAGCCCACAGCCCACAGCCCACAGCTTAACATTTTGCAGCCTCTGTGGCTGTGAGTAAAACAAAGTTCTAGGGTCAAATCACCTGATTTTAAACAGAACTCTACCATTTAGACAAATGACTTAAGATTTCTCTGCCCCAATCATCTCTGTTTGTATCAGGATAAATATAATTTGAACTTACTTTATAGGGTTCTTACAATGACAAAATTAAATAATCACAAAAAAGAACCATTTGGAACATAACATACAGACAATTATGTGTTAGAAAATACCAAACTAACGTGAAAGGCTAATTTTTCATGCTCTTTGGCCATCTCTGTGAGTCAAGCTCTGCTAAATAATTCAAAGCATGCAGAATGGGTAAGAAAACTTAGACCTCCATAGCTTTTTACTCCTAAGAGTATGTTGCAATTCACCCGGTGAATTTGTGAAGGCAAGGAACTCAAAACAGCTAGTGCTATTTACCCCTGACCTACTAAGGCAACAAGAAGCTTAAGTAAGAAATAAATGGTGTGCATGAACTACTGCTCCTGGCACAGGCTGATAGTTAACACCCTTTACAGTGACACCTAAAAGCTACTAAGAGAAGATTAAGCTCAGTAGCATATGTTATAAGAGGCAAAGATGTGTGGGTTGTATTTTAGAATAATTTACAGTGAAACAATTACAAAGCGCTGGAGTTCAGTGTGGGAAGTACTCCATCATTTGACATCATCTTCAAAACTGGGTAATTCTCGAAGCAGAGACAATTCTATGCATTTAAAAAACTGTCACAGTTGTTTTTGCATTCAAGATGTATTAGGTTCTGCATAAAAGGCTGGCTCTTAGCTCCAAGTGTACACTGGAAGGGGGATGCTGGGTGCTAACTTTAATGAAATATGTGTTTATGTACAATGATTTGGGGATGAAATGATACTGAATACAGGAGCTCTGCTCTGCTACACCCAATCATGTCTAAATGTTATTGGTTTTTTTTGTAAATGAAGCCTATCAGATTTATTATAAAACATGTTGAGAAAATTTAGCTTCATTTGTGCTTAAATAAAGTGTTTCTCTCATTTTGTTAATGTAGAAGCTTCCTATAAGAACTTTTTAAGCCATAAATGTTTATTCATAGGGTTTACTTGACATGAAAAGACAACAGTAACCCCTAAACTTCTATTTTATTCATTTATGATGAACTTGGCCAAGCCATCATCAATCTAAAGCTTCTCTCCCTAGACCAAGATTTCTCAGTCTTGATACCAATGACATGTAGGGCCAGACATGTCTTTGTTCTGGAAAATTCATGCTGTCCTGAGAGGTACTTAGCAGCATCCCTGGTCTCTCATAACTGGGTGATAACACCTATCCCACCCTTTGCATTAAGCAAAATTGTCTGCTAGCATTATCTTCCAGGGAAAAGAGGAGGCTGAATTTAGTTCCTACTGTGTTCCCTGGTGGAAAAAATATTCTAAAGATGGGCATTTTTCATAAATAAGGCAATCTACAAGTTATGCTGCTGAAATGCTAATACATGAGCCTACAGTCACCACGTTTAGCAAGTGGATGTTTCTGCCAAAACATCTAGCAACTTGTCCATGTGTCATGTAGACTGCTTTCAAACAAACCATTCTAGAAGACTGGATTGTCACCTAAGCCACCTACCTTTTTCATGTTTGCCCAGACTTCTAGACCTAGTACTGTTTGTCCATCTGCACTCATATAAAAATGCAGCTGGTGAGAATCAATGATTTTGAAAGCAGAAAGGTAGGCATAGTAGTACATCATCATAATCCAAGACCTCTGGACACTGAGGTGGTAGGCATTGTGAGTTCAGGGATAGCCTGGACTACATAGTGAGACTTCTTTTTTCTCCTCCTCTCCCTCATCCTCCTTCTTCCTTCTCTCATACATTACATCACAACTGCACTGTCCAAGAAAACAAGCAGAGAGGGATATCACCAGAGATCTTCATGTCCTTCTCTCTCATTTTAAAGGGCAAGATGCTGAGGTCTGGAGAATACAATCCACAGCACAAACATCTCTAACAAGCCTCAGCCATTCAAGCCATAGCCTGGAATTGTAAAAAATATAGGCTTGGAATATATGATTTTTGTTGAGTGAAATGTATAAAATTGTACTCATGGCAATTTTCAAAATCTGAGGTATTAAGGAAGACAAAGACAAAATGAAAAGTTCTTCCAATTGAAAACACAAAAATTAAGAACAATATCTATTTGCCTTCTGCTTTGACATCAAGAAATACTCATTTGTTTGTTCTTTATAGTATATAATTGCGCAGCATCCACCAATTGTGGAGGATTGATTTTCACTCTTTTGCCTAATCACAGTTATGAATTTTGTCTCCTGAATAAATTATGATTAAAACGTTGATGAAATAATGGCTAGAAACTACTCACTTTCTTCCTACTTCCCTGCAGTATTGTGGTCTCCATATAGATTGTAATCACAAACTAAGGCCCTACTACTGAGACCTTCCCACTGGTACAGGGTGACCATCCCTGGACACTCGTTTCAGTCATGGAGGAAACCACTAATTGCGCATCTAAAATCTGTAGCATGTGCTTGCACACTCATGTGCCTCTCCCTCTCCCTTTCCTCTCCTCCTCTTTCTCTGTCTCCCTCTCTCATCCCCCCTTCTCTCTCTCTGTGTGTGTATCTTGTTTGTGCCATGTAATTCTTGATCTAAACAAATAAGAATAAAGCGGAAATTTATCAAGTTCAGACAGTCTTCAAGTTGAGAATGAGAACGTCCCTCGGAGAAAGGTGGAACATGTTTTACTGTTGTGTACAAGCTTTGATTACAGGTGTACATTGCAGCATGTTGCCTGCTGTGGGTCTTGGGCTGTCTAATTTTCACTAGTGATTACCAGGGTTGGGCAGTTATTGAGCTTACTTTTCTGCTGCCATATCCCCAAACTCTCCCAGTGCTCAATCTTCAGTGCAATATGAAGAAAACTTCCTGCTGTAGTTTGTTATAAAAGTTATTGAAAGACCAGGAAATGTCTTTGACCTTGTTTTGGGCTGAAACTGAATGATCTCATTCAAAAATGGGTATAGTGCCAAAAAATGGAATGTGCTATTAAAATAAGCACATGACTTGTTTAAAAACAAAACAGAACAAAGCTTGTCTAAGGGGTGGAGCGGCAACCTATTCAAGCTAGCTGCCTCGAGAACTGATTGAAAGAGATGTGGAATATTAACCTAAGACACTACACAGTCACCTTTTGACAAGAACGTGAAATGAAGAATCCTTTTGGACACTGTTTATGCAATTAACAATTACTGAATAAGAGCCTGATGTTGTAGGTGATAAAAAATGCCACAATAATTAGGCAAAGTCTTATCTTACATTTCATGATTGGGGGAGAGAGAAAAAAACACATTATATCATGTGGAAATAAATGCCAGGGGAAAGCCCAAGATATGGCAAAGGGGTGAAGTGTATGTGGAGTCGGTGAAGCAGGCTTCAGTGGATGAGTTAGTTTGTTGGAATAGTCAGGGGTTGTCTCTATAATAAGGAAGCATTTTTTCAAAGAATAGATGGAGTTAAAAAGAAGAATTTGTAGATATCTGAAGAAAAAATATCAGAAATTAGTGTGTTCCCATGGGAAATTGGCTAAAGTACAAAACAGCAGGGCTATGTGTGTTTAGCATGAAAGGGAGTAGGATAAAAGAGAGGGTGGAGGAGATTTGGGAAAACATGAAGGAAGCTTTACCTGAATAACCTGAGCCAATGACTGTCAGCACTGATTGGACAAACCATAAAATTAGAATGTGTGTCAGTAAATCTCATCTCTGGTTTTGTAAGAGTAAGACCCAGAACCCTGACAAACATCACTAGGCAGGATTTTAGTGAGTTTTGCGGAATATGAAATGGCCTGTAGGAACTTCCCTCCAAAGTTTAACAAACTCAGAAAGCAAAATTCTGCATGGATTGCCTAGGTGCAATGAATTTGGGTCAGGAGAAGCAACTAGATTATAGCTGGGGGTAGGCATTGATCCAATTCACAAGCCTGCATGCCTGATTTTCACGGGAAGTGAGCTCATAGGTCCAAACCAGAGAAAGGAAACAAGGCAGTTACAAGAGGCAAAAGGAGAGACTATGTGAAATATCCTGTGTTATCCAGACTCTGTTGCTTCCACGTCCCAATGAGACTTCATGACCCTCTTCTTCAGTATGAGCAATTTGTTCTTCTGAAGGCTGAGGGCTTTTGCTGGCTGAGACAAGGATGCTGTAGACCTCAATCAGAGACCTGTCCAAGAATGGCTTTTAGACAGTTCACCTTTTTCCCCCTTTTATTGAAAATGGAAATTTTTTTCTTCACATAGTATTTCCTGATCACAGTTTTCCCTCCCTCTACTCCTCCTAGCTCTTCCCACCCCTCCAATCTGTATCCTCCCCCTTTCTATCTCTAATTAGAAAACAAACAGATTTCTAATGGACAATAATAAGAACATATAATAGAATATAATGAGATTAAAAAATAACTAACACTTCAGAAATGGACAAAACAAAACGAAGGAAGAGAAACCAAGAGAAGGCACAAGAAACAGAGACCCCACTTATTTGCACACTTGGGAACTGGATAAAAACACAACACACACACACACACACACACACACACACACACACACACACACACACACACATATATATATATATATATATATATATATATATATATATATATATATGGAAAGGATCTATGGGGCAAAAAGAAAGAAAAATATATGAATAAAATAAAATAGTAAGATAATTTATCTTAAAAAGGGAAAATCCCTGAAATGACATTATGAGACAAAGAACCTCCAAAGATGCCATTTAAAATCATTTTCCATTGGTCATCTACTGCTGGGCATGCAGCCTACCCTTAACAGTAGTTTGTTTCCACACTAAGAGTCCCTTGAAGGAAGCTAAATTTTCATTTGTAAGTGGTTATCAATAGGAGCTTGCTTCCAGGTTAGGGATGGAGGCATGTTTCTACTTCTCTTTCAGCTCTTGGATCTCATCTGGTGCAGGCCCTGCGAATGCTGCCTCAGTCTCTGTGAGTTCATATGTGCATGGATCCTGTTGGTTTATAAGACCTTGTTATCTTAGTGTCCTCCATTCATTCTGACTCTTACACTCTTTCCACCTACTTTTCCTATGGGTTCCATTAGCCCTGAAAGGAGGGAGGGATTTGATGGAGACATCCCTTTAGACCTGAGTGATCCAACTTCTCTTATTCTTTGCATAATGTCTAACTGTGAGTCTCTGTATTTGTTCCCATGTCCTTCAGGGGGAAGCTTCTTTAGTAGCTGAGCAAGACACTGATCTATGAGAATAGTAGAAAGTCATTAGGAGCCATTTTATTGCTATGTTCTTTTTTTTTCTTAGAGCAGTACTACTTGGTGTTACCCCAAGTCCCTGGTCTATCTAGCCTCAGTTCCTCTATCTTGGGTTCCTGGTCACCCAAGAAATATAAATTATGGGTTACATCTCATGGAGTTGGACTTAGTAAAATCAGTTATTAGTTGTTTACTATCACAAGCTTTGTGCTACCATAAAAACTAGCATATCATATAGGTAGGACACCATTGTAGATCAAAAGGTTTGTGACTAAGTTGTTGTTTACATTTCTCCTTTGGAAGTATATAGAATACCTTTCTGTACCAAAGATGTTAGCACATAGGGGTGAAGGCTCTATGTAGGCATGAACTCAACTTCTCCATGTTCAATGAGTTGTGTGGGTGTTGTCTTCAGCAATGAGACCTTGCCATCAGTTTATGGAAAGCAACATATAATCTTGGCAACAGCCTGGTGTAGGGAGACACTGTAACCATGCCTCCTAAGGACTGGCTACAGGTGTCTCCCTACAATTCTCCTTTTAATCTAAGAGAGGATTAAATCCTTAGGAGGCATTGTTATGGTGTCTCCCTACAGTCTGGTTTGTTGGAGGGGTTCCTATGGAACCCCATTGACCACTTGGAACAACCCAATTAGATGTAGTCCAATCCCAATACTGAAAACTTCATTTGGTTGTGAAAGATATCCAGGTGGGGTTCTGTCTCTCTTATTATTTGGTGGTTTAATTTAGATTACCTTCATGTATGTATATATTTTAGGAAGCTTCCACTGTATTCGGTTTCCATCCTACCTCTCTCATATGGCCGTTAATTTTAATTGTCTCTTCCTTTCCATATATATATATGGAATATATATATATATATATATATATGGAATATATATATACACACACATATATATGTGTGTGTGTGTGTCTCTCTTTTCTCCCCTTCCCTATTGATCCTCTCACTCAAGTCATTGAAGAAGATGTCAGAAAATGGAAAGCTCTCTCATGCTCTTGGATCAGTAGGATTAATATAGTAAAAGTGATCATCCTACCCAAAGCAATCTCCAGATTCAGTGCATTCCCCAACAAAATTCCAACACAATTCTTCATAGATCTTTGAAGTACAAGCTTCAGCTTCATATGGAAACATACACACACACACACACACACACACACACACACACACACACACACACCAGAAAAACTAAACTATTTCTCTGTTTAGTTATTGGATGACCTGTCTATGGGTGAAAGGGGTACTGAAGTCTCCCACTATCAGTGTGTGAGGGTCAGCACATGATTTAACATTTTCTTGGACCAATGTGTTCATTTCTTCCATCATGTCTTCAATTCCTGAGATTCTATCTTCTAATCTCTTGTATTCTGTTAGGTGAGATTTGCCTCTAGGTTTCCTATTTGAGTTCTTAAATTTTTCATTTTGAGATCTCCCTCCGTTTGGATTTTTTTATCAATTCTATTTCCATTATTAGGGATCTCCTTGTTATCTCAAGAGAGCTTCTTTTCTCTTTAAATGTGAAAAGAGAACTGCAGTATGAGCTACCTCTACCCCTCTTAGATACAGAGTGTTCTGGATTTTTGAATACTTAACTTTAAAACTGTGTCACATCACATGTCCCAGCTGGAAGCAGTTTCTCTGTTTCAAGGGCAAATTTTCTACCTACCAACCTCTCAGCTTTCTCTGCCCCAGGGGCATTAAGCATGCATGTTGGGAGCTATCGGCCATTGGAGAAGTAGGACTGGCATGGGACCAGCAGACACTATGCTGCAAAGTCTATTTCTTGGAGTTATGAAGAATTCTGTTCAAGCCCAATCTTGGGACTATTGAATCAAGAATGATAAAACAAGCAAGGAAACATGTCCAGGTAAAGGACAGAGTCCATGGACAGGTCCTTACTTGAACAATTCTGTGCATGTTTTACTTGACTCAGTGTTTATGAGTTTTGTTTTGTAACATACTTTCTTTTTTTAAAGTGTGGCAGATCATACATTTGGCAAACAGTTTTTGATCATTGGCAGAGTTCCAAGATCTGTATTATGCATTTTAAAAAATAGGTAACATTGTACTTGCAATTCTGGAATTTATAGTTTTGTTTATAAAATAGAGAGAAAAGAAAAAAAGAAAAAGAAGGCCTAGCAATTAAAAAATATTAGAGAAAGATCCTTCACAGGAATGAAAGCACATAGACATTATTTAGAATCATACCATCCTGAACTGTAGGTAGCTCTTAGATTTTAACCCAGAGTTTCTTGGTGAGATCACATAACTGTCAGAAATGGATCTTAGGTTTGATCAAGAATCCTTTAGCTTTGTCAAGCTACTTTGTCACACTATCTATGTCAATCACTTGTAAAATAAAGAGAATAGATGCTTTATGATTTATTTTCCCTCCCAAACTACTCAGTGTTGTGAAACAAAATCTTTAGAATGAAAGCCCCAGTGTACACTTCTTCAAAATGCCAATAGAAATGACCACAATAACACACCATCATTTATTGAGAACTTGTGTTGGAGTTAAGAGCAATGATAGGCTCTTTATGTTCTTGTAGTGTTCACTGCATAAAGCATACTGGGGGAGAGAAATGATCTTGTCCTATGAGTTAGATTATGAATGTGCACATTTCTGGTCTAATCTATTTGACATCAGAATGCAATCTGCAATTTATAAGTGCACTAAATGTGGATTTTTTCTTTCACAATATCTGCTTCAAAGTAAGACTTTGTGCTTTTATAACTGATTGTCTCTTTGAAACAAAAAGAATGATATTTTCTTTAAATTGTAGATAGTTAAAGTTGAGGTTTGAGATAAGAAGACTAAAAGAAGCATATTTAAGTTTTGCCTCATGATTCCCTGCTCTATTCTTAGGAACAAAAACTAAAAAGTATTGCTAACATGCATGTTTTATTTCCCTTCACTTTTCATAACATCATATTTTTGGTCTATCACTATAATAAATTGTAGATGTCCTATGTATTAGGTATTAATAAGAGTGTGTATGTGTCACTGTTGCTGGACTTTATATACTGTATGTATTATAAATGAAATAAAGTGTGTGTGTGTGTGTGTGTGTGTGTGTGTGTGTGTGTGTGTGTGTGTGTATTTAACATTACTGGTTGACATTGACTGGTGACATTGCCAATCTTATCTTTAGGATAAGAGCCTATTGAATTCATAGATCTATAAAAAGGAACTTGACTTAAATACACCTGGATGATAGCAGAACTTTCCCGAGACTCCCAGTATCTTAAAAGTCTGGGTCCTTACAAGGAAGTAGGGCTGTAATTATTAACTGTTATTTATGAAGCAAATTCATTGAAAATTAACTGCAGTATTCTTTGACCCCAGTGTTTGTAACCAAACTGCCAATCTTGGATAAATATGAGATTATGTTAGTAATCTACTAACATTTAGCACGAATTAGCTGTCGAATAGTCCTCTTATTACTGTTGGAAACTTCTGAAGTATATTAAAAATTGCTTTGTTTACTATGTGTTTCTTTCTCTAACACAGTATCTTGGCGCCTTTTATAGGTCAGGGTGTTATTTCCAAGCAAGTTAATAACTAGCACAGCAATTGTCCATGGTGTCAAGTCAGCCCTTTCATCAAACTGATTCCAGTTTCAAGTTCATTCAGTGGAAAAGATAACTAGTCTTTGTAGATAATGTTTGATTTAGGAATGAAACTTTAATTGTAAAAATGTTCATCCAATGGCTGATGGAAACAAATGCAGAGATCCATAGCTAAGCACTGGGCCAAGCTCCCAGAGTCCAGTTGAAGAGAAGGAGGAGCAATAACATGAGCAAAGGGGTCGATACCATTTTAGGGATATCCACAGAAACAGCTGACCTGAGCTAATGGGAGATTACTGACTCTGGACTGACAGCAGGGGAACCTGCATAGAACCAAACTAGGCCCTCTGAATATGGGTGACAGTTTGTGGCTTGGGCAGTCTGGGAAGCCACTGGCAGTGGGACCAGGATTTAACCCTAGTGCTTGAACTGGGTTTTTGGAGCCATTCTCTTTGGATGGATACCTTTCTCAGCAGAACTTTCTCAGATATGCAGGGATGGCCTTGATCCTGCCTCAAAGAGATGTACCAGACTTCCTTGACTCCCCATGGGAAGCCTTACTCTCTCTGAGGAGTGGTGTGGGAGGAAAGTGGGAAGAGCAAGGGGAGGGGAGGAAGTGGGAACTGGGATTGGTATGTAAAATGAAAAAAAAAGTTATTTGCATTCTGTCCATGGCAGTCAGTTGCTTGTTAGTCTTTTCTGACCTGGGTTTCAATTTGAAAGGGTATTACATACTCACCCAGGCTGGTTGAAGGAAGGCATATTGTATATTGTGGTACTTGCCTTTCTTCCCCAGTGGTCCTCTGATCAAGCAGCTTCAGTATGGAAAAATTACATGTGGCAGAATTTGAAATGGTCTACTGGTTGAGGTTCTGTCAAGAAAAAAAAAAAAGATGAACTTAGAAGGCTCCAGAGACTTTAATGAAGTGGTGGAAGTGATGGAAGTCACCAGCAAGGAGTGTTTAGGCTCAAGGGTCCCTGCTGGGATGGCATGCTATGACCACCCATGGGCCTGAAGCCACTATGGAAGGAAATGAGAAGTGAAAACCACTCCTGGCAGAGGCTCCTGGCAGAAGAGGCATTCCTGGAATGACTGGGCTCAGAAGAATGGGAAAGACATCCTTGACTTCTCTTTCAACCTTCTTCTGATGTTCATTGTTCAAAGCAAATAGGAAGTAAGGCAGAGAATGAGTCTGAAGATTCTGCCCATGGCACTCTGCTTCTAGAATATAGAGCTGGGTAAAGGGCCAACCAGGAAAGAACTAGACCAGATTAGAAATGCTATTTTAAAACTCAAATTCAGTCCAAAAATAATGGTATATTTAAGGAATTCAGAGCCCTGACCTCGTTTGATCTCACTTATATGTCCACTTTCTGGTACTTTCTTCCAAGTATGCTTGTAAGCATCTGCCAGCAGCTAAGAGCATGGCTGGTCGACTCAGCCTGCCCCAGCCTTAGCGCTAAGTACCCTGAGGCCCAGACTCCTATTTCTGCCCAGTGCAGAATAAACAGAGAGGGAGGGAGAAGTAACACATAAAAGTCACTGAGATGCTCACCAGAAGTGCTAGAAGTGCTATTAGGTCCCACATGGGCAGATGCGTGAAAATGTTTTTCAAATGTTTTTGTAACTGTATGATGATGTTTTGGCCTACACATCTGCCAGACCCTGGAAGCTTCGTTTGCAAGTCTGAATGATAGGATTTTTATGAATGGAGAGCCCCAAAAGAGGATAAATTGTCCTATAAATGGGGTTATTATCCATCCTATCCATCTCCTAAAGGGAAGTTTGTTCAGTGTTGTATTGAATTACCATATGGGAAAAGAAAATGAATATTTTAGAAAAAATAAAGGCTGGGACCCTGGAAAGATCTCTTAGCCATTAAGAGTTGTTCTTTTGGAGAACTGGAGTTTGGTGGCCAGGACCCACATCTGGTGATCTAACTACAGCTCCAGGGAATCCACACCCTCTACTGGCCTCTAGGGGCAACCATATGCAAATGTACATACATACAGGCAAAAGCACACAGAGATATAAAACTAAATCTTTAAGAAAAGGGAAAAAAAGCATTACTCATTGTATGATGATATTTGTATTTATGAGTTATCATTTGTTGTTTATAATTTATTGAAGCCAATATTGGTTTTCTCTACTCAAGCATCTGAGAAGAAATAAATGATCCTGTATCACAGATTTTTTTCCATGGTTTGTTATTGCAATATTTTGTCTCTTTCTTCATCATACATTTGCCTGGCAAATTGTCAATCCAGATTAATCTAATGTCTTTTCCTATATAATGCCAATTTTTCAAGGCTCAGTGTAATGGGGGGGGAGAAACTAAACTATGATGACTTCTGTTATGTATATGGCTCTCCTAAAATACTGGACTATTTATTGGTAATGTCTGACAACTCCCCATATTTTTCCAGTCTATTCACTTTCCTGTTCTCAGACAATTATTTTACATTTCCTACCCTATCTTCACTGCTCCCTTACTTTCTACATTTTATCTCTGTGCACTTAACCTTTCCTACAAATTGGCAGTAATCCTAGGTGTACCACAAGCTCCCTCTGCCACACTTCTATACATCCTATTCCAGGCATCAACTGCTTTCTTCTCCTCCTATTAACAGAGAAACACTATTAAACTTAGCTTCAGGACTCTTAGTCCCTTTCTTGCTTTCTACTCAGGGACAGTAACTCAATCACTCACTGCCTCCTCTTTTGGCATTACCCCAGATTGTTCCAGACTTCGTGCAAACATGCTATTGTGTCTCTATCTAATCTTATAAAAAGATAATTGTTGATTTGATGGCGTTCGTTAGCCACTGCCCCATTTTCCCCTTTTTTCCTCAGTAAAACCCTTCAAGAACTTTGTCTATAATGTTGAGCACAGGACAGAGATGAGAGTCGTGCTCGGTTGCCTTGACATTCACTTACCCAAGCTCCTTAGGGAATGCTGTAACCAATTTTTATCTTACTTGACCCATTTGATTTGTTTTATTTGTCCCTGAGGTTCTACCTTTCCCCGAGTCTCCCAAACCTCACAGGTCATCCTACTAAACATTCATGTTTCGTTCATTCTCCCTCCAGATTTTAGGATAACTCAATACTAAGCCTCAGCATGTCCCTGTCCCTTCCCTCCTCCTTCCCCTCCCTCTTACCCTACCTACCTCCTTCCTTCCCTTAATTTTTTCTTTCTCTTTTTCTTTCTCAACTCATTTACCACAATAAATTCTCCCTTCCTGTTCCAGAAATGCAGACTCTCATGATAATACTTAAAAAAAATAAGTCACTAGAACTGTAAGTAATAGTCTATGCCTTAGCAGCTAGTGAGTTTTGTGGGGTGGGAGGGTCAACATTTTATGTGAGACTGATGTTATACTTGTAGCTTTAACAATTTATAGACTGAAAACCTTGAATTTCACTTTCCTTGAATTCTAGACCTGTCTATCCATCTACCTTGTTGTTAACTCTACTTGAATGCCTTATGGGTATGCATATTTAATCTTACTCAAGCCGAATCCATCACTTGGCTAACTGGCTCATAAAATCCACCTCCGTTGGAACAGTCCATCCTACTGTTGCTTGTATTAAAATGCTGAAACAGTATCTGACTCTTTTATTTGTCTCCTTGCCTAAGGCCAGTGTATCGGGCATTGTTCTGCCATTTCCATCATCACCATCTTGTTCCCAAACCATCCTCACTCACTTGACTTACTGCAGTGGCTCCTGAGTATTCTGTGTTCTGTACTTCCTCCTGTTCTCATTTCCTCAGTCTTCAGTTCATTTTGACCATATCACATGCTCCTAGTAGAACAGACGATTCTCCTTCCTGGTGTTGTCTCTCACTGGAAAGCCCTCCCCTCAGCAATCCTCCCAGCTTCAACACAGTCGCTTCCTCACTCCAGCTTCTCTAGCCAGCCTATTCGAAGAAACAGCATCTTCTCCCACCCCTGGCAGTCCCTGCTCCGAGTCACTGTTTATTTTTCTCCATAGTACAATCTATTACTCATTTATTGGCTGACCCACTTCCAGAAGTATGTATGCAATGGAACAGCAAGGATTGTGAGGGTAGTTTTATTTTGGTTTTCGTTTTGGTTTGTTTGGGGTTTTCTTTGTTTGTTTATTTGTTTGTTTGGTTTTCTTCCCTTTTTCTCTCTGCTCTGTACCTGGAATAAAGCCCAGCATGTTCAAGGTGTTTAATAAATGTTGAATGGATGAATACAATGTAAACTATATCAGTATTCATCTGTTTCCTTCTTCTCTAGAGAACGGTCCATCTTCCTGTTTTGTTTTGGTTTTTCTGAGTCTGGTTGTACATTAAAGAGGCTTTTAGTAAACCTGGCATCATGTCTTCCTTGGTATTTACTATAGTTTTGATATGGAATGTAATCCCTGACCCAAAGGCATATGCATTCAGTTGTTTGTGCTCAGGGTGGCAGTAGTGGTGGGAACTGGGAAGGGGGACTTAGTGGACGGTATGCCGGGAGAATACTCGTAAGCCATTGGTGATATGCCTATGACTGGCACACCCTCCTGGCTGATGGAGTTAGCAGTCTCCTTCATTTACGTGCTTCCACTGTGATGTGCCACCTCACCACCAGTCCAATGCAATGGTGCCAATAAGCGTGGATTGGAATGTCAAAAGCATTTTCTCATTCTCAGTATAACTATATTGGATATTTTTATAGTGATTCTTGGATTAAAATCTCCAAAATATTCTCTCTCTCTGACCTTAGGTTCCTTCTCCCATTCTGGTTCCTCTTTGGAATTCTGAGGTATCATCCCCTTCACTCTCAAGTTACTTTTGAACACCGTGGTGTTCTTGCATTAGTGGCCTGAACACCTACCTCAAGTGATCAGGGAACTAAAGTTGAATCAGTAAAGCTCCTAATGAGGCTCGCAATAAAAATGTTTCCTTGCTGTCAACAGAGAGTAAGCCCTGCCATTGACGGCTTATCATGAAAACAGTCTTTCACGTTTCTAATATATCAAATTATGTCAAATTACTACAGACATACACTTCAAGAAATGTACCTTTAAGTGACAGTCCAATTGTGTGTGTGTGTGTGTGTGTGTGTGTGTGTGTGTGTGTGTGTGTGTGTTGGTAGGGGGCAGTTATTTAGGAAAGTGTCCTATGTATGTAAGAGTACACAGCTTCTTGCTGGTACTTTTAAAGGCTTTGTAGATTATCTAGCCTTTAATTTTCTCCTCTACCCCCATAGAGAGACCAGTTGTCTTTGGCTACTTCACAGCTCATTAGCAGCCCACAGAAAAGGAGAGGAAGTAGATGAAACAAAATTTAGAAAGATCAAGTTGGTTAATCCCAGGGAGTTCTGATGAAAAGTCTTAGCTAGAGAGATTAAAGCATGATTACAGAAGTTTGGGCTTGGTTGTGACTGGAGAGTACTGTGTTCCCATCCTCCTTTCCTCTTCTGCATCCTTATTTCTGGGGACGAGGCATGAGCTGGCTGAGAACATTTGATGAAATCCACAAGAAAAGCTTTACCTCTCCTGAAGATCCTTGAAGAGGTATTTATCACATTCTAGAAAAGCAAAACAAAATGAACACACACACACACACACACACACACACACACACACACACACACACACACACACCAGAATTTTGTTTTCCAAGTTCAAAATGAAAATTTTCTTTAACCTCAATTGACCTTGAAGACAATGGGCTAAAACTTCCTCTGAGGTTCTGGTCTCTGCATGGGATGCCTACATGGAGATCCTAGGTGTAGGTCTCTGAAACAGATCTTTTTCTGCAAATTTCCCAGGAGTGACACTGAGAGTGGCAGATGAGTTCAAAAGATAAATCCCCATTTTCCACTTTCCTGTGGCTTCCAGTCTTTCTCTTTAAATAAACAAGTTTCTCTTTCCTTGTGTAAGAATTTTTAACTCAAAAATAAAAGGCTTTATTCCAACTCTCTGCCCAAACACATGGGTGTTTCAAGATATAAGAAAAATGAAAATATTCAGCAGTTCAGAAATATGCAAAGACCAATAAAACTGGAAAATCCAGAACTCCGTGTTGTGTTTGAGAAATGCAGATAAAAGATCGGGGCAGGTCCCAAGTGAGGTGGGAGCTTGGACAGTGAGTAAACTAGATTTTCTGATGAAGTAATGCCCAGGCCTGATTCAGGAAATCACAGAGGGCATTGGTGAAGGATTGTGGTCATTGTAGAATAAGTAGGAAAAAGTATGGAGAATCTACCTAAGTAGTGTGCCCCCACCACTACATGTGTGAATGCATTAGCCATTTTTTCTCATCACTGGAATAAAAGAGCTGATGGAAGCAACTTATGGGGCAAGAGGTTTATTTTGGTTGACAGTGTGAAGAGATGCAATCCATTGTGGTAGAGAAGTTCCATGGCAGAAGGAGCATGCAGCCGCAGCTTGTTACATGGTGCCATCAAAGAATCTGAGAGCCAGTCAGAACAAGATCCACTTATAACCCTACAGCCTTGCTCTCATAACCCTTATCTGCCAGTTAGGTTCCATGTCCAGTAGGTTCCGAAACCTCACAGAACAATACTTGGAGACCAAGTATTCAAACACCTAAGTACCATGTAGAGAAAGTCAAGTTCTGCTGCCAGGTTGAGCTACAGCCTGGTACCCATGGGCCACAGCTGCAGAAGCCCTGAAACCCTGCTTCACTGAACCTGGGGAAGCATCTCCCTTCGCATCTTCGCTCTATCAGGGTACCCCGAGGCTCAGTGTTCTCAGGTACTTTTTCTTCAGGCATTCTCCTTTCAAACCAATTGTAAATTTTATTTATTCTCTGAGAAATTCTTGCATGTATATTTTGATCATATTCACCCCACATTACCCTCTCCTACGCCTCCCTGACTACTCCTGCCCCCACATAACCTTAATTTGCATTAGGATGCCCTGGAGAGCAAGATGGGTAGGGTCTTGCTACATGTTGAGGGGTCTTGTCCTCAACACATCATTTTATTGTACTGGTTCAGATTTCACGCTTTCTTTTTAATGATACTAATCTCTTTAATAAATACTGGCATTGTTTGCATTCACTCTGCCCAGTCCACAACTATCTGTTTTCACACTTCAAGATGCACTTTTTCATATTGTTCTGTTCTCCTCGCTTTGAATTCTCACTGTAAACATCACTAAAAATATTGGTCAATAACCATGTCAGAGTTTAGATATTAAGATGTCTTGAAATCTCTTCCATCAAACAATTAGTCTATTTATTGCTTTTAAATTCTGCTGCAATTGAGATTTCAAGACACAGATAGAACACAGGCTGATCCATTTCCATAATGTAACATGAATAGCCTCTAGTTAGCTCCCAATTAAATCTTACTCCCCAGAAACTTTAGGAGCCCTGCCTTCACTGTCTTCATTATTCTTTGTCATGCTGCTGTCCTACCATAATGTCACATTAAGTTCTGCTTAGAGTATTCTATGCTTAGGCAACCTACAGTTCCAACTCCTCCATTTTCTTCTTATAAACCAATCCCAAAGGCTTATGAACCGTATAGTCAGATTATCACAGCCACTAGCCCTCTCTCTGGTGCTCATTTTCCACATGAGTTACTCCCCCACTCACTGCAATGAAACATCTGACAGAGCAACCAAAGAGACAAAAGGTGTCATTTGTTGGAATAGATGACTGGCTCAATGGCAAAGGGAGCATATGACATCTGCTGGTATGGGACACCAACTAGTTTGCAGAAGGGCTCAGGCTGAATCCCTAAAGCCCTGTGTCTGCCAACTATGTCACACACCCAAAGTTTTCCTGTCTTCCCCCAAAACAACAAAAAAAGCACTACCAGCTTATGGAGCCATTTATACAGAGGGCTTAACAGCAAGGTGTCCTGGCTTAGTCTTTAACATTCAGTTCAACTTTTAGAACCTACTCATTGGAATTTTTTGACGAATTTGATGAAGGAAAGTATGTGATACAGGTGGTGCTGACAACTAAGACCTTAAAGAAAACAGTTTCATGAGAGGTGCTGGGAAAGAACAGTCACTTTTGATCAAGGGTACAAACAGGAATTGGTGAAACTACTCAGGCCACGTGTTAAGCATGACACAGGCTTAACCAAAATGAAGTACCTTACACATGATAGGCCCTTGATACAGATATGCAAAACAAGCCTTGGTTCCCCTCCAAAACGTACAGGAATAGCCATCAAGGAAAATAATTACAAATCTGGAGAATAACTTTGTCTTTCTAGATAATGGTCTTTCCCTTGTAGTTTATTTGGCACAGGCAATGCCTTTCATGCAGATAGCCACAGTTTACAACTGTTAGCAATGCCTTTCATGCAGAATTGCTACTGTTTACAACTGTTATCATGCTTTTCCGTCTTCATCTTCCTGAGTGCTCTCTTCCTGTTGTTAAATACCGCCATCTCACCCATAGATTCTGCTTCCTAAGCTGCTGCCTTCGTTTCAGTGTTACCATACTCTACATCGTCTGAATAGTGTTGGCTTTTATTCCCTGGGGCATTGTTCAGAGGGAAGGAGAGTGATGATGGGCACAAGTTGAGAGCTTACCTAATGAGTGTGCATTTGCCAGTAGCTTTAATTAGGATCCCAGTTTCACACTGTTGGATGCAGTCTGCATCCTGTTGGAACTCAGTCTTGAATTAACACTGGGTGGCTATAAAGGAGTAAGCCAAGAATTTTGCACTTCTCTCAACTGTAGCTGTTTATTTAGCTGGAGAAATTTAGTGGGTGGCCCAATCTTCATGACCAGTAAGAGCAGAGTGTAGTTGTAAATAAAATAGAGTATAGTTATAGTCTCCAGTGAAATGAAAGCTGTAAAGACTGGGCCATTTCTTCAGCTTTATCAGACTATGAATTAGCTCATGAGGTATGTTAGTTTTGAAGAAGTCATTGTTTAAGCCTTCACTCATCAAGCTATTTAACTGAAATCTAAAAATTTATCCTAATGAAAACTCATCTTGATCCCAGAAACAAAGAACAATGGTAAATGGTACCAAAACCAAGATTTTATTTCTTTTATTTTGGAGTGTGGGCAGAGAGAATACCTATGGCATGTAATAAGCTAAAGTTTCATTTTTCTTTACTTTTGATCATATGTATGTTGATATATTGTTTATGATCTAATAAAGCTTGCCTGGAGATCAGAATGCAAAACTAACCACAGCCATAGAGACCAGGCAGTGGTGGCACACACCTTTAATCACAGGACTCAGGAGACAGAGGCAGATGGATTTCTGTGAGTTCAAGGCCACCCTGAGGTGCATGAGAGTGAATCAGTCTAAGAGAGAAACAGAGCTCATGCCTTTAATCCCAGCACTAGAGAGGTATATAAGGCAGGAGCAGGGTCTTAGAATTGGCATTCAGTCTTCCGAAATTAGTCTCCAGCCACATTGAGGTCAGGATTGACCCAACCCTGGTAGAGGTAAGAGCTTTGGTAGCTTGGCTGCTTTGATTCTCTGATCTTCAGGCAAGCTTTATTAGATCATAAACAATATATCACCACACATATGTTGAGGTCATTACAGCCTCTAATTAGTATTTTGATCCTACTTTTCATCAATGGGATTCCTCATGGAAAAAGACTTAGGTGGATGGGTTATTGCAGAAAACCTCATAAAGTGATCTGTCAATCAGCTACTTTTAAACCCAAATGTATAGCAGTTTAATGAAGTGAGAGTTTGGGTTTTCTCAAGTACAACATAGGCTAATCACATAGGTATCACTGCTAAGCTCTTACTTAAAACAAATAAACAGTCCATATCCAACATAAGTGCAGCTCAGAGGTTACAGAAGAGACTACAGGGTAAGGTGGCTGGTAGATCAGGCAGGTTGACTGGAGTCCTGGCTCAAATGCTTCCCAGCTGTGTAGCCTTAGGTACCAGCGTCCCACTCTGCAACATTACATACAATGTGAACACCTATAAATGTTGACACCTTCTGCCAATCATGTGCAAACAACTAAGTTTCAAAGTTTGCTCCAGACACCTGCCCATAAATCCTTGGGCTATGCCAATCTCATCACAGGGGACACCAGAAAATTAGTGAGGACACAAGTATGAGATTCTTTATGTAGTTAGGTCTGACCTTGAGAACAAATGGAGAGAAACATAGGCAAAAATAGAAGGGAGTAGACAGGGTTAGGGAGGAATGGTGGAGAGAAAACTTAAGAAAAAGTAGAAAAATCTCAAACATGGGATGGCTGCTTTTAGTTTTTCTTGAGAAGAGAGATATATGGGCATGCTGAAGAAACTTCTAAACGACCTATAGTTCATCAGCAAAAAGACCAGAACTTACACTTGAAGCAGAGGTGTTGGCCTGTGTGATGTTTGTCCTGGTCAATTGCCTGGTGTCCCTTTTGCTGAGACTGGCTCGGTCAAAAGATTTATGGGCAGGTGGTTGGGGCAAACTTTGAAACTTTGCTGTTTGCACTTGATAGGCAGGATGTGTAATTATTTACAGGTGTTCAGGAAAGATGTTAGGGTGATTCTTGGAGGAAAAGGGATAAAGTTTAATATTTGAAGGTAGTTTTCAGGTGGCCTGTTCCGGCATTGTTAGAGGGCACAGTACAGCATATAACAACAGACAGATTGCTTAAAAAAAAACTATTATTTAGAACAACATTTTCTCAAATAAAAAAAATGTCGGAAGTTGAGAAAACACCTTTGGGGGAGACAATAATAAGAATTTTCCTTAGATGAAGTTTTCCTTTTAAAACCATGAACTGAGACTTTATTAAAAGAGTAACTGAACTTTGAAATAAACGCAACAGTTGGATTAAGAGATTAAGGATTTGTAGTAATGATTATGACTCATGTTCATCCCAGTTACAGTTGAATGAAACAGTATTGAAATGAGCACGGTTGTGCCTTGGAATAAAATGTCAAAGGGAACTAGAACACACACATAAACCTAAACAGTGCTCCATATCTTTGATAGATCAATGCTTTCTTATGATTTGTTCCTACTGATTCTTCTCTAGTTAAAAATTATGTAAAATAAAGAGAAATACTCTGCATTCATATTGCATTTGCACATCTGCAGTAAGTAATGTAAGTTTAATGTAAACTTGTCCTAAGCCCAGTTGTATTCGAACTACCATGTGTTTCCACTAGAGTTCTTCATTCCAACTAGCAGAGTCTGTCACTCATAGCAGATGTGTGTTTTCTATTATTAAAATATTATATCTTCTGGGCATTACTGTGAGTTCTGAAAGCTTGTGTGCTGTCTCTATTTCCTGTCTGTTGCCATTGCAAGATTCAAGGATACAATGAGGTCTTGTTTCCTAATAATCTGCTTTATGTTTTAAAATATGCTGTGTTCATTTACATAGCTGGCAGGTCTGGTTTCAGTTTTCTTATCTTCTCATTGAATCATTATCCAGCTTGAAGTTTAGAGAAGAAGGATGATTATAATTTTCTTCCATCCATCTCTTCCCTTTTTTCCTTAAAATTGGGATTTTTGGATCCATGATGCTAAATATTCACATTATTATAAATCATAGTGCATAGTAATAATAATTATTAATGATATCCTTGTCTTAGTTATTAATGTATTGCAGTATTGTGTTGGCATACATATGCAGAGGTATTGATTGCTGAATAATTTGGCTAGTTATTTTACTACTATCAAAATTTCTTATTAAAAGAGCTTTTGTATGTGTTATTGCCTCCTTGTTCCATTTGCAGCTCAAATAACATGGTGTTGTTAGGATGTGGCAAAAGCACATACTTTGGAAATGACACCTTTCTTCTGTTGGTATGGATGACACATACAAAAAAAAAAAAAAAACAGAGAAACTCATTTCCTCATGATAGAACTCTGAGTAAAATAGAGCTTGTAGAGAAGAGAGTTCAAACAGATGTAAAAGCTACCATACTTTGTCCTGGCAGTTAGTCTCCTCATCAGCAGGTTTGCCCTGCCTCTAACAGGTACTTTTGGGACAACCAGTGTCCCCACCTTCTCTGTCAGCATTAACTAAGCTCTGAATTATAGTCATCTCCCTGTCCCCAGTGTGAATAGAACATTGCATGGCCACATTTTACTCTCCTGCCACTACCATTCAGCCTGGATGAATAGATCTAATGGAAGGCTGGCAGGGGCCTTGGCATTCACAAGAGAACAAATTGATATCTGGTCTAGCCATGGTGGAAATGTAACACAATGAGAAAGAATGATTTTTTGGGACCCTGAAAATACAAATACCAATAAATCCAAGGCTGAAGGATCCACTTGAAGTCAAAACAAAAAGAAGTGCTAAACTCTCTGTTGGTCATGCGATTTGCTCTTGGCACTCGAGAAGCCAGGAGGCTCTTGTGGTCTAATCTGGAAAGAGTCACTGACTCGTTGTGTCACCTTGGCAAATGGGTAGTGCTCCCTGGGCTGTAGAGCTCCATCCAGCTGCTGGATGGGATGAAAGCAAGACCTCACTGAAACCAGATGCTGCCTCTCCGAGAGGCTTTCAGCAATAAATAATATCATCTATACTTTGTTCCTGGCGCAGATGCTGAACTGTTATAACCCCTGTTTTCACTTGCTTCTAAATTTCTGGAAATTTCTCCTTCGGGCTTGGATTTTTCCATGCTTGTCTTTAGCCCAAAACTTTTTTGGTAAGTTTGACCAATATTTCATTTAGCTGTTTTTCCTGAGTGATAAAAGAGTAGGAGCAAGTCATTGTTTTTTTTTTTTTAACATAAAGTAATTTAAAATTTTCCTTATATCTCAGGGAGAAAAAATGGCTAAGCTTCTAGGTTTAAAATATTTACAACCAGTAAAAGAATTTGGGGAATGTAATAAATGGCTCCGCTGTTAAGAGCACTTGCTGCTCTTCTAGAAGACCGCGTAGTTTGGTTCCCAGCATGCAGGTCATGTGGCTCACAACCTCCACTCCATCTCCAGTGGCTCCAATGTCTTTGACTTCTGCAGACACCTACACATGCATGTGTGTCATACACACACACACACACACACACTTAAAGAATTATGGTATGTTGAAGAATATTAGAAAAAAGTTAGATCTCACTATATTCTTCTCTTTCAGCAAGAACACACATAGCCAGGCAACATATTCAAAGATTTCATCTTAAGGATTTCAAATGATTATGAGTAATTCTTTAGATTCTGTTACCCATTCTCAGTTACCAAGAAGCAATTTGAGCAATCATAATATGTTACCTTTTATAACCACTCGTTTTGTGCTTGTACACATGATTTCTCAAAAGACAACATGGTTACATGCTATCATTTTTAATAGAATAAATTACTTATTTTGAGTGTCATTCAGAGAATCCTTTATGCTCATAGTAGATCTTGCATCCCTTCATAACACATATAGCATGTTATATACTTGTATGGAGACTTCAGTCACATCCACTGTCTCACTAGACTAAAAATTCCATTGTATCAGGTCCTATGTCTCTTTCCCTTACTATTGTCACTGTAGTACTCAACACGGTACTGAGTACATAGTAGGGACTTGTTTTTTTTTTTAATAACTTAAATTACTGTAGGACACTAATCTGTTTTCTACCACTATATTGAAATAAATGGCATAGGCTACCTATGAACTAAGAAGAGGTTTATCTTGGCCCATGTTTCTAGAGGTTCAAGTCCAAGATCAGATGGCCTCGGTGGTTTGGACTGTTTGCAAAGGCAATATGTCAGAGTCCACAGCAGGGGTATGTGTCAGAGTAGAGGCTCTGCTTACATCTCATGCCAAGAAAAGGAGAAAGGAAAAGATGGGGGTCATAAGATTCCTTTAAAAGCCACTTTGCTAATTATATGGAGACTCCACACTAGGCTTTGCCATCCGAGGATCCCTGTCACCTCCCAGTATCCCCTCCTTGGCCCAAGACTTTACATATTGGCCTTTGAGGGAAAGTCATTCAAAACATAGCACACTGGTATAATTATTCTTGTTAGATTTTTTAGTATCTTTGTCTACCCAGACATGAGTGCATTCAATGAGCATCATCAAGTATCTCTCTTCATGCCAATCAGTAGGGATGTTGAGAATGCATCTTGCTTTTGTCAGATCACAGAAATTCTTGAGAACGTATTACTTATACATGAAAATAAAATAATTGTACTATTTTGGCATCATTACTATACCTGTAATTGAAATATTAAGCAATCAAATGAAAACCAATCCTAAGGAATTTATCAATTTATGGGCATCTATCAAATGTCTGGATTTTCATAAAGTGCTAAGAAGAGATAAATTAATAAGATAGTCTCAACCAGGAAGCCATTTATGTTAATCATAGCAAAAGGACAAATCCTGTAGTATTTGTTACACAAAGTGGAAAATAAAGACAAGCTTGAGAACTATAGAGAGATCACTGCATGGGTACCGTGTGAGCTTGTGCTGAAGATTCTGGAAAAGCTTCATGATGTGGTTAGGCAGTTACTTGCAATTCCTTTTATAGTCACAACCTGTTGCCATGTACTGAATTCTTTCAACTTCCAGACACTTGTCAAAGTGTCTGCTACTGGAAAATAAGATGGAATGAGGCTTCAGCTTTTTACATCAATGGCCTTAATCCTTATTATTAAGTACATAACAACCCAACATAACTTGATACTTTGTCAAGCATGGGTAAAATTGGAATTCTCTATTTCCTTGCTCTGCCTCAAGTTTCAGGAATAGGTTATAGTGATTTCTCCATGCATACAGTCGACCGTCTTAATTATACTTCCCTTGTTCTGGAGCATAAACCTACAAGGGCTAAGGCCAGTAAAATTTTCAGGATTAAATTCTTCTTAAAAAAAATTCTAGGCCTTTTAGGTACCTGTTATACTGTCCTCCAGGTGTAATTTATAATTTTGCTTCACAAATTAAGATTGTTCATGTTGTGGATCTCCTCTGAACTATTAATAACAGATTTTATTTTAGGTTTTACAGTTTCTCCTGCTAATGATTTTCAACTGCCAAAAAGATTATCTGCTTTAAGAGCAGATCACTGAAAACACTCTTGACACATGCTTTTCTTACTGCTTAGGTCGATGTTGAATTAGTTTAGTTTCTTTTTCTTTCCTCGCAACACCTATTTAGGAAAGAAGAGAAGAAATAATCATTTTTTTTGTTTTAGAAAAAGAAGATATGTCTTGGGTTGAGGTACTAGTTATACAAAACAAACATGTGTAAATTAGAGCTAGGTTGATAACCAGAGCAGGCTTTGGAAATAGTCTGGGGCAAAAGGTTTGGCACACTCATGGATTCTATTAGCTAATTTAAAAAATAATTTTGAGACACGTATTGTGTTCTCTAAATTTTAGATTTTGGCCAACAGAAAGGCTAAAGTTGTGGCTTTCTTTTGCTTGACTTTTTTGGTGTTACTAATTTATAAGTTGGATTTTATGGTAGAGACATTAGACAGGACCTTTGTACAAAGTCTCTGAGCCAAAATAAACATTCCATTGTTCCATGGTTTTGTATTGCACACAGGAAAACATTATTACTATTTTATTAATGGATACAGATTATCCCATTTGTAAGAAAAGGCCAGTGGTTAGTTGAGACACTTGGTGTATAAGAGGTAATGAGTGTGGACTGCCAAATTTTTGTCATCACAAGAAAGAAACATTAATATATCAAAGTATTTTCCTCATTTATTATGTAAGAAATTTATGCATGTTAGTACACACCATCATAAATTTTCCAGTTTTAGTAGTCTGTTAAAATATTATCTTTCTGTTTGAGGATTAAAAGGGACCATATGAATATAGGTATATCCAGTTTTTTTCCCATATCTCCCCATTCACAATACAGACTAGGCACAATGGCCTAAGCTGAGGTGTACATGGGGTAGGTTTATTCTGCCTCTTCTTTCTATACAGTCAGTGTAAGAACACAGCCTGTGGTAAGCAGAAGGAGGCCTATATCCAGTTTTAATGGATTTTTTTTTTCCGAGACAGGGTTTCTCTGTGGCTTTGGAGGCTGTCCTGGAACTAGCTCTTGTAGACCAGGCAGGTCTCAAACTCACAGAGATCCGCCTGCCTCTGCCTCCCAAGTGCTGGGACTAAAGGCGTGCACCACCATCACTCAGCTCTGGATTTATTTTTCTATTGTTTTATTACATACTTTGTATCTGCCAGCCATATTGAAATCAACAAATATTTAGCCACTAATTGCTTCTGTTTATCTTCAACCTTTTTAAATCTTTTTTGCTTTTATTGAAATTAGATTATTTTCTCACATAATATATCCTAATTATGGTTTACCTCCATCCACTCCCCGCTTCCTACGAACGTCCACTTCCTGTTTGTCTCTCAATAGAAAAGAACAGGGTTCTAAAAGAAAATAATAAAACAGAATCAGCTGAAACAGAAACTGTCACATCTGAGTTGGACAAGACAGACAGATGTTGTTGTTTCTGTTTGTCACTAATTTAAAACACCACACTTACCAACCCCAGTTGGTCCTGAAAAGGGAATTAGGGTCTGATTTTCACTGTCCCGTGATGGAGGAGTTGATGCCATTGTGGCTGATGATTGAGCAATTCTTCTTCTTTT